>NC_039366.1:161091729-162291729 GCF_003573695.1 Papaver somniferum | reverse complement strand
CTGGGAAATCTAGTACTCTATTAGCTCTTCGCTCATAAACAGATGAGGTAAGAAACTTTCTCTTATGACTTTAAATAGTACTGTTACTTCCATGCTTCCATTTCTTATTTCTATCTGTGTGTGAAGGTTATTGCTGAAGTAGAAGAATCTGTTGATGCTGCGAAGATTGGTGATAAAGGTAAAGGTACTCTTCGCAGGAAAAATCAACTGGTCCTCCTCCAAAGAAAAAAAGTTCGTTCTCCTTCTCCTTCAAATGTTCTTCCTAACGAAAGTTCTGAAATGATAAGGGTGATGAGGATAACGATGATCTTGCTGCAACTGAAGATTCTCCACCTGAATCTTCTATGGCTAAGCTTTCTGGCCTCTTTTCTGATTCTCTACAAGGATGGGAGATAGCCAATTCGCAAATACCTGCAAAGCTCTCGCTACCCTTTGTGATGTCCCTTTACTGGATGGGATAATTCTCTTCGGAGTTTCTAGATCGTGACTCCCGACTTCTTGCATTCTCTCAATAGTCTGGTATACTTTTATCTTTTTACTTTTTCATTGTTATAACTCAAAATCTTTTATATTAATATTTTTTATTTCTTTTCGCAGGCTGGAAAAGCTTCTTTTGTTGTTGCCTCAGATAGAGAGAAGACGCGAAAATCTTGAAAAAAAATCTTCAATTTCGCAAAAGAATGAAGAATTGGAAGCTGAAGTTAAAGTCTTCGCGAGAAAATAGACAATTAGAAATTGATTCTTCCTCGTATAAGAATAAAATTTCTAGTCTTCAACAAGCTAATAATCAGCTTTACGGTATGTTACTTTTCTCTTTTCTCTTTATTCATTCATCCTGTTGTTTTATCTTATTTAAATAATCCTTTTTGCAGACATTATGGTCTTTCTGATGAAGCTACCCTTCTTCGCTCATTTCCTAATGCCTTGGATAATGATACCCTTCTTGAACGTCTTAACAATTCCTTAAATAGCTTTTCAAATGATAGAATTTCATCTCTTTCTCTAAATGAACTTAGATCGAAATTTCGCCTCTTAGAAATTGATCATAGATCCAGTTTAGGCTTAGCCAACAGATTTAAGCGTCTCCTTATTGATTCCAAAGAAAACCAATGAATTAAGAACCAAAATTAGCGGTCTCATAGATGATAAGGATCGTATCTCTGATCAAGGTGCCAAGGCTTTAGCGAAATTCCAAGAGGCTCTCCTTGAAGTTCAACTTGAGC
This sequence comes from Papaver somniferum, assembly GCF_003573695.1. Lineage (NCBI taxonomy): Eukaryota > Viridiplantae > Streptophyta > Magnoliopsida > Ranunculales > Papaveraceae > Papaver > Papaver somniferum. The sequence continues at coordinate 162,290,506 of NC_039366.1, read as the reverse complement.
GAGATGAAGCTAACCGCAAGAATATTGAACTCTGCGAAAGGGAAAATCAAATTCGTTCTCGTCTTCTCATAAGTAGTGAGGATGAATTTGTCTGGGCTGCGAAAATTTTAATGATAGATGATGCTAAAAGATTTAGGCGTAAATGTTAGTCTCCAAGTTGAACATAACCTTGATTAGAGACATGATTTCTGACAGAGAAGGTTGCTAATTGCTCTTCTTTACTAATCTTTTGCTTCTTATGAATTTTCATCAAGTTAATAATTGGTTGCTTTTGTTCGCAGATTCTGAAAATAAATATCGTGAAAAGATTGAAGAACTTGAAGCTGAAAAGGAGGAACTCGCAAAGAATCTTTCTTCTCGCAACGACAAGTATTCTAGATTGAAGAATCAAATCAAATCACTGTTGAGAATTTTAAGAATGACGCTATGCATTTTCGCAATCAAACCATCCAATGGTTTGTGATGATCATAATATCCCACATTCTGATTATCCTTGTCTTTTAGAAGAAATCCCACAGAATACTCCCAGTTTGATTATCTCTGATAGAAGCTGACGATGAAGAATCTGATAGTGATGGAAGTTCTGATGGTGATAAAGATTCTGACGCAGATGAAGAAGGAAACAAGTCTGTGAAGATAATGAAGGATTAACCAAGAAATATCTTTACTTCTTTCTTTGATTCTTTGTAATACTTGTACACTTATTTCTTCTGTATATTTGTGTTTCTTTCATTTTGACCTGCGTAAATAAAACAATTCTTCTTTGCAATACATTAATCAATAAATTATTCTTGAATTTTTGAGTAAATCTCTCATATGGAGACAAATAACATTTTCTAATTTCACATTCCCATACTTGCCTCTGTTATTTGAATCCAAATGAGAGATTTCATAAATTTCTTATTGTATAATTTCGCAACTTTTGCGAAGTGATTTTGTTTCTTTTCAAAATCTCATTCCTGTGTGGTCTTATTTTGCCTTCCTAATTAAAGGTCTTATTATGCCACCTCTTGTCATTGCGACAAAATCGCAGGACGTCCTTGCATTTTCATGCAAAAACCCATTGATCTTGCCTTAACTTTTTCTTTTGTATTATGGCCTCTTCAGGAATATTGCGACAATATGACAGGCCTAAATATTCTTGCGAAAATAAAGCCCCATGACATTGCCGTCTTGCGACGAAATCGCAGGACGTCTTCGCACTTTCATGCGAAAACCCATTGATCTCGTCTTATCTTTTCTTTTGTATTATTGCCTCTTCAGGATTGTTGCACAAATATGACAAGCCTTATCCTTGCGAATAAAAGCCTCATGACATTTGCGTCTTAAGACACTTATCAGCTCCCTAATGGAGGGTGCCGCCCTTATCTCCCCCTGGTTGCCCCTTCAAGGAGGCGTACTTCTACCATACAAGGTTAGCTCCTCCCATCCAGTCTTAACAACAACCAGTTGTTTTCGCAGCCTCTTATCCCTTTTACCTATAGGGCTTATGGTTACGAGACTGCACCCTAAGTGGGGTTTTCTTCAGGCCGAGTGCAGTATAAGCCAAGACTTGTCAAGAATGGCAAGGACGCTTCAAACGCCCCGCACTCTTGACTCAACCGTGTACCTCGGCGCCTTGATCAGATTCTGCACTCCTTGGGAGAGTCCTTATTACCTTAGTCGCCCAACCTAAGTCATATGCTTAAGTTGAGAATCCAAGGTGCCTCTCCCGGATGGGCTTCATTGACCCCAAATCTCCATGACTCAGGTTCCGGTGGCGGTGTAGCCTTTCCCTGAGCCATGTAACAGGTACCCCCTAATATGACGTACTTTAGGTCTTACATTTGCCTCTTGCGAAATTTATTCGCGAACTAGGGTGTACGCCATAAAGGTTCGCCTCTTTCTTTTTGTCATTCTTCTCTGATTATTTTCTGTAAAATTCATTATCTCTGCGAGAGTCTCGCAATTCATAATATTGTATCTGAATTTCGCAATCTCAATTTTGTTGTTCAATCAAATGTTTTTGAGAATTTTACTTATTGCGAGATTATCGCAACAACTTAATCATTCATACATTTCTTGTTTTTATTACTTTTGCCCTCCTCTGCTTCTTTATGATTTTCTGCTACTGCTTCCTTGGTAATGGTATGTTCATCTTTTTATCCTGAGCTAGCATTAATTTGCACATCTCTTCTCCTTTTTTTCGATTGTATCCACCATCAACTTCTCACTTCTTTGTACATCCTTGATTTTGTGTCGCCAGTTTTCCTTCTTGTTTGCTCTTCCTTCGCAAGATTCTATCTCAGTTTCGTAACATTTCTTTCCTTCAACCCAATCTCCCTTTATGATTCCTACACCATTGGGGTGAGGGAATTTGATGCATTGATGGAAAGTTGAAGCTACACCTAGAATCCCATGTAGCCAAGGTCGACCAATTAATGCATTGTAGGGTGATTCTACATCAACGACACAGAATGAGATTTCAGAAGATATTCCCTTCAATGGAATTTGCATAGTAACCTCCCCTTTAGGCTTGTTAGCAGTACCATTAAAACCATATATCTTATATGTTGATGGTATAAGATCATCATCTCTTCCACCCATGGTTTTATAAGTATGATAAAATAAGATGTTCACAGAGCTTCCAGTATCGACTAGGATTCTATTGATTGCCCATGAATCTTCAGCTTCATCATCCTCATCTTCTTTGGTTTTGGATTAATTTCTAATTTTATTACCAATGGATTGTCATGCACCTCTTCTCCTTCGGGAATTTCTTCTGCGGTAAAAGAAATTTCTGTTTCTGCCATTCCTCTAGTCGCGAAATTTTCGCAATATTCATAATTTCTCTCCATTATTATCTCTTGCGAACACTCTACTTAAAACATTATCATGAAAATCTTCAATTGTCTTATATGAATGTACGATAGAGTGACAGAATAGATTTTTTGCTTTTGCACCAACTTCTATGAAGAATGTTTCTTTCTTTTTCATCGTATTCACTTTGTGATGTTCTGGCGGTGGTGGTAATGGTTGAGATTGCGGATGCCCTACCAGAAAGTCTTTTTTTCCTTGATCTATCATTCTCAAAATAATTCTCTTTACATTTCTGCAATCGTTTGTGGTATGTCCATGAAAATGATGATAAGAACAAAATTCATGACTTCTGTGATTTGGGGCGGTTCCGTTCCCATGTTCCATGGTGTTGGTATATTCTCCATCAAATTATAGCTTCCCATATCTTCTCACACTTGCTTTAGAGGTGGCATCTTGATTTCTTCCCATATTACTTGTGACCTCCTTGCCCTCTATTAAAGTTTGGTCTTTGACCTCCATAAGTTTCTTGCGGTTGATCGAGTCTTTGAATCTTGTTATTTCCTCCACGACTGTAGAAATTTCTTTCTCTTTCATACTCTTCTTGATCTCGGCTCCCATAGCTACCAATTCTCTGATTGTTACTTGTCTCCTTTTCTTGTTGTACTTGCGAATTATTCGCCACTGTATTTATTAGCTTGGGTAATAAGCTTGCATTCGCTGTTTGTGAGCTGATGTTCGCAACTGGATATCCATTTCATTTTGTTTTTCCTCTAAAGAAATGTATTCTTCTTGAAGTTCTCGCAATTCAGTCATTGTAATCGTATTCTTGACTCTGAAGATTTGAACATACAATAAGTTTGTTGCAAACATAGCATTGATAAATGATAATATGAGATATCTCTCATCTACACGGCCAGCCATTTCGCTACACATAGTTCTCCATCTTTTATTCAAGTGTTTCAAACTTTCGCCAATCCTTTGTTTTAATCCAAATACATCTTTTATACCAGGTCGTGAGGAATTATTACTTATATATGCTCCCAAGAATGTGGTTTGCAAATGATTGAAGGAGGATATTGTATTCTTTGGTAAACCTTCAAACCATTTTAATGCTTCTCCTGTTAAGCTGGATGCAAAATATTTGCACAATACCGCATCATGATTTTCCCATTGTAACATGCACCTCACATAAGCTTTAATGTGCTGAATTGCACAAGTTGTTCCATCGAAAATGCTGGTTAAAGCGTGCAAATTGCATTTCGGTGGTATTCCTCCTAATTGTACTTCCCTTGTAAATGGAGTTTTTGCAGCTTCTTCTATTGCTTCATCCAATTGTCTTCTACCTACTTCTCCTCTGTTATTTAGCATTCCTCTCATTTATTCTAATTCTTTCAAGATTTGTTTATTTACACCTGAATCTTGGCCCATTGGTCTCTTTAATTTTTCTTCTCTTCTTCTGCGTTCACGTCTATCTTCTCTTGCGAAATTTTGTATCTCTTCTTCATTATCCTCATCTCGTCTTCTTCTGCGATTCTCTTCCTCATCCCTATCTTAAATTCGCAAATGATGATGTCGTTCATTTTCCCCTCCATAATTTTGTTCATTTCTTATCAAATCTATTCGCTGTCTTTCAGCCATCCTCTTCATTCTATCATACTCCTCATTGAGATTATCATTATTACGGTTTTGTATACGCCTTCTTTCTCGATTGTCATGATTGTTTTGGCGAATTCTCTCCTGAAGCTCATTCTCTTCCATTTCCGCTCTCAACCTTTCACGTTCGCAGATTAAACGTTCTTGTTCAGAATTATGTCTTTCAATTTCTTCTTCAATTGTCTGTTTATTTCTTTGATTTTCTCTCAAATGTAAAATTCTTCTTCCCTCCTCTTGATTTCCTTCGCCATCTTGGTTACTTTGTCTCTGAATTTGCCCGTTCTCTTGATTCCCTCCAATTTGCCCATCATCAAAACTTTCATTTTGTGGAATGTAACGATCATCATCTCTTTCTCTATTTTCGCGATATTCTTCATTAGGATTTGATATTTCTTCTTGAATATTGTTTCCAACATTGATCGTGGGTGAATTTTGCCTCATTTCTCTTCTAGTCGATCTGGAATATGATTTTTTAATACTTCTCGATCTTCTATTCTGCAATCTGATATTCTCCATCCTTAATTCGTGATTTTGCCTTGTCAAATTCGCACGTTCCTCTGCCTCAACTCTTCTTTCTTCATGTATTCTTCGTCTCAATGTTTCTAACGCCCCAATTTCCTCATTTCCATGAATTATTCCTTCATCTGCTTCTTGATTCCTCTCTTCCTGTCTATAATTTCTATTTTGTTGATCTTCTTCTATTTCTTCTTCTGAATTTGATCGCCAAGTGTGTACGCTCACTCTGTCATAATCTGTATTCCTCTCTTGAACTAATTCTTTTTGAATTGGCGATTGAATTAGATTTTCTCTATTATTTCTCATTCTAGTAGATTCTCCCATTTCACTTCTTTCTCTTCCAGCAATTCTCTTGCTTCTTCTAATAGTAGTTGGTTGTTCGGATGTATTTCTTCTTCTAGCCATTTCTTCAATGCTAACAATATTGCAAAAAATTATGAAAAAATCTTAATCAACCACTTTAAATTTTCACAAATCTCAATATCAATTTTTAATTTTCTCTAGAATAATCTTCAACTCGTCCTTGTTTCTAGCGCCATTATGTAGTTGCAGGAAATCCTACACTACACCCCTCATATGATTTCATTGATGATCAACTCATTTTTAGGTTAACACTCTTAATTTTATTGATTAATTTTTGAATGTTCTTACAAGAAAGATAAATAAATCAAGAATGAACTCTTCTATGAACTTTCTCTCTCCTATTTACTTGTTTCTTACCTCAAAAAAGATCTCTCTCCCCTTTGCAACTCGAATGACTATTTATAAGGAAATACATAGTGGATGACAGCTAATCTGTCCTTTATTTTCGGATATGGTTTGCGACATTCTCGCAACCTTACAAATGTTCACTTCGCAAGCTCTCTTATTTTCGCAAGACTATCATACCTTTCTCATGATCCTTGCTGACGTCGTTTCTGAAATTGTTCTGCGACGCTATTGTGCAATACCATTGACAATTTCGCTGAGACATAATTGTTGCGAGATTCTGATCCTACACCTATAATAGTTTTAGGAAAAACCTAGGTTAAAGGAGAATCGATTCTAGTCGCAACTAGTATCACACAGGAGGTTTGGGGATTAGGTTTCCCAGTTGCTAGAGTTCTCCCTTACATAGTCTTCAAATTAGGGTTTGCAATCTATGTTACCTTGGTAACAAAGAATTCAATACTCACCGTTAGATGAAACCTGATTTAAGATTCAAGCTAATATCTTTCCACCGTTAGATGGTCTTTAGCTTGTTACACACAAATGAAATATACCTTCATTTAGATATGGGTAAACTTACCTAAACGTGTATATTGAGTTGGCTCAATAACATTTAGCCGAAGTTAGACATATGAACACATTTCTCTTAACCTTGTTCATCTTAACACTTGTAGATCAATTGATAATCAAATGAATATAATTGTGTTATTCATAGAGTTGTTCAATTGTTTGTATTCTCATAGAAGTATACAAGACACAATTGAAGCAAAATCGGTTTGATTTAAAAGAATCAGTTCATGAACATTTTAGCCACGGTTTGCAAAGATTGCATTCCTTAATTTATAAATGTGTTTGTTCATGAGTATGAAATCATACATAACAGATTTAAGAACTTGAACCACTTAAGTTTGCAAACGGATACACAAACTTAAGTTCCAAACATTGGTCACAAGCCGACAGTTTGCAAACGGGTTCGCAAACTTTAGCTACGGACCGAATTCAGTTGAAACCGTTTGCGAACGCGTACGCAAACTTGGTTCCGGACTTCAACAGTACGCAAACTTAAGCAGCCTGACGTCAAAAATTGAATAAGTTTACGAATAGGTACGGAAACTTCCGGTCCTGAATTCCGTCAAAACATTCGTACACAAAGTACACAAACCGTAATGTATCAAGACATGGTTTTAGCTCTTAACTCCCCTTTCAATCATTGAAACATTCTTAGAAGACGACAATAGCTGTCTCACACAAACTATTAGCTTATAAGCAATTTTCAAGTAATCGAATGATCAATACGAAACATTCCGAGCCTACATTGAATGACTGTCTCACACAAATCATGTAAGATTTTACCAGGTGATTTTCACATGATCATCTTTTGACTTCCGTAAAGAATAATGATGAACGTGGTTAAAGCAAAAATCTTACCAACACATATTTCGAGAAACATATAAGCGAGTTAAACTCAGCTCAAAATATCAAATGTGTATAATGTAAAGTCTATATAGCTACACGACTTTTGTCTCAATATGAGATAGAATAGAATAGACTTCTGAGTGATAGATGAGTTCAAGTCTCCACATACCTTTTGTTGATGAAGTTCCACAAGCTCCCCTTAGTAATTCTTCGTCTTCAATCAATAAACGCCGTGAAGTCTAAAGCTCAACTACACATCTATCCTAATCCGAGATATAACTATAAGTAGACTAGAAATCAAGACTTATAGTTTTGACAACTAAACTTGACGAACAAGCTTGAGATAGCAACGCTTGCGAGTTCGACCGAGCAGTGCTCAAACAATCTCCCCCTTTGTCAATTTTAGTGACAAAACTATCAATACATATGGATTACAAAATAAATAAACTTTGTAGCTTCTCATCCAAATGCTTGATTTCCTTGGTTCTTCAACATTCCTTGAATTCTTCGTCACTCCAAGTACTCCAGTGATTCTGAATGTGTTCAACTCGGCATCATAGTTGTTGAAGATCCGTGGCCATAACAATAAGAAAACAATTTTTCTCAATTACTGTTATACAGTGTCATAGTATTATTGCACAACATCAAAATTCAATTGTATGACAACTTTGACAATAATATTACGGTGATATGTATCACTCCCCCTTAGTCAATACTTCATCTCACAATGAAAACCACTCCCCCTTACATAATGATCCGTAAACCATATGTATTTGTAGTGTGAACTACAAAATAATTCTCCCCCTTTTTGTCAATATAAATTGGCAAAGGTACGAAAACTAGCGGGATCATAATGAAATTCTCAAAGAGATACTTCATGACTAAAAGATAACATATCAACTTTGTTTCGATGATTTTACATAGACGAAACTTAGTGTATTCATCAAGGAGTTTATAATGATACAAGATAACACCTACAATATTCCACACCCGCACTCCCCCATAAATATTTGGCAATTAAGCAGAAGTCCAATTAAGAACTTTCCCCATAAAATGTCATTCCCGAAAGAACAACAAGAGCGACCTTACTTTTGCAAGAAGAGAAGGATTTCTTTGGACATTAAAAAATCACATGAAACATGAATTTGTATCCAGAAAGATCAATTAAATTAACCACAAGGAAACCTTAATGATTAATTTAATCATAGATGCTCAACATAAGAAAACTTATGGGGTCGTACAATACTTTCACATAGAAGTGGATCAGGGAAAGATCAATACTACGAAACGATACCATAGACTTAATCTTTGACATATAATTCAAAAGTTCATTATATTTTCCATCAATATTTGCATAATGACATAATAGACTTAACTTTTGACATATATGGGACAATCATAGTTCACGGACGTAAACACACATATCCCATAACATTATTTGCAATATATGATACCAATAAAGATTAATACTGCAAAATCATCTTCCAAATAACTTAGAACTTAACTAATTAAATTTAAAAACATTGCAAGATGAAAATCGTTGGCAATATCTATGTGTAATCACAATATAAGCTATTTCAAGCCCTAGTTTTCCTTCTTAAAACACAAGAATAAATTCTCATAAGAAGTTTCCTAGACATAAAAATCAAGTTTCTTTGATAACTTCATACCTTTGGAAGGCTCCATCATAAAAGGTATCACTGATATCCTTGATTCTTTTGACCGTGGAGACTCCATGTTCATGGGTTAGAACATTGACTTTTCGATCAACAATACGGGCAAGATGCCTAGCTTTGATGCAGTCCACAATGAGTTTCTTCTGATTCTTTATCAAGACAGTTTGATTTTCAAGGATTTTGGTCTGACCATCAATGAGTTGATTTATTTGCAGTTGAAGATTTGCAAATTCGACCTTTGAGTCACTATGAAAAATAATTAAATCTTTGACAGATTCACCAATCCAGGAGTTGTACTCTTTCTTTGAAATCATCTTTTTCAAAACAAGTTATTAAACTGAATCGCATCCTTTAATGTCTTCTTCCATCTCAAGATTCACCACTTCTTGAGGTCTTGAGGAATTCTCCATTTTTTTATAGGGAAAGAAAAAAAAAATATAATATATATATGTTTATGAACAAGATAAGAACACCCTTGTTAAGAAAACCCTAGAAGAACTCCTAAGTGAGACACAGACGTTCGTGGAACAGATATCGAACGTTAATGGATAAAAAAGATCCAAAAAAAATAAGGAAATACACTTTGTTTTCAGATATCTCTTTCCTTCATAGCTCAATAATTAAAAGATTTACTTATAATCAGAGCATATGAAAAAGATACACTAGTTACTAGGAGTCAAGAAATTACTCAACATTCACAAAAGAAAAAAACAACTAAATCAAACACAAAACAGATGGTAACCTACAGTAGACTTGAGCATCTCGCAAAAAATCATCCTTGCAACTCTCAAGTTAGATACAAGGATGAAAATTACCTAGAGCTAGGTAGTTAAGTGAGATGTAATTCCACCATGAATATTGAGAGATGAGGTGTAAATACCATCTGAATGTTTGAGCCTCATATTCCTTACCTTCCTTCGGTTGTTTCTTATCCCATAGGAATAAGGCATAAACCTTTTTGAGTATCCATCAGAAGGATTTTTCTGAGGACTAAATCTAGGACCTCTAGAGATTGGTTCCAGAGGGTCAGAATTTAGAGAATTCCATTTCCTAGACTTAGGTCTACCAAACTTATTCTCATTAGAACTAGGAATGTGTACGCAGCTGTTGATGGTGGATTTTCATTTAAGGATAAAATTGTAAAAGCTAAAATTATGCGTTGATATCCTGCAAAGGATAAAGCCACTGATAAAATGATGAATACTTCTTCACTTCGCTAATTTACTTAGAATGGAGCATGTAGCAACAATCCCATGTACCCTATGAATTTATGGCATCATGACCAACCTTGTATTTCCTGTGTTGTTCCCACTGAACTCTCTTTATTGGTGTGGCATGACGACTGAGTGTTACTCTCAGCAGAGTAACACGAATCTCCAAGTGTCACTAATGAGGCATGCACGAAATACCTGTACAGGCTACAACTCTCGGTGTGTTATACTAGACCGATTAAGCATATTTGAATATGAACTGACCATATCAGTCTCAGAAACAATCACGACGATGCAAGTTGGCCGTATGATTTAACCAGCATAGACGATCCTCAGCAGGAGCAGGCTACTACATTAATGACCACCAGCGGGCCCAGTTATGCCCTGGTCGGTCGAATACCTACCATGCCTCCCAAACTAACACCGAACACCAGCCTGAAGTTGGATGTCCAGACTGGTATGGAGCAGCTTGGAGGAATCGTACAAACAAAGGCCGCCTATGGCAGTCTCAATTTCATCACGTTCGTCCAACTTCACCGGCGTGGATCAGCCCAAAGCCGGTCGAACAAGCGTCGTGGTGTACACCGGCGAACCTTCTTTCTACCTGCATGACCGACTCTTCCTTAACCTGACCAGATTGCAATATACAATTGTCCGAAGTTGTGTTAGCGTGAAGAATTGAGGGTCGCAGGAAATTCCACTAAAGGTCCCAAATTGATCACGACCATCCAATTTCACCGACATGATTGGATGGCTTAGATCGGACCCATAGCCACCAGGCAGGTATTGGAGCGTTCACCACCGGCCCAACGTGGGCCCCACATGGTAGGCCTCCCCAAAGGAGAAGTGTGGCTTGCTAATTCATCCAGCCAAAGTAGCGTGTACGTGAAACCCTAATTAGGGTTTGCGGCACATCACATGTGTCGCAAATCAGTCTCAACCATCCATCTTCGCAGGTATAAACGGAGGGTGTAGATGTAGATTCAAAGGGCCTAGAGCATGTCAACACAATCACCGTGGGTCTGCCTAAATGCATGACTAATCGGGCAAGACCAACTATGGTTGGTCGTCTCAATTTGTGCGCCCAAACTAGGCATGGCCGCGCGTTTTCAATAGCAAATCGATCTTGACCACTCAACTTTGCCGGACAAATTGAGTGGCTTAGATCACATCTTCACGGGACAGTGAGGTATGGACGTGTACACTGGCCTGCCGACTGCACGCCTGACTGATCGGCCAAGACCGACCATGGTTGGTCGTCTCGAAACGCGCGCCCGAAGTAGGCACGACGTGCGGTCTTCAATTCCTTTGCGGCATGGGATTTCTGTCGCAAATCGATCTCAACCACTCCTCTTTGCCAGACAAATTGAGTGGCTTAGATCGCATCTCCATGGGACAATGAGGTACAGACACCTACACCAGCATGCCGTCTACACGCATACCCAATCGGCCCTGCCAAAAACGTATCCCATGCTTGGATTCGACCAAGCTAAAGGTTGGTGTTCGAGCACCTCCTAAACCCTAATCTGACGGTCGCAGATGTGGGTCGCAAGCCATCTCGTCCGTCCAACTTCACCAGCCTGGACGGACAGCCTAAGACAGGAGTTAGGCGACCAGTGAGGTATCACCACGATCACCGTCCACCACTCTTCCACACAGAGTGATCGTCCAAGTCAGGGCTTACATGTACAGCCTCCAAACGATCACTCGAAGATGGCTGGACGTGATGCTATTTTCCACGACTTACTCCATTAAGCCTTAAAACAGCGATGCTTCATACACGCTGAATATATTCGATGCACTACATACATAGAATCCACACGATATTTCACAAATATCAACTTCATAAATAACTTATTTATTTAATCTAGCATCACATGATGCTTTCTGTGGGTCCCACAATCCACACTCGAGACATTAATCATGTCACAAACTGGGGGATACATACTGGGGTATTGGTCTGGCGGTTTACAGCGTGCAGCGCACAACGCGCCATCACAAGAACGTGTTAGGAAGACATGGACGGTTAGTGATGATGGGAAAAGTGGGAAAGACTGGTGAAGAATTTTACGGAATCTCTTACAATTCATTAGTATTGAAAGAATGGCTAGAAGGAGAAATGTATCGGAACAACCGAAAACTGCTATAAGAAGAAGTAAAAGACTTGCTGGAAGGGAGAGAAATGAAATGGGAGAATCTACTAGAAGGAGAAATGGTGGAGAAAATCAAATTCAACAACCAGTTCAACAAGAACCGGTACAAAATAGAACTATGAATTATGATAGAATGAGCATACACACTTGGCGATCAAATTCAGCAGAAGAAGTAGAAGAAGAGCAGCATACCAGGAACCATAGACAGATAGAGAGAAATCAAGAAGTAGATGAAGGAATAATTCATGGAGATGAGGAAATTGGCGCATTAGAAACGCTGAGACAAAGAATACATGAAGAAAGAAGAACTGAGGCAGAAGAACGTGCAAATCTAACAAGGCAAAATCACGAATTGAGGATGGAAAATATGAGACTATAGAGTAGAAGATCGATAAGTTCTACAAGATCATATTCAAGATCGATTAGAAGAGAGATGAGGCGAAACTCACCCACAGTTAATGCTGAAAATAATATTCGAGACCAAATCCTAATGAAGAACATCGCGAAGATAGAGAAAGGACTGATGATCGTTACGTTCCACAAAATGAAATTTTTGATGATAGGAAAAATGATAGAAATCAAGAGAATGAACAACGTCAGGGACGAAATAATCAAGATGGCGAAGAGAATCAAGAGGAATGAAGGAGAATTTTACACGAGAGAGAAGCTCAAAGAAATCAACAAATGATTGAAGAAGAAATTGAAAGACATTATGCTGAACAAGCACGTTTAACTCGCGAACGTGAAAGATTGAGAGAGGAAATGGAAGAACAAGAGCTTCAGGAGACAATTCGCCAGAACAATCACGACAATCGAGAAAGAAGGCATACACAAAACCGGAATAACGGTAATCTCAATGAAGAGTATGATAGAGTACAGAGGATGGCTGAAAGACAGTGAATGGAATTGATAAGAAATGAAAAAAATCATGGAGGGGAAAATGAAAGACATCATCATATTCGAATTCAAGATAGAGATGAGGAAGAGAATCGCAGGAGAAGACGAGATGAGGATAATGAAGAAGAAATGCAAAATTTCGCGAGAGAAGAAAGACATGAACGCAGAAGAAGGGACGCGAAATTAAAAAGACCAATGGATCAAAATTCAGGCGTAAATGAACAAATCTTAAAAGAATTGGAAGAAATGAGAGGAATGCTAAATAATAGAGGAGAAGTAGGCAGAAGACAATTAGATGAATCTATAGAAGAAGCTGCGATACATCCATTTACAAGAGAAGTACAACTAGGAGGAATACCTCCGAAATGAAATTTTCCCGCATTAACCAACATCTTTGATGGAACAACTTGTGAAATTCAACACATTAAAGCCTATGTGAGATGCATGTTACAGTGGGAAAATCATGATGTTGTATTGTGCAAGTATTTTGCATCCAGTCTAACAGGAGAGGAGTTAAAATGGTTCGAAGGTCTTCCAAAAAATACAATAACATATTTCAATCATTTGCAGACCACATTCTTGGGGGCATATATAAGTAATAATTCTTCGCGACCTGGTATTGAAGATGTTTGGATTAAAACAAAGGATTGGCGAAAGTTTGAAGCACTAAAAAGATGGAGGACTATGTGTAGCGAAATGGCTGGCCGTGTGGATGAGAGATATCTTATCTTATCATTTATCAATGCTATGTTTGCAACCAACCTATTATATCCAAATTTTCAGAGTCAAGAATACATCACAATGACTGAATTGCGAGAACTTCAGGAAGAATATATTGCTCTAGAGGAAAGGCAAAATGAAATGGAATCATACCCAGTTGCGAACACCAGTTCACAAACAGCGAATGCAAGCTTATTACCCAAACTAATAAACACAGTGGCGAGCACTTCGCAAGTACAACAAGAAAGGTGACGGGCAACAACCAACAGAAACTGGTGGCTATGGGAAGCCGAGATCAAGAGGAGTATGAAAGAAAATAAATTTCTACAATCGTGGTGGAAATAAGATTCAAAGACTCGATCAGCCGCAAGAAACTTATGGAGGTCAAAGACAAAACTATAATAGAGGACAAGGAGGTCACAAGGTAGTATGGGAAGAAATCAAGATGCCACCTCTAAATGCAAGTGTGGAGAAAATATGGGAAGCTATAATTTTGATGGAGAATATACCAACACCATGGAACATGGGAACGGAACCACCCCAAACCACAGAAGTCATGAGTTCTGTTCTTATCATCATTTTCATACATACTACAATGATTGCAGAAATGTAAAAAGAATTATTCTGAGAATGATAGATCAAGGAAAACTAAACCACTTTTTGGTAGGGCACCCACAATCTCAACCATTGCCACCACCACCAGAGCATCACAGTAAACACGATGAAAAAGAAGGAAACATTCTTCATAGAAGTTGGTGCAAAAGCAAAGAATCTATTCTGTCACTCTATCGTACATTCATACAAGACAATTGAAGATTTTCATGACAATGTTTTGAGTAGAGTGTTCGCAAGAGATAATGATGGAAGAGAAATTATGAATATTGCGAAAATCTCGCCACTAGAGGAATGGCAGAAACAGATATTTCTTTTACCGCAGAAGAAGTCCCCGAAGGTGAGAGGTACATGACAATCCATTGGTAGTAAAATTAGAAATTAATCCAAAACCGAAAGAAGATGAGGATGATGAAGCTGAAGATTCATGGGCAATTAATAGGATTCTAATCGATACTGGAAGCTCTGTGAACATCTTATTTTATCATACTTATAAAACTATGGGAGGAAGAGATGATGATCTTATACCATCAACATATAAGATATATGGTTTTAATGGTACTGCCAACAAGCATAAAGGGGAGGTTACTATGCGAATTCCATTGAAGGGAATATCTTCTGAAATCCTGTTATGTGTTGTTGACGTATAGAATCCCCCTACAATGCATTAATTGGCGACCTTGGCTAATGGGATTCTAGGTGTAGCTTCAACTTTCCACCAGTGCATATAATTCCCTCACCCCAGTGGTATAGGAATCATAAAAGGAGATTGGGTTGAAGGAAGAAATGTTACGAAACTGAGGTAGAATCCTGCGAAGGAAGAGCAAACAAGAAGGAAAGTTGGCGACGCAAAATCAAAGAGACACAAAGAAGTGAGAGATTGATGGTGGATGCAATCGAACGAAAAGAAGAAGAATGTTGCGAAACTAATGCTAGCTCAGAATAAGAAATGGTGAACATACCACTACCAAGGAAGCAGTAGCAGAAAATAACAAAGAAGCAGAGAATAGCAAAGGTAATAAAAATAAGAAGTGTATGAATGATTGATTTGTTGCGACACTCTCGCAACAAATAAAATTCTCAAAATACATTTTATGAATGACAAAATGAGATTGAAATGCAAATACGATATGATGATGTGCGAGAATCTCGCAGAGATAATGAATTCTACAAAAGACAATCAGAGAACAATGACAAAAGAGAAAGGGGCGAACCTTTATGGCGTACACCCTAGTTCGCGAATACAATTTCGCAAGAGGCAAATGTAAGACCTAAAGTACGTCATATAAGGGGGTACCTGTTGCATGGCTCAGGGAAAGGCTACACCGCCCCGGAACCTGAGTCATGGAGATTTGGGGTCAATAAAGCCCATCCGGGAGAGGCACCTTGGATTCTCAGCTTAAGCATATGACTTAGGTTGGGCGACTAAGGTAATAAGGACTCTCCCAAGGAGTGCAGAATCTGACCAAGGCGCCGAGGTACACGGTTGAGTCAAGAGTGCCAGGGGCGTCTGGAGCGTACCTTGCCATTCTTGACAAGTCTTGGCTTATACTGCACTCGGCCCGAAGAAAACCCCACTTAGGGTGCAGTCTCGTAACCATAAGCCCTATAGGTAAAAGGGATAAGAGGCTGCGAAAACAACTGGTTGTTGTTAAGACCGGATGGGAGGAGCCAACCTTGTATGGTAGAGTACGCCTCCTTGAAGGGGCAACCAGGGGGAAGATAAGGGCGGCACCCTCCATTAGGGAGCTGATAAGTGTCTTAAGACGCAAATGTCATGAGGCTTTTTACTCGCAAGGGTATTAAGGCTTGTCATATTTGTGCGACAATCCTGAAGAGGCAATAATACAAAAAAAATAAGACGAGATCAATGGGTTTTCGCATGAAAGTGCGAAGACGTCCTGCGATTTCGTCGCAAGACGGCAATGTAATGGGGCTTTATTTTCGCAAGAATATTTAGGCCTGTCATATTGTCGCAACATTCCTGAAGAGGCATAATACAAAAGAAAAAGTTAAGGCAAGATCAATGGGTTTTTGCATGAAAGTGCAAGGACGTCCTGCGATTTTGTCGCAATGACAAGAGGTGGCATAATAAGACCTTTAACTAGGAAGGCAAAATAAGACCACACAGGAATGAGATTTTGAAAAGAATCAAAATTCACTTCGCATATGATTGCGAAATTATACATAAACAACTGCGAAGTTGAGGCACAAAATAAGAAAAATCTGCAAAATCTCTCATTTGGATACAAATAACAGAGGCAAGTATGGGAATGAATGAAATTAGAAAATTTTATTTGTCTCCACATGATAGATTTACGCAAAAATTCAAAAATTAATGATTATGTTGATTAACCATATTGCAAGGAAGAATTGTTTTAATGAATGCATGTCGAAATGAAAGAAACTCATGTATTAAGGAATATGGGGAACCAAAAGAATTCGCAAATATACAAAAATAAGGAATAAATGTACAAGTATTACAGAAGATCAAAGAAAGAAACAAAGACTACTTCTTAGTTGATCCTTCATCATCTTCATCAGACTTGTTCCCTTCTTCGTCTGCATCAGAACTTTTATCTCCATCAGAACCTTCATCACCATCAGATTCTTCATCATCAGCTTCGCTATCAGAGATGGTCAGACTAGGAATGTTCTTTGGGATCTCCTCCAAGAGACAAGGATAATCAGAGTGAGGAATATTATGGTCATCACAAACCATTTGAATAGTTTGATTGCGAAAATGCAGAGCATCGTTCTTAAAGTTCGCAACAGTGATCTTGATTTGATTATTTAATCTAGAATACTTGTCGTTGCGAGAAGAAAGATTCTTTGCGAGTTTCTCTTTTTCAGCCTCAAGTTCCTCAATTCTTTCGCGATATCTATTTTCAGAATCTGCGAGCAAAAGACAATCAATTAATAATTTGATGAAAATTCATAAGAAACAAAAGATTAGTGAAGAAGAACAGTTAATAACCTTCTCTGTCAGAAATCATATCTCTAATCAAGGTTGTATGCTCAACTTGGAGACTAACATTTGCACCTAAATCTTCTCTGGCATCGTCTAAGATTTTCGCAGCCCAAGCGAATTCATTCTCATTATTTATAAGGAGACGGGAACGAATTTGGTTTTCTCTCTCGTTAAGCACGGCATTTTGGCGGTTATCTTCATCCCATTCAAGTTGAACTTCGAGAAGAATTTCTTGGAATTTCGCCAAAGTCTCAGCACCTTGGTTAGAAATGCGATCCTTATCATCTATGAGACCGCTAATTTTGGTTCTTAGCTCATTGATTTTCTCTTTAGAATTAAGAAAGAAACGCTTAAATTGGTTGGCTAAGCTTAAACTAGATCTATGGTCAATCTCTAAGAGGCGAAATTTGGATCTCAGTTCATTCAGAGAAAGAGATGAAATTTTATCATTTGAGAAACTATTTAAAGATTTATTAAGATGCTCAAGAAGGGTGTCATTATCCAAGGCATTAGGAAATGAACGAAGAACGGTAGCTTCATCAGAATGACCATAAATGTCTGCAAAAAGGATCAATCAAATAAGATAAAATAACATGATGAATGAATGAAGGGAAAGGAGAAAAGTAACATACCATAGAGTTGATTATTAGCTTGCTGAAGACTAGAGATTTTATTCTTGTGCGAAGAAGAATCAATTTCTAGTTGTTTGTTTTTCTCGCGAAGACCTTTGACTTCAGCTTCCAGTTCTTCATTCTTTGTACGAAATTGAAGATTCTTCTTTTCAAGAATTTCGCGTCTCCTCTCCAGATCTGAGGCAACAGTGAAAGAAGCATTTCTTTCCTGCAGGAAAATGTAAAAAGTATTAAAATAGAAAGAGATTTTGAGTTACAATAATGAAGAAGTAAAAAGACGAAAGCATACCAGACTATTAAGAGAATGCAGGAAGTTGGGAGTCACCGATCTAGAAACTCCGCGAAGAGAATTATCACCATCCAATAAAGGAATATCGCAAATCGTAGCGAGAGCTATGCATGTATTAGCGAGTTGACTATCTCCCATTCTTTGCCAAGAATCAGAAAAGATGCCAGAGAGCTTAGCCATAGAAGATTCAGATGGAGAATCTTCATTTGCAGCAAGGTCATCATTATCCTCATCATCCTCATCACTCTCGGAGTTTTCATGAGAAGGAGTATTTGAAGGAGAGGAAGAACGGATTTTTCTCTTCTTTGAAGGAGGAGCAGTTGGTTTTTCCCTGCGAAGAGCACCTTTGCCTTTATCACCAGTCTTCGCAACATTGGCAGGCTCTTCTATTTCAGCAATAACCTTCACACACAGATAGAAATAAGAAATAGAGGCAACAATATATTGTTTAAAATCATAAGAGAATATTTCTTACCTCATCTGTGTATGAGCGAAGAACTAACAAGGTACTAGCCCTACCAGTCATGTGGTAGCTATCTTTCAGTTTCTGGATCTGTAGAATTTTGCAAGAGTCAGCGAACAAAAGAATAAAGATAAATAAAGAAATGTAAAGTGGGCGAAACTGGAAGAAACATACCTCTTTCTTCTTCTCGGGCCAAGAGAATACCCAAGGTTGATAAGTAGCGAGATTCTCAGAAAGAACATTTGACCCAGCAATGTAAGGTCCTTTCAACATCAAGGGAAAGACGCACCATTTATCATCTTTGGATTGGCGAGGGGTTGTGTTTTTACCAGAGTGCCAATCAATGTCTTGCATGAGCATTTTACCTTCATCAATATTATCTTTCCTTTTCAAGCGAATGCCCCAGCGAGTATTCTCTTTCTTCGTGGAGATCAATTCATAATTCTCAAAGAAACTCGCTACTGTGTATTTTTCAGCGATTATCTCCAAGTCTGCGAATTTAGGATCCCTAAGTTCTTTAGAATAAAGAGATCCTTTACCAGCACCACGGTTAGCGAATTCTAGCATCAGACAGATGCAATCTCCACTCAATTGGAAGATAGCTCGCGAAAACCCTGAGTGAGCAAGAATTTCATAAAACAAAGGAATATCTGGGTCATAAAGAGGAATGGGAAGACCTGCGAGAATTTGACCCAGCGAAATTATGATTGATTGATCATCACAATGTTGATCAGAGAAAAGTTTGATAGAAAGAATAGACTTGGCACTTTCACCAGGAATGGTAGAAAGTGTGAAACCCTTCTCAGCAATATCTCTTTGAACATCCTTTAAGGTTTTTTCATGTTTTTGACCACTTGGAGGCATATCTGAATATGAGTATGGAAATGGATGAAAAGTAAGAAGATTGAAGAGGGAAGAATTACAGTAGCAGAACTTACGGAAGAATAATAGAGTTGCAGAGATGAGAAAGTAAAAAGAAAAGAGAAAGTAAAAAGAAAATGGAAAGAAGAGTAAGAAGAATATATAGAGAAGACTTTTTTTACTCGAAGAAATAAACACCATTAATGCGAAAAGACGTGAACGGTTGAAAAGCAGCGGATACAGAAGACGTGTCAAGAAATAGATGGAAGAAAGGATACGTGTGATAAATGCAGAATATGAAGAGATGGACAACTGCGGCATTTCTCACATCATTCTCTACTTCGCAGAGAAGATATGAGAAGAGGCAAGATGTAGGATCAGAATCTCGCAGCAATGATGCCTCAGCGAAATTATTAACAACACAACACAACAGTGTCGCAGAACAACTTCAGAAATTACATAATAAACGACTTCAGCTAAATCATGAGAAAAATGTGATGGTCCTGCGAAAATTAGGGAGTTTGCGAGATTAACATTTGTAAGGTTGCGAGAATGTCGCAAACCATATCCGAAAATAAAGGATAGATTAGCTGTCATCCACTATGTATTTCCCTATAAATAGTCATTCAGTTGTAAAGAAAAGGAGAGAGATCTTTTTTGGGTGAGAAGCAAGTAAATATGAGAGAGAAAATTTAGAGCAGAGGTTATTTTTGATTCCTTTATCTTTTCTTGTAAGATTGTTTAAATATTCATCAATAAAATTAAGATTGTTAATCCAAAAATGAGTTGAATGTTAATGAAATCTTGTGAGGGGTGTAGTGTAGGATTTCCTGCAACTACAACATGTATCACTCTAAAGTAATTGAGTTGAGTACGAATTTTGTTACGGAATAAGGCCACACCACTTATTAAATCTCTCAAGACTAAATGTCTAAGCTCTGTATGTACCAAGGGCTAATCACATCTTGTTAAGTGCAAAGGGCGTTCATGCGTGAACTATTACCTACCTTTTTGGAAACTTATAGTGAGAATGAAGTTGATTGCATCTATAAACTATTTCTAATGAATGTGGAAGGAAGCATATCCTTAGAAAATTAATGAGTCAATTCTAGTGAATTGTAAATCACTGGAACTTGAGTTACTAAATTCCTCTTAACCCTAACAATGAACTGATTGGGATTGATTCATAAAGACTTTGACATAACCATAAGGCACATGGTTGTGACACGATTTTTCGTTTTGAATTACTAACACGGGCATCACTTCATTTGAGTGTACAAGACAATGAACTAATAGAATGCGAAGTTACGGCATCTATCACAATCAGTGACTTCTAAAGTTACTAGATTTGCACTACCTCTCCCCATTATGCTTTAGAGTAACAAAGCACGTCACTCATCTCACAAAGTCTTTCTTTAGCAAAACATGATTGAGATCGCTCTGTTTTACTTAGATGCAAATGGTAAATAACTCATTCTTCAAAGAAATAAAGTGTTGTTAGTGAACATATATCCATGCAGAATACGGATCATTCAAGTGATTTATGGCTCTGGTGGATGATTCGACGCATTGAATCAGTTATTTCTCACAGCATATGATGCGTTTAGTTTTTGTAAAAAATCCTAGCACATATTACACAATGAAAAGTGCAAAGGCTCACCACCCTTGTGAATGCTAGAGAATTTACATCAAAAGGACTTGATGATTATTGCATTTTAATAGGATAAATGTAGAGCATCTTATACCCAATGGTCTCGCAGAGGCTACCATCAAAGGTTACAGATGGTGTTTAAGGAATAGGTTATGCGAACCAACCTACCTTTTATTGCTTTGGGATATGCAATATTACACGCATCTTTACTTAATTCGTTTTAGAACCCAATATTAGTGAACCTTTTCTGCGTACCAGTTGGTAACTGGATTTAAGACTGACATTTGTGTGCTTACGCATCTTTGGTTGCACTATATATATGTGCCATTACGACTCCACATCGTAGTATGATGGGTTTTCAAAACTGTTAATTAAGTAGTTATGTTGGAAATGAGTTCCCAACAATTATCCGCATATTAAAACTTTTGGCAGGAGATCTCTTACTGCTGGATTTGCGGGTTATCACTTTAATGAGACAGTCTTCCTGTCGTTAGCGGGAGATAAGAAAAAGTATTTTCTAAGAGAACGACAGGAATTATCGTGGTGTGTTCCTACTGTGTCTCATATTGATTCTTGTACTCCACAAATGTAAATGTTAAGTGACAACGAATAATCGATTTTCAGAATGTACACTGATGTCGCTAAAGTGATGAGAGCACACATACTAGCTGCAAACCTACCTTCAAAGTTACAAATCCTCAATAAGGGATATACACCATAGACAAAGGTGTTACAACGATACTTAGTGGAAGTGTGGTTGAGGTCGTGGCTCCGTAAAGGAAGTTGGAGAGACCACTTGGTTCGATCAATCCTCACCTAGAAAGGAAGTAGGCGATTAAGGCACAACTTATTTTATATCATCAGAGGTCATCTCATAATATTGTCTCTGAATATGTCCATGAATCGATCCTTTCATCCTCTTTATCCCGTTGCTGTAGTTTCTGCAAATCTCCGGTAACTGGAGGACGCTCGGAAATTTAATGATTCCAGAGAACAATGACATCCCAAGTGGATTAAGAGAACACGCACGAGTCAATGGAAAGATCATGCGAGCATATTGATGAATAATTTCATATACACTTGCTTAAGGAAATAAAGCAAGATGAGATCGAACCAAGCTACTTGTTTTTTAATGTCAACGAAGATCATATTTGGCCTATACAATCTAGGTATAACTTGGTTCTCTGACAAATATACAGGTATTTGGTGTGGTAGTGCTAACCAACCAAGTGTAAAGCCTATTGGACATACATGATTAATTTTTCACAAAGCATAATGAGAAGAAAGAAGTCTTAAAGTATGAAGACTCACCTTGTGGCGCGAGGTTTCTCACAAAGCACTGGAATTTTCATCTTATAATGAACGATATAGTGTTATGCTACTTAGTTAGCTTGGTAATTTCAAAAGGATTTGAAATGCAGCATATGTATGTGGTTATTACGTACCTCTGAAAGAATCAAGAGATAGAAGATATTTAAAAAAGTACTTGATAGTCTTTTGTTACCCAAATCAAGTGACTCTAAACCACTGAGTGTGTTTACCATTAAATATAACACTCACTTATAGATTGAAGCAATCAGGCGGATGTGGTATACCCGTCTAAGTGACTATTTGATTTGGAGGGGATAGACAAGTAAGTTATTTTTCCTTGCGTATTCATAAGAAAGTTCTTGAGTTAGAATTATAGCTATCTATGTCGATGGTACAGACATGATGGGTACTCTTGATGTAACAAGAGACCTAAAAGTTATTTGAAATCCGAATTTGCGATGAAAAATATGGGGAAAGCTCGACCGAATACTGAGCTTGTGGTATATTATTCCACCAGTTTGCATATCTCTAAAATTGTTAGGCAATTTAACAACGACATGCATCCTGATAGCACTCCCATGATTAGTCGAGGTTCAAATGTAAGTAAATGACCGTTTTGTCTAAAGGAAGATGACGAATACGTGTTGGGAGATGAAATTCCCATATCTAAGTACAATATACGCATTGTTGTACTTAGTATAATAATGTACTCGATAGAATTTTGCATCCTCATGGAACTTGTTAGCTAGATATAGCTCAGCGCCAACGCAATGTCATTGGAATGGTATAGTGAATGTAATCATGTACTTAAAATTAACCATTGACATAAATTTGTTTTATCCCTACAAAGACATAAAAAGGAATGCCAATGAAAGTGCAATACAAAAATTTTTGATTATGAAGGAACAATAATCTCTTCTCCAAAGGAAGTAATCAGGGGGAGATATGGTAGACTATTTTCTAAGTCATTACCGATATCCAGTTTCGAAAATACACGACTAAAGGAACTATCTGGAACAACTCTGAAAGTAATCAGGGGAAGATGCCGACATCAGGGGGAGGATCCAAGAATATGATGTCGACATATTTTACTTCGAAATTGAAGTCGTGTTGTACTCTTTTTCCCTTCGATCGAGAATAGTTTTTCCCAAAGGGTTTTGTTACTCGACAAGGTTTTTAGCGAGACAACACTAAAAGCATCAAGTATTTTGAACGTTGAAGACATAAAGATCACGTTGATGTTACTAAAAATATCCGAATCAAAGAAATGAAACGCGATAGTCTGTTAAGCAATGTCACTTACATAATCAACAACAAGGTCATATAAACATTCAAGTCACCAAAGTAAAGTGTGATAAACTTCTTCTGACTGCATTAGACTAATGAAAATTGTCTGACATCAGGGGGAGCATCTAATGGTGTGTTGAACTATTTTCTTTCACCGAGGTAGCTTTTTCTCACAGGGTTTTGTTACTCGGCAAGGTTTTTAATAAGACAACAACAAACACCGGGAATGTAATTTCCCAACTAAGGCTATTTTCTTTCCCACGAGGATTTTCTGCCTTAAGAGTTGTGAAACAACTAGTCAACTTCAATGGAGCAAAGTGATCATCTGCAACGGATCACTTTTACTTGCATCTGTCACGTTGTACTCTTTTCCCTTCATCAAGGTTTTGTCCCACTAGGTTTTTCCTTGTCAAGGTTTTTATGAGGAAACGTATACACATCCAACTATGTTCTAGGTTTACTTAATATTGTACTGTTTTTCTTTAGTTCAGGTTTTGTCCCTCTGGGTTTTTCCTGACGAAGTTTTAACGAGGCAATTAACTTAGGCTCGTCGATCTTTGAGGATCATATTGCACGTGATGAACTACATGTAAAATACGAGACAACATGTGAAGTATTACATGTGAAGAGTTATACCAAGGTTTTGTCCCACTGGGTTTTTTCCTTATCAAAGTTTTAATGAGGCAATGCAAGGAGAACGACATTTGAAGAACTATATGTAAATCATTATGTATAAAGTTTTGTTATTGAACCGCACAAGGGGGAGTGTTACAGGGACTACGGACCATGGATGTGCGGTCCAACTAGATTCCTAGGGTTGTATATATAGGATACTATAGATATGTAATATGGTTACACATATCAATAAGAACTCCTTCTCCGTCTTTATCTTTTTCTTCATATTCACTGCAAAAGTTTCGGGTTTTTAACTTTTGCTATTGGCACGCATTAGTTAAAACCGATTCAACCTTTCTCTAGCAAAGGTTGATTTTGTTGGTTTTCTTTTGTTCTTGCGAGAGGATGACAACATACTGGGGAAGAGTTCTTATTTGAACTTGCACTTAATGATATATCTTTCTGGGGAGAAGAGGCTGCGGAATTTGAGGTAACGAAGTTGTTAGTTAACTGTTTTCCTGTTTAAGAAAAGCCTGTTTATATCGCATATATTTTGATTTTGCTTAACAAAATTTAGACATTATATTGTGTATGGATATGTGCGTGATTCAATTGCTTCCGGTTAAGAAAAACTGTGTCAATTTATTTGGCTTATTGTTTGGTATCTTCTTTATTGTTGGGTATCAAGTGTTTTTGCTTAACGAAATTCAGTGCAATTGCGGTGCTATAATGCATATGTTTGTTTTAATTGTTTCCGGTTAAGAAAATTAATTGTGCAAGTCAACTTATTTTGGTTTGTATGTATTGTTTATGGCTTAATAAAATACGAGATCATTTGTTTAGTCCAAATTGATTCCGGATAAGAGAAAAAATTTAATTCTGATCTTAGTTAGACTTATCAAATTGAAGGATTCGGTTATTCAAGTCTAATCGAATACCTTGACAAGAAAGACTAGTTAACTAACCTAGTGTTTGTCTTGTCTAAAGATAAAGGTCTAAGTTATTGTCTGAATAATTAGCACCTGATGAGAGAAATAAAGTTAATTTTGATCTTTATTTTGGTCTTATCGAAATAAGCGATTGTACATACACAATCGGTTTAACAAGGGAATTAAGTTTCTTAGTCGATTTGTTAAACTATTAGAGAAAATTGCTTCAGGCAATCGTTTCCTTGATAACATATTAAAACTAAATTACTTGTAGTTTCGGTTTTAATATTGGTTATCTAAAGTGGTATGTAAAACCTTCGTCCTTAACTCTTATAGGTTGTTTACAAGTCTTTTAGATTTGTAAGATCCTGTCGGGTTGTCCTTTATTTGCTCGAACCTTTGTCATTTTTTGACAAAAAGGGAGTAAACAAGTGATTTTCAATTATTAAGGAAAGGAAAATTGTGCTTAAACCTTATATCTAATGAAAGAGTAAAGCATTGACTAAGGGGGAAAAACATATCATATTGTTGTTGTAGTAATTCTGACTATAAAAAAGGGAATAACAAATATGTTCGGATCGAATATTTACCTAGCTTACCTTTAGGGGGGAGTAAAAGCTTTTGTTATTCAAATGTCAACAACGACATTTATTGATTGAATATATGCAGGTTATTGTGTTTTTGAAACTTGGAATCAAGCGTATGTAAAATGAATTCTTTTGTAATTTGTTTATCCATATGTAATAAGAGTTTTGTCACTAAAATTGACAAAGGGGGAAATTGTTAGAGCATAGCTCGGTTGAACTCACCAAGCGTTGGTATCTCAAGTTTGGTTGTCATATTTTAGTATCAAAACTCATCTAGAGTCGCTTGATTAAATACTAGAGTCAACTTTGTTTAGGTTAGACTAGAAAGTCTAAGAATGTTGAGACATACAAGTATTACTCCGAAGACATGAAGAATATGAAGAAATAGCGAACTACAACGACGACGACATCCTTCCACTTGAGGTTAGTAATACTGTCTTGAACTTGTTTCATTCCTAACGTATCTTTCAAGGCGTGCTATATTGAAAACATAACTACGAAGTTGTTGAAAAGGCGGGGGTCTAACAACCACACCCAATATTTCGATTAGCAATCTGTATGGACGAACTCTAATATACTTTTAAGAGAATCAACTAGACAGTCAGACTCAATCTTAATAAAAGTATATCAAGGAGTTAATATCTCTATCTCTCGATTTGATCTTTACTCAAGCAAATGGAAATCTGCGGGTCTTTATCAAATACTAGAGAGATAAACTTGGATGGCACCAAAGACCAATATCCAAGGATCAATCAATTTTCAATCGGGTATATTGATTAAATACCTTTAGATTGGAACCCTTAAAAAATATCCCTATCACATTATAAATATACCCTCCTCTTATATATAAATTTTATACATTTAGAAATAAATTATTGGTAATCTATTCCACATGATATTTTTGTTTATTTCAAAAAACAATAATTTTCTATCTCGATCACTCCATCACCGCCTCAAACTCCACCGACGGAAATTCACCACCACCACCACTCCACAACCATCACCACCGCCACCACCACTTCACAACCATCACCTACATTCAACCATCACAACTCCACCACTTATCGTCACCGCCGCCACTACCGCCACCGCCATCACGACCACCATCGCCTCCAAATCCACTACCGTTGCCGCCAAGTTGATAACAAAATTGAAAATTTAAAAATAAGTTAGGTCCAGATTTTTGTTTCAACAACCAAAGTTGATCCAGATTTTTGTATCAACAACCGAAGTTGACACCAAATATGATGTCAACAACCGAAGTTCATATCATATCTGGTGTCAACAATCCAAGTTGTTACCAAAATTGAAAACTCGGAAATTTGTTAGGTTAAGATTACGTGTCAACAAACCAAGTTGACACCAAAATCTAATGTCAACAACAAAATTTGATCCCAAAATCTGGTGGTACCACCACCTCCACCGCCGGCATCACCACCACCACCACTACCAGCATGTGAGATAATAAATAAAATGATTTTCATCTAAATTTTTATTAATATTGAAAAGGTATTTATATGATTTAAAATTAAATGAATTACATTTTAGAAGACAAGGGGTATAATTATTGATGCATAAGGGTATATGCGAAATCCATGAAAAAAAAGGGATACAATGTTCACTTTCCAATCAACAACCAAAGGTTGGATTTCACAATTGATCGATACAAACGCACAACCTATGATATTTCAATTATATAACAAAATATAATGCGGAATAGAAATAACACAGACACCAGAAATTTTGTTAACGAGGAAACCGCAAATGCAGAAAAACCTCGGGACCTAGTCCAGATTGAACACCACATTGTATTAAGTCGCTACAGACACTAGCCTACTAAAAACTAACTTTGGTCTGGACTGTAGTTGAAACCTAATCAATATCACACTGATTCAAGGTACAGTTGCGCTCATTACGTCTCTGATCCCAGCAGGATACTACGCATTTGATTCCCTTAGCTGATCTCACCCACAACCAAGAGTTGCTACGACCCAAAGTCGAAGACTTTAATAAACAAATTTGATCACACAGAAAAGTCAACGATAATAGTAAAATTTGTCTCCCACGGATAAACCTACAAGTTTTGTTCCGTCTTTTGATAAAATCAAGGTGAACAGGAACCAATCGATAACCCGGACTTATATTCCCGAAGAACAGCCTAGAATTATCAATCACCTCACAATAATCTAAATCGTATGGTAGCGAAACTAGATATTGCGGAATCACAAACGATGAGACGAAGATGTTTGTGATTTCTTTTTATCTTGTCCTATCGGAGATATAATCTCAAGCCAATCTTACAATTGAACTCGTACGATATAAAATGGCAAGATCAGATTGCTCAACTACAAGAGAAGTAGTTTCGTCTGGCTTCACAATCCAATGAAGTCTTTAAGTCGTTGACCGACAGGGTCTCGAGAAGAAACCTACGGTTAAAGGAGAATCGACTCTAGCAAACCAACTAGTATCACACAGAGGTGTGGGGATTATTTTTTCCAGTTGCTAGACGTCTCCCTTATATAGTTTTCAAATCAGGGTTTGCAATCCAAGTTACCTTGGTAACAAAGCATTCAAGCATTCAATATTCACCGTTAGATGAAAAACCTGATTTATCCAAGCTAATATCTTTCAACCGTTCGATCGAAACTTAGCTTGTCACACACAAATGAAATGTATTCATTTAGGTTTGAGTAACCGTACCCAAACGTGTACACTTTGTTGGTTCACAAATAGTTAACCAATGGTTAGCCATATGAGCACTTTCATATTAACCGTATTCATCATTCTCATAACTAGTTCAAATAACTCATAAGAACTAGTTCAAGAGTTGTTCAATTGCTTAGATCTTTATACATAGACACAATTGAAACAAAATCGGTTTGATTCTCTTGAATCAATTCATGAACAATATAGACACGGTTTGCAAAGATTTCATTCCTTATTGATTTATTGTTTAAGTTCATGAAACTACCGATTTGAGAAATATAACCATCTTAGGTACGTACGCGTACGTGTACCATAGCAACCAGACTTGAGTTTGAAAACTCAGCAGAAATTTTCGGTTTGAAAACTTCCGTGGGTACGCGTACGGGTACGCATACCTAGGTGACTGGTTTTTCAGTTTGCAAACTTCACAAACTACAACAGAAATTTTCGGCATGAAAACTTCTGCCAGTACGCGTACGGTTACGCGTACCTAATCTGTCTCCTTCACCAATACCGCATGCACACATATGCACGCACTTGGTTTCCGGCACATGGGTCTACCCGTTAGTCATCGCCAAGTTATACTAAAGCAAAGTTGGATCTTACTGTCATGGATTTTGTTCAACGTCGAAAGGGTCCTGATGTAGTGGGTTGGCAGATCCAACCAGTGATTTCCTGATTTTGATTTATACACTAATGTGCGAACACACTATATATACTTATATCCATAGTTGGTTACGTAATCTCAACTCTACATTTCAATCATTGAAACATTCTTCTATAATGTTATAATAGTCGTTAGACATAAAGAATCGACTATCGTCATCAAAGCTATTTTCAAGATTGAAACGTCATCATGACCTTGGTCACGGGTAAAGATGAAAATGGTTAAGGCAAAAGCTTACCAACACATATTTCGAGAAAAAGATAGGCGAGTAAACTCGGCTCGAAATAGCAAATGTGTATGTATGAAAACTATCATACTTATACGACTTTTGTCTCAAGAGTAGGAGATAGAGTAGATAGACTTTTGAGTGACAGATGAGTTCAAGTCTCCACATACCTTTTGGTCGGATGAAGTTCCACTGGTTCCTTGAGTAGTTCTTCGTCTTCGTAAGATAATCGCTATGGAGTCTGGAGCTCAACTATTCCTAACTATCCTAGGCCGAGACTTAGTCATAAGTATACTAGAAATCAAGACATATAGTTTTGATCACTAACATTGACAAACATGCTTGAGATAGCAACGCATGCGAGTTCGACCGAGCAATGCTCTAACCGCTATATATACTGTACATATTGTATAATACTCTAGTGATGTGACATGATCATCATAGTATGATCATAATATTAGGAAATTAGACTACGAAGTATAACACTTATCTTTTGAACTTCATAGATATGACATCGACATAATCTTTTGTACATTGTTATGCTTATGTGAATGGGTTATGGTGAAGATTTTATCCTAGGAAACAATATTTTACATTTGTTTAAAGGAAGTACATTCATGAACTTGTTTTATGAATCAAAAGGAAAATCATTAGGCTTATTGGTTCGGCTAGTCATTGCAAATCTTGGATGGCCAATATGTATGAGATGGTAGAACCGATCTTAACTTATGTTATATATCTTGGTATAAATAATCACAATGCCTGACTTATGATTTGGTATGACTAGTTTTTATTAATTGGTGTAACCGATCCAAAGTAATCACCATGTGATGGTATGATCTATCCTTGTAATTGGTGTGACCGATCCTAGTATTTGGTGTAACCGGTCCTGGTAACTGGTGTGCCCGACCACAAGTAATACCATGTGTATATCGAACCGATCCTTGTAACCGGTGTAACCGATCCTAGTGACTGGTGTGACCGATCACGAGTATTTCCATAATTAGGTATGACCGATCATAGTGATTGGCAAAATCGATTAAACCCATATATGTGATTTGGTATTTGATCAATCACATAGTAGTCTTGGAATACAGGAGAACCAATTCTAAACTTGTTTGGAAGTGTGGTATAACCGATGGTATAACCGATTCCAAAAATGCAAATCCATGTAAATATGAAAAAATAATTTGCAGTGAAAAGATGTCAACATATTTTGAACACGAGAAGTAACTCTTATCATTTATTGTTCAAATATATTCCTTAGTACTCAAGGTGATCCTCTGCCGGAATAAATTGAGAATCTTTTAATTAAGGTTTTAGGTTTTATATGCTTTAATTACCAGCAATTAAATGCATATCTCAAGAGAATAAAAATTAGTAATGTGCATTTACTAATTAGAGACTTTATATTGAGAGATTTCATAAATATTGGACAAGCATTTATTGGAATTATGAAAACCGAATTTTGCTATTGATTGCATATCTTGAGAATATTTTCGGTTTTGGAAATTCCTTGGTGTCCAAACATCCTTTGTCTGTAAATACCTAAGTTTGCATTTCTAGCAAACTATCCTAAGAGCCAGGTAAACTTCATTTCTTGTTGTTTCAGGTGGAGACGTCTATTCGGAGAGGAAAGTACCCTAATTAGGTGAAATCTCTTACGACGGATCGTTTGAAGACTTCCGTGGGATCAAGAAGCTCTACGAGTACCGTTGATGGGAAACCTGATAATTGCAGTGTTATTAGTTTTCGACTGATTTGATTGACTAACGGTTGTTGAAACTTTTTTTAGAGCATTTCTCGGTTGAACCCACTAGCGTTGGTATGTCAAGTTAGTTGTCAATTTTAGTTGCCAAAATGCATTCTTGATTTAGCATACTAAAGATAGTTTCGGACTAGATTAGGTCTAAGAAGTTGAATCGAAGCTATCCTTAAAGGATGAAGATTGAGGACTACAAGAACACATCAACAAGTACTTCATCAACAAAGGTATGTGATTGATTTCATTTGGATTCTTGTTCAATTCTACCTTTCTAATATATCGAGATAAATGCTCATTCTATGGAACAATTCCTATGACAGTAAATGTATTTATGTATAAATACTTGAGGTTATTTGATTCATGACCTTGGTGACAATAATCATTATCGCCGGAAAGGTTCTCATGTTATAGTGAATGAGCTTACGAATTCAACGAGCCAAGAATCACTCAATTCCGAGTTACAACGATGAAGTTATGAGTGATTTATTAAAGTAACAATTATAAGTGTTGTTGTAATTGTTACAGTTCGTTAGTAGGAAACAATCCATGGACTGTTTGTAACGGTTCACGGACTTGGGCCCAATTACGTGACTAAAAGGCATTTTTGGTCAAGTTGGTGATGTTTCCTTATCTAGGCAAGTTGGCTATCAATCCAAACATATTTGATTACCATATTAAAGTGTTTGTGATAACTCTTATTTCTTGCCTAAGTTAAAATGTGATTTATTCACATAAATACAATATTTGCTAATTTATTATTTATTTAATTATTTTGGCAAGAGTTGTAACTTAGGAAAGACTCTTAAATTTAGGAGAGTCTTGAAAAAGGAAAATAGCTTTGCATAGCTTCCAAGTTACCTTTCACTATAAATAAAAGGTTCATGAGTGCTACACGTTTTTCATCCCCTTTGGAAAATTGGTGTAAGCTTCATAAGGTTGTTTTCCATGTCTTCTGTTCTTCATGAAAAGGAATGAGATAAAAGTCTTTGTATTTGGGGATCATAAAGCCGAGTTGGATTAATCTTCGTGATTGATTATAAAACTTGTAATCTAGGTTTTTCACCTCTTTTCTATTCTAAGGTTTTCCCTTCTGATATAAAATCATTCAAGAGTTGTTGATCATAAACCCTAGGTTTTAATAGATTTCAGTTTCCGATCGTATACCAACACTTGTTAGTCGAAATCGGAAGCTAGAAAGAAAATTTCGATTAAGGTATCTCATAAAAATCCTTAAGAAGTTTTTAAACAAGATATCTCTAGATTTATTCTAGTTGTTCTTGTTGTAGAATAATTAGGTTTCTCTTCCTTTATTGAAGAGTATAATAATCTCTAATCTACAAGTTTGTTTTGATGTTACTTTTACCTAGTAATTGTTTTTATCAAAATAAACACAAGATTTCCAAAACCTTAATTTACATCTAAAGGGAAATCAAACCGGTGTTTTGTGCAAACAAAATATCGAATCGTATCAATCATGTTGTTGTATTTTCTAAAGAGAGCCTTGGGTTCTGCTAGAAGATTTACGAGAAGAATTCCTAAAGACAATCAGTGTTGTGCTAGGAGTTTTATTAGTGCTGAAGCAGGTATTATATCTAGTCCGAATAGGTAGTAGGAAATTGGTGTAACAGCTTATAATCAGTGTGTGTTTATTCTGTACTAGGTCCCGGGGTTTTTCTGGATTTGCGGTTTCCTCGTTAACAAAATTTCTGGTGTTTGTGTTATTTCTTTTCCACATTATATTTGTTTATATAATTGAAATATCACAGGTTGTGCGTAAGTTCAATCAATTGTGAATCCGACCTTTGGGTTGTTGATAAAATTGATTGACACTTGGATATTGGTTTTTGATACCGTCCAAGTTATTTCTTATATTCAATCGGGCTCGCAAATTCCTATTTGTTTGATTGCGGATTGAATTGAGAAATTGAGATATAACTCTTTGATATACTTTTCTCAAGATTGAGTCTGACTATCTAGTTGATTCTCTTGAAAGTATATTGGAGTCAGTCCATACAGATTGCCAAATAAATTATTGGGTGTGGTTGTTAGACCCCCGCTTTTTCAATTGGTATCAGAGCAGGCAAACACGCTTAGACCTCATAAGTCTGTGTTTGTAGCAATCTGATTCTATGGACAGAAGTGTTATCTCTATACACGTACCGCCATCCTTCGATGGCACAAACTATTTATGGTGGAAAATTGTTATGCGTACTTTTATTCAAGCGCGAGATTTTCAATCATGGGTTCGTATTGTTAATGGATATAATCCTCAATTAGTTACAATAGACGGTGTAACTGTTGCAAAGGATATTGTTGATTATGATGATCTTGAGATTCTTGCTGCAAAGTAAAATTCTTACGGATTAAATGCTATCATCCATGCCATTACCTCAGATTTTCAGCACCCCGTTACTACGTGTAGTAAGTCTAAAGATGCTTGGGATATCTCTGAAACCGTATTAGAAGGGAATGTCGCAGAGAAAGAAGCAAGGATTCAAAATCTAGCTTCTGACTGGGAAATCCTTCGCATGTCTGATGATGAAACCTTTGATGAATTTAACCAAAGACTTTCTCAAATAGTTAACTCCTCATATTCATTAGGAAGAACTATTCCGGAGAAAGTTATTGTGTGCAAAATTATCAGGTCTCCACCATCAAGATACGAGTCTAAGAAACATGTCATTGAAGAAGCAAACGATCTTTCTACACTCTCCAGAAATACTCTTATTGGAAAGTTAAAGATCTTTGATAATGAAAACGCATCTAGAAAAGAGGTGATTTCTCTTAAAGTTGCAAACAATTCTGAATCCTCTAAGGATAAATCTGGTTCGCCAGATACTAAGGATGTTACACCATGAAAATTTAGAAAATTCTTGAGAGATGATGGTTATTTTCAATGATGTTGTAGTAAAAGGTTCGTTGAGACTTGTGAAGGAAGATTTTTTTAGATTTAATTTTTAGAAATAAAAATAACAAACTCAATTAAAAAGTGTTGTAAAAATTATGGAGAGACTGAGGCTAGGATTCCACCATTAGCCGATATTAGTGATTTAATAAAACAATAATTATGCAACTCAACATTCAAATTGATTCTATTAGTATTGCCTAGACATGTAGATTTTCAAAAGAATAAATGTTAATCCAAGCATAGAATATCAAAACCCTAAAGCAAGCATATTCTATCAAGAGAAAATACACCTAACTAATTAAAATCATATAATCAAGTTTTAATTCAAAGCAAAAATCATAATAGAGTTGTTATAATTAATTAAAAATATAAATGTATCACTTTTATCGAAACAACGGCTTCCTCCATAGCCCCAAGGATTGGGGTCTAGCTCCGCATATTGGAAACACACTCAGAATAATTTTTTATTTCTCAAAAGTGTTTACAAGTGATGAAATGGGAGAAAATAATGATTAAACCGGATTCGCTCTAAACGATCCCCAAACTCTCCATCCCCAAATGTGCTCTCTAGCTCTCTATTTATACACACAAATACACATTACTCAAATATATTCTTCCATAACTCCAAAATCTTCTTCTTTTTAATTAAAAATATCTTCAGGAATTTTTCCTTCTCTTTGTTCTCCATATTTCTTTACTAAACTCATATCTTCTTTAATTCGCAGAATAAAATCCAAGATAAAATCTTCCAAGGATATCTCTCTTGTTTAATACAAGATAACTTCCTTTTTCTTCAAATTCTTCCTGTTTATAAGGCAAGAAGATATTCTTATCTTAAAGATAATAAATCCTTTACCGGTGGAACCAAATTTCCCCCAAATATTCTTTTTGTATGTTGAAGATGAAGGGTGCCTCTTATCCTTCTGTTGGGGTGCCGATAGTAATTTGGGTGCTGAGAACAAATTTGGGATGCACATAACCGCGGGTTCCCCTTAGCCAAATCTGAGGTCCGCTTAGCAAATGTCCTCCGGGGGTGCCTTTAGCAGTTTTTCGAGCCGATTCTTCCAAAAAAGTTTATTTTCCAAAAATACCTACAAACACACAAAACACCAAAATAAGTACAAAATCGAGTACCAACATAGAGAAAATTGGGGACAATTTAGACACAAAAATGTGTCTATCAAATACCCCCAAACTTATTATTTGCTAGTCCTCGAGCAAATTTATTCTGGAAAATAAAGTCTACACTTAGCATGTGCAGCAAGCCGTTAAACCGCTAGGTGGCCCTAGCGGCCGAGTGTTTTCTCTGGGGGGTTTACCAGAGGTGTACCCACAAAACCTTTACTCCAGACCCTAGCTATCTATGCAGAACCTTGGAAGGCACTGAAGAATCTCCTTGGTTGGCATACTTATTGACCACAGGAGGAAGTACCCTGATGCGAAATTCCAATTGATGTACACGAGTTTGCACTCAAGCATACTAAAATTCATATAAAGTGACAGATCTCTACTCATATAGTTTCTAGACATCATAAACCGGAGTCAACCAATCACATGGATAGATTAAGAAGATGGATGTAGATAAAAACGTAGATGATGTTGACTAAGGTGAACCTATCCTAATGGACTGAGATACTGGTCTGGACTAATATCAACACACTGGAAAATACAAGGGAACCAGTGGTCGATAATCCTAACTCTAGGTCAACTCACTGGAAAATACAAGGGTACCAGTGGTCGACTTTATTGTATTTATTCTGGTTGGTCTGGTGGTTTGGTCTCAATTTCTTTTTTTTTTCTTTTTTTTTGTATCTCAGTCACTCTATTTCACCCTAGTAATGGTAAAAAGAAAAAAAGAAGTGATCAGGATTCTTTCGATGTTTCCATCACGAGGATATGGCGAAACTACCATGTTTTCTTTTCTGACACCTGAGCTCTGTGTTTTTATGAATATACTCTTCTAGATGTTTCCATCTAATCAGATTGGTTCCTCAACTCCTACAACCAAAATGTTCCCATCCACTTAGATTGGTTAGTGCAATCCTTAATAGGCATAAATTTTTAGGCTCTGGAGTTTATTTATTGCAACTAAAAAGTTTCTCCCATACCCCCAAACTTAAATCTAACATTGTCCTCAATGTTCTAAAGATAAAATTAAAAGCATATGAACAAGGAGAAACTGTTACCATTTGAAGCAAAAGAGTTAAGGAAAGGTATTACCGTGTTGCATGAGATTGGGTTACCTCCAAAGAAGTGCGAAGTTTAAAGTCTTCATCCAGACTAAGAAAGGATTAGTCACCACGAAGAATCATATAGCAGCAGCCGGAATAATTGCGGGTCATCTGAATCAAAAAGTGTTACCCAAAAGAAGAGAAAATCGTAACATACCATGAAGATACCGAACATACCCTTATTTAAATTTAAGACAACAATATCTAGTTGTGGTTCAGGTTTAGGCTCTATAAAAGGGTCTAGATAAAAGGTTTTCATTGGCTGGACTTCCTCAAAGGAAGGATCCTGAAGGTCAGGTTGTAGAGTCTGGAAATACTCAACTAAGAATTTAGAAGCACATAAAAGTAACCTGAATAACTGGGGATCCTCTAAGTAAATCAAATTTGACTTACACAGCTGACCATAATGAACGTGGTGGTCTTCCTTAAACAAATGTGTCGACCCTAATATCTTAAAGTAATTAGGTTTAGTCTCAAAACTCAATAACCGACACATCTGAAATTCAAACGTTCCCACAATTGGAATAAAAGTTTTTGGTGGGAAAACAAAATCAATCTGGGTATCATAGCCTGGGTAAACCACATCAGCCATAGGATGGGTTTCTAACAACTGAACTTCTTCTTGGACATTATTAGGTTCGGGAGAGCTCGTATGAAGGCAATCTGATACAATGGATGAGGCACATACATCAAGTCCCAAGTGAGGGATCTCTGTAAGAGCTAAAGGTAAGGCACAAGGAGAATGATAATCACCCCCAAGCTTAGATTTTTGGGTGTCTCTAGATAGACTAGCTACAATTTTCCTAATTTCTAGATCATCGGAATCTTGAAAATGGTCAATTGCTTCGTGTAGATTATACTCTGGTGATGCATCCTCACTCGTATTTAAAAGCTCTACGAGTTCATCTTCTTCGTCTAAGACTAATGTTTCTAAATTGCTAGACTCTAAAACAATATTCTCAGAATAAACTCGTTCCTCTAAACTATCGTTGGCTTCGTAATCATAAGGAAATACTACATCGTCTAAAACGGGAGTATCTCTAGTCAAATCCTCGTCCTTTTGAATAGGTGAATAATTATTAAAATTATTTGGATTTGAACAAGAAACATTATCATTATTAAGTTCAATTGGAGTAACAAATTCCTGATCACTATGCCTACTTATTTCAAATTCTCCATCAACACTATCCTCATCATAATCATTATAATAACATGAAAATGGTTGGACCTCATCTAAACAAGTAGTGTTACCAATTTTATCCTCGTCATCTTGATTAT
Source organism: Papaver somniferum (assembly GCF_003573695.1). Taxonomy (NCBI): domain Eukaryota; kingdom Viridiplantae; phylum Streptophyta; class Magnoliopsida; order Ranunculales; family Papaveraceae; genus Papaver; species Papaver somniferum. The sequence goes on along the minus strand of NC_039366.1, from coordinate 162,252,768 downwards.
GTGAATAACTATCTTCATTCTCAAAGGTATTATTCGATACACTATATTGGAAATTCAAGTTATTTCGAGCAATACTTTCGTTCGTCTCTAACTCAAGTCTACGTGTCGACTCAGCTATCTTCTCAAGGGTCTCCTCCAAAGAAAGTTCCCTTAGTGTTGGATCTAAGTTTTGAGTTAATCTATTGAGGATATCTTCTAAAGATTCAGTCGTTGTTGCAGTCCTTTTGTCCATAACTATGTTATTCACCTCAGCTAACTTACATGTCGGTTCAGCTAACTTTCGTGTCGACTCAGCTAAACTCCTAAGAGACTCTTTTAGAGAAGGAATAGGAACTGAAGGATCATAAAAAGGACTATTTTTCAAAAGTTTGATTGTATCCTCTAAATACAAAGAACTAGTATTATAATCTTCTTGCTTGTAAGACTGATGCGCATGCGGATAGTAATTGGGCTCACCATGGTATGACCCAAAATCTTGAAAAGGTTGGCGTGCCCAACCACTATTCACACTATGATCATAAAAAGAGTAATGTCCATGTTGCTCGGTTGGATAATCATTGTATTGGCTATACCAGTTCGACATCCTAACTGCAATGGGATTCTAAACAAGCACAAAGAAGGCTGAATCGACCACAACAAGCCTATTTTATCTAGAAAAAAAAAATCATGATGGCTCCACTTAGATTGTTTCTAGACCAGCTTCTAATCCTTCGAAAGGGAATTCGTTACAATTTAAGCAAACCCCTCTGGAATCAATCCGAGTCAAAGTAAGTTGAATAGAGGCGAGGGAAGCTGCGTGGAGCTTTGATACCCAAGGCCTCACCGCATTACAAGGCGGCGCAGTCACGCATTCAACACACAGAAACCATCATGAACTTCGAAGTATGCTTAAAAGAGTAACCAATATTTTTCGAATGACTTTCCTATTAAGCTAGTTACCCTATCGGTCTCGTTCTAGTCAAAATTTTAGGCTTAGGTTCGCGTTTGGTTTCGTTTTCCTAAGGCGGGCAAGAAGAGAACGGTGATGAAATCCGAACCCTTATCTTGTATGGCCAGGCCTTTCCCTTTACTAGGAAATTAAAACAGCCGTATTCGTTTCCTCAACATACATGCATACAAAATCATCCAGTAAACCCGCTGACAGGGGATTCGCGGGTGTTTAAAATTCTTACCTCCCGTTCCAGACGGGGGATGAACCGTTGGAGTCGACTCGGGCCACGACTCCTATGTCATGTACGAACCCGAGGGGCCGAGGCGATATCGCAATCGCCGTCCTTCTCTGCAAACAGTTTAATATTTAATACTACCCTTCCGTAGGGTTTAAAAAAAAGAATGTCCAAAGTCCAAGTCTAAAGTCCAAAAAAATAAACTGCAAAAGAAAAAGAAAAGTCTAAAAAAAAAAAAATCTAAAAAAAAAATGTATCTCTTTTTTATATTAAATAAAAAAAATCTTCTTCTTTCGCTCCTTTCCCTTTGCCTTTTATTCCAAGTCTTTAAGTATTCACCAAAAGCTTTGGCAAAATATTCTTTCGCTCCAATTCCAAATTCTGTAAGGAAAAGACAAAAACCCAAAAACATAAAGAAGAAAAAATAAAATAAAACAAATAAAAAACCTAAAAAAGAAAAAAATCTAAAAACTCTAGCCTAAAGACAAGTCCGCGTCGGCGGCGCCAAAAATTGATGGTTATTTTCAATGATGTTGTAGTAAAAGGTTCGTTGAGACTTTTGAAGGAAGATTTTTTTAGACTTAATTTTTATAAATAAAAATAACAAACTCAATTAAAAAGTGTTGTACAGAATATGGAGAGACCGGGGACAGGATTCCACCATTGGCCGATATTAGTGATTTAATAAAACAATAATTATGCAACTCAACATTCAAATTGATTCTAATAGTATTGCCTAGACATGTAGATTTTCAAAAGAATAGATGTTAATCCAAACATAGAATATCAAAACCCTAAAGCAAGCATATTCTATCAAGAGAAAATACACCTAACTAATTAAAATCATATAATCAAGTTTTAATTCAAAGCAAAAATCATAATAGAGTTGTTATAATTAATTAAAAATAGAAATGTATCACTTTTACCGAAACAACGGCTTCCTCCATAGCCCCAAGGATTGGGGTCTAGCTCCGCATATTGGAAACATACTCAGAATAATTTTTTATTGCTCAAAAGTGTTTACAAGTGATGAAATGGGAGAAAATAATGATTAAACCGGGTTTGCTCTAAACGATCCCCAAACTCTCCATCCCCAAATGTGCTCTCTAGCTCTCTATTTATACACACAAATACACATTACTCAAATATATTCTTCCATAACTCCAAAATCTTCTTCTTTTTAATTAAAAATATCTTCAGGAATTTTTCCTTCTCTTTATTCTCCATATTTCTTTGGTAAACTCATATCTTCTTTAATTCGCAGAATAAAATCCAAGATAAAATCTTCCAAGGATATCTCTCTTGTTTAATACAAGATAACTTCCTTTTTCTTCAAATTCTTCCTGTTTATAAGGCAAGAAGATAATCTTATCTTAAAGATAATAAATCCTTTACCAGTGGAACCAAATTTGCCGCAAATATTCTTTTTGAATGTTGAAGATGAAGGGTGCCTCTTATCCTTCTGTTGGGGTGCCGATAGTAATTTGGGTGCTGAGAACAAATTTGGGCTGCACATAACCGCGGGTTCCCCTTAGACAAATCTGAGGTCCACTTAGCAAATGTCCTCCGGGGGTGCCTTTAGCAGTTTTTCGAGCCGATTCTTCCAAAAACGTTTATTTTCCAAAAATACCTACAAACACACAAAACACCAAAATAAGTACAAAATCGAGTACCAACATAGAGAAAATTGAGGAAAATTTAGACACAAAAATGTGTCTATCAAGAGACAGGAAAAAGAGTTTTTCTAAAGGTGCAACATCTCCTAATGATGATGTACAATGTTATAACTATCGTGGTTTCGGGCACTTGTCTTCAGTATGTCCTAGATGGAGTCGTAGACAATCGACATATGCAGCAGCTTTGCCTACTCTTGATGATGGACTCGATTATGATCACCAAGAGTACGCAGGCGAGATTGCATTAGCTTCTGGAAAAATTCTTCCGGATACTGATTCTGATTCTGACGAAGAAGTGTTCCATGTGGTTCCAGTTGTTAATAATCTTCTTAAGGGATGTCATCAAAAACTCTCTGAAGCTGAAAGCACCATTTTCAGTGAGAAAGTTAAATATGACAGACTTCGTAGTTGGAATACAGACTTGCAAGACCAACTTGATTCTAGTGGTGCAAGAGATTTTCTCAACGAAATACGAATGCTTAAAGAAGAAATTTTCGAAAGTCGAGATCGGGAAATTACTCTTCAAGCAAAGCTAGATAACTTGGAGAACATTGAGATGAACTTGTTATTTGATTCAGAACGAGAAGATCTCAAAGTTCAATGTGAATAATCCAAGAATGATCAAGTTATTGCGCTTGAAAAGTTCAAAAGTTTGGAAGAAGAAAACTCGAGCTTAAAAGAGAGTTTGTCTAGAAATAGAAGCTCAGAAAAATTAACCTCGATATTGGGAGCATGTAGAATTCATCGTGATACACGAGGATTGGGCTATGAAGGAATAGACGCTCATGGTATTTGCAAAGAGGTAAAATTTGTCAAAGCTAAAGTTTCATCTCAACCAAAACCTTCCACGGTTGACAAAAGTGAAGTATCTCTACCAACTGCCGATGACGAAAAGAGGAAATTCTGTCAAGCTCCAAAGCAAGCACATACACATTTAGGTAACACTAAACATAACTTTTTCCATTCTGCTAAATATTGTTTTTATTGTGGAAAACCAGGTCACTTGCAAACAAGGTAGTCAATATCGGTTGTACATGCCGATATTAAAGGTTTTTATAGGATATCGGAAAAAATCTTTACGATATTGAAAATATCGGCGATACGAAGGAGAAACGATAAAAACGCGTGTATCGTCCTGTACGGACCGATATATCGGTTTCACTTGTACACTGATAATATAGGTTTCACTTGTACACTGATATATCACTAATGTATTTTGTCTTTTGATTATGATTTCTTGAACTTTTAGTTCAAGAAAGTAACTCCACTAATTTTGGTAACTTCATATATGATTATGGTAGATGTAATTACTATGAGTATGATATTGATGGGCTAACATACATTCAATGTTTGGTTTCGTTGTTGATAGTATAAGGCTTTAATCAACCACCTATTATTTTATAAGGTTGAAGTATGTTTACTACAATTATTATTTTTTATTATGGTTATATCAATATATTTTTTAGTTTGATAAATAATAAATATTAAAAAAATCCTAATGATGTATCACCTATAAAAACAGATATTATCATTTGTATAGGTGTATAGGACCCGACCGATACGATACCGATACACGATATTAACTACCTTGCTTGCAAAGGAATTGCAGATATCTTAAACGAGATAAAACCAGATCTGATTCTGTTAAGATGACAAGATCTGATGTTCCAAACTGGAGAAAAACTGAGTCTCATAATATCTGTTATTCTAGTATTCCCTCAAAGAAGTTTCATAATTATATTGGGGAGAAAAAGAAATACGTTGCTCCAAAAGCTACTCAGAAATGGGTACCAAAGAAGATCAATAAAGCAACGAGTACTATTAAGAAGGATCTCCCAGACAAGAGTTCGACAAGGGATAACATCTTAAAAAAGGTATGGAACAGTTATTGAAAGGTTCAAGGAAGTTGTTAAATTCCTAGAGTTCATGCATGATTTTGTTTCGAATACCTGTGGTGAGCAAGATTTTGTTCACCTCAACACAACCTGATCGTGTTGGAAGTGCGTCCTCACCAAGAATCCCTTGTAAATGCGGTGAGGGTTGCAAAAGAATTGGGGCGCACATATTATGTTGGGTAATTTTTAAATATGTGGAACAATTTATTGTTTCGAGCTGAGTTTAACTCGCTTACATATTTCTCGAAATATGTGTTGGTAAGCTTTCGCTTTGGCCAAGTTCATCTTTACTAGTGACGAAAGTCATGATAAGTTCAATCACTTGAAAATGGCTTTGACGAAAATTGGTTTGTGAATAAAAACTATATAACGTCCTCTAAGAACGTTTCAATGATTGAAATGAGAGTTTAGATTATATAACCATTGTTGGATATAAGCATTGTGTGGCAACACATATATGTGCAAGTCCTTATTCCTTGAACCAAAGTATGCGTACTTTGTTGATCAGGAAAACCGGAACAAGAGCTGTGAACTCAATCCGTGAACTCAGTCCGCGAACCCAATCTGCGTACTGGCGGAAGTTCTCATCCCGAGAATATTTGTTGTAGTTTGTGAACTCCTTCCGGGAACTTAATTCCGCGAACTAAGTCCGCGTACTTGAGTTGGTTATATCTAAAGACGATTATTTGTGAACTTATATTTATATTAACTAAGGAATGCAAGTTTGAAAAACGTGGCTATAAAGTTCATAGATCGATTCGAGTGAATCAAATCGTTTTTGCTTCAATTGTGTCTTGTATACTTCTATAATATTTATACAATTGAGAAACTCTCTAACTAGTTCATTTGAGTCATTTGAACTAGTTGTGGTAAAGAATAATATGGTTGATATGAGAGTGCTCATATGGCTAAATACCACGTGTATGATTCTTAATTACCTAACTTGATTTGTGATTGAAATTCTTAAATTTAACAGGTTAGAAGCAATAATCAAAGCCATTGGATGTTGGTTTCTATTGTCAAAGAGACTTTTTCATACACTTATGGTAACCATTCTTGGTGTAAATCCTTATGGAAAAGGTTATTCTTCCTTCTGAGAATATCAATTCTTGTTTATACAAGTTTGTATCTTAGAAAAGATGATCACAATACTTGATCTTCATGATTACATATTATGTATTGTTACCATGAGATAATTCTATCTTTTAATAACACGATCTCATGAGAGACTTTCAATGATTGGTCCTTAGCCCGTATTTCCTTGTGGGATTTCTAAAATCCAATATATAAATCCTTTTTCCTGGAGAAAGGTCACTCTTGTTGTTCTTTCGGGAATGAATTTTTATGGAGGAGAGTTCTTAATTGAACTTGTGCTTAATTTCCAAATCTTTGTGGGGAGAAGCGGTTGTGGAACATGTAGGGGTTAACTTGTATCTTAATAAACTCCTTGATGAAGTCACTAAGTTTCGACTCTGTGATATCGTCTAAACAAAGTTGATATGTTTTCTTCTCTTGGTCATGAAGTGTCCCCGTGAAAATTTCATGAGGATCCCACTAGTTTTCGTACCTTTGCCAATTTATATTGACAAAAAGTGGGAGAATTAATGTGTAGTTCACACTACAAGTACATATGGTTTACGGATCATTATGTAAGGGGGAGTGGTTTCCATGTGAGATGGAGTATTGACTAAGGGGGAGTGATACATATCACCGTACTATTATTGTCAAAGTTGTGATACAATGAAACTTTGATGTTGTGTAATAATACTATGATGGATCTTCAACAAGTACAGGATGAACACACGCAGAGTTGAAGAACCAAGGAAATCAAGCATGTAGGATTTTGGAGCTGTAATGCTTTTAACAAATACAATCCATATATAAAATGGTTTTGTCACTAAAATTGATAAAGGGGGATATTGTTAGAGCATTGCTCGGTTGAACCCACTAGCATTGGTATGTCAATTTAGTTGTCAATTTTAGTTTCCAAAATGCATTCTTGATTTAGCATACTAAAGATAGTTTCAGACTAGATTAGGTCTAAGAAGTTGAATCGAAGCTATCCTTAAAGGATGAAGATTGAAGACTACAAGAAGACATCAACAAGTACTTCATCAACAAAGTTATGTGATTTATTTCATTTGGATTCTTGTTCAACTCTACCTTTCTAATCTATCGAGATAAATGCTCACTCTATGGAACAATTCCTATGACACTAAATGTACATTTATGTGTAGATACTTGAGGTTATTTGATTCATGACCTTGGTGACAATAATCATTATCCCTGGAAAGGTTCTCAAGTTATAGTGAATGAGCTTACGAATTCAACGAGCTAAGAATCACTTAATTCCGAGTTATAACGATGAAGTTATGAGTGATTTATTAAAGTAACAATTATAAGTGTTGATGTAATTGTTACAGTTCGTTAGTAGGAAACAATCCATGGACTGTTTGTAACGGTTCACGGGCTTGGGCCCAATTACGTGACTAAAAGGCATTTTTGGTCAAGTTGGTGATGTTTCCTTATCTAGGCAAGTTGGCTATTAATCCAAACATATTTGATTACCATATTAAAGTGTTTGTGATAACTCTTATTTCCTGCCTAAGTTAAAATGTGATTTATTCACATAAATACAATATTTGCTAATTAATAATTTATTTAATTATTTTGGCAAGAGTTATAACTTAGGAAAGACTCCCAAATTTAGGATTGTCTTGAAAAAGGAAAATAGCTTTGCGTAGCTTCCAAGTTACCTTTCACTATAAATAAAAGGTTCATGAGTGCTACACGTTTTTCATCCCCTTTGGAAAATTGGTGTAAGCTTCATAAGGTTGTTTTCCATGTCTTCTGTTCTTCGTGAACAAGAGTGAGATAAAAGTCTTTGTATTTGGGATCACAAAGCCGAGTTGGATTAATCTTCGTGATTGATTTTACAACTTGTAATCTAGGTTTTTCACCTCTTGTCTATTCTAAGGTTTTCTCTTCTGATATAAAACCATTCAAGAGTTGTTGATCATAAACACTAGGTTTTGATAGATTTCAGTTTCCGATCGTATACCAACACTTGTTAGTTGAAATCGGAAGATAGAAACAAAACTTCGATTAAGGTATCTCGTAAAAATCCTTAAGAAGTTCTTAGACAAGATATCTCTAAATTTATTCTAGTTGTTCTTGTTATAGAATAATTAAGTTTCTCTTCCTTTATTGAAGAGTATAATAATCCCTAATCTACAAGTTTGTTTTGATATTACTTTTACCTAGTAACTGTTTTTATCAAAATAAACACAAGATTTCCAAAACCTTGATTTACATCTAAAGGGAAATCAAACCGGTGTTTTGTGCAAACAAAATATGGAATCGTATCAATCGTGCTGTTGTATTTTCTAAAGAGAGCCTTGGGTTCTGCTAGAAGATTTACGAGAAGAATTCCTAAAGACAATCGGTGTTGTGCTAGGAGTTTTATTAGTGCTGAAGTAGGTAGTACATCTAGTCTGAATAGGTAGTAGGAAATTGGTGTAACAACTTATAATCAGTGTGTGTTTATTCTGGACTAGGTCCCGGGGTTTTTCTGCATTTGCGTTTTCATTGTTAACAAAATTTCTAGTGTCTGTGTTATTTCTTTTCCGCATTATATTTGTTTATATAATTGAAATATCACAGGTTGTGCGTAAGTTCAATCAATTGTGAATCCTACCTTTGGGTTGTTGATAAAATTGATTGACACTTGGATATTGGTTTTTGATACCCTCCAAGTTATTTCTTATATTCAATCGGGCTCGCAAATTCCTATTTGTTTGATTACGGATTAAATTGAGAAATTGAGATATAACTCTTTGATATACTTTTCTCAAGATTGAGTCTGATTGTCTAGTTGATTCTCTTGAAAGTATATTGGAGTCAGTCCATACAGATTTCCAAACGAATTATTGGGTGTGGTTTTTAGACCCCCGCTTTCTCAACTTGATGGCAACTATTTTGTTTATTCTTAAGAATCTTTTCTTCTGATATAAGATTCACTCAAACTAGATCGAAGTATCAATGGGATCTTTAGAACTGTTGTTAGATCTAAAGACATCTTGTGATAATCCATTGTTAATAGACTCCGTTTTTTGCGTGATTGAACACAAGAGATTCAAGTGGTGTTGTGCATGTTATTGAAAATTAAAGAAGATGAAGAAGATGAAGAAGATTTCTTATTGGTTTTCGTATCTTGTGAATTTGTGTGCGCAAACCTTGATCGTCTTGGATCCAACTAAATCGGATTTATTCGATTTATTAGTTGCGTGAGATCGGCATTCTCAATATATCTCTTTGATATCTATTTTGATTGAATGTGAATCTATACTTGACTATTTCGGTAGTTAAAGTTAGATTGATCTAACCATACAAAGGAGTTTATTAGATTATACGGAAGAGCCTTTGTCAACGAATCATCTATATCTTGTAGCAAAGATTGATTAGAGTGGTTACCAGACAGATTCTTCCTTTGCTATTTGGAATACGATCCAAAGGACTTGATGTTCACGTGCGTGACTCGAGAAGTCGAAGGCGCAAGGATACTGAGGGAACTAAGTAGCTAGGAGTAGTCTTCTTGGTCTCAACTATATGAAGTTGGTTTAGATTTTGTATAGCGGCTTAATTCTGAGAGCATTCAAAACGAGACTAGGTCCCGGGGTTTTTCTGCATTTGCGGTTTCCTCGTTAACAAAATCATGTTGTGTGATTTACTTTACTTTTTCGCAATTATATTTGTTTATATAATTTAAAGTAAACACACTTTTATGTTAACTCCGTTATACTTGATAGTAATCCTATAGAGTTTGGTTATTACCGAACCTATTATCAAGTAACACACTTTGATTGTCGTATCGTCTCGATCTCGTATCCATAGACGATCACACAAAGTTTGAACACCAATGTTTTTGTATTGTCTCGACTTTTTCCATAGATGATCACACTTGGTAAGAGGAATTGTAGGTTGAAACAAAAATATTGTGGTGTATTTGGGTACCCTCGTCTTTTCAGTGAAGAATATTGTTGAATAATTCCCAGTTGATCACAAAATTCAAACACTTTTGTGTCTTTGAATTCATTTTCCCGATCGCTCCTAATTTTCTTTAGTTTGCGACCTTGTTCATTCTGGATTCTATTAACAATAATCTTAAATTCACTAAGGGTCTCATTCTTATGACCTAAGAACGCCACCAAAGTAAATCTGGTATAATCATCAACCATTACCAAGGCAAACGTCTTCCCTCCAACATTAGGTTGTTGAATGGGTCCAATGAGATCCATATGAATCAAACCAAGTGGAGCTTTGGTGGCTGATCGCAGTCGTATGCGTCAAAAATAATTTCACTTTCTTACTTAACTAAAATAAATGAAGTATGTGATAAGAAAGAGTTCGTTTCCACAGAGAGGCAATTGTTGTTATGCAATTTTCAGATTCTTAAGTAACCAAGGGGGGATTTTTGTTTATCAATTCAATAAAAATAATTGAAAGCAATAAAATATGAAAATAATCAATAAGAGAAAGATATTGGTTACGAGATAGTATCATTCACGAACATGTATTTTCATCAATGACTAGAATTGGTATTTTAATCTCTCATTTACTAAAAGTCTTAGGATACCTTGATCGCAAGAATATCCTACTAATTCCCTGATTCATCACAACCACATTAAAATATGCATACGTGAATGCTACCTATAAAGCAACCTAAAGTGTAAAAGCACAATTAAGTTTAACTCCCTAAGAGCAATAAGTTTTATGGAATGAGACTAATCAAAGCAACCGAACGTGTAAAAGCACTAATTCGATTTAACTAAGGCTATGATTCATATGTGACTAGTAGGATATATCACTACAAGCACTATTCACATTTATGCTACTTGTAATCAGGAATTTATCACTTTTTCGTATAATAAAACCTAATCTAGCAATAGATATGAAGACCAATCTAATTGATTCCGGACTCAATCAAACTAGCATTCAAATCATGTAACAATATTAGCAATGAATCATAAACAATAAAGTTGAGACAAAACTAATCCATTGATTTAAATATCATGCTTGAGAAATCAACTTTTATCTCATAACCAATAATTGTGTTTAGTTACTCATAGTAATGGGGTTCAGCTTAATCATTTTCATAAAATAAAGAAATGAAAAATATATGAAATCAAACCCTAGTAGAATCGCCGCTCTCCTCCAAAACTCCAAATAAAAAAAATACGTGATACCAAAGAAAGTAGAAACTTTCTCCTTTTGTAGCTTTTCTCCAACTTCTAAAACTAGGTCCAATCTTCCAAGTCCAATAACAAGATGTCCACCAAGCCCATATGCATACAATACTCATGTAGAAAATAGCCCAACAAAATTCTGTGCCAAAAAGTAATTGCCGGAAACCTGGGGTCACCGGCCAGAAATTGGCCGAAAAAAAATCATCTCAGGTGACTGTAAAAGCCACCGGTCAAAACTGTTTAAACGAGTCAACTAGGGTCAACTCAGAAGTCAGACCGAGTTGAAGTGAGTCAGGTGGTCCAGTCAGACCTGAGTCAGAGTCTAACAAGCCTGAATGAGCTGAGTGGTCTTGGCCAAAGCCATTTGCACTGCCTGAGTTGGTGTTGCGCCATGATGACCCTTAGCAGCAATGATGCACCACCAGTTTCATAAAAAATGCATAACTTAACCATTTGCAGCTTCAGATCTACACAACAATCTTCATTTCTTCTTCCCTGTCTCAGTCTCTCAATTGCGAGCAATACCAACAAATAACTGCATCATCTCATTGCAGCTAACAGTCCAAATCCTTGTCAGCTTATTCTCCACCTAATCCATCTCTTCATGAGCATCAACACCATCAACCAAGTCACCACCATAGTTCATTTTCAGCTCCAGACTGCAACTTCACATACAACCTCAGCATCAAACATAACTCCACGCCACATACCCAATAGCACCTGCTCTTCTTTCTCCCATTTCAGCTGCAAAATACCCATCACAGGACAAGGCACTTCCATCTTCAATTTCAGTACCAGACCACTGCACAACAACCACCATAAGCCATCTCCTCTATGAGCTCAAATCTCAGCTGCTTCACTTCCAGTTTCATTGAAACAATACCGACAGCTCCATAGCAAACTACATCTGTTGTAAACACCACCTGCAATTTCAACCACTCTGCAGCCTCAATTCTTCCTCCAGCTGCAATATCACTAACATACATCTAACTTCTCTTCTCTATCGAACCAAGTTCCAACAACACCATCATTTCCCAACTGCAGCAACACCTTCAAATCGCCACTACAAGCAACATTATGTTCAGCTCCTGTAGTTTGTACCTGTCCTAACATACATCTAAGCTCACCACCAACTTCAGATCCAAGGCTATTCTTCCCTTGTTCTGTTGACTGCACTCAACTTCATCACCTGCAATATCCCTCTTGGCACAACTGCATTACTTCACAACTACAACCTACAACCACCTGTTCCATCTGTAACCTCAAATGTAACCCATATATTCCATACCAGACTGAACCCATTCTTCATACACTGACTGCAATCTCAGTACCAGCATAAACTTCCATCACCTCTGCTCAGTTCCTCAAGCTAATACAGTATCAGCTCATCATCTTCATAACCAATCTTCATTGAATCTGAACCAAACCCATTCTTAATTCATCATCATACCCTGCAACACAAATTCCATCCCTGTAATGGATTTCATACACAAAACATTCTTGTATTCTTCTCACAGGAGCACCGAGAGTTCTCCATTTCCTTGCTTTACAACAACAACCCATTTCAGTTCCTTGAAACATATCCACCAACAAAGCCTCAATTCTAAACCTCAAACCCATTGAGTCACTTGCACAGACTCAAGCCAATACATCACCATTTTCACAGCCATCAAGACCTTGTTCTTCTCTATCTCAGATTCCACTTTTCTGTTCCTCTCGATCTCCTGTAACAATTGCTGCAACTCCATTTCAGGTTTAGTCCAGCTGCAACATATCTTGTAAAGCACCACCACTTCAGCCTTCAACATAAATCCCACCAGACCCATCTCAATATGCCGACACAAATCAAGTCATTCTTGCTTTCTTGTTCAGAACCAATCCCATGGCAGGCTCGGTTTTATCTCCACCTGTAGCTGCAACACCTCATCTCAGTACCACCATTGCCTCAAACCAAATCACCAACACAACTCCCATTCTCAGATTCATAATCGACTCCATCTTCTCTGCAATTTCAGTGACAGCAGCACAACCTTCATCATCTTCTTCCCTATAATTCCACTCATCTGCAAAACCCAAATCTCCATTTCAACTCAAGGAAGACTCAACAATCAAACCCATCTCCAATTTCATCACTACAAACACCATCTGAATAGCAACAGATCCTTGGTCTTCTCAGCCTTGGAACTCATTAAAACCCTAACTTTCTCTTCATCCTCAGCTTCATATCATACTCGTTATAACCTCCACCTTTTCGATCTGTTTCATCTCTGATTTAAACAAATCTGCTTCAGTAACAACATCAACTCTTCATTACATCTTCAACTCACACAAAGCCTTGAGTTGTTCTTTAAATCGAGCCATCAAACCCTGGTACTCATCACCAACTCCTGCTTCTTCATCCGCAACTATGTAACAATCGAACAGCTTCATCTCTAAATTTTTCGATTTCTCTGAGTTTTAGATGCCGCCATTGGTTTCAGGTAAGAGGAATAAAAGCTAATGATAAAATTGATTTTTAGGTTCTCTGATTTTTAGGTTTACTGTAGTAAAATGAAAGTGGATACATCCATCCAAGCAGAGTAGATAAGAGCCAACCAAGGATGTCTTTTCCTTGCTTCTCTAGACTACGCTGCAATAGTTGGTTCGCCTCGGCTCTGCTCCCAATAACAGTTGCACATGCAATGATGTTCGTGCCTTTTTCGCTCAAAATGAACGTTTTCTCCTTCTTTTTCTCCCAAGGACTCCATTGCACCTAATAACTCAAAACTAAACATAAGAGATGCAATTCACAAGGATAATAGCAAAGAAAGCATATATACTATATAAAAAATTAGGTGTTTTACAACACCTATCAAATTCCCCCACACTTAGACTTTGCTAGTCCTCGAGCAAATCAAACAAAACTTATTCTAAAGGATACATATAACTCCATCTCGTGAGGGTTTACTCGAGATATACCCACAAAACCTACTTTTCCAACTTACTAGTTCTCCGTAAGGATAACATCCAACGCGCTAAGAAGACATAGAGATTCTGCACACTAGTCATAAGAAGTTAGACACATATATGAACACAATCTCATCCTTAAAAGTTGAGAGAGAAATAACCATCCCTTATCGAAAGAAATTCGGGTTCGGAGTGATCAAAAGTCTCGACTCTGCGTCACAAGAAAGGGTTTTATGATATTGCTCTCAATAATAAACAGCTTTTTATGGGTCACACATGTGTCCAGGTAGGAGTGAAGAGAGAATCCTGCGACACCTTGAATGGTAGGAAGGAAAAAACTATCCGAATGGTTTTGAAAACCCACATCTTTTATCATTTTTGAAAACCCTTTTTTCTAACGATCTCTAAGAAAGGAAATCAACCACTTAACGAAGGTGGGAATATGCTTACTTACCTCGTTATCCGTTCGGCATGCAGTTAGCACCACTCTCACAGCATCCATAGAAACGTCTTCGGTCTTCAATCCTTGTCTTCATCTTCGTCTTCGGTCTTCAACTCTTGATGATGAAATCTTGAACTTCGTAGAATCTTGACAATGTAACTCTTTCCTATAATTCCTTGTTGCTTGAAACCTCATTATGGAAATTTCTTCTTCCATTGGCTTTATTGAATGAATACAAAACCAAAAACGAACTCAACAAACCAAAATATGATGCAATGAATTTTTTTTTTCTTTTTTTTTTCTTCTTTTTTTTTCTTTCTTTCATTTTTTTTTAACATGCAAGATAAATAAGGTAAATACAAAATGAAAATAAACAAAATATGAAAACTAATGATGAACCTAATAAAAAAAAAATTCTTGTCTTTTTTTTTTTGGGACAAGAGAAAATAATACAAATACAAAATAAAGATAAAATAAAAATGCAAGTAAAAAGGCCATGGTGTAAGTACTTTACCGCTCGATTCTTCACAACTTGTATTCTCGAAATCATAAACTTCTTGAATTCTCATCTTGATAATATTCGCTCTTGTACAATAGTCTTCAACTTGTAAAAATTTTGCTTCTTGTCTTGTTGCTTTACTTGAATCTGAAATCTGCTCATTTATGTATCGTTGCTTGTAAACCTTGAACGTCTTCAACTTTCCTTCGAATTTGTGATGCTCCTCTTTTTGATGATGATGGTGTTTCTATCGACCTGTTAGTGTAGAGAGAGATAAAGTGGATGGTGCTAACTGCGAACAAGATTACAAGTGGTATGTAAGTTAGCAATTCGATGTCACCATTCATGATTGATAAAATAGCACTCAAGAGATCAAAATAGTGCTTCTATTGGTGGGAGGTTGGGTATCTCACCATTCTACCCGAAGTTTACGTATGGTGACACACACTCTAAAAGCACATATTTAGACAGGTACAAAGAATTGAAGGTCGGTGCCTCACATGATTTAAAAATGGGTAGTCTCCACTATAGGGGATCACAACTCTAATACTGAATTCAGTCTGCACCTAATTTTCCACTGGCATGGTTAAATCCAACTTTAACTCTCATACAAGTAAGAAACCCGATCATGTTCTATGTCATCTCTAAGTTCAGTCACTCTTATGAGAATCTCGATGTAATCTTAGCGACAACTATACTATGTGACTCTAAACTAACTACAAGTTGGAGCTTTTTATTCATTATTTTACACAAAAGTTGAAAATTTCATGAAAAATTTATAATGCAAATGCTTAACCACTCCCCCACACTTAAACTTTACATTGTCCTCAATGTAAATTGAGTCATACAAAGCAAGTCAAGGTGGGAAATCCTACATGATAATGTGACTAGAAATCAGAAAAAGTAAATGCAAGACAAGAAAAAAGCTAAAAACAAGACAAGAAAATAAAAATAAGACAAGAAATACTCATTTTATGGGTTGCCTCCCATTTAGCGCTTGGTTTAAAGTCGTCAGCTCGACTATCTCCTTGTTTTTTATGACTCCTCCATAGGGAGTGCATCCACAAAGTTAGCTCCTTCCACCACTTCGGAAGTGAAATTATCATAATATGTTTCAACCGGTGCCCATTAACTTTAAGTTCCTTGCCTGTAGCTATGCTAAGAATTTCTACTGCACCATGAGAAAACACATTAGTAACAATAAAAGGTCCAATCCAACGTGACCTTAATTTACCTGGAAATAAATGCAAACGAGAATTAAACAAAAGCACTTTCTGCCCAATGCAAAATTGTTTCCTAGAAATCATCTTATCATGAAATGCTTTCGTCTTTTCCTTGTAAATGCGCGAGCTTTCAAATGTATCATTGCGAAGCTCCTCTAGCTCTTGGATTTGTAACTTCCTTTGCTTTCCAACCCCATCCATCTCCATATTGCATTGCTTAATAGCCCAAAACGCCTTATGCTCAATTTCAACGGGTAAGTGACAAGGTTTACCATACACAATCCTAAAGGGAGACATCCCGATAGGTGTCTTGTATGCGGTTCTATAAGCCCAAAAAGCACCATTAAGTCTCATGCTCTAATCTTTCCTTGTTGGATTCACCGTATTCTCTAGAATGGATTTCACTTCCCGGCTAGAAACCTCGGCTTGTCCATTTGTTTGGGGATGATAAGGTGTTGCAATCTTGTGCGACACATTGTACTTCTTCAACAAGGTTTGTAAGATCCTGTTTTTGAAGTGAGAACCCCCATCTCTAATTATGGCTCTTGGAATTCCAAACCTTACAAAGATATTAGCTTGCACAAAATCTGAAACCACTTTAGAATCATTAGTTGGGGTGGCCTTAGATTCCACCCATTTGGAGACATAATCAACAACGAGTAAGATATAAAAATTCCCATGAGAGTTCACAGAAGGACCCAAAAGATCAATACCCCATACATCGAAAACCTCAATAAATTGAATAAAAGTTTGTGGCATTTGATTTCGGGAACCTAGATTGCCTGTTCTTTGGCACCTATCACAAGTTGTACAAAATATATATGCATCCTTGAACAAGGTTGGCCAATAGAAACCGCTTTCAAGTACCTTGTGAGCGGTTCTCTTACTCCCAAAATTTCCTCCGCAAGCATAGGAGTGACAAAAAGATAAAATAGAATTAAATTCAGATTCGGGAAAGCACCTTCGTAATAATTGGTCACTACCTTGTTTCCATAAGTATGGATCATCCCATATGTATTGGTTCCCTAACCTCTTAAGTTTGTCCCTCTCAGCACGAGACAAGTTCTTTGGGATTTGTTTAGACACCAAGTAATTGACAATATTGGCATCCCATGGTTCTCCAAAGGCAATTGAGAATAGTTGCTCATCCGGGAAACTTTCACGCAATGGGATAGCTTCCTTGTCCACAGCAAGACGGCTCAAATGATCCGCAACGGTGTTCTCAGTTCCTTTCTTGTCCTTGATTTCAATATCAAACTCTTGCAGGAGTAAGATCCATTGTATAAGCCTCGGTTTCGCTTCTTTCTTCATTAGAAAGTACCTAAGTGATGCATGATCAGAAAAGACAACAACTTTTGTACCAATTAGATAAGAGAGAAACTTTTCCAAAGCAAAAACAATAGCTAACAACTCTTTTTCAGTGGTTGTGTAGTTTTGTTGGGCCTCATTTAACGTTCTAGAAGCATAATAAATAGCATGAGGTATCTTCCCCACACGTTGCCCAAGCACTGCACCAACCGCATAGTCACTTGCATCACACATGAGCTCAAAAGGCTTGCTTCAATACGGTGGTGTAATGATAAGGGCTGAAATCAAAAGTTCTTTCAAACGATTGAATGCCGCCATACACTTTTCATCAAAGTTAAAAACCACATCTTTTTGCAATAAGTTGCAAAGTGGTGATGCTATCTTGGAAAAATCCTTGATAAATCTACGATAAAAACCTGCATGACCAAGAAAAGAGCGTATCTCCCTCACCGTAGTGGGGGTTAAAGCACGAATAAGGTCTATTTTAGATTTATCGACTTCCAAGCCTTTAGAAGATATTATATGGCCTAAAACTATGCCATGAGTTACCATGAAATGGCACTTCTCCCAATTTAGCACAAGATTTGTTTCAACACATCGTTCAAGGATTAGTGACAAGTTGTGCAAGCAAAGGTCAAATGAATCACCAAATACACTAAAATCGTCCATGAACACTTCAATTATGTTTTCAACGTATTCTGAAAAGATACTTACCATACACCTTTGAAGGTAGATGGAGCATTGCACAAGCCAAAATGCATCCTTCTATAAGCAAAAGTACCGAAAGGACAAGTGAAAGTGGTTTTCTCTTGATCCTCCGGTGCTATCACAATCTGATTGTAACCTGAATAGCCATCAAGGAAGCAATAATAAGAGTGTCTAGCTAAACGTTCAAGCATTTGATCAATAAAAGGCAATGGAAAATGATCCTTCCTAGTGGTGGCATTTAATTTCCTGTAATCTATACAAACCCTCCAACCGGTTTGCACACGAGTTGGTACAAGTTCGTTCTTATTATTCTCCACCACCGACACACCTGATTTCTTTGGTACTACTTGTACCGGAATCACCCACTTGCTATCGGATATGGGGTAGATAACACCCACGTCCAAAAGCTTTATTATCTCCTTTTTCACAACTTCCGTCATGGGAGGGTTCAAACGATGTTGCGCATCCCTTGTAGGCTTTGCATCGTCCTCCAATCGGATTTTGTGCATACAAACGGCAGGGCTTATACCCTTGATATCAGCAATTGTCCATCCTATGGCCGTCTTTTACTTCCTTAGCACCCTTAGAAGTTTTTTCTCATGTAATTCACTAAGCTTGTTAGAAACAATAACAGGTAAATCTTCCTTGTCACCCAAGTACAAGTACTTTAGGTGATCGGGAAGAGGTTTCAATTCTAACTTTGGAGATTTAACAATGGAAGGTACAATCTTTTCATCATTGCATGGTAAAGAAATAAAAAAGATATTATGAGTTTCCGGGCATCCTTGTAGTGAATTAAGATCACCAAGGGCTTCCCTGACTTCATTACCACACTCTACACCATTATCCATGGATGTAGTTAAAACGGTTTCCAAAGCATCTTCACCATTCAATTCAAACACTTGTTGTGCCAATGTATCCATAACATCAATGGAGAAACAAGAGTGGACATCATTAGGATATCTCATCGTTTCGAAAATGTTGAAACGTATTGTTTCTCCATCAAACTCCATAGTTAGCGTTCCCTTGTCCACATCAATAATGGTTTTCTCCGTTTTCATGCAGGGACGCCCAAGTAGCAATGGAAGAGACGAGTCCGGTGACCCTTCATTCATCTCTAACATGCAAAAGTCAGCTGGAAATACAAGTTGATTAACCTGCATAAGAACATCCTCAACGATACCCATTCGGTAAACATTAGAGCGATCGGCTAATTGCAATACAATTCCAGCCTTTTTAAGAGGACCTAACTCGAGTGAATTGTACATAGATGCAGGCATAACATTAACGGATGCACCTAAATCCAACATAGCTTTGTTAAATGTGGTGTTACCAATTGTGACTGGAATGTCAAAGCTACCGGGATCCTTACATTTCAGTGGTAGTTTGTGTTGTAAGATTGCCGAAGCATTCTCCCCCACACTTATCACTTCATTACCTTTGAGCCTTTGCTTATTGGTACACAAGTCCTTCAACACTTTTTCATAAACTTGCTTGATCGCATCTATGAGTGGTATGTTCACATGGATCTTTTTCAGAACGTCTAAAATCTCCTTTTCTAGTTCCGCCTTCTTGGAGTTTGTAAATCTGCGAGGAAAGGGTAAAGGAGGAACATAAGTAGAAACCGGAGTTTTAGAGTTGGGAATAGGTACCTCAGAAGTTTGGGGAGAATCATCACTCTTCTCCTCCAAAACAGGTTCCTTTGGTGTTTCCACCTTGCCCGAATCAGTAACCTCGGGTTGCACAAGTTGTGTACCACTCCTCAACGTAATAGCATTGACACCCTCTTTTGGGTTAACGGGTTGAGAAGGGAGTTTCCCACTATTTTGTGCCTTCAATTTGTTTATGTCCATCACCATGGAGCCCATTTGTGTATGCAACTCCTTGATAGCACTCTTAGTTTCTTGTTGACTTTCTTTAAACATGGTAGAAATGCCTTGCATAAACGTTTGAAGCTTTGCATCGATATCGGAACCTTGATTTTGAGTTTCTTGTGGTGTTTGTGGTTGCTCAAATTGTTGTTGTTGTGGTTGAAATCCACTCGAACGGTTGAAAGTAGGTTGTTGGACCGCTCCTTGCTTGTTGGCATAGCTAAATTTGGGATGATCTCTCCATCCCGGATTGTAAGTGTTGGAATAGGGATCATACCGTCTTTGTTGGTTTGGAAAAACCGCACTAGCTTGCTCCAACTCTTCACCATATGAAGGTAAAATAACTGCAGCCATCTTTTCCATCATTTGCTCCATATTATCCATCCTTTGATCACGGTGTGATGATGAATCCGTAACTTCATGCACTCGCCTAACCATTGGTTCACCTCTTGTGTAGAATTGTTGCGAGTTTGCAGCCATACTTTCAATCAACTTGGTAGCTTGAGCCACCGTCTTGATCACTAGTGCACCACCACCACTGCATCAAGAAGATATCTATCACTTGGTTGGATACCTTCGTATAAGTATTGTATTATCATCACGTCACTAAATTGGTGGTGAGGGAAGCTTTCCACCAATCTCTTATACCGTTCCCAACATTCATACAATGACTCCCCATTCTTTTGTTGTATTCCAAAAATCTCCTTACGAATTTGCGTAGCTTTGGATGCAGGAAAATATCTCTGTAGGAAAAGTTTCTTCAACCCGTTCCATGTAGTGACACTTCCGGAAGGCAAGTAATACAACCACTCCTTAGCATTGTCCGCCAAAGAAAACGGAAAAGCTTTCAACATTGCTCCATCCGTATTAGTCTCCGGTGGAAGCATAGCCACGATAACGTTGTGGAAATCCATGAGATGCTTGTTTGGATCTTCATTCGTCATTCCATGAAACTTCGGCAACTCTCTAATCAACCCCGGTTTCATCTCTAAGGTTGAGTTTGTTTGAATACACCACCGTTGTGCATCAAGCCTATGAGAAGCCAAGTCCTTGAGTGTACGATTTGCATCACCCATTGCTTCTTCTTCTTCTTCAACTAGTGCTTCTTCTACGAATGGAACCTCTTGTTCTTCTTCTAGTTGTAACTCTTCTTCCACTTCTAACTCTTGTTCTTCCGTCGTGTCTCGACTTGGTTGGAGTATTGTGCCTCTTCGAGTAGCTATCCCGCACCTTGGATAGTTCCAATCTTTAGAAGTCAGGGATTAGGTACCTGAAAACAATTCTCGCAAACAAATGAGAAACAAGACAAGAAAACAAAAACCAAAGATAAAAGCAGAAATGATGATAAGAAACTAAAAACTTAATAACAAGCCGTATGCCTCCCCGGCAACGGCGCCAAAATTTGATCCCAGTCGTATGCGTCAAAAATAATTTCACTTTCTTACTTAACTAAAATAAATGAAGTATGTGATAAGAAAGAGTTCGTTTCCACAGAGAGGCAATTGTTGTTATGCAATTTTCAGATTCTTAAGTAACCAAGGGGGAATTTTTGTTTACCAATGCAATAAAAATAATTGAAAGCAATAAAATATGAAAATAATCAATAAGAGGAAGATATTAGTTACGGGCAAGGTAGTCAATTTCGGATTTCGGATTGTCTCGGTCGACACCGAGATACTGGTACAACTTTGTCTCGGGGAAATTCCGTTTTAAAATCTCGGTAAAATCTCGGTTTCATATTTTATATCCTCGTATCGATAATCACTTAAAAGAAACATAGTATTAGTAAATCTGGTTGTTCACCTTCCTCATCATCAACACCAAATAATAATTTTAGCTCACGAAATTCAAGCACAGCAACAAGCAATAATACTAGTGAGTAAATTAATCTTTTTAATTTTTGTACGTAAGATTCGTCCACTCAATTTAAAAAGAAAAAAAAAATCCGGCCAAGACAAATCAATTCCGACCGAAAAACGCGTTTCCGGCCGAAATTTTCGCAAAGATTTCGTCCGACCGAAATTAACAAAATCGTGTCTTCTTGGACCGAAATCCGAAATTTCGCCGAAATTTCGGCCGAAATGACCGAAATCGACTACATAGGTTACGGGATAGTATCATTCACGAACATGTATTTTCATCAATGACTAGAATTGGTATTTTAATCTCTCATTTACTAAAAGTCTTAGGATACCTTGATCGCAAGAATATCCCGCTAATTCCCTGATTTCATCACAACCACATTAAAAGATGCATATGTGAATTCTACCTAGAAAGCAACCTAAAGTGTAAAAGCACAATTAAGTTTAACTCCCTAAGAGCAATAAGTTTTATGGAATAAGACTAATAAAAGCAACCGAACGTGTAAAAGCACTAATTCGATTTAACTAAGGCTATGATTCATATGTGACTAGCAGGATATATCACTACAAACACTATTCACATTTATGCTACTTGTAATCAGAAATTTATCACTTTTTCGTATAATAAAACCTAATCTAGCAATAGATATGAAGATCAATCTAATTGATTCCGGACTCAATCAAACTAGCACTCAAATCATGCAACACTATTAACAATGAATCATAAACAATAAAGTTGAGACAAAACTTCATTGATTTAAATATCATGCTTGAGAAATCAACTTTTATCCCATAACCAATAATTGTGTTTAGTTACTCATAGTAATGGAGTTCATCGTAATCATTTTCATAAAATAAAGAAATGAAAAATATACGAAAGCAAACCCTAGTAGAATCGCCGCTCTCCTCCAAAACTCCAAATAAAAAAAATACGTGATACCAAAGAAAGTAGAAACTTTCTCCTTTTGTAGCTTTTCTCCAACTTCTAAAATTATGTCAAATCTTCCAAGTCCAATAACAAGATGTCCACCAAGCCCATATGCATACAATACTCATGTAGAAAATAGCCCAACAAAATTCTGTGCCAAAAAGTAATTGCCGGAAACCTGGGGTCACCGGCCAGAAATTGGCCGAAAAAAAATCATCTCAGGTGACTGTAAAAGCCACCGGTCAAAACTGTTTAAACGAGTCAACTAGGGTCAACTCAGAAGTCAGACCGAGTTGAAGTGAGTCAGGTGGTCCAGTCAGACCTGAGTCAGAGTCTAACAAGCCTGAATGAGCTGAGTGGTCTTGGCCACAGCCATTTGCACTGCCTGAGTTGGTGTTGCGCCATGATGACCCTTAGCAGCAATGATGCACCACCAGTTTCATAAAAAATGCATAACTTAACCATTTGCAGCTTCAGCTCTACACAACAATCTTCATTTCTTCTTCCCTGTCTCAGTCTCTCAATTGCGAGCAATATCAACACACAACTGCATCATCCCATTGCAGCTAACAGTCCAAATCCTTGTCAGCTTATTCTCCACCTAATCCATCTCTTCATAAGCAGCAACAACATCAACCAAGTCACCACCATAGTTCATTTTCAGCTCCAGACTGCAACTTCACATACAACCTCAGCATCAAACATAACTCCACGCCACATACCCAATAGCACCTGCTCTTCTTTCTCCCATTTCAGCTGCAAAATACCCATCACAGGACAAGGCACTTCCATCTTCAATTTCAGTACCAGACCACTGCACAACAACCACCGTAAGCCATCTCCTCTATGAGCTCAAATCTCAGCTGCTTCACTTCCAGTTTCATTGAAACAATACCGACAGCTCCATAGCAAACTACATCTGTTGTAAACACCACCTGCATTTCAACCACTCTGCAGCCTCAATTCTTCCTCCAGCTGCAATATCACTAACATACATCTAACTTCTCTTCTCTATCAAACCAAGTGCCAACAAAACCATCATTGCCCAACTGCAGCAACACCTTCAAATCGCCACTGCAACCAACATTATGTTCAACTCCTGTAGTTTGTACCTGTCCTAACATACATCTAAGCTCACCACCAACTCCAGATCCAAGGCCATTCTTCCCTTGTTCTGTTGACTGCACTTCAACTTCATCACCTGCAATATCCCTCTTGGCCCAGCTGCAGTACTTCACAACTACAACCTACAACCACCTGTTCCATCTGTAACATCAAATGTAACCCAGATATTCCATACCAGACTGAACCCATTCTTCATACACTGACTGCAATCTCAGTACCAGCATAAACTTCCATCACCTGCTGCTCAGTTCCTCAAGCTAATACAGTATCAGCTCCTCATCTTCATAACCAATCTTCATTGAATCTGAA
Source organism: Papaver somniferum (assembly GCF_003573695.1). Classification (NCBI taxonomy): domain Eukaryota; kingdom Viridiplantae; phylum Streptophyta; class Magnoliopsida; order Ranunculales; family Papaveraceae; genus Papaver; species Papaver somniferum. The sequence continues at coordinate 162,228,565 of NC_039366.1, read as the reverse complement.
CCAAACCCATTCTTAATTCATCATCATACCCTGCAGCACAAATTTCATCCCTGTAATGGATTTCATACACAAAACATTCTTGTATTCTTCTCACAGCAGCACCGAGAGTTCTCCATTTCCTTGCTTTACAACAGCAACCCATTTCAGTTCCTTGAAACAGCTCCACCAACAAAGCCTCAATTCAAAACCTCAAACCCATTGAGTCACTTGCACAGACTCAAGCCAATACATCACCATTTTCACAGCCATCAAGACCTTGTTCTTCTCCATCTCAGATTCCACTTTTCTGTTCCCCTCGATCTCCTGTAACAATTGCTGCAACTCCATTTCAGGTTTAGTCCAGCTGCAACATATCTTGTAAAGCACCACCACTTCAGCCTTCAACTTAAATCCCACCAGACCCATCTCAATTTGCTGACACAAATCAAGTCATTCTTGCTTTCTTGTTCACAACCAATCCCATGGCAGGCTCGGTTTTATCTCCACCTGCAGCTGCAACACTTCATCTCAGTACCACCATTGCCTCAAACCAAATCACCAACACAACTCCCATTCTCAGATTCATAATCGACTCCATCTTCTCTGCAATTTCAGTGGCAGTAGCACAACCTTCATCATCTTCTTCCATATAATTCCACTCATCTGCAAAATCCAAATCTCCGTTTCAACTCAGGGAAGACTCAACAATCAAACCCATCTCCAATTTCATCACTACAAACCCCATCTGAACAGCAACAGATCCTTGGTCTTCTCAGCCTTGGAACTCATTAAAACCCTAACTTTCTCTTCATCCTCAGCTTCATATCATACCCGTTATAACCTTCACCTTCTCGATCTGTTTCATCTCTGATTTAAACAAATCTGCTTCAGTAACAACATCATCTCTTCATTACATCTTCAACTCACACAAACCCTTGAGGTGTTCTTTAAATCGAGCCATCAAACCCTGGTACTCATCACCAACTCCTGCTTCTTCATCTGCAATTATGTAACAATCGAACAGCTTCATCTCTAAATTTCTCGATTTCTCTGAGTTTTAGATGACGCCATTGGTTTCAGGTAAGAGGAATAAAAGCTAATGATAAAATTGATTTTTAGGTTCTCTGATTTTTAGGTTTACTGTAGGAAAATGAAAGTGGATACATCCACCCAAGTAGAATAGATAACAGCCAACCAAGGATGTCTTTTTCTTGCTTCTCTGGACTAAGCTGCAATAGTTGGTTCGGCTCGGCTCGGCTCCGCTCCCAATAACAGTTGTACATGAAATGATGTTCGTGCCTTTTTCGCTCAAAATGAACGCTTTCTCCTTCTTTTGCTTCCAAGGACTCCATTGCACCTAATAACTCAAAACTAAACATAAGAGATGCAATTCACAAAGATAATAGCAAAGAAAGCATAAATACTAGATACAAAATTAGGTGTTTTACAACACCTATCAGTGGCAATGTCTCGAGATGACTTATGCGATACTCGTACTTGTTTTCCCTTTTGACAAGCTCCACAAACACCATCGATCTTAGCATTGATTTTGGGTACACCTCTAACAAGTTCCTTGTTAATGATCTTGCCAAGGAGGCGAAAATTGATGTGCCAAAACACTCATGCCAAAGATGCGTAGATTCCACCTTTGTTAGATTGCAACAAATATTAGACTGGGTATCTAAAAGATAACAATTATTCTTGCCACCTACTCCCCGAAAACTTACTTTTTCGGATTTATCTTCAATGTCACATCCTTCATCATTGAAGATAACTTTATTCACAACATAACTATACCTTATTTTAGATACGACAAGAACTAGGTTAGTTAACTAGTTTTTCTAATCAAGAATCGATTAGACTGGAATAATCGAATACTAAATTTGACAAGCTTAAACTAAGATAGAATTAACTTAGTTACTCTTATCAGGAATCAAAAGGACTAAACAAATGATCAATTTTTCGTTGAGCAAAAAATAAAAATCTAAATTGACAAAGTTTTTCTTAACCAGAAACAATTGAAACATAACAATCCACACAAAATAATGGAAATATAACGATTTCACCATATTTCGTTAAGCAAAAGCAAAGAATAGGCAATTAAATCAGCTTTTCTTAATATGAAGGCGGTTAACTAACATAAATATTGTACCTTACGTTCTGACATGAACTAAGATCAGAATTAACTTAGTTTTCATGTCAAGAAATATAATAAGCATAATTCTTTCATCGATTTCCACAACCACTCTCCCCACAAAGATTTATCATTAAGCACCAGTTCAATAAGAACTCTCCCCCCGTGACTTGTTATTCCCCTACAAAACAAAAGAACAACAACCAAAACAACCTTTACCAGAGAAAGGTTGAACATATTTTAGCTATTACACGCCAATAGTAAAAGTCTAAAATCGGGACTCATACGTTATGATAAATACACAACTTATATAAACATAAATTGATAATAGCATCATTGTGACTTTCACACATGAGTTTTAATATCACAACTTTGTTATGATTTTGATATAGAAATAATGAAGATATGATCCAAATATTAGTTATACTCAAAGGTCACTAACCATATAAGAAAGTGAGACAATATATGGAAATGAAATACTACAGTTTATCCCATGAACTCAATTTAAATACACCATAAATATTTAACAGAAGATCAAGTATTTCAATTACCTCAATCTTGTAGGAAATGAAATTACAAAAACAACCCTAAAAGAATGAGGTCATTCTGAGTTCGGACGAAGAAGTTATGGATAAAACAGTTTTACACTCCTTCGTATGGACTAGGATCTTTCAGACTTTTAAAGCAAAAAGATATGTAGGGACCGATACTAACATGGTTCTTAGGCTAGGTAGGGACGGATCCTAATATGAATTCACACACAAAACTGTTTTAGGATTAAATTCTGCATACGATGTCTGAATTGAGTGATTTTTGCCTCGTTTTAACCGTATAAACAAGAGCTACACATATATGACCTGTAAATATCAACACTATAAACTCAAAATTACCGTTTATATCAAATGTTCAACTGTGGATAGAGAAGGTATGAGTAAGGAAGATAAAAATCTCGCTGAAGATGTTAAATAGTCATATAATAATCGAGAGGTCATGTGCTCAGTTTCATGTGTTTCTTCACCTTTCATAAGATTGAGAACAAAGGTGAGCATGCACATTGCAACACAACTATGTTGTGTTGAGTTGAGCCTTATCTTGTTTATCACAAGTGACTAAGACATAATCATCATTCTTGACCTCTTGCTTGGTTTGCTTTCTCTTGTTCAGTATCTTGTTTTTCTTCTTTGACTTGTGATGTAGAGTGTTGTTATCACAAAATTCATCCGTACAAGAGACTTTAGACAACAAGATTTATTTCCTTAGTCTTTCAAGAAGACTCCCATAAACATTGTTACTAATATTTATCAGTTGAATGTCATTCTTGTGACTAAATTTTTTGGTCCCTCCTTGGATATGGAAGACTTCAGGACCCATTTATAGATGGTTTTCACATGAGTGGCTTTCTTGTTCATATCATTAGGACCATTTCCCTTTTGGATACTTTGCGAAACAACCTTTCTTCAATTTCTGAAGATGTTGTATCTTTAACATCAGTATAACCCTATGGTTGAGAAGAATTTCTAACTTTGGCCCTTATAGCCCAATCCTCGTGTATCACGATGATTTTTACTTGCTTCTAGCATTGAGGTTAATTTGTTTGAGTTATTATTAAATCTTTGATTTTAAACCAACCTGAAATTTCTCTATTATCTCACTAGAGATACTACACGATTTTTGTAAGTAAGAAATTGCTCACTAGAGATAAAGATTACTAGATCCACATGACTCGCATCATCCCTAGATTTTTTTTTGTTTGAGTCATCAGACATGCCTACAAGACTTAGTTTTAACTCATCATGAGATCCTTTAGACTCAATCAAGATAATATAAGAAGAACATTCCGAACTTGACTCAGATGAGGAAAAACTATTATCACTGTTTGCAGCCTCTGATTCTGAGAGTGGTTTAACAGCCTCTTGTGATACGTTAACCGAGTCTTTCATTAATTTTCGCTTTCGCATAATCTTACTTTGACTCATGTCATAAAGGTTGGATCGCATCAAACACAAATTGTTAGATCTTTTCATGTTTGCCTGCTCCGGTACCAATTTAAATGACGAGGGTACCCAAGTACACACCACAATATTTTCGGTTCAACCTATAAGTACGATACCAAGTGTGATCGTCTATGGACAAAGTCGAGACAATACAACAACAAGGTATACACTTGATGATAGTCACGGTATGAAACGATATTATATGATCACAATCAAGTGTCTTGGATTAACATAAAAGTATATTTACTTTTAATTATAATAAAATAATTATAATTGCGGAAAGTAAAAGTAAATCACACAACAAGATTTTGTAAACGAGGAAATCGCAAATACAGAAAAACCCCGGGACCTAGTCTAGTTTTGAATACTTTCAGAATTGAGCCTATATACAAAGAACAAAGCCAACTTTGTACAGTTAAGACAAAGTAATATACCCCTACTTAGTTCCCTTAGTACCCTTGCGCCTATAACCATATGGCCAACGCACGTGAATCCCAAGACGAAAATCATTATCTTTAGTTGTTTTACCGATGTAAAGTCTTAAGCACTCAATTCCTTGTGATCTTCTTCCAAACAATAAAGGAACAAAGATGTTTGGTTACTACTTCAATAATATTTTAGAAAAGATATGTTGAGTTCTGACAGAGGCTCTTCCGTTTAAACTAGTAAACTCCTTTGTCGGATGAGATCAATCAAGATCCGAAATAATCAGATCTAGATTCACAACTATCAGATTCAGATACTGAAGAGTACCACCAAATGATAGTTTTCGGTCTAAACAACTATATCAAATCTATCAAATATAAATTAGATCTTATTCGAATCCCAGCCGATCAAGATGTGTTCACAAAATATCATGAGATGCGAAAACCAATCAGAAAAATCTTCTTGTCTTCAAATCTTCAATTGCCTTCTATTGTACTTACACACAAAAACTTGATTCCACTTATGATCAATCATACACAAAACAGTGTATGTTAACAACAGATGATCACAAGTTGTCATCAGATTTAAAAACAGTTCTGAAGATCCCGTCAATACTTTGATCTATTTTGAGTGACCTTACCTCAGAAGAGAAGGCTCTCAAGAATAATCAAACTAGGTGCAATCAAAGTTTTAACAATTGTTAGTCAATCAAATCAATAATCAAAAACTAAAATAACAATGCAATTATCTAGTTTCCCACCAACGGTACTCGTAGAGCTTCTTGGTCCCACAAAAGTCTTTAAACAAGCGGACGCAAGATATTTCGCCTAATTAGGGCATTTTCCTCTCCAGATAGTCGGATCCACCAGAAACAACACGAATGAAGTTTGCCTAGCACTTAGGATAGTTTGCAAGAAACAAAAACTCAACTATTTATAGACCAAGATTGTTTGGACAACAAGGAAATTCCAAAACCGTAAGATTCTCAAGATACGCAATACCTAATTTCAGTTTTTCATATTTCCAACTAATATCCAAGTTGTAACTCCGAAATCTCTTTTTAGAAAACATGTAATATTAGTTTAAAAGTTAACTAATATATATTCTCAAGAGATATGTTTTGATTGCTGGAAAATCAAAAACATAAAATTTGAAGATCTTAATTAAAATATTCTCAATATTTTGGTTTGGGATCACCCTGAGTATCAAGGAATGTCTTTGAACAATTAAAGATAAGAATTATGTACATGTTCAAATTATGTCGACGTCTATGACTTTCCTATTTTGAAAACCCTAATTCGAAACTCACACTAAATCGTAAGTAATATGTGAATGTTGAAAATCGGTTTTTCTCTTGGGACCGGTTCTACCATGACTCCTAACATAGGTTAAGATTGTTTCTACTAAATCTCCAAATATAGGTAGGGATTGGTTATACCATGACTCCCAACAAAAGCTAGGATAGGTTCTACCAAGACTTCAAATATAGGGTAGGATTTGTTTCACCAAGACTCCCAACAAAAGCTAGGATATGTTGTACCATGTATCCAAAAATAGGTAGAGATCATTCCTATCATAACTCTCAACATAAGTTAAGATCGGTTCTACCAGAATTCCCACCTTAGGTTCGAATTGGTCATACAATAGATCTTAATAGAAACTGTACCAAAACACCAACTGATTTCTTTTTATTTACGGAACAAGTTTCGTATATGTACCTCCTTTAAACATATGTAATGAAACATGGTTTCCTAGGATGAAATCACACCTATATCCAATACACATTCAAGTAACGAGTTATCTAGATTATTTCAATGTCGCATTTACGAAGTTCAAAAGATAAACGTTATACTTCGTAAGTAAATATTCTTCCTTGACACTTTGATCACAATACTATGACCGAGTCTAATACAATAGTATTAAATATAACCTCACGTGTTACGTTTTCAATCTTAAACGACTTGAAAGTAACGATAGAAATGGAAATAAGTCAAGTCATTATCACTAACCTCGAGTGGAAGGATGATGTCTTAACGTTCTTCAGGTATTTAAGGTAATACTTGTATGTCTCAACATTCCTAGACTTTCTAGTCTAACCTAAACGAAGTTGACTTTAGTAATCTTAATCAATCGACTCTAGTTGAGTTTTGATATGAAAATATAACAACCAAACTTGACATACCAACGCTTGGTGGGTTCAACCAAGCAATGCTCTAACATACCAATTTATTATCTATGACCTTAGTACAAGGCTTCCCAATTTATTTTACTAGACATTGTTGGGAATAATAGTTGTTTTATTACATCACGATTAATAGAGACCAATACTATCTTCGGTAGCCTAATCCTAAAACTGTGTTGGCCAAGTAGTCGACCGAGGTGCTTCCTCCAATAACACTTTGTAAAGGAACTTTCTTACCACCTCGGTAACTTTAAGGGATGAATCGGTGGATAAATGTGCTTGAATACCATCAAATAACTCACAACTTTCATATTTTTTTTGCACCTTAAATCCATCTTTGTTAGTAAACACATTAGGATTTCACACAAATGCCAAGCCAGAGATGATAGGCCTTCGCCATAAGTTCTATGATTATCAGTGCATCTACGATCGTTTGTTGTGCAACTTTCATGAGTATCACATATGGAAGACTAATAACACCTGCTAATAAAACCAGTTACCTATCAATATGGCTTACAAAAAGTTTACAATCATAAAAACTATATTAAAAAATCACAAAAAAAAAACAGATCGATGAAAATTAGGTTTCCACTGCCCATGTGATTAAGGGTTTGAAATGAAGTAAGAATTCATTTCCTCTACAGTAGAAATGTTTTCTTTAATGGATACATTAACTGGGTTTGAAATGAAGTAAGAATTCATTTCCTCTACAGTAGAAATGTTTTCTTTAATGGATACATTAACTCACTACTAATAAAGTTTATTAAAATATGTAACCTACATCATGCAATTTGAATTCTGGATGCTGTCGCAATCAAATGGAATCAGTTTTTCTACTTTCTTTGTCTATACGAGTGGAATCAATTTTTCTACTTTCTTTTTCTAGGTAGCAGTAACAAAAGAACTAAGGTTCCTCCATCAACTTCTAACGATTTCCGTAACAAAGAATTGAATCTCGATGATATCGGTTAATTGATACTGTTAGAGCATAGCTCGGTCGAACTCGCATGCGTTGCTATCTCAAGCATGTTTGTCAATGTTAGTGATCAAAACTATAAGTCTTGATTTCTAGTCTACTATAGCTAAGTCTTGGACTAGGATAGAAAGTGTATTTGAGCTCAAGAACTCCATGGCAATTATCATACAAGACGAATGACTACTGAAGGAACTGGTGGATCTTCATCGACTAAAAGGTATGTGGAGACTTGAACTTATCTGTCACTCAAAAATATATCTACTCTATCTCCTATTCTGAGACAAAAGTCGTTTTGCTATATAGACTTTGATTATACACATTTGCTATTTCGAGCCGAGTTTAACTCTCCTATCTATTTCTCGAAATATGTGTTGGTAAGCTTTTGCTTTGGCCAAGTTCATCTTTACCTAGTGACGAAAGTCATGTTATGTTTCAATCACTTTGAAAATTTCTCTGATGAAAAATGGTTTGTGAATAACAACTATATAATGTCCTCTGAGAATGTTTCAATGATTGAAATGAGAGTTTAGATTATATAACCAATGATGGATATAAGCATTGTGTGGTAACACATATATGTATAAGTCCTTTTTCCTTGAACCGAAGTTTGTGAACTTTGTTGATCAAGAGAACCGGAATAGTGGCGCGAACTCAGTCGGCGAATCCAGTCCGCGAACTGGCGGAGTTCTCGACCCGAGAATATCTGCTGGAGTTTGTGAACTCCTTCCGGGAACTTAAGTCCGCGAACTAAGTTTGCGAACTTGAGTTGGTTATATCTAAAAATGATTGTTTGTGAACTTATTCATATTAACTAAGGAATGCTAAATGCAAACCGTGGCTATATAGTTCATGAACCGATTCGAGTGAATCAAATCGTTTTTGCTTCAATTATGTCTTGTGTAGTACATAAGATTTCCTTCGAATTGAACAACTCTCTAACTAGTTCATTTGAGTCATTTGAACTAGTTATGGTGAAGAAGAACATGGTTGATATGAAAGTGCTCATATGGCTAACCATTGGTTAACTACTGTTGAACCAACAAATATTCATATTTGGGTACGGTTACATAAGCCCAAAATAGTACATTTCATTTGTGTGTAACAAGCTAAGTTTTCGATCTAACGGTTGAAAGATATTAGCTTGAATCTAATCAGGTTTTCATCTAACGGTGAATATTGAATGCTTTGTTACCAAGCTAACATTGATTGCAAACCCTGATTTGAAAGACTATATAAGGGAGAACTCTAGCAACTAGAAAACCTAATCCCCACCTTCCGTGTGATACTAGTTGTATTAACTAGAGTCGAAAGACTTCATTGGGATTGTGAAGCCAGACCGGTACTACTTTCTCGTAGTTGTGTGATTTGATCTTGCCGATTCTATCGTGTTGAGTACAATCATAGCGATTGGCTTGAGATCTTTATCTCCGATAGGCAAGATAGAAAAGTAGTCACAAACATCTTCGTCTCATCGTTTGTGATTCCACAATATCTTTTTTCCCCGCGTCAATTAAAATTATTGTGAGGTGATTGACAATACTAGGATGTTCTTCGGGAATATAAGTCTGGGTTATCAATTAGTTCCTGTTCACCTTGATTTATCAAAAGACGGAACAAAAACTTGTAGGTTTATCTGTCGGAGACAGATTTAACTATTCTGTAGACTTTTCTGTATGATACAGATTTGTTTATTAAAGCCTTCGACTTTTGGTACCGTTCAAGTGATTTCTCTTGTATTCAATTAGACTCGCAGATTTCTATTTGCTTGAGTAAGAATTAAATCGAGAAAGAGAGATATAGCTCTTTGATATACTTTATTAAGATTGAGTCTTATTTATTCTCTTGAAAGTATATTGGAGTTTGTCCATACAGATTGTTAAGCGAAATATTAGGTGTGGTTGTTGTACCCCCGCTTTTTCAATTGGTATCAGAGCAGGCAAACACGTTTAAGACCTTACAAGTCTGTGTTTGTAGGAATCTGACTTTATGGACAGAGGTGTTATCTCTATCAACGTACCACCAGTCTTCGATGGATCTAATTACTTATGGTGGAAAATTGATATGCGAGATTTTCTTCAAGCACGTGATTTTCAATCATGGGTATATGTTGTTAATGACTATGATGCTCCCGTTGTGGCAGTTGGAAATGTAAATGTTCCCAAGAATATTGGTGAATACAGTCCTGCCGAGATACTTACCAAAAATCTTCAGCACTATGTGTCAAATTGCACTAAGTCTAAAGAAGCTTGGGATATCTTAGAAACCGTATTTGAAGGAAATACCAGTGAAAAGGAAGCTAGGCTTCAAAACCCTAATTCCGATTTGGAAAACCTTCGTATGGCAGATGAAGAAACATTTGATGAGTTCAATCACAAATTGTCTGAAATTGTTAATGCATCTTTTGCATTGGGTAAGACTATTCCTGAAAAGGACATTGTGATGAAAATTCTCAGATCCTTGCCATCTAGATACGATTCTAAGAAGCATGCCATTGTTGAGGGAAATAACCTTGATACACTTTCCAGAAACACTCTGATAGGAAAGTTAAAAATTCTCGATCTTGACACAGGAAAAACGTTCGCGTTCAACGCTGTGACCAAAACAAGTGCATCCTCTCACTTGTCTTGGGCTGATGAATGTTGCTCCAATCATGTTGATCTTGATAAAGCATTGATAATTAGAAAGATCAAGGATTTGATAAAGAGAAGGAATAGATGTGATGAATATCCATCTTCAGTTAATGCTTCAGATGATTCAATAGAAGACAAGTCAACTTTGGATGTCTCATATGAGTCAACTACAGATTCTCTCTCCACTTCAATTTCTGATTCAGAACTTGAGTATGACACGGAGTTTCTTGATCTCTTGAATAAATAGATTCTTCAAGAAAACCTTCACTTAAAGGCCTCCTTGAAGAAAATTGAATCATCACTTCAGGCGAAAATTATTGAGATGGAGCGTCTCAATGACAAGTTCGTCAGAACCATGTCTCTAAAGGAATAAGAGATTAACACTCTCAAGTATGACCTGCAAAAGTTATCTGGAAGCTCTGACAAAATTGCATCAATGTTATTTGGTCAGAGATCCTTTGGAAACACTAATAGTTTTGGGTTCAAAAGCAAAACTCAAGGTTCAAATTTGTCCACTCCGATTATTCAAGATACAACGACTGTTGATTGTTGTCTTAAACAAGAAGTGTCACATAATGACGAAAAATCCTCATTAATTTGTTCCTTTCGTGGACATTCGAAGCATGATCAGAATACGTGTTGGAGATTCAAAAGGAGCAATTTCAGAATCACCAAACTTCAAAAGAACATGCAGAAAATGAATCTGGATCAGGATAACCAAGCTCTTTTTAAAAAATCCAGGTCTAGACGGGGTAAGAAATCTGTTTACACAATAACCAGTGATAAGCCACGAAAAAATAAGAGATGTGAGCATATGGCTCACTCTGTCACCAACTAATGCAGGTGACGTTTGTATCCTCATTTTTAGCTTGGGAAAAATGAGGTTTGCACTAAAGATGGATCAAGTTGTTATTTTTGTAAATCTTTTTCTTATGTTTGTTAAGAAAATATTCTCCTAGAAAGATGGAAGGAGGATAACTAATCCTGAAAGATTTATTTAATGTCTTCTAGGGTTTTGAGTTCATAAATTCGTTTTTTTCCTCTTGTGACTTCTCTTTCTCAATTCTGTTCAAAAGGTATTGTCTTATGGCTCCTGTGACTAGAGGGATCACAAAAAAGGATGCAGTTGAAGCAGTTAATGTGTATCTTTGTGAAGGAATCTCTTCCTCAAGAGTAAAGAAAGCGAATCCGGCAATCAATGGAGAAGGTTCTTCCTCTAACTGTCTCTTATTTGTTTGTCATTATGATAATAATTTTAGAGGCATGGTGAAAGATTTCATCAACAAGAGAAATGATTTAAAATCTCAAATCGTTTCCTCTTTGGAAAAGATAACTCACTATGAACAAATGTTGTTGAACACCTTGTGTGAACTAAAAAGAGAACTTAGTGAGTTAATTGACATTTCTGAAGACCTAGAGGAATTAAATGATCTCGTAATCAATAGTTTCTTCAATAATGAGAAGGAATTCTCTGTAGATGCTCTGAGAAAGCTCTATTTTGTCTAGTAAACATTCTTTTTTCTTGTTTGTTTAAGAAGAATAACTAGAGTTTGGAATAGCCATTATTGTGATTACACATAGCTATGTCCAACGTTTTCATCTTCAAGTTGTTAGATTTATTGGTTTAAATTCTAAAATTGTTTGGAAGATGATTTTTGCAGTATTAATCTTTATGGTTTTATATATTGCAATTTGTTATGGGATATGTGTGTTTGCGTCCATGAACTGTGATTGTACCATACATTGTCGAAAGTTAAGTCCTTTATATATCGATATGCATGTGTTGATAAAAGAAGGAATGAACTTTTGACAAATAGAAAAGTTAAGCCTATTATGTCAATTATTGATGGAAGATAGGTTAAAATCTTTTGTTTACAAGGATTATGTCTATTGTATGTCATTGTGCAAATGGTGATGGAAAATAGAATGAATCCTTGCTTATTCCACGGTATAAGGTCGATCTCCGATCCACAATTTTTGTGTACATACTGTGTTGTTCCATAAGGTGCCTTATGTTGAGCATTTTCGACTGAGTTATTCTTAGCTTAGTTGTTGCTCCGTGAGGTACTTTATGTCGAGCATGTTCAACTAAATTAATCATTCTCGTTTGGTTATTTAGTTGTTGCTCCGTAAGTTCTCTTATGTCGAGCATGACCAATTAAATTGATTACATTTTGTGGTTAATTTGGTTGTGTATTCCGATTAGATTAATTATGGGTTCTCTTGTGATTAATCTAATTGTATACTTTTGAGTCTCCATAAGTTCACTTATGTTGAGCATTTCCGATTAAATTAATCATGGGATCTCTTGTGGTTAATTTAATTGAGTATTTTGGATTCAAATTCATACTTGTATGTGATTTGTTATGTCCAAAGAAATCCTTCTTTTCTTTTGAAATTAAGGTCGCTCTTGTTGTTCTTTTGGGAATGATATATTATGGGGGAAAGTTCTTAATTGAACTTGTGCTTAATTGCAAAATCTTTGTGGGGAGTGCGGCTGTGGAATATTATAGGGGTTATCTTGTATCTTTATAAATTCCTTGATGAATGCATTTAGCTTCGGCTATATGGTTGCATCTAATTAAGATGATATGTGCTTTCTTTTGGTCATGAAATGTCTCTTTCGGAAATTTCATTAGGATCCCGTTTTCGTACCTTTGCCAATTTTATTGACAAAAAGGGGGAGAATTAATATGTAGTTCACACTAAAAATACATATGATTTTCGGATCATTATGTAAGGGGGAGTGGTTTCCATGTGAGACAGAGTATTGACTAAGGGGGAGTGATACATATCACCATAGTATTGTTGTCGAAGTTGTGATGCAATTGAACTTTGATACTATATAATGATACTATGACACTGTATAACAACGATTGAGAACTCTTGTTTTCTCGTTGTTAATAGCTACGGATTTTCAACAACGATGATGATGAACTTACAACCTTTGGGATCATTGGAGTACTTGGAAGTGACGAAGATTTCGAGTAATGTTGAAGATTAGGTATGTGGAATATGAGCTACAAAAGTTATTTCACTTATTTTTGTATTCCATATGTATTGATAGTTTTGTCACTAAAATTGACAAAGGGGGAGATTATTAGAGCATTGCTCGGTCGAACTCGCATGCGTTGCTATCTCAAGCATGTTTGTCAATGTTAGTGATCAAAACTATAAGTCTTGATTTCTAGTCTACTATAGCTAAGTCTTGGACTAGGATAGAAAGTGTAGTTGAGCTCAAGAACTCCATGGAAATCATCATACAAGACGAAGGACTACTCAAGGAACTGGTGGATCTTCATCGACTAAAAGGTATGTGGAGACTCGAACTTATCTGTCACTCAAAATTCTATCTACTCTATCTCCTATTCTGAGACAAAAGTCGTTTTGCTATATAGACTTTGATTATACACATTTGCTATTTCGAGCCTAGTTTAACTCGCCTATCCATTTCTCGAAATATGTGTTGGTAAGACTTTTCTTTGTCCAAGTTCATCTTTACCTAGTGAAGAAAGTCATGTTATGTTTCAATCACTTTGAAAATTGCTCTGACGAAAAATGATTTGTGAACTATATAACGTCCTCTGAGAATGTTACAATGATTGAAATGAGAGTTTAGATTATATAACTAATGATGGATATAAGCATTGTGTGGTAACACATATATGTATAAGTCATTTTTCCTTGAACCGAAGTTTGCGAACTTTGTTGATCAAGAGAACCGGAATAGTGGCGTGAGCTAAGTCCGCGAACTGGAGGAAGTTCTCGACCCGAGAATATCTGCTGGAGTTTGTGAACTCCTTCCGGGAACTTAAGTCCGCGAACTAAGTTTGCGAACTTGAGTTGGTTATATCTAAAAATGATTGTTTGTGAACTTAACTAAGGAATGCTAAATGCAAACCGTGGCTATATAGTTCATGAACCGATTCGAGTGAATCAAATCGTTTTTGCTTCAATTGTGTCTTGTGTAGTACATAAGATTTCCTTGCAATTGAACAACTCTCTAACTAGTTCATTTGAGTCATTTGAACTAGTTATGGTGAAGAAGAACATGGTTGATATGAAAGTGCTCATATGGCTAACCATTAGTTAACTAATGTTGAACCAACAAATGTTCATGTTTGGGTACGGTTACATAAACCCAAAATAGTACATTTCATTTGTGTGTAACAAGCTAAGTTTTTGATCTAACGGTTGAAAGATATTAGCTTGAATCTAATCAGGTTTTCATCTAACGGTGAATATTGAATGCTTTATTACCAAGCTAACATTGATTGCAAACCCTGATTTGAAAGACTATATAAGGGAGAACTCTAGCAACCGGGAAACCTAATCCCCACACCTTCCGCTTGTATTAGCTAGAGTCGATTCTCCTTTAACCTTAGGTTTTCTTCTTAAACCAGGTTAACGACTTAAAGACTTCATTGGGATTGTGAAGCCAGACCGATACTACTTTCTCGTAGTTGTGTTATCTGATCTTGCTGATTCTATCGTGTTGAGTACAATCGTAACAATTGGCTTGAGATCTTTATCTCCGATAGGAAATATAGAAAAGTATTCACAAACATCTTCGTCTCATGGTTTGTGATTCCACAATATCTTCTTTCGCCGCGTCGATTAAGATTATTGTGAGGTGATTGATAATACTAGGTTGTTCTTCGGGAATATAAGTCCGGGTTATCAATTAGTTCATGTTCACCTTGATTTATCAAAAGACGGAACAAAAACTTGTAGGTTTATTAGATTTATCTATTCTGTAGACTTTTCTGTGTGATACAAATTTGTTTATTAAAGTCTTCGACTTTGGGTCGTAGCAACTCTTAGTTGTGGGTGAGATCAGCTAAGGGAATCAAGTGCGTAATATCATGCTGGGATCAGAGAAGTAAGGAGCGCAACTGTACCTTGAATCAGTGTGAGATTGATTGGGGTTCAACTACAGTCCAGACCGAATTTAGTTTGTGGTAGGATAGTGTCTGTAGCGGCTTAATACAATGTGGTGTTCAATCTGGACTAGGTCCCGGGGTTTTTCTGTATTTGCGGTTTCCTCGTTAACAAAATTATGGTGTCTGTGTTATTTCTATTCCGCATTATATTTTTTTATATAATTGAAATATCACAGGTTGTGCGTTTGAATCAATCAATTGGAAATCCGACCTTTGGTTGTTGATTGAAGTTGATTGATCCTTGAACATTGGTCTTTGGTACCGTTCAAGTGATTTCTCTTGTATTCAATTAGACTCACAGATTTCTATTTGCTTGAGTAAGAATTGAATCGAGAAAGAGAGATATAACTCTTTGATATACTTTATTAAGATTGAGTCTTATTGATTCTCTTGAAAGTATATTGGAGTTTGTCCATACAGATTGTTAAGCGAAATATTGGGTGTGGTTATTGTACCCCCGCATTTTCAGATACTATGTTGAGAAAAACCTAGGGAAAACAAGCTTTTGTGAGAGAGATATTTTTATTCTTCCATATCCATATTACATTCGGGTTTTGTAAACGGTCCATAAGAAGTAACTAAGGTTGGATCATGTTAACTATGATTGAGGGGTAAACATGGAAAAAGGAAAACAAAACTTAAGATAAATGGACGAACAAACGATTTTGTCCGTCAACTTAGGTTGAATGAAAAGTAGTCGGTATGTCAAGCAAACCCAAAAGTTTGGATTTCTATAACGATTACTCAGTAATTTTGGTCTTTTGTTCCTTTTGGCTCTACTAAATAAAAGTTCAGAATATAAAGAAAATAATTCCATGTTGAATCAACAAACTTACAAATATTAAGTGGTTAGCATCTTTAATTTTTTTTACATATCAGTCAAAGATTTAATGCACCTTCACCCGCAAAATGATCAACATACAAAGGTTTTTATGCATTGGCAGATCGAAATATCCCATACAACAACTAACATAAATAAATTACATCTTAATGATGTATTCCTAATTAAATACATTTTGAGATGTTAAATATTCTTTAAAATTATGTTCACTAGATAACCAAAGTATTAGTGTTTGTTTCATCGAAAGAATCTACTTCTTCATACTTTTACTTGTCCATCCTGAAAACTGGCATTACATTCGTCATATATTTCCCAAGTTATAAATGACAAAACCCACATTTTTGCGCCCTTTGAAAGGTGATGACGCTCCTATCAAAGAAGCGAGTGACAACACTCAATTAACTAAGTCTAAAGAATAGAAATAGTCCATAACAACTAGTCTAATCTTCCTTAAATATTCTCTTTTTTCTTAACCGATTAACCTTTTCAATATCAGTTTCAATATAAAGTGTAATAAATATATGAGAGATATTAAAATCTAAACATACGCTCAGGCGTCCCATCCAAATTGACAAGCAAACCAACACATGTCGGCAAAGAAAGCCATGAGCTACTATAAGTACTAGCTGGGAGCTGAAAGAAATAAAGCTATGAGCTATTAAAACAAAAACGAACTAGAGTTTAATAAAAGAAGTCTAACAAAATTATTTTAAATGAACTGGGGCAAATATGTAGATGAAAAAATATAACATCTACCTGAGAACTGATAGCTGAAGAGTAAGAATCAAGGTCAGACGTGGAAGACCTGAACCAGATATCCAAGAATCGATCCATGGGCTACCAAAAAAGACAGAGACACTGAGTTATACCCCGAAGACCTGAGTCTAGATGCGAAGCTAAGAAGATTATCGATGCTATCAGCTGAAGGGAGGCCTGGAAAGCTGGGTTGTCACAACGAAGAGCTGTCTCAGGTCGGTACAAGCGCAAGGAGGGAAAGGAGAAACTATTAAGTCCAAGTTGTCACATGCTTTTTCATCTACATGTAATTCTCGTGTTCATATCATGTATGAATAGCCAGAATGGCTGAGGATGAAAACAAGTTCATTCTGATTAATAGAAATTATGATTCAGACAATTCTCTCTCCTCCTTCTCTCTGATTCTCGTCCAACCTCCATTAACCCAAACCGACTTAGAAGATAGAAGGTATTGACGACGATAAATTCGACATATCTTCAGAAGTCATACTGCATAGTCTCATAAAGATATAATGTTAAAACTTGTGAGTAAATAGAATGGTCCAGTCTTCAGATACCCTGTTGATGAGGTTCTCTGAATGTCTTCGTCGATCTTCAGTCTTCGAGGGTTATTCAGTGATATCAGATACTCAATTACCAACTTCTACACCTAGTTCGAGACTTGACTTAGTAGACTAGAAATCAAGATATGGTTTTGTTCAACTAGCTTGAGATTCCAAAACTTTCGAGTCCGACCGAGCAGTGCTCTAACACACTTTACTAGAACCCCAAGTTATGTAATTTTTAGAAAGCTACAAAATTTGAAATTCTTCTTGAAAATTGGAGGAAAACAACTTTTGGTGATGTAAAGAAGAAAGAAAATGAGTTGACTGACAACATCAAAAGGTACACTTTCTGAAAGAGAAGGGGAATGCTCTTTATAATTCTAATCTTGAGGAGAGAGCTCAAGCTTTATTAGAACTCAATGAGTTAAAAATTACAAGATCCAGGATGATGTTTCAAAGGAAAAAAGTAAAGGGGTTCCAGGATGATGACAAAAACACAGGGTATTTCCATATAATAGCTAACGCGAAGAGAATGAGAAGTTGTATCTCCAAGTTGCAAATTGGAGGCGTTGAAGTTTTTTTTATCAGGAAACAATAAAGGATGCAATCAAGCAGTATTGCACCAAACTCTTCACTTCCACTTCTTATGTATCTCCTAGTTTTGATAATTTTTCTTCCAAGAGAATTAAATAATCGACAAGCATATTGGTTTGAAAGAAAATTTGAGAAAACTGAACTGCATTAAGTGATTAAGAAATATGGTGCTGATAAGCACCATGGCAGGATGGTTTCACCATGGAATTCTTCAAGTGTCGCTGGGATATAGTCAAGCATGACCTTATGTTGGCTATAAGAGCATTTTATTTCATTGGCAAGCTAGATTGGAGGTTAAACATGTCTCATTCCTAAAAAGGAGGATTCAACAACAACTAAAGACTTCAAACCTCTTACTCTGATTAACAACTTTTACAAGATCATTTCAAAGCTATTAGCACAAAGAATGAAACTGGTAATGCCACAACTCATTTCCAATGCTTAAGGCGCTTTTATTAATAACAAACATATATTAGAAGGGATTTTAATGGCCAATGAATGCATTGATATCAAAGTTTGTAGATGACAAAATATAACATTTACCAACAACTGACAGCTGGAGCATCTTGGAGCTTGGAGCTAAGAAGGACCTCATTTCGAGATCAAGTAATAAGTTCTCATATAGAGCACGATCTATATATAAAGATTTAACGGAGGACGAGACACGACACATAACATGATGACACGTGGAAGACCCAAGTTCTGGAGCTAGAATTGAAGACAAGACCAAGGTTGTCAGGATCAAGACCTGGAGATCGAGAGATATTGAAGATCACAGGTCGAGAGATTAACCTACAAACAAAGTAAAGTCTGAGTAGATCATGACGTCACCTCCATCTAGGCATAAGTGATCCCTCTGTACTAACATTTTTAGCGTGAGTCATACGCTAAATGAACTGTATATAATCCCTCGAATGCTCACTTTGTAAACCAAGACGTATGTTCCAGTCTAACTCGATCAATAAGAATTATGTTTCTCTAATTCTCTCTCCTACTAATTTGTGATTATCGACCTATAGATAATTCGATAATCACCAACAATACCAAAAATTGAGCAATCTACATACGAAGATCGATAATCAGATCAAGTTGGGAGGTAGAATTAAACCACTGAATTGATCGTAATGTTGTGTAGGTACGTATTTCATAGGTATAATTCCTGATACAAAAATATGCATCTTCAAAGTTAAGCAGAAGAAATCGAGTATCTTATGAAAGATAGATATAGGGAACGCTTTTGAAAATATCAACTTGCCTACTCTTTTTTCTATCTTGCACAAAATTGGCTTTGGTTAAAAGTGGATTCAATGGATCAGGTGATGTGTTACAGAGGCTCAATTCCCAGTTCTTGTTAATGGGGACATCTACTGATAGAATCAAACCATCAAAGGGTATTAGACAAGGTAACCCATCGTCACCCTTCTTGTTTCTTTTGGTTGTCGAGGTGTTGTCTTTACTTCTCAATGATGTTATGCATGGAGGTATAATTTAAGGTTTTCAGGTTGCATAAGGTGGTTCTGTGGTGAGTCATCTGCATTTTTCGGATGATACCATATCCTGTTAAATGTTTCTAGAGAAGAGGTTAGAAGACTTTAGGTATTGTTAGTGATCTCTGAGATTCTTATTGGGAAAATTTTGAAAAAAGTTCAATGACTAGCATTGGTGTTGGTGATATGGTAAGTGAATTAGCAGTGGAATTGGGTTGCAAAATATAGTCTATACCCATTACCTACCTAGGGATGCCAAACAGAGCTTCAAGAAGGAACAGGCTTATCTGGGAGGTAGTGATAGATAAGTGTTATGATTCAACAAGTTAGAGACGACTCAACACATGACAATAACCTTCTCTTCCAAAAGGAAAGAGCCTGAGTTTTGATAAATTTCTTCTTACCGAGTTAATACAATCATTTGGGAATAAATAGAACTCACCAATCCTCACAAACTCTCTCAGACAATCACTAACATTGATTGCAGATTAACCTAATAAGATAAAAGACTCAAATGACCTTACTAATTAAACAGAAAGACTGAAGTGGACTAAAATTCAAGAGACCAGTCAATTCTCCAGGACTCATGCCACAGGTACATGACAATGCCCTACCCTTCTATGCATCCTTGTCCTCAAGGATGAAGTCAGGAAACTGTGCCTCAATATGAGATTTGTCCTCCCAAGTTGCATCTTCTGGTGTAGAGTTGGACCATTGTATCAAGACCTGAGAGATAGAAGTATCTGCACGCAAGGCTACTCTAGTGTCCAAAACAGACACAGGTACCAGGACAAATGTACCATTAGTATCCACCAGAGGTTAAACAAGAGAAAGAATAGTACGTTGACCAATCTTCTTCTCGAGTTGTGAAACATGGAAAATAAGGTGAATTCTTGAACGCACTGTCAACTTCAGTTTATAAGCAACAACCCTTACTTTCTGGATAACTTCAAATGGGCCATAATATTCAGAAGAGAGTTTAAATTTTTTTCGCAAGGCCACTGATGATTGTCGATAGGGTTGTAGCTTCAAAAATACCCAGTCACCCACCACAAAGGTTCTATCAGTTCTAGATTGATATGCAAAAAAATTCATCCTTGCTTGAGCCTTTCCTAAATCCCCTTTCAGTAAATGTAACATATGGTCTCTTTTCTGAATATATTCTTGAACACTTGCTACAGAAGTAGTGGCATGAACAGGGAAAAGCAAATGAGGTGGAGTGTACCCATATAGAGCTTGGAATGGTGTCATTTTAAGGCTTGTGTGATAATTGGTGTTAAACCACCATTCAACAAGAGCTAACCAATTTGACCAAAGTTTAGGTGTTGTACCTGTCATACACCTCAAGTATTGCTCCAAGCATGCATTGGTTCTCTCAGTCTGACCATCTGTTTGTGGGTGGTATGCAATGCTGAGCTTCAATGTAGTACCTAAGGATTTGAATAATTCCTACCAAAAGGTACTGATGAAGATTTTGTCCCTGTCAGAAACTATGGAAAATGGTAGACCATGAATCTTGAAGATGTGATGTAAAAAGTCCTTAGTCACAAATATTGCTGAGAATGGATGGCCAAGAGCAATAAAATAACTGTATTTACTTAATCTTTCCACAGCCACTAAAATGAGAGATGTCCTATTGGAGAGTGGTAGTCCTTCAATAAAATCCATTGATATGTGTTGCCATGCAATGTCTGGAATGGGTAAGGGTTGGAGAAGACCAGCTGGAGCCACATGGTCATATTTGTTGCATTGGCACACATCACAAAAAACTACAAACTGCATTATATCTTGTTTCATCTTAGGCCAGTAGAAGTAGGCTTTAGCCCTGTTATAAGTACCTTGCAAACCAGAGTGACCACCTATTGTTGAACTGTGTACTGAATGGATGATAGATTGTCTAATGTTGTTGGTAGAACCAATTAAATTCTGTACTTGTATCTGATAATACCATCCTGCAATGTATAAGACTTGTAAGTAGGTGTGGTGAGTAGTTGTGGCATGAGTTGTTGAACTGTAGAGTCTTCTGCATAACTACTCAGAACATCTTGAGCCCATTGAGATTAAAACACTGAGAGAGCAAGATAAGCAACATCTAAATGAGGTATTCGAGACAAGGCATCAACAACTTTTTTCTCAAGCCCTTTCTTGTACTTGATCTCATAGTCTAAGCCCAAAAGCTTCATTAGCCACTTCTGTTGAAGTGCATAAGTAATCTTCTGTTCCATAAAAAATTTCAGACTGTGGTGGTCAGTATTAATAATGAATCTGGTGTGAGACAAATAATGTTTCCATTTTTCACTGCCATCACAATGGCTAGAAATTCCTTTTCGTAAGTAGATAAGGCCAAAGCTTTAGGGCCAAGTGGTTTGCTAAAGAAAGCAATTAGCCAATGGTTTTGCATCAACACAACACCCACTCCTCTGGAACAAGCATCAGTTTCAAGCACAAATGGTAAGGAGAAATCTGGTAATGCTAATACTGGAGCAGTAGTCATAACCCGTTTGACTGTCATAAAGGCATGTAAGGCAGCAAAAGACCAAGTGAAGGAGTCCTTTTTGAGCATGTATATGAGAGGCTTTCTAATAGTGCCATATCCCTTAATGAATCTTCTATAGTACCCAGTGAGATGCAAAAAACCTCTCAACTGCTTCAAATTTGAGGGTTGTGGCCAGTTTTGCATAGTAACAATTTTAGCAGGATCAGCAGCAACAACCTCAGAAGTAATCAGATGGCCAAGATATTCTAGTTGTGGTTGAGAAAAATAGTATTTACTCATATTTGCAAATAAAGAATGGTCTCTCAATACTTGTAAGGTCTGAGAAAGATAGACAATGTGGTCCTGAAGTGAAGGGCTACAAACAAGAATATCATTAAAGAAAACAAGAACAAACTTCCTAAGAAAAGGTTGGAAAATTTTGTTCATGAGAGCTTAAAATGTAGCAGGTACATTAGTAAGACCAAAAGGTATAACTCTAAATTCAAAGTGACCATGATGAGTTTTAAATGCAGTTTTGTAGATGTCAGAAAGATGCATTCTAATCTGATGATACCCTGATCTTAAGTCTAACTTGGTAAAGATAACAAAACCATTTAATTCATCCAATAATTCCTCAATGAGTGGAATATAAAATTTATTCTTAATGGTTAGCCCATTCAATTCTCTGTAATCGACACAAAACTTCCAAGATCCATCCTTCTTCTTAACTAATAAAATAGGTGATGCAAAGGGACTATGGCTATCTTGGATAAACCTGATGCTAGCATATCCTAAACCATTTTTTCCACCATAGCTTTCTGCACATAAGGACATCCGTAGGGTGGCTGAAAAAGCGGGGGTACAACAACCTCACCCAATATTTCGATTAGCAATATGTATGGACTAACTTTAATATAATTTTAAGAGAATCAACTAGACAGTCAGACTCAATCTTAATAAAAAGTATATCAAGGAGTTAATATCTCTATCTCTCGATTTGATATTTACTCAAGAAAATGGAAATCTTCGAGTCTTTATCAAATACTAGAGAGATAAACTTGGGTGGTACCAAAGACCAATATCCAAGTGTCAATCAATGTAAATCAACAACCAAAGGTTGGATATTCTAATTGATTGATCTCAACGCACAACCTGTGATATTTCAATTATATAACAAAATATAATGCGGAATAGAAATAACACAGACAATAGAAATTTTGTTAACGAGGAAACCGCAAATGCAGAAAACCCCCGGGACGTAGTCCAGATTGAACACCACACTGTGTTAAGCCGCTACAGACACTAGCCTACTACAAACTAACTTTGGTCTGGATTGTAGTTGAACCCTAATCAATCTCACACTGATTCAAAGTACAGTTGCGCTCCTTACGTCTCTGATCCCAGCAGGATACTACGCACTTGATTCCCTTAGCTGATCTCACCCACAACTAAGAGTTGATACGACCCAAAGTCGAAGACTTGATAGACAAATTTGTCTCACACATAAAAGTCTATATGATTGAATAAATCTGTCTCCCACAGAAATACCCAAGGGTTTTTGTTCCGTCTTTTGATAAATAAGGGTGAACAAGAACTAATTGATAACTCAGACTTATATTCCCAAAGAACAGCCTAATATTATCAATCACCTCACAATAATCTAAATCGTATGGTAGCGAAACTAGATATTGTGGAATCACAAACGATGAGACGAAGATGTTTGTGATTTCTTTTTATCTTGTCCTATAGAAGATATAATCTCAAGTCAATTATTCAATTGAACACCTATGATAGAAAATGGCAAGATCAGATCGCTCAACTACAAGAAAGTAGTTTCGTCTGGCTTCACAATCCCAATGAAGTCTTTCAGTTGTTAACCGACAGGGTCTCGAGAAGAAACCTATGGTTAAAGGAGAATCGACTCTAGTAAAACCAACTAGTATCACACAGGAGGTGTGGGGATTAGTTTTTCCAGTTACTAGATGTCTCCTTTATATAGTTTTCAAATCAGGGTTTGCAATCCAAGTTACCTTGGTAACAAAGCATTCAATATTCACCGTTAGATAAAAAACCTGATTTCTCCAAGCTAATATCTTTCAACCGTTAGATCGAAACTTAGATTGTCACACACAAAAGAAATGTATTCATTTAGGTTTGAGTAACCGTACCTAAACGTGTACACTTAGTTGGTTCACAAATAATTAACCAATGGTTAGCCATATGAGCACTTTCATATTAACCGTATTCATCTTTCTCATAACTAGTTCAAATGACTCATAAGAACTAGTTCAAGAGTTGTTCAATTGCTTAGGTCTTTATTTATAGACACAATTGAAACAAAATCGGTTTGATTCACTTGAACCAATTCATGAACAATATATCCACGTTTTGCAAAGATTGCATTCCTTATAATTTATTGTTTTAAGTTCATGAACAACCGATTTGAGAATTAACCAGCTTGGGTACGCGTACCTTAGCTACCGGATTTGAGTTTACAAACTCAGCAGAAATTTTTGGTTCGAAAACTTCCGTGGGTACGCGTACGGGTATGCGTACCTAAGGTGACTGGTTTACTAGTTTGGAAACTTACAAACTCAGCAGAAATTTTCGGTATGAAAACTTCCGCAGGCACGCGTACGGGTACGCGTACTCAACCTGTCTCCTTCACCAATACCGCATCCACACATATGCACGCACTTGGTTTCCGGCACATGGATTTATACACTAATGTGCGAACACACTATATATGCTTATATCCATAGTTGGTAATCTCAACTCTACATTTCAATCATTGAGACATTCTTCTATAATGTTATAACAATCGTTATTCATGATTGTCGTCATCAAAGCTATTTTCAATATTGAAACGTCTTCATGGTAAAGATGAAAATGGTTAAAGCAAAAGCTCACCAACACATATTTCGAGAAAAAGATAGGCGAGTAAACTCTGCTCGAAATAGCAAATGTGTATGTATGAAAACTATCATACTTATACGACTTTGTCTCAATAGTAGGAGATAGAATAGACTTTTGAGTGACACATAAGTTCAAGTCTCCACATACCTTTTTGTCGGATGAAGTTCCACTTATTCCTCGAGTAGTTCTTCGTCTTCGTAAGATGATCGCCATGGAGTCTGTAGCTCAACTGCACTTAACTATCCTAGACCGAGACTTAGTCATAAGTAAACTAGAAATCAAGAAATATAGTTTTGATCACTAATATTGACGAACCTGCTTTATATAGCAACGCATGCGAGTTCGACCGAGCAGTGCTCTAACAATCTCCCCCTTTGTCAATTTTAGTGACAAAACTATCAATACATATGGATTACAAAATAGATAAAAACTTTGTAGCTTCACGTCCAATGCTTGATCTCCTTGGCGCTTCAACATTACTCGAAAACTTCGTCTTTTCCAAGCACTCCCATGATTCCAAAGGTTGTAAGTTCAGCATCATAGTTGTTGAAGTTCCGTAGCCATAACAATGAGAAAACAAGAGCTCTCGATCATTGTTATACAGTGTCATAGTATTATTACACAACATAAAAGTTCTCATATCTCAACTTCGACAACAATACTATGGTGATATATATCACTCCCCCTTAGTCAATACTTCGTCTCAACACGAAAACCATTCCCCCTTACATAATGATCCGAAAACCATATGTATTTGTAGTGTGAACTACATATTAATTCTCCCCTTTTTTGTCAATAAAATTGGCAAAGGTACGAAAATAGGATCCTAATGAAAATTTTCATGGAGACACTTCAAGACCAAAGAAAAGTACATATCAACTTTGTTTAGATGCAATCATAAAGCCGAAGCTAAATGCATTCATCACGGAGTTTATAAAGATACAAGATAACTCCTCAAATATTCCACAGCCGCACTCCCCACAAAGATATGGCAATTAAGCGTAAGTTCAAAAGAACTCTCCCCCATTTGATGTCATTCCCGAAAGAACAACAAGAGCGACCTTACTTTTTCGAGAAAAGAAGGATTTCTTTGGACACCAAAAGCCACAAAATGATTTTGTATCCAAAATTCTCAATTAAACTAACCACAAGAGAAATCATGATTAACTTAATCGGAATACTCAACCAAAATAACCACAAACGAATCTATGATTAGTCTAGTTGGAAATGCTCACACAAGAAGACTTATGGAGCCGCACAGTATATACATAAAATATGGATCAGGAAAGATCAATACTGCGGAATATATAAGGATTCATTCTATTTTCCATCACTCTTTGCATAATGACATATAATAGACATAATCCTTGTAAACAAAAGATTTAACCTATCTTTCATCAATAATTGACATAATAGGCTTAACTTTTGTTTGTCAAAAGTTCATCGATCTTGTATCAATACATGCATATCGACATATAAACGAGATAACTTTTGACAATATATGGGAAAATAATAGTTCACGGACGCAAACACACGTATCCCATAACACATTGCAATATATAAAACCATAAAGATTAATACTGCAAAAAATCATCTTCCAAACCAAACTTTAGAATTTAAACAAATAAATCTAAAAACATGGAGATGAAAATGTTGGACATAGCTACGTGTACTCACAATAATGGCTATTCCAAACCCTAGTTATCCTTCTTAAACAAAAACAAGATAAAATTCTTTTAAGAAGTTTCCTAGACATTATAGAGCTTTATCAGAGCATCTACAGAGAACTCCTTCTCATTATTAAAGAAACTGTTGATTATGAGATCATTCATTTCCTCTAGATCTTCAGAAATGTCAGTTAAATCACTAAGTTCTCTTTTTAGCTCATACAAGGTATTCTTGGTTAGAGACAACATTTGTTCATAGTGAGTTATCTTTTCCAAAGAGGAAACGATTTGAGATTTCAAATCATTTCTCTTGATGATGAAATCTTTCACCATGCCTCTAAAATCATAATCATAATGACAGACAAACAAGAGACAATTAGAGGAAGGACCTTCTCCATTGATTGTCGACTTCACTTTCTTTACTCTTGAGGAAGAGATTCCTTCATAAAGATACATATTAAATGCTTCAACTGCATCTCTTTTTGTAATCCCTCTAGTCACAGGAGCCATGAGATTGTATCTTTTGAACAGAAATGAGAAAGAGAGGAAAAAAAACGGATTTATGACTCCAAAACCCTAGAAGACATTGACAAAGTCTTTCAGGATTTATTATCCGCCTTCCATCTTCTTATGAGAATATTTTCTTAACAAATATAAGAAAAATATTTACAAAAGTAACAACTTGAGCCATTTTTAGTGCAAACCTCATTTTTCCCAAGCTAAAAATGAGGATGCATACGTCACCAGCATTACTTGGTGACAGAGTGAGCCATATGCTCACATTTCTTATTTTTCCGTGGCTTACCACTGGTTGTCGTGTAAACAGATTTCTTACCTCGTCTGGATCTGGATTTTTTTTACAAGAGCTTGGTTATCTGGACCCAGATTCATTTTCTGCATGTTCTCTTTAAGTTTGGTGATTCTCTTATTGCTCCTTCTGAATCTCCAACAAGTGTTTTGATCATGCTTAGAATGTCCACAAAACGAACAAATTAATGAGGATTTTCGTCATTATGTGACCCTTCTTGTTTAACACAACAATCAACAGTCGTTGTTCCTTGATTAGTTGGAATGAACAACTTTGAGCTTTGAGTTTTGCTTTTGAACCCTAAACAATTCGTGTTTCCAAAGGATCTCTGACCAAATAACATTGCTGTAATTTTGTCAGAGCTTCCAGATAACCTTGCAGGTCATACTTGAGAGTGTTAATCTTTTCTTCCTTTAGAGACATGGTTCTGGCGAACTTATCATTGAGATGCTCTGTCTCAATATTTTTCGCCTGGAGTGATGACTCAATTTTTTCAAGGAGGACTTTAAGTAAAGGTTCTCTTGAAGAATCTATTTATTCAAGAGATCAAGAAGCTCTGTGTCATACTCAAGTTCTGAATCAGAAGTTGAAGTGAAGAGAGAATCTGTAGTAGACTCATCTGAGACATCCAGAGTAGATTTGTCTTCTATTGAATCATCTAAAGCATTAACTGAAGATGGATCACATATATTCCTCATCTTTATCAAATCCTTGACCTTTCTGATTATCAGTGATTTATCAAGATCAACATGATTGGAGCAACATTCATCAGCCCATGACAAGTGAGAGGATACACCTGTTTTGGTCACAACTTTGAGCGCGAACGTTCTGTTAGTGTCAAGATCAAGAATTTTTAACTTTCCAATCAGAGTGTTTCTGGAAAGTGTATCAAGGTTAATTCCCTCAACGATGGCATGCTTCTTAGAGTCGTTTCTAGATGGCAGCGATCTGAGAATTTTCATCACAATGTCCTTTTCAGGAATAGTCTTACCCAATGCAAAAAATGCATTAACAATTTCACACACTTTGTGATTAAACTCGTCAAATGAATCTTCATCTGCCATACGAAGGTTTTCCCAACCGAAATTAAGGTTTTGAAGCCTAGCTTCCTTTTCACTGGTATTACCTTCGAATACGGTTTCTAAGATATCCCACGCATCTTTAGACCTAGTGCAATTTGACACATGGTGCTGAAGAATTGGGGTAATGGCATGTATGATGGCATTCAAACCGTCGAAATTTTGTTGTGCAACAAGTATCTTGGCAGGACTGTATTCACCAATATTCTTGGGAATATTTACATTTCTTACTGCCACAATGGGAGCATCATAGCCATTAACTACATATACCCATGATTGAAAATCACGTGCTTGAACAAAAGCTTGCATAACAATTTTACACCATAAGTAATTAAAGCCATCGAAGACTGGTGGTACGTTAATAGAGAGAGCACCTCTTTCCATAGAGTCAGATCGTTATAAACACAGACTTGGAAGGTCTTAAACGTGTTTGCCTGCTCTGATACCAATTAAAAAAGCAGGGGTACAACAACCTCACCCAATATTTCGATTAGCAATCTGTATGGACTAACTCTAATATACTTTTAAGAGAATCAACTAGACAGTCAGACTCAATCTTAATAAAACGTATATCAAGGAGTTAATATCTCTATCTCTCGATTTGATCTTTACTCAAGCAAATGGAAATCTGCGAGTCTTTATCAAATACTAGAGAGATAAACTTGGATGGTACCAAAGACCAATATCCAAGTGTCAATCAATGTAAATCAACAACCAAAGGTTGGATATACTAATTGATTGATCTCAACGCACAACCTGTGATATTTCAACTATATAACGAAATATAATGCGGAATAGAAATAACACAGACAACAGAAATTTTGCTAACGAGGAAACCGCAAATGCAGAAAAACCCCGGGACCTAGTCCAGATTGAACACCACACTGTGTTAAGACGCTACAGACACTAGCCTACTACAAACTAACTTCGGTCTGGACTGTAGTTGAACCCTAATCAATCTCACACTGATTCAAGGTACAGTCGCGTTCCTTACGCCTCTGAATCCCATCATGACTCTACGTTCTTGATTCCCTTAGTTGATCTCACCCAAAACTAAGAGTTGATACTGTTAGAGCACTGCTCGGTCAAACTCGCATGCGTTGCTATCTCAAGCATGTTTGTCAATGTTAGTGATCAAAACTATAAGTCTTGATTTCTAGTCTCTTATAGCTAAGTCTCGGACTAGGATAGTAAGTGTAGTTGACCTCAAGGACTTCATGGCGATTCATAATACAAGTAGAAGATCTACTCAAGGAACCGGTGGAACTTCTCGACAAAATGGTATGTGGAGACTTGAACTTATCTGTCACTCAAAAGTCTATCTATTTTATCTCCTACTCCTTGAGACAAAAGTCGTATGCTATATATATAGACTAGATCATACACATTTGGTATTTCGAGCCGAGTATACCTCGCCTATCTATATCTCGAAATATGTGTTGGTAAGCTTTTCGCTTCGACCAAGTTTATCTTTATCTAGTGACGAAAGTCATGAATGTTTCAATCACTTTGAAAATTGCTTTGACGAGAAATAGTGTAACAACTATATAACGTCCTCTAAGAATGTTTCAATGATTAGAATGAGAGTTTAGAATACATAACCAATGGATTCCTTGAACCGAAGTTTTTGAACTTTGTTGATCAAGAGAACCGGAAGTATGGCAAGTGCCAAGTCCACGAACTCAATCCGCGAACTGCCGAAGTTCTCAAACCCGAGAATTTCTGCTGGAGTTGACAAACTACTTGCGTGAGCCAAGTCCGCGAACCCAGTCTGCGAACCCAGTCCGCGAACTGGCGTAGTTCTCGAACCCGAGAATTTATGCTGGAGTTTGTAAACTCTATCCGGTGTCTTAAGTCCGCGAACCTAGTCTGCGAACTTGAGAAGGTTATATATCTAAAGATGATTTCTTAATTTATTCTTAAAAGACTAAGGAATGCATTTGCTAACTGTGGCTATTAAAGTTCATGAACCGATTCGAGTGAATCAATTCATCTTTGCTTCAATTGTGTCTTGTGTAGTTACATAAGATTTCCTTACAATTGAACAACTCTCTTAACTAGTTCATTTGAGTCAATTGAACTAGTTATGGTGAAGAAGAACATGGTTGGTATGAAACGCTATATGGTTAACCTCTTTGGGTAAACTATTGTTGAACCAACAATGTACACGTTTGGGTGCGGTTAACAAACCTAGAAGCGTACAGTCATTTGTGTATGACAATCTAAGTTTTCGATTGAGAAATATTAGCTTGAATCTGAATCAGGTTTTCATCTAACGGTGAATATTGATTGCTTTGTATCTAAGGCAAAACCCTGATTTGAAAGGCTATATAAAGGAGACATCTAGTATTGTGCAAAACTAATCCCCACACCTTACGTGTGATACTAGTTTGCATGCTAGAGTCATTTCTCCTTTAACCTTTGTCTTCTTCTTCTAAAACCAGGTTAACGACTTAAAGACTTCATTGGGATTGTGAAGCCAGACCGATACTACTTTTATCGTAGTTGTGTGATCTGATCTTGCATCTTCTATCGTAACAGTACAATCATATTGATTGTCTTGAGATCGTGAGAGTTCTCCGATAGGAAAGATATAAAAAGTAATCACAAACACCTTCGTCTCATCGTTTGTGATTCCACGACATCTTGTTTCGCTACCATACGATTAAGATTGTTGTGAGGTGATTGATTAATTTAGGCTGTTCTTCGGGAATATAAGACTGTATTATCAATTGGTTTCTGTTCACCTTGATTATTATTAAAAGACGGAATAAAAACTTTTAGGGTTTTTCTGTGGGAGACAGATTGATCCTTTGATAGACTTGTCTGTGTGAGACAAATTTGTTTATTGTTAAAGCCTGCGATTTTGGGTCGTAGCAACTCTTAGTTGTGGGTGAGATCAGCTAAGGGAATCAAGTGCGCAGTATCTTGCTGGGATCAGAGGCGTAGGGAGTACAACTGTACCTTGGATCAGTGGGAGACCGATTGGGGTTCAACTATAGTCCATTCCGAAGTTAGCTTGGAGTAGGTTAGTGTCTGTAGCGGCTTAATACAGTGTGTGTTCAATCTGGACTAGGTCCCGGGGTTTTTCTGCATTTGCGGTTTCCTCATTAACAAAATTCTGGTGTTTGTGTTATTTCTATTTCCGCATTATATTTGTTTATATAATTGAAATAATACAGGTTGTGCGTTTGAATCAATCAATTGGAAATCCGACCTTTGGTTGTTGATTGATATTGATTTATCCTTGGGCATTGGTCTTTGGTACCGTCCAAGTTATTCCTTGTGTTTGATTATAGACTCGCTGATTTCTATTAGCTTGAGCGAATCAAAACAAGAGAGAGATATTAACTCCTTGAGATACTTTTACCTAAATTGAGTCTGACAGTCTAGTTAATTCTCTAGAAAGCATTTCAAAGTTAGTCCATACAAATTTCTAAGCGAAATATTGGGTGGTGTTGTTAGACCCCCGCTTTTTCAATTGGTATCAGAGCAGGCAAACACGTTAAGACCTCACAAGTCTGTGTTTGTAGCAATCTAACTCTATGGATAAGAGTACTATCTCTGATAAACGTAATACCAAAAATAAGAGTTCTATCTCATCTAATTCTAAAAAGAACGGTTCTACTATCTTGTACTTAGATAAACCTTCCACACTGACGAGACAGACTAACACCGACATGTATTCTTCTGATAACCCTTCAATTGAACGGGAAACAGCTGAAGAGAGTCAATTGATTCTAAACCTTGCTAGAATCCAAGTTAATAGATTTAATCGGTTAAAAAATCATGTCGATGTTCTACTTGGTGTAATAAGAGATTGCAAATCCAAAGGAAACTCTGATGTTCAGTCATCGTGTACGTATTTTGAAGCTAGTCTCAGAAAAGATGCCTTGGAAATTGAACATCGCTTGAGTAAACTCTCTATTCAAGGATGCTCAAAGCAATCTAATATACCAAGTACTTCTGACACAAAAGACAGTTCATGTTCAGAAGCAAAAACAGAAACCCCTTCTTGTAAAACGAATGTGTCTGGAGTCACCATCAATCAAAAAGACTGCACATCAAATGAAGGGAGGAAATCTTCTGACGATGGTTTTAAGTCCGTACTATCTAACCATTCTGATGATCAGAAAGTATGTCTTGTCTGTGAAACAAAGAGTTCGGTGAAACAAAAGGGGACCTCTAAGTTGAAGAAAAACTCCTTGGTTCAACTTCAACACACCTTAGATTTGATTCTCAAAGGTGTAACTGACATTCGTAAACCAATTGGTTTTCGTACCCACCCTGTGTATGTTACCAGGAAATTCAGTTCAATGAGTTCCTCAAACACTCGAGAACAAAACATACATCTGAATAAACATCGTCTAAAGGAAGATCGTGTGATGATCTCTGAAAATAACATTGCTCCTGTTGAGAAAGAAAGTTCAAAAGAACAAATATTGATGATTGAGAGATAATCTGAAGAAGATAATTAAAGGGTATAAAGAATTCGTCAACAGGTTGTCTTCCTCATCAAACCAAAATTCTTCTGGTAAGAACTTAAACTATGTCTCGTATTTTGATGACAACAAGTTTTATGATAATTTCTCACATAACAAGGGATTATTTCCTCGTCTCGGAAGGAAAAAGAAACTTAGACCCCCGCTTTTTCAGCTACGACCTAAAGTCGAAGAACTGATAGACAAATCTGTCTCACACAGAAAAATCTATGGGATTGAATAAATCTGTTTCCCACAGAAATACCCAAGAGTTTTTGTTCCGTCTTTTGATAAATCAAGGTGAACAAGAACTAATTGATAACCCGAACTTATATTCCCAAAGAACAGACTAGTATTATCAATCACCTCACAATAATATAAATCGTATGGTAGCGAAACTAGATATTGTGGAATCACAAACGATGAGACGAAGATGTTTGAGATTTCTTTTTATCTTGTCCTATCAGAGATATAATCTCAAGTCAATTATTCAATTGAACTCCTACGTTAGAAAATGGCAAGATCAGATCGCTCAACTACAAGAAAGTAGTTTCGTATGGCTTCACAATCCCAATGAAGTCTTTCAGTTGTTAACCGACAGGGTCTCGAGAAGAAACCTACGGTTAAAGGAGACGACTCTAGCAAAACCAACTAGTATCATACATGAGGTGTGGGGATTAGTTTTTCCAGTTTCTAGATGTCTCATTTATATAGTTTTCAAATCAGGGTTTGCAATCCAAGTTACCTTGGTAACAAAGCATTCAATATTCACCGTCAGATGAAAAACCTGATTTCTCCAAGCTAATATATTTTAACCGTTAGACCGAAACTTAGCTTGTCACACACAAAAGAAATGTATTCATTTAGGTTTGAGTAACCGTACCTAAACGTGTACACTTAGTTGGTTCAAAAATAGTTAACTAATGGTTAGCCATATGAGCACTTTCATATTAACCGTATTCATCTTTCTCATAACTAGTTCAAATGACTCATAAGAACTAGTTCAAGAGTTGTTCAATTGCTTTGGTCTTTATTCATAGAAACAATTGAAGCAAAATCGTTTTGATTCACTTGAATCAATTCATGAAAAATATAGCCACGGTTTGCAAAGATTGCATTTCTTATAATTTATTGTTTTAAGTTCATGAACAACCGATTTGAGAATTAACCAGCTTGGGTACGCGTACGGGTATGCGTACCTTAGCTACCGGATTTGAGTTTACAAACTCAACAGAAATTTTCGGTTTGAAAACTTCCGTGGGTACGCGTACGGGTATGCGTACCTAAGGTGACTGGTTTACTAAACTCAGCAGAAATTTTCGGTATGAAAACTTCCGCAGGTACGCGTACTCAACCTGTCTCCTTCACCAATACCTCATGCACACATATGCACGCACTTGGTTTCCGGCACATGGATTATACACTAATGTGCGAACACACTATATATGCTTATATCCATAGTTGGTAATCTCAACTCTACATTTCAATCATTGAAACATTCTTCTATAATGTTATAACAGTCGTTATTCACGACTATCGTCATCAAAGCTATTTTCAAGATTGAAACGTCTTCATGACTTGCGTCACAGGTAAAGATGAAAATGGTTAAAGCAAAATTTCACCAATACATATTTCGAGAAAAAGATAGGTGAGTAAACTCGGCTCGAAATAACAAATGTGTATGTATGAAAACTATCTTACTTTTATGACTTTGTCTCAAGAGTATGAGATATAATAGACTTTTGAGTGACACATAAGTTCAAGTCTCCACATACCTTTTTGTCGGATGAAGTTCCACTTATTCCTCGAGTAGCTCTTCGTCTTCGTAAGATGATCACCATGGAGTCTGGAGCTCAACTGCACTTAACTATCCTAGACCGAGACTTAGTCATAAGTAAACTAGAAATCAAGACATATAGTTTTGATCAATAATATTGACAAACATGCTTGATATAGCAACACATGCGAGTTCGACCGAGCAGTGCTCTAACAGTGGTTGTGCAGATGGGGTAGCATTGGTCTTTAAAGGAATCATATGGTCTAACTCTCTGGAAGGAGGTAAGGTAGTTGGTTCAGCAAACACATCAGAGAAGTTACCCAACAGGGAGGCAATGATAGGAGGAACCTCAGAAGTAGGAATAGAAGATACTGAAAAGAACTGGCCAATGATAGCAAGAGCTTTGCTTTTGAGAAACTTCAAAAAGGAGTCACCACTTATCATGTTGCAAGAAGGAGTGGAAGTACTTCCATGTAGTGTGATTTGCTTACCTTGATGCAGGAAGGAGATTTTTAGGTCAGCCAAATTAAATATCACATCACCCAGTTGTTTCAACCAGTCCACTCCAAAAACCATATCGTAGCCACCAAGGGGAAGGACTCTTAGATCACTAGAGAATTGATATCCTTGCATAGACCATTTGAGCTCAGAACACACACCTTTGCTAATTGTGGTATTTCCATTGGAACTGTGACTAGAATGTGACCAGTTGGTGTTATTTGAAGGTGCAATTGTTCTGCTAAAGCTTCATCCACAAAACTGTGAGTACTGCCAGTATCAATAAGTACCAAAATCTTGCGTTTATTAAGTTGTCCTGGTACTCTAATTGTGTGTTGCGTTATAAGGACTGTTAAAGCATGTAAGGAAATCTCCATGGTGGTGTCACCAGAAGTGGTTGAAGATGCTGCTTCTTCTTCCGAGTCTTCTACATACATTGGTGATTGTTCTTCATCAGAGGCCACTAGCATAAATAGTTGTTGAATCTTGCAGAAGTGCCTTGGTCTATAGAATTCATCGTAGTTGTAACATAAACCTTGGACACGACGCACCTTCATTTGAGAAGGAGTGAGTTTTTTAATAGGAGGAATATTGGATATTGGTTTTGTAGGAGTAGGTGGCATAGTGACAAATGCTTTAGTAGAAGAAAAAGATGGTTTAGGTGGTGTAGTGAGAGATGGTAATGCAGGTTTGTACGTAGAGGAGGAAGATGTGAAGGAACTGGTAGAAGGTTGGAAGGTGTGAGTGTATGGTTTATATTGTTTAACCTGTGAGTCGACTGAGGCTTGTTGAATACGAGCCAGATAGAATGCATCAATATCACATTTGGGTTTAAACATTTGAACTGGGTTACGAATTTCCTCCTTCAACCCACTAATAAAGCTCATGGTAAAATACTCGTCTGATAAATATTTGTTGTCGGACTTCATAATAGCTTTAAGAGATTCATAACGTTCATAGTATTCTTCTATTGTGGTTATCTGAGACAGCTTATTAACACTACCCACATAATTGTCAAAAGCAAAATCCTCAAATCTCATACAAACATCAAAAGCGAAATTATCCCAATCAATAATCATTTTACCCTCTTGATAATCCAAAAACCAAGAATCTGCTTTGCCTTCTAAGTGGATAAAATCTAGTTCAACCCTCTTAACTTGCTCAATAGAATTAAGGTGAAAGTAGCATTCACATTTCCTAATCCATCCTCGAGGATGAGGTCCATCAAATCTAGGAAAATCAATTTTGGGGTGGCAATGAAAGTTACCTGAAGTCAGATGGAAGTCATGAATCTGACTCGATTCACCAAAAGGATTTCCGGCCTCAGCACCAGATTAGAAATTTGGATTTGGAAAGGAATTGGAAGCTGGTACAGTAGGAATTGGAGCTCCCCAAATACTTCCATAAATCACCAAATTGAATATTGAAATTGTCTGTAATGAACTCATCTGACTTTTGAGATCGAATAAATCCTTTTCCACAGCCGATAATCGTTCTCCATCAAGCTTTTGCTGATGAGCAACGTCATTCATTGTAGGTGCTTTATCAACTCCTCCCTTCATGAATCGGGACACAAGATCGACTAATTTGATACCAAATGTTATGATTCAACAAGTTAGAGACGACTCAACACATGATAGTAACCTTCTCTTCCAAAAGGAAAGAGCATGAATTTTGATAAATTTGTTCTTACCGAGTTAATACAATCATTTGGGAATAAATAGAACTCACCAATCCTCAAAAACTCTCTCCGCCAATCACTAACGTTGATTGCAGTAACCTAATAAGATAAAAGACTCAAATGACCTTATTAATTAAACAGAAAGACTGAAGTGGACTAAAAGTCAAGAGACCAGTCAATTCTCCAGGACTCGTGCAACATGTACATGACAATAAGATGCAGAAGAAACTAGCACTGTACAAAAGAAAATTCCTTAATAAAGTAAGAGATTTTTATGATGTTTCTGATTTTGAAATTGGAAACGGGAGAAGTGTGGGATCCCGATTTGATGGGTGGATATAAAAGAAAGCTTTAAAGTATAAATACCACAGACTTTTTAAGCTGAGCACACAAAAAATTGGTTTGATAGCGGATATTTTGGGAGATAGTGTGAGATTGATCTTCTATAGAGAACTCAATCTTGCAGATATAATAGATTTCTTGAAGCTTCTGCATGACAGAAGAAACATTTTTCTCTCGGTTGGTGTTGATGACTCTATGAGTACCAGATTCTTTGCCAAAACATGTTATAAGTTGCTTGTTGCACTCGATGAAATGAATTTTTTATATTTACTGCAGTGCGAATATATTCATTCTAAAGTTATTTTCATGACTTGGGTTTCCCTGCCAGGTGCATGTTAAGAGCTAGAGGTGTTCAGATTTAGTCAATTACATGTATTTTGTGCAATCAAGAAGATGGGGACATTGAACACCTTTTCATTCACTGCAGCTGGATGGCAAATTTTTGGAATTATTTTATTTCTTCTCGGCATGTAAGCTGGTCAATGCTAGACTCTTTTAAAGCATTACTTCAAAGATGAAGATCGTCAAGAGTTGGCGAGAGAAAGCATGTGATTTGGTAAATTATCCTTTTTGTAATTTTGCGGGAAGTTTGGAGAAAATATAACACGAGAATTTATGGGGGCAAATCGAGAGCTACTGAAGAGACTAGAGCAACAGTTAAGTAGAATATTTGCTCATGGAGTTTTTCGACAAAATTTTTCGATAATGTAACTATAAATCAACTTTTCTTCCAATGGAAAATTATAATGGTGTTCTTAGAGCAACTGCAGTGGTGCGACCAAAATCAAAGACCAAAGACTAAAAAAAAAGATCAAATTTGGGTTTAGTCCGTCGTGTGGCGTAGAGGAAGAAGAGTAAATTTGGTCGCGCGTTGATATAAAGTTCGCCTGGACATCGAGCGTTGGTAAAGTTTACGCCTGGAATCAGGCGTCGGTAAAGATAACGCCTGAAATGGGGCGTTTGTAAAGATTACGCCTGAAATCAGGCGTTAAATAAAGATTACATCCCACTGAATTCAAACAAAAATAAAAAAAAAAAAGAAAAAAAAATGGGGCGGAGGTATAAAGCCCGCCCCATGTGATGTATCTCATTTTGGTCCAAAGTATATCAACGCCTGGTCTTCAACTCAAAGAATATCAACGCCCAACTAAGGGGCGTTAACTTTATGTACGCCCCATCCAGGCGGACATTATACCAACGCTCCATCCAGGCGTAAGGTATACCAACGCCCTGCATCAGGCGTTAACTTTACGAACGCGCGGCTACTAGCGGACATTATACCTACGCCCGTTGGGTAGGCGGACATTATATAAACGCCCGACTATATTTGGATTTGGTCTTGGTCCCCGACCAAATTTGGTCTGAATTTTAGTCTTTGATCAAATTTTGATCGATGGTCCGTCCCACTACACCTATCCACTGGACACTATATTTGGGTTTAGTCGTCCATTGTGGACGCTCTAATATGACTATAATGCTCTCTATGAGCTAGCTGCTGGTGTGAGAGTTCTTGTAGTTTTGCATGTACAATTATAAATACCTTTCCATTTCAATATATGTAGTGGGTATCGATATTGCTAAGGCAGATAATAACTCATATAAAAGAAAATAATTCTAGCACCCGTCCGAGCAGTGTTAGTGTTGGTGTGCCTTTAGCATCCATGTTCCATTACATAATGATTTAAGTAAAATTGGGCCCACAATGTTCAAGTGTCTTATGGAGT
Source organism: Papaver somniferum (assembly GCF_003573695.1). Lineage (NCBI taxonomy): Eukaryota > Viridiplantae > Streptophyta > Magnoliopsida > Ranunculales > Papaveraceae > Papaver > Papaver somniferum. Next base: position 162,189,629 of record NC_039366.1, on the reverse strand, counting down.
CAATATTATCCATCCACGTCAGTCAAACAGGAGTAAAGAAGACCTGACATTTTTCGCCTCCTCTTCGTTTTTCTTTCCTTCTTCGTTTTTTTTTATCCCTCAGAAAACGGAGGAAGGACGAAAAAAAGCTCAAGAACAAGAACGATTTTTTCATAGTGTGTTTTAGGGCGACGAAATCTACGACGCCACTTAAATTATTTCATTCTTTTTGTGCTTCGGATCCCTCACATTTCACTCAGCGGGTAATTCTCTATATTTCTTTCCCCTCAAATTTTGATTTTAGGGTTTTGATATTGGAGAAAAATAAATTAGGGGTTTTATTTATTTAGAAATTTCCTTGAACATTGTTATTTAATTGAACCGGTTCTTTCAGAAATGATAATTAGAAAGGTGTAGTTGAGGTCTTATTTTGTGTGTAGGTATATGAATGTTTGATAATGGTGCATGAAATTCTCTTACTGGCAAGCCATTGTTATTTATGGTGATGGCATAGTTTATGTTAAGAGGTTCTGAAAAATGGGTTCTCGAAAGTCGTATAATTTGTTGCTTTGTTGTTGATTGATACAATGCATGTACACATGGTTTCCAAAGGTAAGCTTGTATGTTTACTTTGTTGATAGATATAGGTTTTAAAGACGGGGAGTTCTGTAGAGTTTTGCTATTTATCAATTTGAAGCAACCATGAGTTTCGTTTTCCGAGGGACAAGAGGAGATATAGAAAGTGGTTTTCCAGGATTTATTCCTGAACGTCGCCAAGTGGTACGTATAAAATCTTATTCATTCAGTGTGATATATGCTGTGAAGAACTCAAAGTTTACTAAGCTTCATGTTTGTTAAAAAAAAAAGAAAGTTAAGGTGCTTCATTTAGTATTTATTATGTATTTGTATTGACATGCCTCTTTCTCTATCAGCGCGTTCATGCAGGTCGGCCAGTGAATACCAATTCAATGGCTTTTCTTGTAACAGGTACACTTTGATTCTTCCTTTATTTAAAAGTTTTGTGTTGTTATACTTTTTTTAGTCACTTCTCGCTTCTAATTACTGTTTGTTCCTGCAGTTCTTTTGTTGTTCATGATATTAAATTCACATCAGATGTCACCTAACTTTCTGGTATTCAATACAACTGCTGATATTTCAACAGGGCCAGTAAATCTTTTTGATGACTTGTTCTTTTGGAGATTATATGTTCTAAGGAAGTATTCCTGTGTTTTTTATTTTGTAGCTGTGGCTAGTTCTTGGGGTCTTTTTGATGGCCACAAGCCTTAGAATGTATGCAACTTGCCAGCAACTTCAGGCTCAGGCACAAGCTCATGCTGCGGCCGCCAGTGGCCTGTTGGGTCATACTGAGTTGCGCTTGCACATGCCACCATCCATAGCTTTTGCAACTAGAGGACGGTTACAGGGACTCAGACTTCAACTTGCACTTCTTGACAGGGAATTCGATGACTTAGGTATGTTTTACACTGCCATATATATTTTATTTCATATGAAACTGCACAGTGCACATCATTGATTGACTATTATCAAAATTTATATTTATGATGTTTGTCAGGTTTTATAGTGTCAGCAAGTCATAAATAAGGGTTATTCGTTTTTTTGCAGACTATGAAACTCTTAGAGCTCTTGATTCTGATAATGGTTCCTCTGCACAATCGCTGAGTGAGGAAGAGATAAATGCCCTTCCTGTTCACAAGTACAAGGCTGCTGGACCGCAAAGGCAAGTAACTAGTCTTATGACTTACAGGATTGTTGCCTGACTGATGCATTTTTCTTTAATACACTTACTTTCCTTCAATTGACAGTTTCTTCATTAAAACAGAGCTCACTCAAGTTTTCAAATCTTTTTTTTTAATATCTTGTGGTTATTGCTTACAGTAAAAGTTCAACAGTACAACAGGCCTCATCTTCGGCCATACCTGAGGTATTACTTCCATATCCTTGTAGCTACCTTGGATGACCCCCTATATAAACATAGACATGATCTATTATAATAGTAGAATGCAGGTTGAGCTTTAAAGAATAGAAACATCTAAACATGAGTTTTTCCTCATCTTTACGTATAACAAATGCATGTTACACAAACATGTTCTTACTTTTCAACTTTTCAATGCTATATCAAAGCAAAAAAAGCCAGATGCTGCTAAGCCAGATGAAGTTCTGAAGAGCACGGAGGATGGGCTGACATGCAGTGTTTGCTTGGAGCAAGTCGACGTGGGAGAAATTGTCCGTAGCTTGCCATGCTTGCATCAGGTTCCTCCTAGTTTTTTCTTGATTTTATTAACACATAATGGTATCTTTTGTCAATCTGCATTAAAAGATTTGTCAGCACTGGGCATCATTTAGGTGTTTGATCACGAATTTACAATTGTGTACTTTTTTTTCTTCCTTTTGTGCAGTTCCATGCTAACTGCATTGACCCATGGCTTCGGCAGCAAGGGACTTGCCCTGTGTGTAAGTTCAGAGCAGGGACTAGATGGCAGGAAAACGGGGAGACTGGAAATGATGTTTCCTACATGGTTTGAGGAATATCTTCGTCAATACTGTCACAGTAACCAAATATTTAAAGTAGTTACTGTAAAGATACCAAGATAAATAGTGCTGTCTTCCACGTGAATATATATAGTACTCCATGATGTAAGTTGTATTATGCAAGTAATTAAAGGTTGTTGTGCTTGTCTAAGGTGTATTTAGATGTAGAAGATGGAAACTGTTATCGGTTCCAAATTACCCAAACTGTTATCATGCACCCTAACATGTTAACAAACAAAGTACCCAAAGTAGTATGCCGTTCGTTATCTTTGTCTTTGGTTTGTGTTGTGAAGCATTACAGCTCCTATTGCATATCGTCGGTGGAAATTCTGAAATTCTGTACAAATTGATAAGTCCATCCTGTATGAGAGAGATGTTTACCAAGAATAGGAAAGAGAAAGAAATCTTTAGGGGAAAATGATCCCACGTATATTTATGTAGATTTGTCTTAAGATCAATCAAAATCATGCTCAGTTGGTACAACTACAATTTCAAAACTTTGAGCAGGAAGATTCATAAACATAAGCTTTGAGGAGTGGATTGGGGTTCTGGGCACTTCTTTTGATAGATAAGGCAGAGTAATTAGATAAGACATAACTGGAAATACCTAGTCTTGCTTGAAAGAAAGTCGGATGGTACGTCCTTTCTCCCTTATTAGAATGGTATCTCCCAAGAAAATACTTAGTTCCTTTATCAGTAATAGCATCCTTGGCCAATAGAGGTTGAACAAACTGTCCCATGTAAATTGAAAGATGGTAGCCCTAATTGTCCACATACAACTGTGACCAAGGTTAAAACGCTACCTTAGCAGTTTACAGTATCAACTAACTACACAACCTGTTGCAAAATACACAAGTAATGGTCAATTGAAGGAGAAAGAGGGTATCATCAAGTAACTGGAAAAAAATTTCATAGACTTGGTAGATAACAAAATAAAATATGTAGTCCAGGCTTGCTTGACTAGATAGATGCACCTACAATTTACTTCTTTGATAATCCCATCAATCACCTAATCATGCAACCAAATGACAATAAACTTTCTCTTCCGGTCTGTATAAAAACTATGAAACATAGTCTCTCATCACTCAACATCCACTACACCTTCTTCTTGACTTCTCTTTTTTTTATTTCATTTGTTCTCATCAAGAGAGAGAGATGTGTTCTTCTTCTTTTCCAACACCATTACCTTCTCTCGGAGTTTATTTGCTCTTAGCACTATGTATAACTTTGCATTTAGCGTCAGTTGTAACTGCGGACAACAACACGATTGCAACAGGAGGAAAAACAAGGCACTACACGTTTAATGTATGCACATTGCATGATTTTACGGCAACCTTCAATTTCTTAATTTTCTGTTTCCGGATATGAATGCAATAATAATTTCTCATCAATTTGCAATTTTTTAAACTTCTGTTGCAGATTCAAATGCAAAAGGTGACACGACTATGCCATACGAGGAGTATCGTGACAGTGAACGGACAATTTCCAGGACCTCGGATCTTCGCCAGGGAAGGAGACAGGGTAGTTGTTAAGGTGGTTAACCATGTCCAGAACAATATCACCATCCATTGGCACGGAATCAGACAACTGAGAAGTGGATGGTATGATGGTCCTGCATATGTAGCCCAATGCCCTATACAAACCGGACAGAGTTATGTCTACAATTTCACCATAACAGGGCAAAGAGGAACTCTATGGTGGCATGCTCATATTTCTTGGCTCAGATCTACTCTTTATGGACCAACCATCATCCTCCCTAAGCGAAACGTACCTTACCCATTCGTTAAACCGTACAAGGAAGTTCCTGTCATTCTCGGTCAGTGCTTATTCCGACGAGTGAACAAAGTATATTAACCATTTGATTTATGGGGTATGTTATGAACAAGTATTACTAGCTAGCTAACATCAAATCAATAATATGATTTGCAGGAGAGTGGTTTAATGTAGACACTGAAGCAATCATCAGCCAAGCTCTTCGAACTGGAGGAGGCCCAAATGTTTCTGATGCTTATACTATCAACGGACTTCCAGGGCCGTTATACAATTGCTCCGCGAAAGGTATATAGTAAAATCTTTATCCCAAGGTCCGTTGGTTAATCGTACTTCCTAGTATAAATTATCATTTAGAGTTTTAACAGCCAGACTTTTTCTTGTGTGCACGGGGTGAATGTGCAGATACATTCAATCTGAAGGTGAAGCCCGGGAAAACTTACCTTCTCCGTTTAATCAATGCTGCACTTAATGACGAGCTCTTCTTCAGCATTGCGAATCACACAATTACGGTAGTAGATGCTGATGCTGTTTACATTAAGCCTTTTGAAACCGATACCATTCTTCTCACACCTGGACAAACCAGCAATGTTCTTCTCAAAACCAAACATTTCCATCCACATGCCTCATTTGTTATGGCTGCAAGACCTTACGTTACTGGCCAAGGCACTTTCGACAACTCCACCACCACAGGAATCCTCGAATATGAATCTCCCTCTCTGTTCAATTTTAGGACAAAGAAATCAAAGAGTAAACTCTTTAAACCTACTCTTCCCCCTCTAAATGACACTGCCCGTGCCTTCAGTTTCGCGAACAGGTTCCGCAGCTTAGCATCAGAGCAATACCCCGCTAACGTCCCCAAAAATATTGATAAACACTTCTTTTTCACTGTGGGTCTCGGCACAAACCCATGCCCACAAAACCATACATGTCAAGGACCAAATGGATCCATGTTTTCAGCTTCAGTGAATAATGTCTCATTTGCTCTTCCAACCACAGCATTACTTCAGGCTCATTTTACAGGGCAGTCAAATGGTGTTTACAGCCCTTACTTTCCGAGTTACCCAATCCATCCATTTAACTACACCGGATATCCACCAAACAACACAAATGTGATCAGTAACACAACTCATTTGGTGGTACTTCCATTCAACACCAACGTGGAGTTAATCCTGCAGGACACTAGTATTCTGGGTGCCGAAAGTCACCCACTCCATCTCCATGGGTATAACTTCTTTGTCGTGGGCCAAGGATTTGGAAACTATGACGCCGTTAACGACCCTGCTAAATTTAATCTCATTGACCCAGTTGAGAGGAACACTGTTGGAGTTCCATCTGGTGGTTGGGTTGCTATTCGCTTCCGCGCTGACAATCCAGGTTAGTGATTCAAAAAAAAAAAAGACTTCAAATTTTTGCTATTTGTATTCAGCTTTCTGACAATACGTTCATGACGATTGTGCCACAGGTGTATGGTTCATGCATTGCCATTTGGAAATTCACACGAGTTGGGGTTTGAAGATGGCATGGCTAGTCTTGGATGGAAAACTCCCTAATCAGAAGCTTATACCTCCACCGGCAGATCTACCCAAATGCTGACCTTTTACTTCTTTGGCTTATTGTTTGGTTTTTGTGTTCCTGGCTTTTGTTTTGTTTTTCCTATGTGATTTGATTATTTCCGGCCTCAATTTGGAAAACAGAGAGAAATTGAGTTCATCTCATTTAAGGTTTTTGTAATATTTTTTGAGGGAATACTTACCTGTTTAATAATAATAATTATCAATGAATAAATTTTTTGAGTTCAACAAATGGTTATGCTGTGAGGATAAATCCATGAACAATGGTCACAAACCTTATAATTGAAGATCAGTTTGTTTAAAAAAAAAGAAAAATATTTTCATTTTCTTAACCTTTCTTTATTCTTTTCACCAACCAAATCCTTTTCTTTAAGGAGCCTTATAATGATAACAAATTAATTTTGTTTTTGTTACAACATAGCAGGAAACTAAGGTGAAAACAGGTAAAAACTTAAGCAACTCGTCTAATTTTAGGTTTGATTTCAATCTTTATTGTTGATTGGTTACATCATGTTATTTAGACAAAGTAGAGACTTGACATCGACACCTGTGCTATTATACTATTTCATTTAGACAAAGACCTTACAAGTTTTCAGGGGCGGAGCTGGAAATTTAACTTGGGAGTGGCTTTTGGGCTTTCAGGGGCGGCTTAAGCCTATTATTTGGGCTTATTTTTATCAGCTCAACTAAAATAGGTAGTGAAAGAAAAGACTTTCTGGGATTTTAGGGTGGCTTAAGCCAGGCCTAGTCTGGTTGTAGTTCTGCCCCTGCGAGTTTTGTAACTCTTATAGAAGATTTAATTTCAAATTAATATCTCACTCTTACTTAATTTGATTTCTTTATGCTGCCTCTCAAACCGTTAAATATTCATATTGGAAGTGATATTGTAAAGATGTCGGCAACTTACAAATTAGTATTTCAAAATTTTAACTCCGCTTCAATGTTTCACATTAAATCTCGAACAAAATAATATTGCAATTTAATGTGCTTAGATCTGCTAGGAAAAATTGGATATTTTGTCATTGAAATAGTTGACATCAATGATATGTTGTCGCAATTGATGGTAAAAGTTGACTCTTGTTGTTGTAGAAGATCAACCAAAAATTTCTTTAGCCAAATTGATTCACAAGCTGCACTTGTTGCAGAGATATACTCTACTTATAGGGAAGATAATGCAATTGTATTTTACATCTTTGAAGACTAAGTAATCACTTTAGATTAAAGGGAACAAAAATTAGTATGGAGCATTTTTTCATCTGTTGGACCTGCCCAATCATTATCGGTATGCCGGACGAGACAATTGTCTTCTCCTTTGATAGTTGAGCCAAAAATTTTGGTGTCCTTGACGCACCATATAATCATTTTAGTAGTTTGCCAGGGTTATGCATAAATCGAGAATAAACTCCAACTGAATGAACAGTGTCAGGTGTTGTGTTTGTGAGATAAATAACCGAACCAATCATCAAGACTTCGATAAAAAAGGATACATCTACCTTTTGTGCTTCATCATCTTTTGAGAATTTTTTATTCATTGCCATGGGAGTTTCAACTTTTTTTTGCAATCACTCATGTTTGTTTTTTCAACAAATCAGTAACATATTTTTCTTGAGAGATAATATTATACCATACTGGGGCTGATCCACTTGAATACCAAGGAAGTATTTCATTAGGCCCAAGTTTGCCATTTCAAACCTTCTCATCATGGGTTTTAAAAATTTGTACATCATTCCTGGTTCGGTACACCCACAAATTTATTCATCCACATAAATACAGACAACAGAGAAAACGGTCATCATTGTTTTTTTTTTGTTTTTTTTTTATATAGAGAGATGATTCAATAGGATATCTGAAGAAAACGTTATCCAGAAAATACATGCATCGTGGTATTCCAAGCACGCGGTGCTTGTTTAAGCCTGTAAAGTGTTTTCCGAAGTTGATAAATTTTTGTGCTCTTTTCTTTTCTGAATGTACCCCCTTGAAGCTGCTTCTATTAGAGCATTGCTCGGTCGAACTTACAAGTGTTGCTATCTCAAGCTTGTTGTCAAATTTAGTTGTCAAAACTATATCTTGATTTCTAGTCTACAATTAGTTAAGTCTCAGACTAGGATAGAAATGTAGTTGACAAACAGTGGATCACGACAGTCATCATTGCGTTCTACCATTTGAAGGCGAAGATCAACCGAAGATTTTGGATAACTTCATCAACCAGAGTGTATATCTTGTTTATGAAAATTAGATTCAAAAATTAATCTAAGGGTGGTAATTGATTGCTTGGTTCCAAAGCTATCTTAGCTTAAACTTAAAGCAATCTATGCTTTGAATGTCTATAAAAGGGGAACTTCAAGCAACTAGGATCTTTGAATCCCGACACTACTTTAGGGTGTGTCCTAGTTGTATCTAGAGTCGTCCTCTTCCTAACCCTTTTAGGGTTTAGAGACTACAAAGACTTCATAGGGATTCATGAAGCTAGGTCCAGTTATCTTCCCATGATAACTCGAGTATCCTGATATTGATCGATTGTTGAGATGCTCACTCGATCAAGATAGATAAAAATCATCAAAGTTCTCTTCGTCTCAAAATTTGTTGATTCCACAAGTTTTATACTTTTGAGGTGAATAATAATCTAGGATGCACTTTGGGTTGCATAAGTCCGGATTTTGAGGTTAGCTAGACTTTGTCTATTGCTATCGATTTCCATCACCTTTGATCAAACTTTTTGATTGTAAAAAGAAATCATATATAGGCTTAATCTGTGGGAGGCAGATTTGGTTTAAAGTCTTCAATTGAGTTGAAGCAACTCTTAGTTGGTGTAACGTCAGCTAAGGGAATCAATTGCATGGAGTCCTGCTGGGATTCAAGAGGCGTAAGGAGCGTGACTATACCTTAATCGGTAGGATACTTTTTAGGGCTTAACTACATTCCATTCCGAAGTTAATTGGTAGTAGGCTAGTGTCTGTAGCAGCTTAATACAGTTTGGTGTTAAATATGGACTAGGTCCCGATGATTTTTTGCATTGCGGTTTTCTCGTTAACAAAACTTCTGGTGTCTGTGTTATTTATTTTTCCGCATTATATTGTTTATCTTTATAATTGAAATATCACAGGTTATGCGTTAATCAATAATAGTAGATACATTCGACCTAGTTTGTTGGATACGACTTGATTGATTCTTGGACATTGGTCTTTGGTACCGTCCAAGTTATCTCTTTGTGATTAATTTAACGGATTTGTTTCTGTAAACGCTCTAATCGCAACAGAGAGAGAGAGAGAGAGAGATAACTCTAGATACTATTCCTTGATTGAGGTTAACTCTCAAAGTTGTGTTGAGTTTGTCCATACAAATTGCCTAAGAAAAAGTTGGTGGTGTATTTTGGTACCCCCGCGTTTCCAATTGGTATCAGAGCATGAAAACACGTCAACACCTAACAAGTATGTGTTTGAAGCAGTCTGCTTATATGGAAGAGAGTAAAATCTCTGATAAACATTGCACTAGTTTAAAAGAAACTGTTTATGTGGATTCTGTAGACGAGCCTGATTTTTCAAACTCTCTTAGAAACGAACAGTGTGTTTCCATAAAACAGTTAGATATTGACAAGTGTCATCCCTATTATCTTACCGATGAGTCTGACTCAGAAGTAGAACGGGAAGCAGCCAGAGAAAGTTCTGAGATTTTCAAACGTATAATTCAGGCTTCTGAGGTCATTCGGCTGAAACACAAAGTCAATACTCTTATCGGCAGTATTTCTGAATATAATTTCAAAACAAGGATTTTTCTTGATGAACATGCCAATGTGAAATCGAAAATTCTTTCATTTGTAGCTGATCTTAAAGATAATTCCTTAGAGATCGAACGTTTGTCGAGTAAGAACTCTACTCCACGTTGCAATAGTGAATCTAAAGAAACTACCGTGAATACAGTCTCTGTGCAAAGAGATGAGTTGGTAAAAGTAAGAACACCTACTGTTCATGATATGCTAACAAATTCACAGTCAGAAACTGATAAACAAAGTACTGTTACTTTGATAAGAGATGATCAGTTAAAATTCTCTGACCAAGAAAAAACTGTGACTCTAAGGAGAAAAAGTTCTTTACAAGACAAGTATGATAAAACTACCTATTCTGATTTCATTGAAGTTCAGAAAATGTGTTATTACTGCAACACTAAAGGACATGTTCAAAGAAAGTGTAAACTGAGGTTGAAAAACTATCAGTTTGACCGTCTTTAAGACACCTTGAATTTAATTCTGAAGGGTGTACTTGATATTCGGTTGTCTAAACCTCTTGAGGTGAAATCACATTCAAGCAAATCTGCTTCTAGGAATGTCAGTACTTCATGGTCCACAAATATTCATACAAGTCAAAAGGGTAGTATGCAAAATCGGTTTAAGAAGAATTCGGTGACACCATCTCAAATATGGGTTCGAAAGAATTCCTTTACACCTCCTAAAAGGGTTGAAACTTTTGAAATAGCTCAACAAGCTAACATGAATTTGATAATTACAGGATATAAGGATCTTATTGATTAACTGTGCGTTTCAAGGCAAGCAATCTCAGGTAAGATTTCTAATCATATTTCTTCTTTGATGACAGTAATTTCTATGATCATTTTCATGTTTCAAAAGTAAGAACAAAAGAAAACAACAACATAATTCCTGTGGTGAGCGTACATCTCACCCTTATGCAATCTAAGCACAAGTCTTGGAACCTTATCCATGAAATTCCTGTTGGATATGGATTACTACGTGACATGTGTACTATGTGTCTCAAGTAGTACTTGAATATGATGAGCAATAATCTTTTTCATAATGCAACCTTTCGATTATAATTTCGATCAGATTCGAATGTTAAGAATTCTTGTTGAGCTAACATTCTCTGATTAAATTCTTTTCATGAATATTAATTCTCTTGTGCTCTAAACTCACATTTGTTGAGATAATAATGCATTAATTTTCAAAGAAAAATATTTCTCATAGATAAGGAAGAATTGCAGTATTGAAAAATTAGCACACTGTTTTTCTACCCTTACAATTTTGGTTCAAAAAAAAAAAAAAAAAAAAAAACTATTAGGAACAACGGGTCCCGTACCATCAGAAGGTACACTAAACTCTCTTTTGTGACCGTACGGAAACCCTAATATAACATATCACGAACCGACCGCCATCCCAGTGAATACTTCCTTACAAACTCCTTTATATACCTTAACCTTTGATTGAGTATTTCTCATCCAAGGTTCCGCACCCAAGCATGTCTCCTATATCACGAATTCTTGAAAGTAAGGAGAAAGCTCTTAATCACGATGGTATTGAAACAAGAGGAAAGAAGAGAACTTTGGTTGATGACGAGGTTGTGATTCTTCCGAAAAACCTTCAGATGTGAATTGTTATTTTGCATATGATCATCAAGATATTGAAGGGGAAGAGATGATATCTGCTGATGTTGTTTATGATTTTCTTAAACAATTTGAGGAATCGAAACTAGAACTTGTTGAAACGCTAAAAAGTCTAGACATGTTGAAGACTGCGTTGAAAAAGGTTTCTGTTGACCTTGTTCTCATGAAATCTCATGTTCGTGAACTTCTCAATGAGGATACTTTCTCTGAAGAGCTCGTGGATACAGTTGATGACAAATTCAAGGGTCTCAATACCAATGAAGAGTTTGGAAAAATCTAGTTTGATTCCTTTTTCCTATTTATGCAGGAAACTTCTTGTGAGAATTTATTCTCACTTTTGAGAAGGATAACTTGGGTCTGGTATAGCAAAAATTGTGGTTACACAAGTTATTTCCAACGATTTTCATCTTGCATGTTTTTAGATTTATTTATTTAAATTCTAGAGTTGTTGGAAGATGAATTTGCAGTATGTAATCATTATTGGTTTAATTATTGCAAAAATCTTATGAAATATTTGTGCCTTTATGTTTTTCGTGAATCGAGTTGATATTTCATATATGCTCAGAAGTTAAATCTATTATGTTTTTTATAAACAGAAAATAGAACAAGCTCTTTGAGAATTTTCTCGTAGTATTGATCTACTTGTGATCACACTTTTGTGTTTTTTTAATTCATCATTAATTTAATGACAAAATCTTCATCATTAATTTATCTAGCGACGGAATCTCCAATTGTGACTTTTTTAATGACAAAATTTTCATCACTGGTTACAAGAGATTTTAGCAGATCACTCTGGGAGCACATCTTTCATAAGAAGAAAAATAGTTGGAGTATAATTGCCAGATCAACCATTTTTCCTCCAATCTAATCAGATCTTATTCATACTCGTAAGTGTCTAACTCTGATAATCCTCTTTTTTCTCTAGTCGGATTTAAATTTATTATAATCTGGAATTGCCGTTGGAAAGGTTCCTGGATTATATTAAGAGAAAAAAAAATGATTATCTGCCTACGACTATTTTTAGAAGAAAAGAATACTGTTCATAGAATGGGTAACCTGACTGCTACATAACGAGAAAAATCGAAGTGCTTACCGTGGAACTTGTCCTCGGATGACCCTGAAGGCTTAAACTGAGTTTGAGCTCAGAACCTTGAGAGATCATTGAACTGAACTCAGTTGCGCTAATTAAAAATATATCAACCAAACTATTTACAATGAAGATAAGATTCGGTAGAAATATGAACATCAAAACAGTGCAACCCTCTTGACATGTCAGACACTGAATGTGATTACCCCCACGTGAAGGTAACAGTGCACACGTCTAATAGGCTAGAGCTTGAATGTAGAGAGAGAGAGAGAGAGAGAAAAAGGGAAATGAATCTGGGTGTTTGTGATATTGTCTCTCAAAGTGGTCACCACTCACCACCACCACCAGTCATAACTTGATTGTTCTTGTGAAAATGTTTGCTTTTGATTAGAAAGATACATATTTCATCAAACTACTCTGAATTCCGTTTTAGTTAATTTTTCATTTTGATATGGATGTGGACAATACTCTATCTGAGACTGAGGTGTACAGGTATTAATTCTCATTTTCTCCAAGCTTTTACTTTAATTTCTTTGAAAATTACTTCTAATCATGTTCTTAGTTCTTTTAATATCTACAAAATTGTCAAAATAATATCATGGATACATAATACATCCCCTTGTTCTTCTTAGTGGTTTCATGGGTATGTTCAGTTTTTTCTCCAAATTGAAAAAGAATACTACAGTAATATCTGAATTCAGTTTGAGTAATTTAGCTGTTGACTGATTTATGAGGTTTCTTAGTTATAACTTAGATATTAAATTATGGTTTTTTTGATCATGAACAAAGACTGTGTAGAAGGATAACAAATGTACACAGAAAGATCTCCTCAAAAGAGAGATAAATTAGATAACAGGATAGAACAAGCAAGAGAAGAAGATAGAACAAGTAAAGAGAAGAAAAAGAAGTGGAAACTAAAACTATTTTGCCACCTTACTTAATAATAGCTGGCTTAAACAAAAGTTGCAGTTGAAAATCACTTGATCACTAGGAAACAAGAATGATCACTAGGTAAATTAGAGAAATCTTTGGACAAGGTTGAGCCCCAAAACAGAAGTGCAGGTCTTTATATCTACACTCGCTTAAAAAGAAAAATTGTTTTTTCTTCTCCAAAACTCTTTGATTTTATTCTAACCAAATATGCCAGCATACTGCAGCTGGAAACCGAGTTCCGCAGTAACTTATCAGTCGTATAGATTCCTTTAGAAAGCCCAAGGCCAAGCTAGCTGGACGATACTTGCAGGCGTGACCCACACCCAATGATCTGGAAGTATATAAGTCTATGCTTGTTTTGTGAAGTTGCAGTGAAGAAGAACAGCGACTAGCAAGGTTCGCTCCCCTTCTTTGAAGATGCTTTTGGATGAGGACTTCATTGTGAAAGGATAAAGTTGTGTGGGAAATCTTACAACTGGTCAGAGGTTGTTAGGATGGGTAAGGGTGAGTGAAGAGAATGCTGATGCTACAGAAAAAAGGCTCTTCTGAGACGAAGACCACGATATGGTATCAACTATCAACTGAAAAAATGGGAGGTGTATCTGATATAGCTAAATTTCTGTTTGGAAGCCTGTATATTGCTGGGAAGAGATACTTAGTCTTAGGGGAACACCAGGGATCATGCCAAAAGGGAAGTAAAAGAGCCTGATTGTACCCAAGTGCCCGTGTGTTGCTTTATAAACGATGCTTGTAGAGTGATCCATTTCCAGCAGGAACACCCATATGGGGTTGAAGGCCAAGTAGTAAACCGCTTTAAACAGCTTCCATACTTTCCAGAAATGTGACATCTGTTCTTGTTCATTCCTATAGTGCGAAACCCACTTAGCAAGAAGTGCTGATTTGTTGCAAATTCTTAATTGTTAGACCTTCCACATCTTTGATATCCCGATTCACTCAGCTACAACCTTTTTGCCCACCTGCACTTGACCAAAGAAAGCTTCTAATTTTCTTTTGAGTAATCTTAGTAACTTAGGTAGGAGCTTTAAAGAGAGAGAAGTAATAAACAACAAAATTACAGAGAACAGACTTGATAGGGGGTTAGTGTGCTCCCTTAGAGTACATGTTTTTCTTCCACAAAGTTTACATTGAGTCGAACATCTGAATCACAAGATTTTAGATGGTTTTAGAGTTTGATTTGGTTTCCGATAGGGAGACCTAGATAAGGTAAAAGTGGGTGATTTTGTTGAGCAACCAAGTCTTGCAGCAGAATGTGATAATTCTTTAAAACAACACACTGAAATCATGATTTCGAGAGCTTTGAAATGAAGGTATAGAATTTGATTATGTCCAAGTTAGCTTGGTATGCTCATGGTCTGTAAGAGGGAAGGAGGATAAAAGTAGGATATTTAGAGGAACAGAGGATTCGGTTGTGGGTATTGAAGAACCGTGAGTGAATTGTGTGAATCTGGTACTAGTAATAAGTCAGGTAAATACAAGCTAATGTTGCATTTTATATGTCATAGTTCTGCTTTATGAATGTAATAAACCCAAAAAATATAATGAGTTTTAGGGGTTTCCACTCACTCAGACGATCCCCACACAGAAAGTGTCTGAAGGAACAGTCGCATCACATTCGGAGCCCAGTGATTACCGTGGGTACTGGGTATGGTGCATTACAGATGTGTCCTTCCCGGTCCTCTCCTACTATGAGGAAAATATTTTTTGAGAATGGAGCATACAAGGTAGCCTTGCAAGAAAAACCACATTTATAAATCCTTATCTCAATTGTTGGGTCGCTTCTATGCCTTCTAATTGTGAACATCATTCTGCTTTTATTTTTACGTACATTTTGTTGTCACTTTGCCCGTTTGTTAAACATGTTAACGAAAGTTCATATTCTTGAACCACCATACTTCTGAACCTTAAATAATGTCTTTCTTTTATCCAGTGCTCTTTTCGATAAGCCAATTTATGGCAGCAGTGTCGATTTGAACAAGAAGAGGAAGTTGGAAGATGATCAGGTGGATTTGCCTTCACCAAAACACAAATGTGGGGAACCTGCTTCTGAACAAGGTGGAGGGCTGTCTGAAGACGGAACAAGACGATTAGAATCGCCAAGTGGTAGCAATTACTTCAATTCTGCGACTGCCATGTCTTCATACCCTGATCCTAAGTTGGAACCAAATTTTCTGAAGGTATATACATACAACAAACCTGCTAAGTTTGAAAATGTGTACTCAAAGACTCATATCTATGATCAACCTTCTACTTCATACGGTAGTTGTGGAAGCAACAGTTTCAAAAGTACTGATGAAACAGGAACAAGTATAAGAGAAGACAACTCAACAATCAATAAAGAATTTGGTGGTGAAATTCTCAAGGATGGTTTACGATTTGAAGAAAACGAATTACCGGGGTTTGAGAAATACACTAATTGTATCAACTCTGAGTATGAAACGATGGAGGAATGCCCAATTATGGAAGACAATGACATGAATCTTGATCCTAATGAAGCGGAGTCCAATTTGTTTGTATTATCATCCGGAAGATGGGACGTCGACCCTGGTAAATCTTTCTCATACGTTCTTCAAATGTAATACAAACATTTTCATGTGTCTGTCTTATGTCTTTAGCTTATTTGATCGCAAAAAGCTCTTTATTGATTTAAGTTCATGTTTATTCACTGCAGATTCACGAGTAGACTCGAGGAAGCCAACTATTGATCAAGAATTTGAACAATATTTTTCCATGTTAATGTTGTAGATGATGAAATGATACTGTAACATAAGCCATATACTATATCAATTTCAGGTTGGATACTCGAGATTCTTAAGTCATGAACATCCTTTCGTTGAATGAAAAACTGAGGGAATGTAAGTCTCGATTCTTAATAATTTCGTGTATATATCAAGCAAGCATATGTACTTTGTAAGATAATATGTAATAACTGATCATCTTTCAATTGCAAGTTTTAACATTCCCTATCCTTCTCTTATGTGCTTTACCAAAAGTCTTGGAGTGCAGATTGATAATGAGTTTGATATGAATGTGAATGCAGGTCAAAATAAATTTGATGTGAATCCAATTATATTGCAGCTTGCAGGTTAGGATGTGAAACCATAATGCAAGAAATGACCCAGTTGGAGGAAAATGACTGCAAAACCTCTACCGTCAAGTTTATCTGGACCTTGTGCATGAACGGGCTACAGTTTGATTAACCACCTCATCCGTTGGTCTTTGATGCAGACAATATATAACAGTTCTGGAACTATTCTCCTAAATCCTAAAATGATCGAAGGAGATTCAAATATGATTTCATTGTCACCAGAATCATCAACAATAATCTACTACCACCTAATAATCTAATAATAACTTTGATTTTGTATTCTTAATTGCAAGATTCAATTTCAATAAACTGCAGAGAGTATAAAGAAATCCTTAAAAGTTGGTATTAAAATCATTCTACTATTAGGTTTAAGGGTTTTATGAGTACTACTGAATGAATCATCAGAAATGATCAGAACAGGCGGTACAAAAATCTCTTCAGTTTGCATTCACGTTTGACCAACCATTTTAGCTTCCTAAACGCCTATTTTTGCTGTTCCTGGAAATCTCTCTCATTTTATATGCCTATTCATGAGTTTATTAGTTAGAGTGAGGTCCCCCTATCCAGTTATCAAGGATCGAGGAACCTGCCTTGTTAAAAGGAAACCTCCCCACCCTACCCCATTGATTGCTGGGGTCTCCCTCTTTCTCTTAACTCTAGAGTCTAGTCTCAAACTCCCAACAAAGATCACTGCAGTTCTGCCTGTTTTCATGCCTTTTTAGGCAAAGTGAAAGAAAAGTATCACGGCTGATAAGTGAGAGAAAAGTATCACGGCTGATATTCGGGTACTAGTTTATTGGAAAGGGTATCAAGATTCACATACCCTCCCGGCAAGGCACTAATATGGCAGCGTGCATTAGATAGTTCCTCCTAAGAATTTTTGCATGGCAAACCTTCCTTTTTTGCATGGCAATTGATCTAGTTTAGGATCCAACACTTAAATCACATGTATCAAATCTTTTCTTGATATATATGTACTTATGACATTCCTGATTCCAATTCATTATCCTTGTTTCTCAATTAAAAAAGAAAAACAAAGATCTTACTACTAATCAAACAAAATCACTCTTGATTTATGTACGCAAATACCTAACTCCAGAACATGAAAAAACACTAAAACGTATATGAGTATATCCCCAACCAAATCTCCCAGCATAAGAAATGGTCCCATCGATTAAACAAAAAAAAGGAGTATTGGTCCCAACTCTTTGGTTAGATTCCATCGAGAAATTAGATTTTGTTTTCCCGGCCAATGTCCCAATTCTTGAAACACCTCTCATTAAATTATTAATCTTGATCAAGTTGTATATAATCTCAAAATTTGCGCTTTGGTGATCAACTTAAAAGTTAGTGTTTGGGTAAAGCTAAACATTGGCGTAACCGGCAAATTAGTAAGCTTTGCTTTTTGACTTTGCTCGGCGGCTATCTCACTGCTCTTGCATTTACCGATGAGAATGCGTAAATTAAGCAATTTTTGGTAGAATCTCATGTTTTGATTTATTTCAAGCAATTTTTTCAAAGTTGATCCCTTTACATTTCGTAGTGTAGTTTAAGTGTTCGATTAACTTAGGAATAAGAGCTCTGAATTATGATCCTGTCAAAATCGCACTTTGATCTATGTTGGTTCATATGCACAAGTGGGTATAAGGCTTAGTCTTATGGTGCTTCAAGAATCAACTTTCAACATGGTGCCACATCACTGTGAATCATCTCCTAGCACCTACGGTAGTTCAACATTCTTCATAGAACGCCAAATGGAAAGACGCTGAGCAACCAACAGTTCGGCGCTTCCTCCATAGCATCAAATAATTAATCACTAGACCTAGTCAACAGTTCAGCGCTTTCTGCCGACCAATGTGTAGCTTTAAAAAGGTCAAACAATATTTAACGTGAGCGACCAATAGTTTAGCGCCTATCTCGATGCCAAACCATTAATCGCTCACAAGCATATCCTAGGAGAATATCCTCTAGAGCACCAAACTATTGGACGCTAAAGCAATTTTGGAACGCCAAACCATTGGCCGCTCCTGTGTTGATTCAAGATTGCGTTCAAGGAATTGCTTGAACCTTAAGTTGTATCAAGCCTTTGGCCACGCTTTTGAAAAGATTCCAATGTTAAATGTGTGAACATCCATAAGGGACAGCCTAATGTTTTCTTCTTACCAGATTGGATTCCATGGAAATGCAAACCTCCAAAAATTCATGTATAATTAAAATTTCTGACAAATTGAGCTAACCTAAACTGGTTCTCATTACTATGATAAACGACTCGTATTTTCTCAACATCAAACAATCATTGGAAGATCATTTGATTCCCAATTATTTCTTTATTATATAGAATTTTTAAAAACCAACAAATTCTAATACGAAGATCAAGACCTCTAAACTCATGTATAACTAAATTTTTTTTTGACCAATCCAGCTAATGTAAGTAGGTTTTCATTAGTATGACAAACTACTTATGTTCTCTCAAGACAAAACATTCGTTGGATTCTATTCACTTTTAGTGCTAAAGAGTCTGCTGTCAAATTTACATGCCAAAATTATATCTTGATTCATAGCCTACTAAAAAGTCTGCTTAGGTCTAAATTATAATAGATAGTAAAGTCTTAAGAACTTCCAAGTTACTCTTGAAGATAGAAGATTAAAACTGGCTAATAAAACTGTTTTTCCTCTCTCTTCGATCTATCCATCTAATGAAGCAAAATCGAGGACTTTACTGAATTATCATATACAAAGAAAGATCATATCACTGATAAACCAACATCAAATATATAATGATGTTTAGAATTCAAGTCCTGACTTGAAACTTTTTGAAACAGTGAACCAAATGAGAAGAGTACTACGAACCTTACGAATTTGAGTTTGTAAACCTCTTTTATATTCCTGAACTTGGAAACCACTTTCAGCTCACGAACATATTTAGGTGAGTTCGCAAACTCAATAAAAATACAAAGTTCCTAAATTCAGAATTCCCTTTGAGTTCGCAAACCTTCATTGAATTGAATAACATAAAGTAATGCCTTTATTTGAAGATTTGGATACGCTATCATGAGTACTTTTGATTGTGTAATGTTGGAGAGGTCTTTCTCTTTAAAAGAAGTATAGAAGATTGTTTGAGCAGTACAATTGACCCTAGCATTTGTTGGTATGTAAGGTATGCATGGTTGTAAAGTTTAGATGTCAAAAGTCACCGCTTGATTTGTTTACTATAAAGTCAACTTCTTTAGGTTAGACTTAGGACTCAGAAATATTGAGAGAGAACTCTAGTTACTCTTGAAGATTTGAAGATGAAGGTAAACAACTGAAGAACAAACGAAGACATCATCCTTCAAACTAAGGTTAGTAACTACTGAATGAATGTACATTTTCAATCTAGTTCTAAATATTCTTATTCATTAAAAAGTTAGCATGCAAAGTTTTCTTAGATGGCTTTAGTATGATTAGTGTATCGAAGGAATCGTATGCATTAGTTGTTTCTATAACTTATTGTATATAGTTAAGAAGTACCGTTTTATATACTTTCGAGATTTTGGCATAACACTAGTGGTGTAATTGTTACTAACTTAGTGTTGAAATTTCGGTTCCTATATATCTAAATATAGTTTGAGTTCATGCTTTGGAAACATGGTTTAAAGGAAATTTGTATGCATGTTCGAAAGCTAGTCTAAACTCGAATTAAGTTTCGAATTCAAACATGAATTAAAAACCAATTCTAGATCCGATTCCAGACCGATTATAAGCTATTTGGTTTCTAAATTGATTCCAAAACCGAATCCAGATCCGGTTCCTGAACCACTCATATATTCGACTACAACCACGTACCCAATAGTCTATGGAACGTACCTATCTTTATTACAATATAGATGCCAATGAGGATCAATTGAAGACATAAATTAATAATTTGTATTAGATAAATGAACAAATGGTTGTTTTGCACTTGGAGATGGTTCGAAAATGGCATACCATGTTTGGATTGGGTCCTTCTGTAAATCCTGATGGTCGTGAAAAGTCTGTCCGTACTTCTAGGAGCAATTCATCATGGCACAAGAATGTGGGAGATACACAAGTACCAGATACTGAACCGCAAATTGTGCCTACTTCCCAACCTCAAGTATTTCAACCAGATTCGAGACGCTTATATGATTCATTTCCGACCTTAGACCAAAATGAAGGTTATTATCCCGCTGCACCATAAGTAACTTCTTCTATGTTTCTAGAAACGATTACTTCTGGTTTACAACCGCCCACTTCTCATTATGGAGATATATGCCAATTCTAAAGTTTGTTGGCAAGTGGTAATATTCTGGATCTTGAAGAATGGAACCAAAAGGCAATGATGAACGAACATTATAACAGTTGTAACTTTTCTTTCTGCTACTAATGTAATATGATTTTTTTAATCAATGAAAAATACTGCTTTCTGTTGAAATCAAATATATATGTTTTCAATTAAGCATTACATTTACTTCTAGTTAGAAATAATCATTCAATTTACTAATTCAATTGACCAATCAAAATACTTGTAATTGACCAGTAAATTGACATCTTCGTTGAGTTGTACTTGGTGGAACGATGTCCAACAAAAAGGGGTTGAATTTGTTCAAACCTTAAAGATTTTGAAACAACCTTCGCAATGTAAAACCATATTTTTCCATCTTTGTCATTCATATAAAGATCTTCTTACCTACTCAACATCAATTTCATCTTCACCCTAAGTCAATGGACTTGCATGGTTAGAGCTACAAATGCACTTATATGTTTCTTTATTGTCTCAAAAATGAGATTGTAAATGACTTATAGCACGATGACTCAGATTACGGGTGTCACTGCAGAACTTCTCGTAAATACTCTGCCAAAAAGGCACACTTGGTGTTTGTGCTCCAACAAGATGAGTTTGTAACACATAATTTCTATAAATAGCTAAATCTTCTTCTCGAGTACCGTGATCTCGATAAACTAACAAGGGTCGAGATATCTTTAAACAAATCATATTGAAATTAAAAGATTTTTTTTGTGATATTTGGGGTTTGAAGAAGGTGTAACGTGATATGATGTGAGAAATGAGTTTTTATAGGAAATTCAAAGAAAACCGTTGGATGGTTCCGCCGAGCGTTAGAATGTTGACCGCACGGCTTAACTAAGACGCCAGCGGTTGAAATTTCACTGCGCGTCCAAAGTCCAGCTACACGGCTTAATTTGAAGCGCACGGCTCTTTGTTGACCACAGTGGGCAAATCATAATGTTGTCATTTTCACGGGTGTTTCAGGTTTTTTCATCCCATAATGGGAGCAAAATATTTGCCTATTCAATA
Organism: Papaver somniferum; assembly: GCF_003573695.1. Taxonomy (NCBI): domain Eukaryota; kingdom Viridiplantae; phylum Streptophyta; class Magnoliopsida; order Ranunculales; family Papaveraceae; genus Papaver; species Papaver somniferum. The sequence goes on along the minus strand of NC_039366.1, from coordinate 162,167,928 downwards.
AGAATTTCCCTTACCCTTAATAAGTCTACGCTACTTAATAGTAAAAATCCTCTTTCTCTCTCTCTCCTCTCTCTCACTCTTCCTATTCTTCAACAAAACCTTCACCAACAACCCTTCTATGAACCAGATCTGAGCAGTTTTCTTCACTATTCTTTTCTTTCAATATCGGTTTGTTGTTGTAGCTTAATTATCATCATGTTTTCTATTTATCTACACCATTATGGTGGTTTTATCTACTCTTTTGAGGTTTATCTTCGCTTTAATGACGATTCTTGGTTATCGAGTTGGATTTTAAGATCAATAATGATGCTCTCCAACGACGAAATCTTCATCATCAACTTAAGCGAATCACTAGTTACAAGAGATTTAAGCAAATCACTCATATTTTAAGAGCATATCTTTCTAAAGAAGAAAAACAAACTAAATGGTTGGATTTTAATTCTGAGAAAAATCATTTTCCCCCCGATTTAATCGGATCTTATTCATACTTGTATGTGTCTTATTCTGGTATTCCTTCTCTTTCTCTTGTCGGATTTCTCGGTATTGTATTTTTACGGTATGTTCTTGTTACTTTGTATTCTCTTATTTTCGATCTTAAAACCACTGTAACTTCGAATTTCCATTAATAAAAAGATTCATTGTTTATCAAAAAAAAAAAACAAAAAACAAACTACACAATAGTATTTTTTTTTCCTTTTTAAAATGAGGGTAAACAAAATTAAAAGTTACAAAGGCTAGTAATTGGGAAAAGAAAATTATAGTGATAAAATACGCTTCAAAACAAAACAAAATTATAGCAACAAGAAAGAAAAATACGCTTCGAAAAGAAAAAAACAAAACAATAAAAAAAAGCTAATGTCCCGTTGGTACAATGATAAAATTTTGGGGTAAAGATATCGATATTTAGAGTTCGAAATCCATCGACGCCAAAATCCTTTATCATAAGGGAAACTCTGAAATCCATCGACGCCAAAATCCTTTATTGGAAGGGAAACTCTGAAATAAAAGAAGGAAAAGGGGAAAAAAACAGAGGAAGAAAAAAAAAGACAAAAAATATGAATGTATAAAAATTTGTTTAAAAGATTTAGTTTAAGAAAAATAGTAAAACAAATTATGTCGTCCAATGGGACTAATGACTTGATATTCAGAGTTCAGCCTCAATATCCATTCGAATCACAAGTGAAAATATACTTGCATGTTGCATCCTTCATAACCACATCCGTAGAGAGTGCATTAATGACTTGATTTTCGATGATGAGAACTTACAAAACTTACTAGAAACCGATCCAAGAATACAATAAGACAGTGAATGCCCTACACTTGGGAGAAATAGACAACGAGAAGTAGTTTCAGAACTTCGAACTTCAATCGCAGATACAATGTGGAATGATTATCAGCGTCACCGTCGCGGCTAATGTTTAATGTAATGTACTGCTTATTTTGTGAAAATATTTGACACTAGACCTGGATACTGTTATTTTGCATACTGTTGTTTAAATTTGAGAATGAAACAAACATGATTGACGTTATTCTTAGGATATATGTTAGGTGATTGAGTTGTTAACCAAACAGCTTTTATGTTAATCTGGGACAAGATAAAATTTGATTCAAACATCATTTAAGTTAACCAATTCCTAATTAGATAAAGAATATCTCTACTTAAGATATATTGTTCCGTTTCCAAGCTGCCAAACAGACCCTAAGACACATGTATTACCTATAGTTTAAACTCCCATGTGGTGAACCCGTGGTGCTCCATCTCATCATCAGCTTCACAGTAGGTAGTAGTAGACTTCAATATCTCCTACTCCACTCCACCCCCACCCTCCTGGTTACAATTTCCCAAGTGGTTGCTGTCTGGTTTTAATTATACTTATCTTTCTATTTTGTGTGCAGTTTATATCAGCTGATCATCATACCATAAAATACAGGCCTTGTTTGTTTACTTGAAACAGATTATTATTATAACTATTTGTTTCGATCAGGGAAAGATTTCCAAGAATATAAATCAGTCCATCGCGTTCTATCACCCATATTTAAAAATGATTCCACATTAACTTCCTCCTCAGAGTTCAGAATTTTCAGATCCAACTTGCAAACTACCCCATCAGTTCAACAACTACAGTGGGCAGTGGTCACGACTCACACTACCTCTCCACACTCCTTGACGTTACTGCACTGAATACCTGCCTTCATTGCTCATATATTGTTTGGAAATGATTCTTTAAGTACAAGTTACCACTTACCATCTCGTTTTTTTACTACCATGGATTCACATATATGCGTAGGGAAGTCCCCCATTTCCAGAACTTTGATTTGTCTAAACAGGCGGCTTTGGCAGCGAACTGAGGATTTCACCGCGGACGATCATTTTTTTTCCTTCTTTTTACATATAGAGTTCGAAAAATCAAGTATAAGTTCAGGGAAATCGACAAAGTCTAAGTACTGTTCACATTGGAATGACTGATCTTTATATTTTCGCAAATGAATCTGATATTTTTTCCAAATAGAGTGTTTTGGACCAAATAAAAATGGGATAAAATCCGTGGTCTTTCTGGAATTTGTATGTATTTCGGTTCCAAATAATTAGTATATACTACTGTTAACAATATTATTCAATATCATCATGTCGACAAAAAACTCAGCATATCTTAGCTAGTGGGTGGTGTAGGGTTCATTTGCCCCTCATTTTCACTCGTTTAGTATCTCAATTCTCAACCCCTTCCCAAGTGCAAATCGCAATTTCCTTGCCGGTCCGCAAGGCATATGTGGCCCTCTAGTCTAGCATCTTTCATCACACATTAAATGTGATCATTACAAATCTGTTGTTTTGTGAATATTTTCGGATTTCAATTTTGTTCGCAACGTAATTCATGGATCTTTTCTACTTTTATAAATCAGAAAGTAACTTCCAAAAGATTTGTCCACACACCCTCTAAAAAGCTTTTGTTGCATGCCAAAAAAACCATATCGCATCGCATCCGTGTTTCTGAACATTTTCTTCGACCTTTCTCTTTTCTCAGTCAAAGGACCAAAGAACCTTTGTGAGAAAAAAGAAAAAGGAGGTCAAGATTCAAGGACAAAAAGAAGAGGGTCAAAAAGCAATATACGCTCTTTTATTTTTACCAATTGAGTGACTCTGTGACTGAATTGATAAAACACTGGAAGGTAGAGCACTCTCTTGTCAAACGCAGAAAAAAGTAAGGGTATTTGTGTACTATACAAAGCCTCGCAATTTGCGCATCAATAACTTCTCCAGCTATTCAACCTATAAACAACACTGTTCAAGTGACAGCCTCGCAGGTGGAAGTGTTTTATTATCTTTTCTCCCCGTTTCAGTAATTTAAAGATTTTAAACCCAAAACTTCATTTAATAACAATTAAGTAAGTGAAATCATATCATATTTTCTATCAATCAATTCAAATCACAAATTTTCATGACCAAAATTAACTTATTCCACTTTCCTTGATCAGTTAATCAAATCGTGGGAATCTCTCTGCTCACAGCCTCACATAGACACATCACTTCAGGTCCAGTAAACGAGATATTGAAAGTTGAGTATGAGAAACAAAAATCCCTAACTTGTAGATCTATCTAACAATGATTTAATGAAATTAAGAAGCAAGTTTTGATCAAAATTTGTCTGTAGATTATTAGTAGTAACAGTAATAGCATTATCAATTTGATTCCAAAATGTGGAACCAAACAAAAAAGATAAAAAGATTTGTACAAAATCTCCACCGGATGGGGAAAAAAAGAAGAAGAGAAGGTGTTGATGAGATTAAGAATCAGAGTATTCTCGCCAACAAATAAGCATAGTAACACACCTTCTCATAATGTAAAACCTAGCTCTTTGTTCTTTAACTAAACTTGAACACTTTTTTGTAAAAGCACATCTTCTTTCTGATGAATTCCTTACTAGATGATGATGAGAATTTGATGAGGATTTATGGTGAGTGCTTCTTGATCCTTCTTTTCTTGATAATTTCCACTTGTCATCTAGAAAAAACTGATGAGAACTAGTAGCATCAGTAACCACAGCCATGACCTGACTTAGAGAGAATCAGATGGACACCAGTTTAAACTGAACCCTAATATTTTCAGTTTCACTTTCTGATTTTGGTAGAGAGAGAGAGAGAGAGAGAGAGAGAGAGGGGTGACGATGTTAATGTTGATGGGGGAAGAGAAACAAAGAGTCAGGTTATTTATAAGGCTGTGACTGTGAGATAGCAGAGATATAGTGTGGCAGCGGAGGCACCATCTCCGCTCTTTAAAAGGGTCCACACTCTCAGTTTTTTTTTTTCTACCAATTTTATTCAGTATTAGTATTAGAGTAAGTCTTATGGTGGAATCCAACCTATTTCAAGTGTGGAAAAATCATGGAATACCAAGTCTAGTGGCTTTCAAGTTGGGGTTTTTCACAAAAAATTCAACGAGGGTTTGGAAGGGTTCGTGGAATCCATCTAAACGCCAATAAGAATAGCGCTAAACACAAATAAGATTGGCGCTAAAAAAACGCCATTAAGAATTGCGTTTCTTTTTATCCGTAGGTTTAAAATGAGTTTTTCAAATCTAACGGCTGAAAAACAAAGTTCCATTCTTAATTGCGTTTTTTTAACTCCATTTTTAATTGCGTTTGTTTAGTTCCATTAAGAATAGCGTTTCTACTATTCCACCATTACACTTGCGTTTCCATCCACAGTTTCAAGTGAAGAGGTGGCGTGGAAGATGGAAGATGGATGGATTCCACCATAAGACTTGCTCTTATTACGTAACAGCATCATTAGTCTAATTAAATTGTTTAACCATATTCTAAGATAGTCTAATTAATTACTCCCTCCGTTACTTTTTAATAAGCCAACTTTTTAATAAGCCAGTTTCTTTTTTTTTAAGAAAATTAAGGAAATTAAGAGAACTAATTATTGAAAGTGGTCCTCTAGACACTTGTCAATAAAAGAAGTGAAGTGAAATGATCCCCATGACACTTGTCAGCCAAAGAAATAAGTGAAATGGTCCACATAGCACTTGTCATCAAAAGAAGTTAAAAGAAAAATGGTCCCAGAAAATTAAAGTAACATTTGACTTTCCCAATTAGAAAACTGGACTATTTTTTCGGAATATTTATTTATAAAAACTGGCTTATTAAAAAGTAAGGGAGGGAGTATTTATTTGGCTGAGATAATTAATCTTTAATGCAGAGGTATGATCATTTCACAGTCTGAAGATGATTACTGTATAGTTATTACAATGGCTTGTGAAACTAGCAACTAGCTGCATCCACATCCATCACTAGTTTTTAGGTGGACATGTAAAGTTTAGCATGGTCATAGCTGCTAATAGGTACTGGATTTTACGGAATGTATAAAAATCCGTATGAAACAAATTAGAAAATCATTTAGTTTATGTGAATTTTGGTACCTACCAGTAATTTGACAACCCATCAAGGTCTTTTGAGTGTAGCGCGATGCCGGTGAATGACCATGTACAACTGTTTCGTGTGCATGTGTAGCTCGATGAGATACAAATACTGAGTCATTTTTTTTACCATTGATGTATAATAATATTTATGTCCCACTGTTATAAAGTAGGTCAACTAACAATGGAACAGAGGGAGTACTTGTTTCAGTCGGGATTCTCCATACAGTATACGTTCATTGGTATCAGTATCAGTCATTTATATTGTGATATCTATATCCAAACTGCTAACCTCAGTTCATGCCTGATGAGGATAAAAAAGAAGGTGATGGTTTACACTCTACCGTCTCTACGCAACTTTTTGGTGGGCTTTCACTGATGTCAATTTTCTTTGTTCACCTTTTGTCTTCATCTTAATAAAATATATTTACTTATGCACTACACACTTTTAGGTGTTTTTCCTCTAGTAACTTGCACTAGAGAGGAAATTCTAGTTTGATGTAGTAGAAATCAGTAGTATAAGACAACAGAGGGGAGAGAGGAGTTGAGACTTGAGAGGAGATGAGCCGAGATGAGTGACGGCCCCTCTACAGCTATGACTAGGAAGCGCCACTGCGTTCATTCGCGTCGTTTATAACGTGTACACCCTACTAAATAGACAAAAACAAACAAATGGGTTCATAAATTATTTGGTGGTTTCATTGTTGACTAGATACAACTAATCTATAACCGTAAGTTCGTCTGAATTGGAACGTGGTGTGCGGCACTGATGCTAAGCCTCACTGGTGCTGCACTTGTCCGGTATAGCAACTTTACGCACCAATATCGCCAAAGTACAAGAGGAATTTTGGTGAGGACCACTGAACTGAAACCCTAAAATAATAAGAATATGTATCCAGATTCTTCACAATTTCAATCTTCCATTGACAATTGAAGAAACTTTATACCTTCTTGGTACTTTATTAATTTTTTTAAGTGAATATGCCTTTAATGATAAAGAACTCCACTACGATTGTAGTTGCCCATGGATCTGGTTTCTACTCAAATAGATCGAGAATGTGACAAATTTATCTGTTATAACAAATGAGAGATGCTTTACCCAAATAGATCAAGAATGTGACAAATTTATATGTAATAACGAATGACAGATGCTTCAAAAGAAGGTAAAAAATTGAATAAAATCAAATGAGCATAGTTGGGGATCATATACGAATAATACCGGATTAATAATTACGAATTTATTCTTGTGGAGTATTTATTTATTTTGTTCGGTAAAAATAAATTTATTGGAAAAGGAAGGAGTGTCAAAATACAACCAACCACCAAAGCATAAAAACAAATGGGAAAAGAAGGTACAAGCCAACAGGAAAAAAACTAAAGGACATTGAACAAACAAGAAGAGTTAAAGAACAACTCTTTCCAGTTAAAAATTGTAGTACATAATTAATAGATAACCCAACCCTAGTTAGCAATTCGGGATTCGGCAAACGTACGGAACGTCAAACGTACGAGTATTATACGGTTTTGTAAAATCCAGATTCGGTCCAAAATTCGGTCAACGGGACGTGGTTCGTTAGTAATTCGGAACGGCATACGTACGTATATAATTCGATTTATAAATGTGAGTTCGGCTCTGAAAATTCGGTATCTATATATAACAAATAATTTGTATTTATAAGGTCATAGACCAATTTTTATGCATATGTGTGAGTTATTTAAAGAAAAAATAAACTTAATATGATGATATTAATAATATATACAACATTAGTTATCCAAGAGGACGTCGTATGGTGGTTTAGATGCTTGGTTAGTGAGTTTGAGATCTCTCTCACCTTCACCTTCAAATCTCTTCAGTCGTTTTTGTTTCAGAAAAATTACAACACGTCTAATATTCGGTCGTGTATGCTCGGGAGGCAGTAAAGCCCAAAAAATGGGATCTTTGAAAAGTAAAAGCTAAAGAATTTATGAAGAATTAAGCGGACGTATCATTCGGGATACGTAAAATTCGTGAACGGTTCGCGAATAATCCGGGAATGCCACATAATACGCGACTTGGGTTCGGAGTTGCAAACGTACGCGAATAAGACGGTAAAATTCGTGATACGGAAAAATTCGCGAATGATTCGCGAATCATTCGCGAACTTACTAACTAGGAACCCAACTATACAAGGAGAGTAAGTTACCTAGCTAAACGAAGTTAACTTAATATCCTTTATAAGATCTTCAACTTTGCGTTTTTTGTCGTTGAAGGTATGATTGTTATGTTCTAACCAAATAACCCATAGGGAAGCAACATAAAGTCTCCAAATTTCTTTACCGCGAGCAGAAAAACGAGGTGTTTTCCAGTTATATTTAAAACTTTAACACCATTCTTTTCCGAAAGGGAACAATTTGGAAAAGTATGACAATTAGACTTAGTATCGGACCTGCAAAGACAACAAGTATTCAACAAAGAATTCTCACTAACAGTCATAAACGCATAGTTTCTTTTCTGCATGTTTATTGTAGATTATTAATCATCGAATCTGAAATGTGGATTATTAATCATCGAATCTGAAATGCGCTCTATTTGGACCTAACGACTTAATTCCGAATTAGACACAAATTTTAAAATTTCATTATAAATATTTTTGGGTTAATTATTTTTCATAAAATTGTTTAATAAAAATATACAACAAGTCAACTTCCAAAGAGAGAAATACCTCAAATAGGAATTCATTTTTACTCTTAACCTATTTATACCTCCCATAACTAGCCTAGAATAGAAACAATGAATTTCTCTCTTACCTATCATTAAACAACATACTTTCTATTGTAATGGGAATAAAATGATAAATTCTACGTGGAAAATTTGATCCCACAATTCACCCCCTCGATGCAACCCAATGCCAACCTTTACAAAACAATGGTTGATATTCACATTATTGGGTCTATGAAAAGCTTTCGCAACTTCCGATCTTGAGAACGAAAAGAATTATAAACATCTCTACACCAGTGACAAGATCATTTGACCAAATACCATATCCGAATATTTATAAATAATTCTCCAGGATACAACTGTTGAATCCAATACGCCAATCAGACACTGCAGTGCCCATGAAAGATATAGTTTTCTTGTGGAAAGTTATGAATGAATGTTTACCCACCTTCAACATTCTCAACGAAATCCACCTCACAAACTCTAGCATCTTCTCAATATGATATGCTGCTCCAGAAACAACTATCTATGTTCTTATGCAATGCCAAGTCTCGTGAAAACTTGGAAAATCTTCTTCATGTATCTCTTTAGTCACTCAAATACGTTGCCTAATATACCTACTTCAATTAATCGTTCGACATTGATCCAAAAAAATTATGCAATACAAAGCCCATCTGGAATCACCACCACATTTTGTTTCCTTTTATACTCCTCATGGTTAGTCGTAAATGGATTCCAAAATATATTCCAAATAACAATACATCTCTTATCCTGATGCAACAACCAACACATCTCTTATATTCCAAATAACGCTCTCGCCAGGTTAGGAATTCACTTGTGATGTTGGGGTTTTACCCCTGTATTTACAAAACGTACCGCCAACGGTTAATCCAAATCACAAAAGCATAACTAGATCTACAACGATGATTTCAGTAGGTTGGGGCTATCCGGTTCCAAACTGGAAAAATCAACACCGATGGGATGGGAAGAGAAAACCCGGGTCATGCATGGGATAGTTTCAGGTAGAGCATCTTTCAGTCGAACTCGCAAGTTTTGGTATATAAAGTTTGTTGTCATATTTAGTTGATCAAAACAATATCTTGATTTATGGTCTATTGTAGCCAGTCTCGGACTTGGAATAAAGCATGGTAGCTAAGTATCAAAATCCACCAATCGACCTTGAAGAATGAAAAATGAAAACACCAATGTCAACAAAATCTTCATCAACAAAGGTATGTGAAAATTGACTATCCTATTTACTCATATAATCTACCATCTTCTGAGACACATAAGATGACTTTAGTATTATAATGAACAATGCAAGGAAGAACTCAATCAATAAGGAGTAGTCAAATTAGTTCTTATGTTGACAAACTGTTTTTACTCAGTTCACGAACTTGAACATACAAAAATAAAGACTTTTTAATTAAATATCAATTAACACGCGTACACGAACTGATTTGATCAGTTTGCAAACTAATCGATTTTGAGATAGTCCCGGATACTATTTTATTTCAATAGGAAACAAGATAATTTATACAGTTCGCGAATTGGTTGATTCTTAGATTTTCATGTACACCTTTTGTATGCAAGTGCAAAAACTGATTTGGATAGTTCATGAACTTTTCAAATACAAAAGACTCATGAGTTACGAGACAATAATTTTTTCACAAACTGTTTGAACAGTTCAGGAACTGATTCAGACTTATAAATTTCAGCTTGTCGATTGCAGAACTACTAAATCATTGTTCTTGGAAAACCGCTTGGTGCATAACGTATATTTACAGTTACACATATCTCTTTGTGATTCTAAGCATATTTCTCACATTTTTATATGAACAATATATATGTGGAAGTTTAGCGTGCTTGGTTACAAACAATTCGTAAATATGGAAACTAGTTCACGAACCTAGTTTTGTTTGTAATCTACCAAGCCTTGTTCGTCAATAAAAATAGAGAATCTTTACACACTAGAATCTTAATCTTGACAATTCTGTGTCCTAGTTGCGGCTAAAGTCGTCCTCTAAAATCTAGGTTTCTTATGGTTAAACTGTATCAGGTTACGACTCTGAAAGACTTCATTAAGGGATTCATAAAGCTCGATCAGACTATCTTTTATATGATAGTTTTTTGATATCCGGATATTATTCATACAGATTGTTATAGTTTCAGAATTGTAAATTAGAAATGAGATAGATAGAAATCACAATGTATTCTTCGTCTTAGACTTTGTGATTCCACAAGATAGATATCTAAATTACTTCTGGCTTGATTTTTTTAGATTGTTCTTGTGAGGTAGAATTGATTAGGCCATCTTTATAAGTTTAGAAGAGAGTAATAATTATTGATTTTGCTTGATATCTTCTTTTCTTGAAGATCCCTTATAAGTATATAGATGTCAGTACCATGATTTAATATTTTTCTGAAGGGAAATCAAATAGACATTTTGTAAGAGGCAGAATAGTAAAAAAGTCTTCTCTTAGATTGAAGCAACTCATTGGCCCCCTGAAGTGCACCAGCAAGGGGAATCGTGTTATGTAGGGTCTTGCAAGATCCATGAGACGTAAAGGAGCACAACTGAAACTGAAGTACATGTGGGGTCAATTCAGTCTCAGTCACATTCCATTTCGAAGTTTGATAGCAGACTATTGTCTGTAGCGGATTAATACAAAATGGTGTTCAAGTTCATGACTAGTCCCTAGGGTTTTTCAGCACATTGTAATTTTCCTCATTAACAAAATTTATTAGTGTCATGTGTTATTTCTTTCCCTCATTGTATTATTTATCTTTATAGTAGAAATATCACAAGTAGTATGTTAAATAACCTAGACAAAATTTAAGCTTAAAAAACTGTGATGAACCTACAAGATTTGTTCTTGAGAATTCGTATCTTGAAAAACAAATTACAAGTTTCTCTTGTTGAAATTCGGTTCACATACAGTTCGGGTACATACTAGGTTATTACTTGGATATTTATTTGTAAGATCGTCCAAGTAAAACTTGTTCTTCAAGTCAGATATAAGATCTCATTTTTTGATTTACACTACTGATTTTGGCAAGTTAATCCATACAGGTTTTCGAACGAAAAAGTTGGTGGTTTCCTTGGCAACCTCTCCTTTAGTTTCCTCTGTAGGGATTCCAGGACAACAACCCTCACAATATTAGGCTAACCTCTTGGGACCACCATTGCCATGATAACTAAAACATGGTCTATGTTGATGGCAACAGGAACGGTGACGGACAAACAATGAACGGAAGTGTACCCTAAAATAGACTCAAAAAACTTGGCCTACTTCATAAAAACCGATGTAAAACCACTTTGGCATATCTCTAGTATGATAGCGGAAATCAAGCGATGAACGAAACAAAACCGCACATTGCATTAGATCACAACAATAAAGAAGGAAACCAAGCGACATACAAATTGATAGACCATACTACAGACTAGGACCAGACAAAAGTTTTCTCAAGAACCATATGGGATTTTACAATTCCATCTATTTTAAATCAAATCTTATTAAAAACTCAATGGGTATTACGTACCTTCGTATAATGCGTTCCTAAATTAATAAATTATTTTATGCTTCAAAAGAAAACAATTTTTCTTCGTTAGCTACAAAAGGTATCAATTATGCTAAAATAAGATTAAACTTTATATTCCCGGTTTCCAAATACCACGTTCATTAAGGTACTATTTTCTAATTAAATTTAAAATGGTAGATATCTAAAAATTACTCTACATTAATAGGGAATATAAATTTATCAATCAACAAATTTGCTTGATATAGTACTAGTTATTAGAAAATATATGCATAATTATTACCACATAATTGAATATGATAAACACATTAAGTACGAATTTAAGCATTTTCACACTTTTCTCGAATCACGAATAACTGGGGAAAGTTACATTTCACATAGCTTATTAAGGCACACACTTTTGCCAATCCATATTTTCTTCGCCTGCCAAATTTCCAGCTAGGAACTTATCTATATTATTTTTTGATTTTATGCCATAGTTATTTGTATATACAATTACCATCTCGGCATGGAAGTACTTGTAGTTTTTAATTTTACATGTTAAGTTTTATGTGATGTAATGTGTTGCGCCAGTTACCTTAAAATGTAAACTTTTTCACTTATATAATTACCAAGTGCACTCTGTTTGTTTTCGTCTTCCATTAACGAATGATATTATTAGTGAATTTTTTATATTATCCAAGAAAACAATTTAATTTAATTAAAAAGATCTTAATAAGAAATAAAAGCTCAGGAATACCAAGACTTTTCCACAAGAAAAAAAAAGCCATTTAAAATGCAAACACTTAACAAACTAATTTAATTGGTTTGTATATATGTATATTTTATTTCAATTTTCGGTTCTTGTAGATGACAAAATATAGCATCTACCAACAACTGACAACTGGAGTGTCCTGGAGCTCGGAGATAAGACGGAGATCACGTCGAGATCGAGTAACAAGTCCTCACTTCGAGAACGATCTGAAGATAATAACTTAACATAGGACGTGACAGGAAAAATAATATCACGACACGTGGAAGACGCGAGTTGTGCAGAAGTGAAGATAATACCAAGGATATGAGGTTCAAGACTTGGAGATAAAACGTATGATTCAGTCTAACTCAATCAATAAGAATCATTTTTTATCTGATTCTATCTCCTATTAAGTTATGATCATCGACCTAGAGATAAACTCACTAATTAGACCCGCAAATAAGAAATCGATTGACGTAAATCCGCAACAGATCAAGTCGGGAGATATAATTAAACCAGTAAACCAATCGTAATTTTGTGTAGGTACCTATTCCGAAAGTATAATCCCGATACAAAAATATGCATCTTCATCTCTTTTTTAATTTGTTTTTATAGTTCATTATAAAGACAATTTTTGCACATCCTACGAAAGAAATAAAACATCCATGAATTTGTGGTGATGCATATGATGTGGACCAAAATATGCTACTATGACAAGGTATATTATCTACAAATCTATCAAATCCGGATGATAACCCTCAAATCTAAGGAGATCCATATAGATATCCTATCGGGTCATCAAAAGTTTTTTCCTTTATGTGTCAACCGGTCATCGAACGTCGGATACATTAAAAAAAATTACACTAAGATGAACGTAGCCGATTTGTTATAGTTTTAATAAATATTTTAAAAGATCAAAAAGGTTCGGAGATTTTGTGAAGATTTATGTATATTTTTCATAACGGAAAAGATCTCCGCATGTGTTAGATACTCCATATGTATAAGGATGCTCAATCTTCAATAATACCAATGGTGCATGGAAATTAGGCTATTAGGGATATGAAGCTTTCTATTAGACATGGTATAATGCATATTAAAATTGAAAGTGACTCTCATCACATAATAAATTTGTGCAACGGTAAAAGATATGGTACTTGGTGTTTTGAGGATTTGAAAATTGATATATATTTATGCCTTTTTATTTTCACAATATATATTAGCTTCCACAATCATGATAGAAAAAGCAACTCGACATCAAGTATGATAGAAGAAAAAACTGCAAATGAGGTTTTTTTTTAATGTTTAGATCCAGGATCCTCCTTATTTTTTGCATAATGTTTTGTTCGATGATATAATGAAAAGAGCCCTCCCTATATATGTAAGGGCAAGGACAGTGGGGAGAGCAAATGAGCATATTTTCCTATCGCCACAATCATGAGTAGATTTTCCTATTGCCACCAAATAAGCAGATGAGCAAATGGACAGTGGGACCGCAAACAATCAAAATGGATGGACAAACACTTAAATTTGTGAGTTTGTATATCCATCTCAGATTGAGTCGAGCGTCTCAATAAGATGCGAGCGGGTCAAACTTATTAGAGCATTGCTTGGTTGAACCCACTAGCGTTGGTATGTCAAGTTAGTTGTCAAATTTAGTTGTCAAAACACATTCTTGATTTAGTATACTAAAGTTAGTTTCAGACTAGATTAGGTCTAAGAAGTAGAATCGAAGTTATTTTTGAAGGATGAAGATTGAAGACTACAAGAAGACATCAACAAAGGTAGGTGGTGATTGATTTCATTTGGATTCTTGTTCAATTCTACCTTTCTAATCTGTTGAAACAAATGCTCACTCTATGGAACAATTCCTATGACGGTAAATTGTACATTTATGTATACCGCTAGTTTTCGTACCTTTGCCAATTTATATTGACAAAAAGGGGGAGAATTATTTTGTAATTCACACTACATACATATGGTTTACATATCATTATGTAAGGGGGAGTGGTTTTCATTGTGAGATAAAGTATTGACTAAGGAGGAGTGACACATATCACCATAGTATTATTGTCAAAGTTGTGATGCAATTGAACTTTGATTCTGTGTAATAATACTATGCTACGGATCTTCAATAAGTACATGATGAACATACGCATAATTCAAGAATTTGAATAACCAAGGAAATCAAGCATGATGGATTTTGGAGTTGTAAGGATTTTATTTTTTAATCCATATGTAAATTGACAAAGGGGGAGATTATTAGAGCATTGCTCGGTTGAACCCATTAGCGTTGGTATGTCAAGTTAGTTATCAATACACATTCTTGATTTAGTATACTAAAGTTAGTTTCAGACTAGATTAGGTCTAAGAAGTAGAATCGAAGCTATCCTTGAAGGATGAAGATCGAAGACTACAAGAAGACATCAATAAGGACTTCATCAACAAAGGTATGTGGTGATTTATTCCATTTGGATTCTTGTACAATTCTACCTTTCTAATCTGTCGAAACAAATGCCCACTCTATGGAACAATTCCTATGACGGTAAATGTACATTTATGTATATATATACTCGAGGTTATTTGAGCTACGACTTTTGTGACAATAACCTTTATCCCTGGAAAGGTTCTCATGTTATAGTGAATGTGCCTACGAATTCAACGAGCCAATAATCACTCAATTTTGAGTTAAACGATGAAGTTATGAGTGATTTATTAAGGTAACAATTATAAGTGTTATTGTAACTGTTACAGTTCGTTAGTAGGAAACAAGCCACGAACTGTTTGTAACGGTTCACGTACTTGAGCCCAAATACATGATTATAGGCCTTTTTTAGTCATGTTTTTGATGTTTCCTTATGATGAGTGCCAAATATTGTATATATTTATCCCTTTTTGTTGGCATTTAACTCATCTTTTGTGCATTAATTCTACATTTTATCTCATATTCTATATTTTCATTGTTTTCAAGAATAAATATTTTTCTTACTTAATTTGCATTTTTAGGTAATAAATAAAGTTTGGATGAATTGCGGAGCGGAAAAGAGCAGAAAAGTAGTGAAAAGCCGGGAGGAATTACGCAAAGAAGCCGTGAAGAATGATGTGCGGAAGACCAAAAGGGTAGAAATGGGCTTGAAGAAGAAGAATTGATCTTAAAGAAAAAGTGGGCTCTAGATTGTCCAAGCCCAAAACTCATTTCTCAAACCCAAATTCTAAACCCAAAGCCTAAAACCCAAATCCATTCCCGCCTCCGCCTGTAGCCGTCAGATTGGATCTCAGCTGAATCCAATGGTCGCTTCAGTAAAGTGCATCAAAATCCGAGGTTCTTGTCAAACACCATAGTGCTTAAATTCCAAGCCTTCAGATTAGATTGCCTTTGAATCCTACGGTCGCTCCTATGCCTGTGCATCAAATATCGATACTCCCGCTTAAACTACAACACCTAACCTAATCTTGCACCGTTAACTTCGTTGTATTTTACATCCAACGGTTGCTACAAACTCTGTTCCATCTCACCGTCCGATCCACCTACCATCTCCATATCCTAAGGCTTCAACTTGCGATACATCAAACTTTTCTGTACCGACTCACACCGAAATAACCCTAGCATATATAACCCCAAAATAGACCTAACCCTAATCATTTTCACTCCCCTCTTCTCTTCCTTCTACCCGTACCACCACCAACTCCACTGCCGCTCCACCGTACCACCATGTCCGCCACCACCAACTCTGCCACAACCACACCACCTTCTTTATCATCACCACCACCTACCGCACATGGTAACTTTCAATCAACTTCATCAACATCACACGATTTCAGTGACGTGTGGAATTGATGAGAATGATTGCATGTTATCAATCGAAGCTAGAAAAGGCATGGGAAGGAGCAGTGAAGTCAGAGGAAGGATGGGTCAGCGATTGATTGAAGAAATTGCGCCATCAAAGTAAGATTTTACGAAACCCTAATTTCTCAATTTTTGGGATTTTTATAGAAAACCATAATTTCTGTTAGGAGAAGCAATGAATTAGTTATGGGTTCAATTTGTACTGTCAAAAATTAGGTAAATCATATACCTAATTTCACTGTTTGAATTTGGGTATTTTTCTATAAACCCTAAATTGGGTATTGGGTATAAAAGGGAACTGTGGGTTTGTGTGTGAGGTTTTATGCTGGACTAGCCAGTGTCCAGAACTTTGCTGTTCTGTATATGTTCTATTCTTGGTATTCACTGTGTAATGTTCATGTTCTGTTTATGTTCAATTTTTGAATTCATGTTTCAATTATCTTGTATGATGTATGTTAGTGTTAGCATGTTAGTCATGAGCTAAGTCTCACTAGCTGAGGCTCAGATGAAACTTCAGTGCACTGTCTGATAGTGGAATGCTAGGTTAGAGCCTTAGTGCATTGTTTTGATTGAGCAATGGGAAGAGATTGATGCTCATAGTGCCTGTGATTGATTGTTCTGTCAAAAGACAGTCAATGCTAGGGGCAAACTAATGAGCAAATTAGTTTTCCTCCCATTCTAGATGTATGCATAGGATTTTCAACTCAACCTAGGATCACATTGTTTGACTAGGACACAAAGGTGGACTCTAAGCCTTAGCTTAGACCACAATACCTTATTTCAGTCACTTACAATTTCAGTCTTATTTTGCTCCCTGCTCAGCTAAATTTCTTAGCTATCTTGATGTTTATTTCTTGTATTTTGAAGCCTGTTGTGCATTGAAATCAGTGCACAAACTCACCCCTGCCCTTGGCTCACAGCCTTGGTTCCATGCTGTTTTGTCATCCTTGCTTTGATTAACTGTTTTGGTTCTTTGCAATTGCCATTTTACTTTGCCCTGCTCACTGCCATAGTGCCTTGTCTCCATTGCTAGCTTAGGAAAACTTCTTGTATGCTCCCACTCCCTGTGGACAAACCCCTACTCATCCCTATATTATAAAGCTTGGCCTTGTATACTTGCAAGTTTTGTGTGCAACCCCATTTTCACACCAAGTTTTTGGCACCGTTGCCGGGGATTGGTGCTGTGTTTTTCTTGTAGTTTTATTAGCTATTTTTGCATTTCACTGCATAGCATTTGCATCTGCATCTGCTTCACTTCATTTGCTGTTGGACCTGCTGTTCTGAACCTGTTTTTCCTCTGCTGGGACGCCACCAAGGAAAAGAACCAAAGCCCAACTGGGTTTTTGCAACAATATCAGAGCAGCTGGGCTGTGCTTAAAAGGTAACCCATTTAAGAGAACCCGAATTGTGGGCTTCCAATTTTTTAAATTGTGGGCTTGTAATATTAAAGCCAATTTTTGGGCTTCTCTTATTTTCTGTTGGGTTTGTAATAATTTATTTGTGGGCTTGTTTGTTTAATTTGTGGGCTTGTTTAAATTCTTTCGTTGGACTTGTATTTTGGACTCTGGGTTTAAACCCAGCTGAGCTTGTAACTGATTGTGGGCTTGTTTCCACTCAAGAGTAGACCTCGAAACCAAAGTTTTAAAACAAACGTCGGGCCTTAACCAACTGGGCCAAATTAAACTTTCAAAATTAAAACTTAGTGTTTCGTGGGCCGCAGCCTTCCTCCCATTCCATTAGAGAACCAACAGTGGGCTTGCTCCCATTCAAAAACCAAATTTTATTTTCTTTTTTAAAAAAAAAAAAAAAAAAAAAATTCTTTTGCTCCCAATTTCAAAAACCAAAAATTTCTCCCATAAAAACCAAAGTTTTCCAAATGTTTCCCTAAACAACCAAAATTTTTCTTTTTCCATCAAAGCCAAATGTCTCCCGACTAAACCAAATTTTTCCCAAAAAGTCCAATCCCATTAAAAACCAAATTTTTCCCAAAAAGTCCAATCCCATTAAAAACCAAATTTTCTTGTAGATAATGTGTTAGTTAAATTTCCTTTTGTATATATTTTGTGCTCATCCATTGGACTCCGAATATGTTGGAGTTTTGCCTTGGATAACGGAGTTTTAATTCTGCTTTCGCCGAAATCGGGTATTCTCTCTCCTTTTACTCTACTCAGCATGTCCCTTTCCATATGTTGCATTTTAATTCTTTCCATATTTTGAAACATTGAGGACAATGTTTAGTTTAGGTTTGGGGGTATAGAGTAGATACCACGATAATATGCCATAATTGAAAACAAAACTCCATCTTTTTGAAAAAATTGAAAAATTCCAAAAAAATTAAAAAATGAAAAATCATAAAAAATGGAGCTCATTTACCTTGAAATGTTGACTCTTGTGCAAATATGTAATTATTAGGAGTCTTAGTCTAGATATTTAGGCACCCTGATTCTAGCACAATTCACATAGTGATAAGAAATTTGCACGCGCACGATCTACCAATACATGTATGGCCTCGATCTTCAAGGTGTTTGATAGGAAGTTAGATTGCCAATCACTTTAGAATACTGAATGAGACTTGACTAGCTTGTTCTTTGGTTGGCTGGGATAGAAGTTGGAGGATACGTTAAGAAAAGCAACCATAGAATTTGACCGGATGCATTCGATAAGGGCCACCTCTTGCTAAGAGTCATGTAATTATGTTTTTCTTTTTGTTCATGTATCAAAAGTGTCACTATGTTGTAAACATCAAAGTTATTTCTTCTTCAAAAATCAAAAAAAAAAAAAAAAAAAAAAAAAAAAAATCAAAAAAAAAAAAAAAAAAAATTCAATCAAGTATTTATTTATTCCATGTTTTGTCATGTTAAAGACAATAGTTCTCTCTTGTTCCAAAAATAAAAGAGAGTAATCAATGTAAATAAGAGTCATGTAAAGAGTCATCTTTTTGTTGTAAATAGTCTTGTAATAAGCAAGGAGGGTACAACCATCGATGTATAACGCGGGTAAACTGAAATATCACCAACTCATTGGGTGAACATTCACAATTCTCGTAAAGCCGGACAGCTAGCTTGGCTTAGAATTCGGTTCTTAGCCTAAAACTATCTCTTGGTGATTAGTAGTCATAACTTCAGATCTTTCTTTACACATGTGTAGATACACTTTACACTCTTATCACATGTCTTTTTTTGTTATCAGTGCTAGGATTGTGCCTTTGATAGCTAGATTGACATCTCCATTTTGCTGTGAGCTTAAACTGACTTGCATATGTCACATTTGATGGAATCTGAGCTTATATTTTGACCTAGAACTTTGTAGGTACGTTCTAAGCAAACCTTCACGAGACTTAACTCGTCCACTAGGGACACTTAGTGGTTTAAAAGGCTTAGTGCATATGCTAAATGCATTCGAGAGACCAACGACAGTGGTATAGTTAGGATTTCCTTAGTTTTGTTTTACTTGAGGACAAGTAAAATTCAGGTTTGGGGGTATTTGATGAGTGCCAAATATTGTATATATTTATCCCTTTTTGTTGGCATTTAACTCATCTTTTGTGCATTAATTCTACATTTTATCCCATATTCTGTATTTTCATTGTTTTCAAGAATAAATATTTTTCTTACTTAATTTGCATTTTTAGGTAATAAATAAAGTTTGGATGAATTGCGGAGCAGAAAAGAGCAGAAAAGTAGTGAAAAGCCGGGAGGAATTACGCAAAGAAGCCGTGAAGAATGATGTGCGGAAGACCAAAAGGGTAGAAATGGGCTTGAAGAAGAAGAATTGATCTTAAAGAAGAAGTGGGCTCTAGATTGTCCAAGCCCAAAACTCATTTCTCAAACCCAAATTCTAAACCCAAAGCCTAAAACCCAAATCCATTCCCGCCTCCGCCTGTAGCCGTCAGATTGGATCTCAGTTGAATCCAATGGTCGCTTCAGTAAAGTGCATCAAAATCCGAGGTTCTTGTCAAACACCATAGTGCTTAAATTCCAAGCCTTCAGATTAGATTGCCTTTGAATCCTACGGTCGCTCCTATGCCTGTGCATCAAATATCGATACTCCCGCTTAAACTACAACACCTAACCTAATCTTGCACCGTTAACTTCGTTGTATTTTACATCCAACGGTTGCTACAAACTCTGTTCCATCTCACCGTCCGATCCACCTACCATCTCCATATCCTAAGGCTTCAGCTTGCGATACATCAAACTTTTCTGTACCGACTCACACCAATGTTTCAAAATATGGTTAGTTAAATTTTCTTGTAGATAATGTGTTAGTTAAATTTTTTTGAAAATTTAACTAACCATATTTTGAAACATTGGTGTGAGTCGGTACAGAAAAGTTTGATGTATCGCAAGCTGAAGCCTTAGGATATGGAGATGGTAGGTGGATCGGACGGTGAGATGGAACAGAGTTTGTAGCAACCGTTGGATGTAAAATACAACGAAGTTAACGGTGCAAGATTAGGTTAGGTGTTGTAGTTTAAGCGGGAGTATCGATATTTGATGCACAGGCATAGGAGCGACCGTAGGATTCAAAGGCAATCTAATCTGAAGGCTTGGAATTTAAGCATTATGGTGTTTGACAAGAACCTCGGATTTTGATGCACTTTACTAAAGCGACCATTGGATTCAGCTGAGATCCAATCTGACGGCTACAGGCGGAGGCGGGAATGGATTTGGGTTTTAGGCTTTGGGTTTAGAATTTGGGTTTGAGAAATGAGTTTTGGGCTTGGACAATCTAGAGCCCACTTCTTCTTTAAGATCAATTCTTCTTCTTCAAGCCCATTTCTACCCTTTTGGTCTTCCGCACATCATTCTTCACGGCTTCTTTGCGTAATTCCTCCCGGCTTTTCACTACTTTTCTGCTCTTTTCCGCTCCGCAATTCATCCAAACTTTATTTATTACCTAAAAATGCAAATTAAGTAAGAAAAATATTTATTCTTGAAAACAATGAAAATACAGAATATGGGATAAAATGTAGAATTAATGCACAAAAGATGAGTTAAATGCCAACAAAAAGGGATAAATATATACAATATTTGGCACTCATCAAATATCCCCAAACCTGAATTTTACTTGTCCTCAAGTAAAACAAAACTAAGGAAATCCTAACTATACCACTGTCGCTGGTCTCTCGAATGCATTTAGCATATGCACTAAGCCTTTTAAACCACTAAGTGTCCCTAGTGGACGAGTTAAGTCTCGTGAAGGTTTGCTTAGAACGTACCTACAAAGTTCTAGGTCAAAATATAAGCTCAGATTCCATCAAATGTGACATATGCAAGTCAGTTTAAGCTCACAGAAAAATGGAGATGTCAATCTAGCTATCAAAGGCACAATCCTAGCACTGATAACAAAAAAAGACATGTGATAAGAGTGTAAAGTGTATCTACACATGTGTAAAGAAAGATCTGAAGTTATGACTACTAATCACCAAGAGATAGTTTTTAGGCTAAGAACCGAATTCTAAGCCAAGCTAGCTGTCCGGCTTTACGAGAATTGTGAATGTTCACCCAATGAGTTGGTGATATTTCAGTTTACCCGCGTTATACATCGATGGCTGTACCCTCCTTGCTTATTACAAGACTATTTACAACAAAAAGATGACTCTTTACATGACTCTTATTTACATTGATTACTCTCTTTTATTTTTGGAACAAGAGAGAACTATTGTCTTTAACATGACAAAACATGGAATAAATAAATACTTGATTGAATTATTATTTTATTTTATTTTATTTATTTTTTTTTTTGATTTTTTTTTTTTTTTTTAAAGAAGAAATAACTTTGATGTTTACAACATAGTGACACTTTTGATACATGAACAAAAAGAAAAACATAATTACATGACTCTTAGCAAGAGGTGGCCCTTATCGAATGCATCCGGTCAAATTCTATGGTTGCTTTTCTTAACGTATCCTCCAACTTCTATCCCAGCCAACCAAAGAACAAGCTAGTCAAGTCTCATTCAGTATTCTAAAGTGATTGGCAATCTAACTTCCTATCAAACACCTTGAAGATCGAGGCTATACATGTATTGGTAGATCGTGCGCGTGCAAGTTTCTTATCACTATGTGAATTGTGCTAGAATCAGGGTGCCTAAATATCTAGACTAAGACTCCTAATAATTACATATTTGCACAAGAGTCAACATTTCAAGGTAAATGAGCTCCATTTTTATGTTTTTATTTTTTAATTTTTTTTGGAATTTTTCAAATTTTTTCAAAAAGAGGAGTTCTTGTTTTCAATTATGGCATATTATCATGGTATCTACTCTATACCCCCAAACCTAAACTAAACATTGTCCTCAATGTTTCAAAATATGAAAAAAAAACAATATGAAGAGGATCATGTTGAGTAGAGAAAAGGAAAGAGAATACCCGATTTCGGCGAAAGCTTAAACTCCGTTATTCAAGGAAAATCCAACATATTCAGCCGAGATCATATTGGATTAGCAAAATATACAAAAGGAACAAAAGGGTTTTTAAAATTTTATCTACTGGATTATATACAAAAATTCACCATACACTAACAATCTAAAGAGTTGAGGATCAACCCAAAAGACAAAGTGTTGAAACATAGACAGTTTCAAAACACTAAAATTGGACTGAAATGAGAGCGAGAGTGAAAAACCGGATGAATCACCCCTAAACCTAAATTTTTCAACAGGTTTACTTTTAAGCACAAAATCTAACAATTTTAGGGGTGCAGGATTCACAAGGTCTAACTGAAAATGGACTTTGTTTGGGATGGACAAACATGCATATTCCAACTGTGGCTCCTTAAAAGTATTGTATTTAGATGCAAAATAGTCCAAGAGGACTTGAGAGGCACACAGTTCCAATCCTAGGTTGGGAATCTTCAGAAAAGTTGGTTTAAAATTTTTGTTACAAACCAAATCTAGGTTGGGTGGAATGATCTCAATCTGTGACTTAGGCAAGAAGGTGACATCTAAGTTTCTCACATGCATGAGATCAAAAGTACCAATATTATCAGTCACATCAGCATTTTCTAAATCATAATCAAGTTGTGTAGCATGCTCATCATCACAACACAATTTCACAAGTCCAAATTCAGAATCATGGTTATCCGAAATATCCAAATTAACATCAAAAGAAGCAATATATTGTGGCTTAAGTATGGAATCAGACACATCAACTATATTTTCATGCATAGGATCATTAGTGTCAACAGAAGATTCAACATTACCTAAGTCATGCTCTTCACAGGATAACTGCACAACATCTAAATCAGTAGCCTCATCACATGTATATGGAATACTAGAAGAAACATCATTCATGAAGGTCGGGGCAGAAAAGCCTAATGTATTTGAACCCAAAGGTTCCATAACATTTTCAGCATAGACATGTTCTTCTAATATAACATCATCATAATCATCATCATCACAAATACATGAAAATCCTACTTTGTCAAAACCATTAGTGTTTTTCGTCCATACATCTGCCTCTAAAATAGGTGAATATGGATTGACATTTTCAGCAATAGGGTATGAAACACTATATCCAGAATTAAGCTCATTGGGAAAATCAACATCTGACTCATGGTGATTACCCATATCATGTGGCATGGTCCTAGTTTCCCTATAGGTTTCCCACTGATGGGTTTTCTCTGCAACTTCAGCTAGAAATAACCATGCATCGTCCACAGTTTTATCAATGAATTCACCATTACACATAGATTCAACCAAGGCTCGAGACTTAAAGTCTAGTCCCTCATAAAGAATGGCGACCAGTCTCCACTTCTCGAGGCCATGATGAGGACACTCAAACAACAAATCATTAAATCGTTCAAAATAATGAAAAAGTGTTTCTCCATCTAACTGGACAAAACAATTAATACTTCGACGAATAGAGATGGTCCTATGATGTGGAAAGAACTTTCCGACAAATTGATTTGTGAGTTAGTCCCAAGTGGTGATTGACTGCGGTCTCAAACCGTAAAACCATGTTTTGGCCCTTTCCTTTAGAGAAAATATAAACAAACGCAATTTCAGAGAGTCTTCGGACATATGATCAGGTTGCATAGTCCGACAAATTTGTTCAAACTCTCTTACATGAGTATAGGGGTTCTCAGAATCGAACCCTCGAAATATAGGAAGTATTTGTATCATGCTTGCATTTATTTTAAAAGGGTTATTGGTTTGAGGTAAGACAATACATGATAATGGAATTTTTATTGTGGGATACATGTATTCATGGAGAGTATTAGGTTGGCCCATACTGAAAAGACACAAAGCCCACTATTTGGTTTTAAAGGGTTTTCAAAATTTGGTTTTTTATGGGAAAATTTTGGTTTTGATGGGAATGAAAAACATTTGGTTTTTGATGGGAAACATTTGGTTTTTATGGGTTTTGAAAATTTGGTTTGAAAGGGTTTTGAAAAGAAAATTTGGTTTTGCTTGGGATAAAATTTTGGTTTTTGAAATAAGGAGCAAATTTTTTTTTTTTTTTTTAAACTTAGCCTAGCATAAATTAGCACAACCCATAAAAGAAAATAAAAACAACAATAATAATTACAAACCCATAAAAGAAAGAAAAAGAAGAAAAAGAAAAATTATTACAAGCCCAAATAAAAAATAAAGAAAAACAAAAATTATTACAAGCCCACAAATTAAAAATGGAAGCCCACAGGTTGGGTTCTCTTAATGGGTTTAGGCTTACCTTTGAAGCACAGCCCAGCTGCTCAGTTTGGTTGCAAAAGCCCAGTTGGGCTTTGGATCATCCTAAGCTTTGGCTTCAACACTCAAGGCCCAGTTGGGCTTGGTTCAAATCAGTTCACTTCACAAGCCCAGTTGGGCTTTATCTTACACCAGCTGCAGCAGCTTCAGCAGGGACTCAGCAGCAGCAGCAGGGAGCAGCAACAGCAGCAGTCTTGGCAGCAGCAGAGGCTGGCAGCAGAAACAGGAAGCAGCAGCAGCAGCACAGGTAGGCTTCAGGCAGCAGTTCAGGCTAGCAGCACAGCTCAACAACAGCAACAGGCAGTTTGCAGGCTTGTTTATCAGCAACACCACAAAAGAAAATCAGCAAAGGAAATCAGCAAAGGAAATCAGCAAAGGAAATCAGCAGATGGCAGCACCACTCCCCGGCAGCGGCGCCAAAAACTTGGTGTGAGTCGGTACAGAAAAGTTTGATGTATCGCAAGCTGAAGCCTTAGGATATGGAGATGGTAGGTGGATCGGACGGTGAGATGGAACAGAGTTTGTAGCAACCGTTGGATGTAAAATACAACGAAGTTAACGGTGCAAGATTAGGTTAGGTGTTGTAGTTTAAGCGGGAGTATCGATATTTGATGCACAGGCATAGGAGCGACCGTAGGATTCAAAGGCAATCTAATCTGAAGGCTTGGAATTTAAGCACTATGGTGTTTGACAAGAACCTCGGATTTTGATGCACTTTACTGAAGCGACCATTGGATTCAGCTGAGATCCAATCTGACGGCTACAGGCGGAGGCGGGAATGGATTTGGGTTTTAGGCTTTGGGTTTAGACTTTGGGTTTGAGAAATGAGTTTTGGGCTTGGACAATCTAGAGCCCACTTCTTCTTTAAGATCAATTCTTCTTCTTCAAGCCCATTTCTACCCTTTTGGTCTTCCGCACATCATTCTTCACGGCTTCTTTGCGTAATTCCTCCCGGCTTTTCACTACTTTTCTGCTCTTTTCCGCTCCGCAATTCATCCAAACTTTATTTATTACCTAAAAATGCAAATTAAGTAAGAAAAATATTTATTCTTGAAAACAATGAAAATACAGAATATGGGATAAAATGTAGAATTAATGCACAAAAGATGAGTTAAATGCCAACAAAAAGGGATAAATATATACAATATTTGGCACTCATCACCTTATCTAGGCAAGATAGCTATTACTCCAAACATATTTGATTACCATATTAAAGTGTTTGTGATATCTTTTAATACATACAAATAATTAAGATATTTTTTTACCATATTTGATTTATTCACATAAATAAGATTAAGATAAATTGTGATTTATTCACATAAATACAACATTTGCTAAATTAATTAATTATTTAATTATTTTGGTAAGAGTTGTAACTTAGGAAAGACTCTCAAAATTAGGAGAGTCTTGAAACTGAAAATAGCTTTCCTTAGATTTCAAGCTACCTTGTTCACTATAAATAAAGGGTTCGTAAATACCATATTTTCATCCCTTAGAAAATTGGTGTAAGGTTCATAAGGTTGTTTTCTATGTCTTCTGTTCTTTGTGAACAAGAGTGAGATAAAAGTCTTTGCCTTGGGGATCGCAAAGCCGAGTTGATAATAATCTTCGTGATTGTTTGCACAACTTGTAATCTAGGTTTTGCACCTCTTGTCTATTATAAGGTCTTCTCTTCTAATATAAGACCATTCAAGAGTTATTGATCGTAAACCCTAGGTTTTCATAGATTTCAGTTGTTGATCGTATACCAACACTTGTTAGTTGAAATCGAAACTAGAAAGAAAACTTCGATTAAGGTATCTCGTAAAAAATCCTTAAGAAATTTTAAACAAGATATCTCTGGATTTATTCTAGTTGTTCTTGTTGTAGAATAATTAGTTTTCTCTTCCATTTTTGAAGAGTATAATAAACTCTAATCTACAAGTTTGTTTTAATATTACTTTTACCTAGTAATTGTTTTTCTCAAAACAAACACAACTTTCCAAAACCTTGATTCACATCTAAAGGGAAATCAAACCGGTGTTTTGTGAAAACAAAAGATCGACAAATATCAACGTGTTGTTGCATCTTTCAAAGAGAACTAACATTCTGCTAGAAGATTTTTAAGAGTGCTTCTGAAGAGGACTCTGTTCTGCCAGAAGATTTCGAGAATAACTTCTAAAGAGAATTTGTGTTTTGCTAGAAGATTTACGTTAATAATTCCTAAAGAGAATCGGTGTTCTTCTAGAAGATTTACGTTAAGAATTCCTAAAGAGAATCGGTGTTCTGCTAGGAGTTCTAAAAGTGCTTGAATACAGCTGAAGCAGGAATTACATCTAGTTCGAATAGGTACTAGGAAATTGGTGTAACAACTTATAATCAGTGTGTGTTTATTCTGGACTAGGTCCCGGGGTTTTTCTGCATTTGCGGTTTCCTCGTTAACAAAATTTCTGGTGTCTGTGTTATTTCTTTTCCGCATTATATTTTATATAATTGAAATATCACAGGTTGTGCGTGGTTCAATCAATTGGGAAATCCGACCTTGTTTGTTGGATATAAATTGATTGACACTTGGACATTAGTCTTTGGTACCGTTCAAGTGATTCTCATATCAATCAGTTCACGGATTCCTTCTTGTTGATTTGTTGATTGATTTGAGAAAGAGATATAACTCTTTGATATCTCTTCTTGAATGAGTCTGACTGTCTAGTTGATTCTCTCGGAATTATATTGGAGTTAGTCCATACCGATTGCCGAATGAATTATTGGGTGTGGTTTTTATACCCCCACTTTTTCAAAACTTGGACGGTTGTCCTAGGTAAGGCCGAGCCTCATCTCATACTGAGATGTTGGGTCATGTTTGAGCCGATAACTGGTTCATCCAATGGCTATAATCTAATTCCGTATAAATTCAATTAATTTCAACCCCTAAATCATACCTTTTATACCCCAAAAATATTATATTTTCATTTTCAATTCAAATTTTCGCCCTCAAACTCTTAATCTCTAAATTAATATAAAAATAGTTCCAAAAAAAAATGGCCAGTAACCCAAAATAATTATACACAAATGTTTCCCAGAAAACTTGCGGTCCAAAATATAGTCTGGATGAAGATAAGGATATTTCAGAGCTTATATAACATTTACGCTTGATTCCATCAATGGTGTTGAACAACATCATAATACTCTTTAGGGGGAAATTTATAATTTTTTTGGTCAGCAAACTGGAATATGTTAAAGCATGATGTTTAGGCGTTGTCGAGTCTTTTTAATGCAATTATCAAATACATGAACAGTTGGGTTGCTCTGATGATGCAAATGGATCGTCGAATAACGAGCGATGATACTGAAATCGATTTGATAAGTCGCGTTCTTGCTTGAATCGATTTTTAAAACGTGTTATGTTTGTTGTAACAACTAATTTAAAAATATTCAAACTAAAGCAAGAAAAACTCGAGAGGAATGGCAAAGAAAATACTCTTCATATTTCAAGTATGAAGCATGTTTCCACATCCTCATAAAGCTGAATCGATATATCTGAACTGTCGAAAATGTTTCTCAGCAAATTGGGTCTCCTTATTCTCCACCAGATACAAGCTCAAACCCTAATCCCAACGCTGGAAATTTCCCACATGGTATTTATAATCTTAATGTTAATGGAAATGCAAATAGATCTGATGAAGTGGGTGTCAAAAGAGCAAAAAGAAACAGAAAGGCGGCTCAAGATGCCGAATAATCATCAACTTCATAATACAACCTTCACGAATCTTTTGGAAAAAAAAATGATATTGTTACAATGATAAAGTGTAAGAAAATGGTTTCAGAAATGAGGAAAGGTCGTAAGGTGGTGGAACAGAATTTGTTCAATGCACACATGAGAGGAATCATGGGAAGGGATGCGCCAAGAATGAATGCTACATAACTACGATTATGGCATGATGAATTTGATGAAGTTTAATCACAGAAGGCACGATAACAACTAACAACAGTTAACTTTAATTTTGATGAAGATGACTTAGATGAAAATGAAAATTAAGTAATGCTATTACACTTGTTTAGTTTTAGTTTTAAATCATGTATGTAATAGTTAGTTTTAAATTCAATGTGATTTTTGGTTTCAATTTCAGTGTTTGTTAATTCTAATTAAACAAACCATAAAGTAAAAAAAAATTCAATCCTGTGAGGATTTCTTCTTCCAAATTCAACACAATTGTACGCAGTGAGATTTTCCCTTAATCTTAAATGTAAAGTTTTGTTTCGAGTTCTTTATACACGCCGTCTACTTTACATTAAAATTCCTTCTACCACGATGCTCCTCGGCTTCAGGTAACTCGACGTAAACTTGAACTAAAGTTGACCACGCTGAATAAAATACCCAATCTTATAGTTATTTCCTTTGACGGTGAAATCTGCAGCTGGAGCATTTCCATACTTCAGTTTGTCAAACTAAGGCGATTTGTGCAAAATATTGATGTTGTTATTTGAACCTAGGGGTCCAAAAAAAGCATGCCATATATAACAATCATAAGATGTCGTCGCTTCCAAAATAACAATTGGTTTTGAGTACTGGCCCTTATACTTCCCTTGCCAAGCATAATGACATCCATGCCACAACCAACCAACGCATGCAATCAAGGCTACCTAGCATTCCAGAGAAAGCCTTTATTCTCATTTTCAACGAGTGATCGGTCGACATCATCTTGCGTTGGTTGTCGTAAAAAATGTGGACCAAAATAGTTGACTACAGTTTCGCCGAAACAATACCGAGATTTTCGTATGTCGTTTTTTCCATACGACTGTACTTATCACAGGTATCTGTTGCCTAGAATTCTTAGGGTTGTTGTGACTTTTTGTTCAGGATTATGTCCCCATAAATTCATTGCACCAAATTGATAGTTGAATTTAAGATTTACCCTACAAAACTCTCCGATAAACCTAATAACCAAGTGTTGCGGCATACGGAAGAGGCGTTGAAAATCTTCATCTGAGTAAACACATTTATTGATAAAATAATCATGCATCATTTGTTGATGTCATTCCTCTCGAAATCTCCACATATATCTTCATGCCAATGATGCTCTCGGTTCTAGAGCTCACGCCACTTGCACATATAATTGTTTCATGGAGTTTGTCGTCGTCCGAAGCTTCGTTCGTTCAATCTAGCTGAAGCATCCATTGTTGTTGTTGTTGTTGTTGTTGTTGGAGAAATAACAATGCAACTATCTGCACTTCCTCATTTTCCAAAGTAGGATCCGTAAAGAGAAAAATATTTGATTAACACGCCTTAAAACAAAACATATCGATGGAAAAAATTTGATAGAAGAAATCTGATGAATTTTTGTGAAAATAGAAAAATAGATAAAAGTTGTTGCGTTTATTGGTGGATGGATAATGATTTATATAAGAGTAACATGCATATAGCCGTTAGATTTAACGATTAGAGATATTTCCGTTTTTCAAGTTGTATCAAGGCTCGGTTCTTGATGAGACAAGCCTCAACTCAAACTGGGATAATCGTCCCTGGTAAGGACGGTCGGCTCTACAAATATTTATCTTTCTCACCGTGAAAAAGTGAATTTGCCCATCACGTGACCATCAAATAAGCAAATTTGATCATTTTCATTGGACTTACCCTAACGCTCTAGTACTGATACAAAACTTACAAAAAATAAATTAATTACAAAACTTACCAAAAAATAAAAATAATTACTTACTTAACTAATAGTTAAGGAGTTGCTCAAGGAAAAACCCATGTCCCGAACATATGCCGTAGTTTTAAAATGGATTACAGACCCATGAATGGTTATTAAAGCCCAAGATATACGAAAGCTAAAGTGAAATGAATTCTTTATTTTAGATAACTAATAGGGGGAAAATCACTTTTATTAGGAGGAAGCTGAGTTTGGGGTGGATTTAAATAAAACTTCCCCTTACCAACAATCATTTTTTTTTTCCGGACCACCCTTATCCTACTTAAAATACTTGTGTTACCTACTCAGTCCTCATATTCATATAAACATGTGGCCAAATGATCAGTCAGACTTAATCTTATCGGCAGTAGTTCGTGATTGAAGTTATTGGTTTGCATTTCGGTGATCACTAAATTAGGATGTAGGCGAATAATTTGTTATACTAGTTGATTATTTTGTAAAATATACTATATGGGTATGTAACGACTCCTGTAGGCAAAGTATAACGAGGTCAGAGAGGACCACAAGAACATTCGAAGTGCCAATGGACATTTAGATTGAAAAATTGATGTATACAACCTACAGTCCTCCTTATGATGCTAATGATAATGGGGCATGATGATTATAATTGATAAAACAGCAACAACATCTTACGAGACAACGGTCACCTAATAGATTTTGGCATGATGGCTTCCAAGTGAACCATGAAAATGGCAAAGACATTTGAAATGTTGATGTTCATCACTCGAAGGTACGTATAGCTATAGTTGTCAAAATTGAACCCAAAACCTCACAACTAATGACGTTTTGGCTTTAACTGTTTACATATATACTTGCTATGTAAACTCATGATATTTGGTTAAGAGATTGTTAATAAACGAAAACATTTTTCTAAATCCACCCTATAATCAACTTTCCCTGTAGTAAAAGTGGCTTTCTCCCTAACAATTATTTTATTTTAAGCAAACAAGAATAACTCGTATATAATCAATAGAAAATTACATTAGCCCTCCGGATCCGAATCAAAGTAAAGTAGATACTAAGATCACGAAACACACTCATTAGTAACGTTAACTGTGAAAGTTCACATGCGGAGGGGAAACAAAGGTACATACTGCAATCACTCTGGTTGTCGAGGACAACTGATCTATGCATGCTGCACTTTAACTGCTTTTACGTACACACTATACATATACATGCTCACAAATCACAATACTACTAGAAACATTTAAAATATTTCTTACTTTGTTAAGTCTACTATCATGGACCATGTTAACGGTTGACCCTTCCGAGCTTACTCCTAAGTTTTTACAGTATTTCCGATCAGCAAATCGGTGGATTGTCAAGTTTATCTTTCTTTTCAGGATATTAACATTCAGTAAGCAACTCCATAACTTTGTTAGAGAAGCACATTCACCTACGCGAGTACGGTTGGATTTTGACCCACGAAACTGGGAATGGGGAACCATAACGTTTGACATCTCATGGCATATGAATATACAAACCCAAAATAAAAACAACTAGATTTCAATCTGGAATAACAAACACAAAATTGGTTAAAAAGACCAAAATCAACAAGTCCTGGGTGAATGGACAGTTAGATTTTGATACTGTTTGAATGGACAAAAATGTAAAAATAGGCAGGATGTAACCAGTTTCATCGTGCCCATTTTCAAATATTTTTTTCTTATTTTTAATTTACACAGGATGTATCCAGTTTTATCCATGCTATTTTTAAATTTAAGCTAGGATGAAACCAGTTTCATCCTTATTATTTTTTTTTTGACCACTTCACCCAAACTATTTTTTACTCTCCATTTGAACCGTGATTTAAAAATATTTGGACAAATAACCCATTTTCCAAACACAAATAGGTATGGCAAAATTAGGGAAATAAAATTAATAATTTAGGGATTGGAAGGTTGGGCCCTCTTCCTCCTCTATTGCCCATAGGGTCTGTGCCACCATGTGTTTCATTTTAGGGCTTTGTGTCTCACTTTGATCAATTTTTTTATATGGCATTCCATCTCTATGAATATTCTATGTATTCTTAAGAATTAGTTTTTGGTCGAAGTGAAATTTTTAGTAAATGGAGATAAGAGAAGGATGGTGTAATGATCACTGGAAGCACACATGAATCATGGGTCTTATTTTTGTTAGGTGAGAAATGAAACCCTGCGTAATAATTTGGGAGAGGCGACATCTTAAGTTGCTTTTAAGAATGCTTCGTTTCACGCTTATAGGGTACATAAATTGGTGCTAGAGGCCCCATTGAAGAATGGTCTTAAATAACATTGCCTAAGAATGACCTAGTGGCTTGCATCGTCTCAATCGACAAAACACGAGATCACCATCAAGAAACTGATTTAAGAGACGGTGGGATCAGAAGGTGCGCATACGTATATTATCAGACCTTGAGTGGTTGTTGGATTGGATCACCCAACAGCTAAGTTACATTATTTTTTCTGTTATTAGTGGCTAGGGTGTCCTTCCTTACAATATCATCTTAAACCTTTGATCCAGCTGTTCTGGGCCGCCTCTAACATTTTAGAGGAATGTTCTTGATCTAGGTGATATATGATCCGGCTTAGACATGAGATTTTTTTTATTTATAAGGATTATAAGGGACAAATCTTCTTCATTATGTACTTCTCGGTTATATAGAAGTTGGGCTACGCTAAAGTTTTGGAGTTCTCCTAGTAAAGAGTTGGGCTTAGACACTTCGAAAACAAGTCGCAGGCTTGTATGAGACATTTTGGAAGAAACCTGTTTTGAGGCATACTAAAATGTGTTGAGGCATATAAAATCATTTTCCTATTTAGGATGGGTTTATAAGGGGTGTCCTAATAATGGGTAGATTGCTAAGTTACCATTAATTGATTTAAATTACTTCAATACCTTTCACCTATTAAAACATAAACCTAAACTATCAAAATCCAAAATCATTTTCATTCCTAACCTAATTTAATCATTAATCAAACCGTTTTCATTTTATTTTTCGTCGGAGATTAATGGTGGATTCATAAATCTTTGATCATTGATAAAGCCACAAGCATAAATGAGTCATGTGAAGCGTTGCATAAAGATATTTAGCTTCAGATCCGCATATTGTAACCCCAGATCTTTGTTCTTCGTCTTTTTTGTCTCAGAGGAACAGTTCGGCTGATAATTAAACATGAAAATGATAGCCGAACTTCACTCTCTTAAAAAACACTCTTAGTTCGGTTGTTCAGTTTATTATTCGAATCAGTCGAACCTAAATTCGTCAGTTACAGAGTGAAGTTCGGCTGATAACTTGTCAGGCGAACCTATGTATATTTTCAAAAAACATAGGTTCGGCTGACAAGTTATCAGCCGAACCATTCATCAGATTAGTAGACCTAGGTTGTAAAAATTCAATTTTTTTAAAGAATTCAACCCAAAAAATGGAGATCAAACATTGTCTACAAGTATACATGTGAATCTGGTTTGAATCACACATTTTGGTCACTTCTAATCACTAAAATCTCAAAACCCAAGTTTTTTTCTCACTTTTCTTCTACCTCTCAAAAACTCCCAACTCCCTCAGTAGATAAGGGGTGATGAGTTCTGTTTACCTAGTGACCCTATTTTGGCACCATTAGGTATGCCTCAAAACATTTGAGTATGCCTCAAAATAGGTTTCTTTTGGAATGTGGTAGCCACATTTTGTTCTTTTCTTATGGACCATGGAAAATCAGGAAAGAAATACCTTCTAGTATGTTGGTGCAAATTTTTTTGACTTGGGTGTGTTGGTGCTGAGGCTTCTAAAGTTAATGATAATTCAATAGTTATTGATGATATGGAAGTCGTTAGTACGGCTGATGATACAAATATTGTTGATCACTCGGGGGCTACTGGTACGGTTGATGATGCAGATGCTGTTGATAACTTCTTGGATGTGATTTATGCAGTTGATGATATGAATGTTGCCGATGAATCAAAGGTTTACTAGTATGTTTGATGGCGCGGGTGTTATTGATGACTCGGAGGTCTATGACATGGTTGGTGACGTGGATGTTGTTGATGACTCGTAGGATACGAATACGGTTGTTGACAACGGGTGTTTTTGATGTGGATGTTAGAGCACTGCGCGGTCGAACTCGCAAAAGTTTCTATCTCAAGCTTGTTTGTCAAGTTTTGGTGATCAAAACTATAAGTATTGATTTCTAGTCTACTTATAGCTATGTCTCGGACTAGGATAAAATGTGTAGTTGAGCTTTAGACTTCACGACGTCCGTCGATTGAAGACGAAGATCTACTGAGGAGAACTTGGAGGAACTTCGTCAACAAAAGGTATGTGGAGACTGTTGATACATGAAAAATAATTTCCCTTAACTAGGCTGGGGTGCCCCAAAGAAGGGAAAGGTCACACAAAACATGGGGACTGAGGCCCAAGTCCACCAAGGAAGTATCCATAAGATGGAAGGGACAATGAAGGGATTAACAAGAAAAGAAGAAGGTCATATTAGAGAAGGGATGACATTAATAGTAATTAAGGAGGTTTAGGACACATGGCAAGATGTCATAAAAAGAAGGGGCTTTTGGAAAGTCTATATAAGAAAGAACAAGGTACAATGGAAAAACAACTCTCTCTCATACTATTCTAAGAAAAGTGAGGTCATCTTGGTGCACTAGGACGGGTAGGACCTAACGAGAATTCCGGTATAACATTTGGCGACCACACCCGGAGGCTCGTGCCTAGTTTATCATGATGCAGCCGAGTGGTACCAACCCAAACGCGGCAGGAAACCAACCAACCAGCCGTCCCATCAACTTGGATGAAGTAACAATAGAGGATGGGGATAGTGAGGAAGATGTGCCACTCTATGGACAGCTAGGAAGCATCCCCCAAAATAGGGAAATAGGCATCACACGCGGGGAGAGCACACAAACAGCCCAACAATCGAAATTCGCGGCCCCAAACATGCAATATATGTGGAGAGAATTAAAAGAGCGATCACAAAAGAGACGAGCATTAGAAGAATGGATAGCACAAGTTGTAATAGCAGGAAAAAATACCTCTGGAAAAGCAGTGGAGATAGAAAGACATCAAAACACCAAGAAGACAACAACTACAAGAGAGGAGATGGTAAGATACTTGGAGCAAAACTACCACATCGCGAAACAAGATGATCACCGTCAAACAAACATCCCGTACCCAATAAACATCCAAGAGTATCAATATCCTGAAGATTATGTCCCTCCTAAATTCAAAACGTACGATGGAGAAGGAAACGCGCGGGAGCACCTTAGTCGATTCCTTTCAGTTATGAATGACAGGGCCTCTGACGAAAAGATATTTCTAAGGGAGTTCCCCAAGTCTTTGACAGGAACGACATTTACTTGGTATGATAACTTGAAGGCGGAAAACATGGACTCTTGGATGACCATGATCTCGCTGTTATTAGGAAAGTTCTACTCCGCTAAGCGGAAGGTTACACTAATAGATTTGAGTAAAAATGGTCAGAGGATGGGCGAGGAAGTAGAAAAATATATCATGAGGTTCCGAAGGTTGGCATTGGATTTCCATGAGGATGTCAGCGAGGAAGAGCTCGTAGAAATATGCGTACGAGGAATGGTGTCCTTCAAAGGAAGTTTGATCAATTTCAGATTCCAGACTTTTGTTGAACTGGAAGAAGCAGCCGAAAGACTTGCCGACTGCATAGAAGAGTTGCCCGCAAATCTCAACTGGAACTACACGGTAAGTATTACGTATGCAATCCCCTATAACCCGAGGCCTAACATCAATGAAAGTGGAAACCGACAACAAATGAGTGACCCTCCCCAAAAAAGAAGCAGATGGACCAGAAAAGATTCAAGACCCCTCCTCCTCCGTTGCCATATGGGAGGGAACAAACAATTGGGCTCCTGAATAAATGGGTCGCCAGGGGCGAGGTCCAACTACCCCCAACAGTGGTAGATATCAACAAAATGAATAAAGATGCTACAAGATACTGTCATTATCACAGGAGGATGGGGCACCCAACCGTAGAGTGTCTCGCAATAAGGAGTATATTCGAACGAAAACACGAATCCGAGGAATTTGAAGCGACGAGGCAGATGATCGAAAGCGACCCCTTCCCGCGTCATTAAAAAAAAGGAGCAAGTAAAGCAGGTGTAATAATACAATGTTAAGCTCTGATTCAAACTTGTAAATCGTGCTTTTCGATGAGGAAGGTCATTTTTCTTAAAAAAAAAAACTCTCAAAAGGTCGCGGGAACGCCAGTAGCGCCCGATCGACTGAAAAAAGGATGCGGGAACGCCAGTGGCGCCCGATCGACTGACAAAAGGTTGCGGGAACGCCACTGGCGCCCGATCGACTGACAAAAGGTTGAGGGAACGCCAATGGCACCCGATCGACTGACAAAAGGTTGTGGGAACGCCAATGGCGCCCGATCGACTGGCAAAAGGTTGCGGGAACGCCAATGGCGCCCGATCGACTGAAAAAAGGTTGCGGGAATGCCAATGGCGCCCGATCGACTGACAAAAGGTTGCGGGAACGCCAATGGCGCCAGATTGACTGACAAAAGGTTGCGGAACGCCAATGGCGCCCGATCGACTGACAAAGGTTGTCGGAACGCCAATGACGCCCGATCGACTGACAAAAGGTTGCGGGAACGCCAATGGCGCCCGATCGACTGATAAAAGGTTGCGGGAACGCCAATGGCGTCCGATGGACTGACAAAAGGTTGCGGGAACGCCAATGGCGCCCGATCGACTGACAAAAGGTTGCGGGAACGCAAATGGCGCCCGATCGACTGACAAAAGGTTGCGGGAACGCCAATGGCGCCCGATCGACTGAAAAAAGGTTGCGGGAACGCCAATGGCCCCTATCGACTGACAAAAGGTTGCGAGAACGCCAATGGCGCCCGATCGAGTGACAAAAGGTTTCGGGATTGCTACTGGCGCCCGATCGAGTGACAAAAGGTTGCGGGAACGTCAATGGCGCCCGATCGACTGACAAAAGGTTGCGGGAACGCCAATGGCGCCCGATCGACTGACAAAAGGTTGCGGAACGCCAATGGCTCCCGGTCGACTGACAAAAGGTTGCGGAACGCCAATGTCGCCCGTTCGACTGACAAAAGGTTGCGGGAACGCCAATGGCGCCTGATCGACTGAAAAAAGGTTGCGGGAACGCCAATGGCGCCCGATCGACTGACAAAAGGTTGCGGGAACGCCAACGGCGCCCGATTGACTGACAAAAGGTTGCGGGAACGCCAACGGCGCCCGATCAACTGACAAAATGTTGCGGAATGCCAATGGCGCCCGATCGACTGACAAAAGGTTGCGGGGATGCCAATGGCGCCCGATCGACTGACAAAAGGTTGCGGGAATGCCAATGGCGCCCGATTGACTGACAAAAGGTTGCGGAGCGCCAATGGAGCCCGATCGACTGACAAAAGGTTGCGGAGCGCCAATGGTGCACGATCGACTGGCTAAAGGTTGCGGGAACGCCAATGGTGCCCGATCGACTGAAAAAAGGTTGCGGGGACGCCAATGGCACCCGATCGCTGACAAACTTACTAAAGGTGGCGGGAACCCAGTGCCGCCTGATCGACTGACAAAAGGTTGCGGGAATGCCAATTGTGCCCGATAAGCTAACAATTCACAACAACTGCGGGAACGCTAATAGGGGCCGATCATTTAACACCTACATCTCGCCCTCCCGATTCCCATCGAGAAAAACTAAGGGGGGAGTAGGCGCGTTTACCATATACATCTCGCCATCCCGATTCTCATTGAGAAAAACTAAAGGGGGATAGGCGCGTTCAACATACACTCCGCTCTCCCAATTCCCATTGAGAAAAACAAGGGGGAGTAGGCATGTTTAACCTATACATCTCGTCCTCCCGATTCCCACTGAGAAAATATAAGGGGAGAGTAGGCGCGTTTAACATATACCCCACCCTCCCGATTTCCATTGAGAAAATCTAAGGGGAGAGTAGGCGCGTTTAAAATATACCTCTCCCTCCCGATTCCCGTCGAGAAAAACAAGGGGGAGTAGGCGCGTTTACCATATACATTTCGCCCTCCCGATTTCCATTGAGAAAAACTAAAGGGGGGATATGCGCGTTCAACATACACCCCTCCCTCCCGATGCCCGATTGAGAAAAAACAAAGGAGGAGAGTAGACGCGTTTAACACACGCAGAGCATAATCCTAAGCACCAACGCGCAAGCATAGTACTTCGAAGCAAGTCCTTACATCAACAAACAACAAAACGAGAATATAAAACATACATAAATTTAAACAATGATAAAACTTTAAACATTAATCCAACTCCACAAGACGGGGTAGAAAGGAAGAATAAAAATTGTTTATGAAGAAACTAAAGCAAGCACAAGGTGAAAACACATCAAGTGGATTGAAGAGCAGACAGTTGTTGCCGCTTCTGCTCAAGGGCATCCCGAACATTCTTCTCCGCGGTCTCCGCCCGGGTCATCTCATCACTCACCACTCCTACCTCGGCAAGCAATTGGTGCACTACATCTTTCTTTTGCGCAGTTGTCGCAGAACATTTCTTTAGTTCCTCCTAGAGTTCAGTTATCCGAGCTGTGAGTTGGACGCGGGGGTCTTTACGATTCTTAACTGCAACAAGCCCTCCAACTAGCTTATAAGAAACTTCAAATTAATGGCCGCTCGTACGGAAGCTTCCCAACTACTGATGGTGGCCGCGTCAATCGGACCATCCCCCACTATGGTAAGTTCGTCGGCAACCTCCAGCAGGTTCTTAGTCATATAACACAACGTCTTCATATCCAATA
Organism: Papaver somniferum; assembly: GCF_003573695.1. Classification (NCBI taxonomy): domain Eukaryota; kingdom Viridiplantae; phylum Streptophyta; class Magnoliopsida; order Ranunculales; family Papaveraceae; genus Papaver; species Papaver somniferum. The sequence goes on along the minus strand of NC_039366.1, from coordinate 162,128,550 downwards.
GACCGACATTAACCATGTGGCCACCGTTCCGTTCCACAATGTCCTTGTAAGCGTCAGCAAAAGATGCAGGAACCCAAAACCCATAAACTAAAGTATGGGTGGCGGGGTCGACCCCAGCCGCAACAGCATCCACCACCACAGGAAATTGGAGTTGCGCGCCCGACGCCACGAGGGGAATTTCTGTTTGGGTATCAGGGGGCACGCCCGTCTGAGATCCACCGTGGTCCTTACGAACGCGCATGGAACCACCATTACCACCAACACCTATGCGCCGCTCGGCGTCCACACCAGGAGTCTCGGGTTTGCTCCTTGATAGACACATTTTTGTGTCTAAGTTGTCCTCAATTTTCTCTATGTTGGTACTCGATTTTGTACTTATTGTGGTGTTTTGTGTGTTTGTAGGTATTTTTGAGAAATAAACAATTTTGGAAAAATCGGCTCGGGGCACCCCCGGAGGATATTTGTTAAAGGCACCCTCACTTTGGATAAAGGCACCACTAGGCACCCTAGTTGTTAAAGGCACCCATATTTTGGATCAGGGCACTTCATCCTCAACATTTTGAATTTCAAATGTGGCGGGAAACTGTTGCACTTGAAGAACATATTAGGGCTTGATTTTTGGGCGTGCTAGAAGTAGACTCAATGGCTGAAACTTCATGGTTCGACTTGATTGATCTTAACAGGCATGGTACGATCAATGTTTTGGGTTAGAATTGGCTGGAAACTCAGATTACGTAATTCAGGGAATTACGTATTTTATAAACCCGTTAATGGTTGTTTTGGTTTTGGACGACTTCTAGGGAGATTACAACGCTGCAATTGGTTGGATTGGGCCTGTTTCAGATTAACAGGTCTGCTAAGTCCATCAGAACCGGTGAATTTGGCCTATATCATCGGAGAGAAGAAAACAGACAGTACGTGTACAAAGTGAGACAATCACGGGATTTTATGAGTTGTAGTGAGTTTTAAACATGTACGACAGAGTTAAGCAACCATTTGGAGCATGTATAAGATAAATATGGAGATTTTACAGCTGCAGAGCGTGTGAAAATCAAAATCAGAGAAAGAAAATCTGTACCCTGCATGGAGAATAATGAAGAATATTTTACAATCAAGACGAGATATTTTGTTGTTAATATGGATAAATAGGCTGTTGGGATGTTGTAGAAGGGGGAAGGATAGTTTGGGAGAGTTTTAGAGCACCAGAAAGTCGAAAAAATCAAGTTACAGAGCTGCCATTTTTCTACTGCTGCTGAAGAACACGAAGAACATAAGACGCACACCCTTGTGTCGTTTATGCTACAGTGATTGCGACTGTTACATAACAGTCTTAAAAGCTACAGTTCCAGAGACTGTCGCGGGACAGTCTTATTTGTTACAGTGACAGCGACGGTCAACATATATCGTTCTCTGTAACTTTAATTATTTTCACACTTTTATCATTTGTAAACCCATCTTTGAGCATAAATGAAATCAACTTTTGAACGTGTTTCCAACATGATGAGAGGCTAATTTCTCCCACAACCAAGGCAATGAGGAAGCTATTTACGCATGAATAATTGGTAATCATTTATTTCCTCTAATTTGATGTGTTTTTATTTTATTTGTTCTTCTTTACGTTTTTGGGTTTTTGTCTTTTCCTTACAGATTTTGGAATTGGGAGCGAAAGAAAATTTTGCCAAAACTTTGGTGAATACTTAAATACTTGGAGTAAAAGACAAAGCGAAAGGAGCGAAAGAAGATTTTTTTTTTTGTTTTTATTAAAAAAAGAGAGAAAAAAAAAGAGAGACATTTTATTTTGTTTTATTTTATTTTTTGTTAGACTTTCCTTTTCTTTTGGACTTTGGACTTGGACGTTTGGACATTCTTTTATTTTTAAACCCTACGAAAGGGTAGTATTAATTATTAAACTGTTTGCAGAGAAGGACGGTGATTACGATATCACCTCGGCCCCTCGGGTTCGTATACGACATTAGAGTTGTGGCCCGAGTCGACTTCAGCGGTTCATCCCCCATCTGGAACGGGAGGTAAGTTTGTCGAAACACTCGTGAATCCCCTGTCAGCGAGTTACTGTATTCCTTCGTTTGCATATATGCTGAGGACTTGAAAAATTTCCGAGTAAAGGGTAAGGACTGGCCATACAAGATAAGGGTTCGGATTTCATCACCGTTCTCTTCTTGCCCGCCTTAGGAAAACAAAACCAAACGCGAACCTAAACCTAAAATTTGGAATAGAACGAGACCTATAGGGTAACGAGCTTAATAGGAAAGTCGTTCGAAAAATATTGGTTACTCTTTTGAGCATACTTCGAAGTTCATGATGGTTTCTGTGAGTTGAATGCGTGACTGCGCCGCCTTGGAATGCGGTGAGGCCTTGGGTATCAAAGCTCTACGCAGCTTCCCTCGCCTCTATTCAACTTACTTTGACTCGGATTGATTCCAGAGGGGTTTGCTCAAATTGTAACGAATTCCCATTCGAAGGATTAGAAGCTGGTCTAGAAACAATCTAAGTGGAGCCATCATGCTTTTTGTTTGCTAGAAATCAGTAGGTTTGCTGTGGTGGAGTCAGCCTTGTTTGTGTTTGCATAGAACTTCCCTTCCTTTTAGGACTTTTTTTTTTTTTTTTCTAGTGTATGCCCGAGGTTATCAGAGAGCGGGCTTGGAAAAAACACTCTAGGTCGTTTGATTAGTGATAAACCTAGTAGTTCTTCTTGTGAAGGCGGGGAGCTCGAAGACTTCTTTTGAGAGCCCCGTTTTTGGAAACTTCAGTTTTGAAAATCTGTCTCTTCGTGAGGAAGGTACCCCTAGTACTTCAGCTGTGCCAGCGATGGCAACTTTGAAAGATTACATGTTCCCAACTAGGACCAACCGAGCTTCGTGCATTAAATTGCCAGCCACTACGGCTAATTTCGAGATAAAACCTAGTATTCTTCAGATGATCCCTATTCTTAGGAAAGATGATGAGAACCCTTATTTTCATATTAGGGACTTTGAGGAAATTGTGGGAATTAGAATAAAAGACCTACTGATGAAGTTTTGAAACTTAAGATGTTTCCCTTTTCCTTGAGAGATAAAGCCAAGACCTGGCTGAACAACCTCACATGAGTCCATTGAAACATGGCAGAACTTATTGCTGCTTTCTATATGAATTCTACCCTAAGCATAAAACTGCAGCTGTTAGGCAGAAAATTAGTTGCAGTGCAACAAGAGGGAGAATCTCTTTATAGGTTTTTAGAGAGATTCAATGATCTCCTATCCCAGTGTCCTCACCATGGATTTGATAAGATGAAACTGTGAGATTATTTATGATGGTTTAGACTATTCGACCAAAGCCATGGTCGAGTCTATGTGCTGGTGAGTTCACAGTAAAAGTGCTGATGATGCTTTACCTTCTTAGGACTATCGCTGAAAAATCCCAACAGTGGGAGTCTTGTGTTGAACCCTAAAAGACTCTTGGTCAATAGAAGTAGCACCAATATGGTAGATACAAGCTTCGGTCAGATGCTAAGTTTGTTGCTTTGTCTAGAAGGTTAGAAGCTTTGGAATTGAATCAGTCTAACATAGGTCTCTTGTTGAACCTGATGAGAGGATTAGAGCCTCTCAAGTCTCTAGTTGTGGAGTAGAACCCAATAACTCGTTTTGGGAAGGTCAGGTTAGTGAAGAACAAGCCCATGCTGTCTATAACAACGCTAGGTTTGAAACCGTCAGAAGATTGACCCATACTCAGAACCTACAACCCTGGTTGGAGAAACCATCCTAATTTCTTGGTCTAAGGGCCAGAATCAAGGTCAGTCTAGTAATCTCAGTTCCCCCAGGTTTTGGCTACACTAAGAATCCTTCAGTCCCACAGTTTCAGAACCCTTCAGATAAAAAGATATGAGTTTAGAAGACTTGCTCGTTATCGTAACACTGTGCAGTTTCAGCAATCTGTTGCTCAAGGATAGAAGAAATAAAATAGGTCAGGCTAACTCCAGCTATTTCGAGTTGAAAACCAGGTTAGTCAGATAAATGATCTTTGAGAAAAGGTAAGTTTCCTAGTCAACTCAACCCAATCCAAAGGAATTAAGAAATAGGTGAAAGACATCGATCATGTGAATCTATTACAAACCCTTAGGAGTGGTAGAGTGATGACAAAGGTTGCCATGCCTGATAGTAACATATGCAGTTCACCCTTCTGAACCAGAAATGAGGAGACTGATAGAGTCTCTAAAGAGACCAATGAGGGTCTTGAGCCCGGCTTTGTCCAGAGCCCCATTCCCCAACTACTAGTTCCAACAAAGGGGAGTCCACTTTAATGATATATTGGAGGTTTTTAAGCAGGGAACCATCAACGTCCTGGACGATTAGCGATTCCCGCTACTAAGGTTTCTAAGGACTTGTGTACACGAAAGCGTAAGCTTAGTGTCCAAAAGAAAGCCTTCCTAGCTAGTCACGTGAGTTCCATTATTCAGAATACCACTACTCCTAAGTATAAAGACCCAGGGTCCCCTACCATTTCTTGCACAATAGGTAAATACCGTGTTGAGAAAGCTTTGCTTGACTTAGGAGCCAGTGTGAATTTACTTCCATACCATGTGTACCTCAAGCTAGGACTTGGTGATATGAAACCTACCCAGATGACACTTCAGTTAGCTGATAGGTCCGTTAAAATTCCTCGTGGTGTGATCGAGGATGTTCTTATTGAGGTCGACAAGTTTATTTATCCAGTGGATTTTGTTCCTAGATACCCAACCTGTCCCTGACCCAGAGAACCAGATACCAGTGATTTTAGGTCGCCCATTTTTAGCAACATCCAATGCGATCATTAATTGTCGAACTGGTATTATGAACTTGTCTTTTGGTAATATGACTATTGAGCTGAACGTCTTTCATATTAGTAAGCTACCCTCTGAACTAGATGACTCGAGCATAGAAGAGGTAAACATGATAGGAACATTAGTCGAGGAGTCATTACCAAACACTTTGTTAGAAGATCCGTTAGAGAAATGCCTAGCTCACTTTGGGATTGATTTCGATGATGATAATGTGATTAATGAGGTGAATGCTTTGTTAGATTCAACCCCTTTGTTAGACACTAGTAACGGATGGAAACCTAAGTTCGAACCACTACCAGTTTCTAAGTCTACCCTAGTTCCTTCGTTAGAAGAGCCTCCTAAGTTGGACCTAAAACCATTGCCAGATACCCTGAAGTATGTGTTTTTAGGCCCGTCTGAAACTTTACCTGTGATTGTTGCTTCCGACTTGGATAGTGATCAGGAAAGTAGGCTAGTGACCGTCCTTCAAAACAACAAGGAAGCTTTAGGGTGGACCATAGCAGACATTAAGGGTATAAGTCCTACTGTTTGTATGCATCAGATCTATTTAGAGGAAGATACCAAACCTTCTAGGGAGATGCAACGAAGACTAAACCCTAATATGAAAGAAGTAGTTCGAACCGAGGTTCTTAAGCTGTTAGATGCAGGCATTATCTACCCCATTTCAGACAGTAAGTGGGTCAGCCCCGTTCAGGTTGTTCCCAAGAAATCCGGTATTACTGTAGTCCAGAATGATAACAATGAGTTAATCCCGACCCGAGTGACCACGGGTTGGCGTGTTTGTATTGACTATAGGAAATTGAACAAGGTCACTAGGAAGGACCACTTTCCCCTTCCCTTTATCGACCAAATGCTAGAGAGATTAGCTGGACATAGTCATTACTGTTTTCTAGATGGCTACTCAGGCTACAATCAGATCGTTATTGCCCCAGAAGACCAAGAAAAAACTACTTTTACTTGTCCCTTTGGTACCTTTGCGTATAGACGCATGCCTTTCGGGCTATGTAACGCCTCTGCGACTTTTCAGCGTTGCATGATGAGCATATTTTCCGATATGGTAGAAAAGTTTTTAGAGGTCTTTATGGATGATTTTTCAGTGTTTGGTTCGTCTTTCGATGAGTGCTTGCATCATTTGTCATTAGTGTTGACTAGGTGTAAGGAAAAGAATCTAGTGCTTAATTGGGAAAAATGTCATTTCATGGTTCGATCAGGAATTGTCTTAGGACATATCGTATCTTCTAAGGGTATAGAGGTAGATAAAGCCAAAGTTGACCTTATCAAGACTTTACAGGTCCCAAAAACCGTAAGAGATATTAGGTCATTCTTAGGGCATGCAGGTTTTTATCGTCGATTCATTAAGGATTTTAGCTTGATTTCTAGACCTCTTTGCAACTTGCTTGCAAAAGATGTTAAGTTTGTCTTTGATGATGCTTGTTTAGAGGCTTTTGAGAAGCTTAATACTTTACTCACTACCGCCCCCATAGTCCAGGCACCCAACTGGAACTTACCCTTTGAGATCATGTGTGATGCTTCAGATTATGCTATTGGTGTTGTGCTAGGTCAGCGAGAATATAAATTACTTCATGTGATTTACTATGCTATCAAAACTCTAAATGATGCCCAGTTGAACTATACCACTACCGAGAAGGAAATTTTAGCCATTGTGTTTGCCTTAGACAAGTTTAGACCCTATCTCTTAGGTTCTAAGATCGTCATATATACTGATCATGCTGCTTTGAAATATCTTTTGTCTAAGAAGGATACGAAACCTAGATTGATTAGGTGGACACTTTTGTTGTAAGAGTTTTCTCCAGACATTAGAGACAAAAAGGGTGCCGAAAATGTAGTAGCAGACCACTTGTCTAGGCTAGTTGTTGATTCCCCTGATGATTCCCTTCATATAAGGGATAGTTTTCCTGATGAACAAATTTTCTTTGTTACCCAAGCACCTTGGTATGCGAATATAGTGAATTATCTTGTTACTGGTCGAATGCCCCAACATTGGGGTAAACAAGATCGTTGTAGGTTTTTAGCCGAGGTTAAGCACTTCTTTTGGGATGATCGTTATTTGTTTAAGTATTGTCCAGACCAGATTATTAGGAGATGTATACCTGAGAGTGACTAGTCCAGTATTATTTCCTTTTGTCATGATCATGCTTGTGGAGGTCACTTTAGTGCTAAGAAGACTGCTGCTAAGATATTGCAGTGTGGATTCTATTGGCCTTCGTTGTTTAAAGACTCCCATAGTTACTGTGTTACTTGTGAGCGTTGCCAGAAATTAGGAACCATTTCCCGTAGGAACATGATGCCCTTGAACCCTATTTTAGTTGTTGAGGTCTTTGATGTGTGGGGTATTGACTTTATGGGTCCGTTTCCTAATTCTTTTGGTAACCTATACATCCTTGTCGCCATAGACTATGTCTCTAAGTGGATTGAGGCGGTTGCGTGTAAAACCAATGACCATAGGGTTGTGATTGAGTTCTTGAAAAATAATATACTTACACGTTTTGGTACACCGCGAGCTATAATTAGTGATGGAGGGTCGCACTTTTGTAATGGACCTTTTAGGCTTCTGATGAAGAAATATGGTATTACACATAAGGTAGCTACCCCGTATCATCCGCAGACTAGTGGTCAGGTAGAGGTTTCCAATAGGGAGTTAAAACGTATATTAGAGAAAACAGTTAATCCTAATCGGAAAGACTGGTCGTCTAGGCTTACTGATGCCCTTTGGGCTTACCGTACTGCGTTTAAGACCCCCATTGGAATGTCGCCTTATCGGCTTGTGTATGGCAAGGCATGTCATTTACCTGTTAAGTTAGAACATAGAGATTATTGGGCTGTTAGGAAACTAAATTTTTCACTTGACAAGGCAGGATCCCATAGGAAACTCCAGCTCAATGAGTTGGACGAGATTCGTATAGATGCTTACGATAGTGCGAAGGAGTATAAGAACAAAGTGAAACTTGTGCATGATAGAAGCATTTTACGGAAGTCATTTTCTCCATGTCAAAAAGTTCTTCTGTATGATACCCGTTTACATCTTTTCCCTGGGAAGTTACGTTCTCGGTGGACGGGTCCTTTTATTTTTCGCACTGTCTTCCTCATGGAGCTGTTGAAATTGAGACACCGGATGGTAGTAGTTCTTCGAAGGTTAACGGTCAGAGATTGAAACCCTTTTTAGAGCCCTTTCCTACAGGTGATGTTGAGGAGGTCCCTCTGGAGGATCCTGTTTACCCTTGATTGACCATCGAGGAAGTTGCATGTTGTATATTAGCTTTTGATTTTCTTCACCCAGGTACTATCTTTCCAACTTCTCCTCGTGTTATTTTACTTTTGGTATTGCTCTTTCATTAGAAAGATTGAGGACAATGTTAGATTTAAGTTTGGGGATGGGGAAGAACTTTTTAGTTGCACTTTTGAAACTTCTAGCGTCACATGGTATCCGATTAGCTAAGTTTCATACTGTTTCTCACCGAAAAGATAGAAATTGGAATGCTAGGGATAACAACCTTTTGAGACATTAGAGAAAAAGACATTGAGATTCTTGAAATTCAGGAGAGAACTTGTTCCTTTTAGAGGGTAACCGTGATAGACCTAACCATACATGATGAAAATGCAAGTAGGTCAGGAAATGCCAGAAAGACAAAGAAACCTCACAATGTAGTCTTAGTTACTGGATTGCGACTCTGTCTTAGTAGAAACTTATCATCATCAACAAGCGGAGCGACATCAAAATTTATGAAGAAAGTTGAAGATGTTTTCGGTTTATAAGCAACAATAGAAAAGAATAATTCAAAAATCAAACTTGAAGTTATAAGAGCAAATGATATAAGTTGTTAGAATTCATGATACCAAGACATCACAAGTTGCGAAGATCCAAGTTTTGAAAGTCCTTCTCTCATGGCCATGTAAATTGTTGTCTTGTAATTTTTGTTTCCAAAACAAACAAAAAATAAAAAAAAAATGAAAAAAAATGAAAAATGAAAAAAATCATCGTTATGTTTTGTTCAATAAGGCCAAAGGGAAGTAGAAATTTATAAGTCAAACAAGAAATCGAAGAGAAGAGTTAATTGTCAAGGTTCTATGAGGTTCGATAGTTTATCATCAACAGTTGAAGACCGAAGAAGACGTTGTTTCTACTGAGCACTATGAGAGAGTCGAAGAAAGATACATTTGGTTGCTTTGTTAGTCCTCCTTCAATCTGGCACAAGATCTTTCTAGCACTGGTTTAACTCATCACACGTAATTAGTCCAGCTGTGTAGCAGATGTCCCTCTCATCTTTATCTCTCTCCTAATCTTATCCAGCTGTAAATCAGCGGACGCATCTTACAATGTTTATCTAGCTGTGTAGCGGATATCTCTTTATCTAGCAGTGTTGCGGATGTGTCTCCCCTTTCTTTAGTCAGCTTTAGAGCTGGCACCTTTAATTTTTCTGGCATTCTAGTTACTTGGCGATAGGTTGAGAATACGTATGTCCTCATAACTCTTTGGATACTTGTGACCAATTAGAAGTCTTGGTTTTGTGGGTACACCTCTGGTAAACCCTCCCGAGATTAACTCGATTTTATTTTTATTAGTTTTGCTCGAGGACTAGCAAATAAGAAGTTTGAGGGTATTTGATAGACACATTTTTGTGTCTAAGTTGTCCTCAATTTTCTCTATGTTGGTACTCGATTTTGTACTTATTGTGGTGTTTTGTGTGTTTGTAGGTATTTTTGAGAAATAAACATTTTTGGAAAAATCGGCTCGAAAAGTTGCTCGGGGCACCCCCGGAGGATATTTGTTAAAGGAACCCTCACTTTGGATAAGGGCACCACTAGGCACCCCAGTTGTTAAAGGCACCCATATTTTGGATCAGGGCACTTCATCGTCAACATTTTGAGTTTCAAATATGGCGGGAAACTGTTGCAGTTGAAGAACAGATTAGGGCTTGATTTTTGGGAATGCTAGAAGTAGACTCAATGGCTGAAACTTCATGGTTCGACTTGATTGATCTTAACAGGCATGGTACGATCAATGTTTTGGGTTAGAATTGGCTGGAAACTCAGATTACGTAATTCAGGGAATTACGTATTTTATAAACCCGTTAATGGTTGTTTTGGTTTTGGACGACTTCTAGGGAGATTACAACGCTACAATTGGTTGGATTGGGCCTGTTTCATATTAACAGGTCTGCTAAGTCCATCAGAACCGGTGAATTTGGGATACATCATCGGAGAGAAGAAAACAGAGAGTACGTGTACAAAGTGAGACAATCACGGGATTTTATGAGTTGTAGTGAGTTTTAAACATGTACGACAAAGTTAAGCAACCATTTGGAGCATGTATAAGATAAATATGGAGATTTTACAGCTGCAGAGCGTGTGAAAATCAAAATCAGAGAAAGAAAATCCGTACCCTGCATGGAGAATAATGAAGAATATTTTACAATCAAGACGAGATATTTTGTTGTTAATATGTATAAATAGGCTGCTGGGATGTTGTAAAAGGGGGAAGGATAGTTTGGGAGAGTTTTAGAGCACCAGAAAGTCGAAAAAAATCAAGTTACAGAGCTGCCATTTTTCTGCTGCTGCAGAAGAACACGAAGAACATAAGACGCACACCCTTGTGTCGTTTATGCTACAGTGATTGCGACTGTTACAGAACAGTCTTAAAAGCTACAGTTTCAGCGACTGTCGCGGAACAATCTTATTTGTTATAGTGACAGCGACGGTCAACATATATCGTTCTCTGTAACTTTAATTATTTTCATACTTTTATCATTTGTAAACCCATCTTTGAGCATAAATGAAATCAACTTTTGAACGTGTTTCCAACATGATGAGAGGCTAATTTCTTCCACAACCAAGGAAATGAGGAAGCTATTTACGCATGAATAATTGGTAATCATTTATTTCCTCTAATTTATAATTTATAATTCACTCAATCACTGCTTTTGCAGAGTTTTTAATTGTTTGAAAAAAATTTCTTAATTAGTTGTGATTCAATTAGATAGGTTATGCTTTGTTTAGATAATCTATGCTTAGGGATACAATTAATTTTTGAGAATTTTCCAGATTATTTGTGAATTAAGAAATAAGAGTCTTAAAAGATAATTAGAGTTTTGGATTGTTTACCATAATTTATTCATGTGTAATAATGAAATCAGTGTCTTGGTTGTTTTCTAATATCTTGAAGTCAATTTTGCAATAAGTTTTGTTTGTTTTTAAATTTTTATTAAGTCTAAAATTCATTGCCTTCACAAGTCTTAAAACAACCCTTTTATCACTATCTACAACAACTTTGAAAACACATCACTCCCTCCCTTACCATTACTACCCATGATCTAATAGCAAAATCAAGCTTCAGTCAAGGACGCGGGTTTCACGAAATGACAGGATACAAACATGTACATATTAAATTTCTATACCAACCTCGGACGCGGCTTGATGTTGCAGAGGATCAATATCCTTGTCGCGGGATACATAGGAACCAGAAGACGATCCTGGATCACTAGCAGCACCTGGAAATTCAAAAGTGAGTAACATGGCGAATAAATGTGCTGATTTAAAAAAAAACAGGAGAGAGAAACATTGATGACTTCAGACAGAATATTAGTCACCTTGAAAACCACTTGTAGGGACTACCACGTGGGATGAGGACCCACCAAACACAGACCTATTGGACCCAGATGGGCTCATTTATTCCAGGACAACATTGGGAGATACAGGAACCTCACCCCTAGCACGAACAGTCTGAGCCCGAGGAGGGTGAACGGATAACACATTAAGACGCGACGAGACCCATCCGCCACCCTCAGACAAACTAATTCCGAGATTGTTCAGCTGATCAGCAAAAGAGGGATTGGGATCCTTGATGGCACCTTGAAAAGGTTGCGATACCCCCCTTTGACGAGACTGTCCAAGTTGCAAGGGAGACACGTCTGCGGAGGAACAAGGGTGCAAAGGAGGATCTAAAAACTTTGCTGCCTCACGCCTAGCTTTTTTAGCAAGGCTCTTCTCGGACCAGTCACGCTCAGGCATGTTCAAATATTCCTCTATACAGTAAGACGGGGGTTTCCATCCCATATAACTGGAAGGAGGAGCATCCTGAGAATACAATTGAGCCAGTCTCCTTTCAACGTCCAGATTGGTTTCAAAAAAAAAAGAGAGGGGGATGAAGGGGACCAGATACTAAGAAAAACAAACGATTAATAATACCTGAGCTGCCAAAGAACTAGGATACGGCTTGGATACGTTCAAACGAGGGGGTTTGTGATTGAAAAACTTCGTCTCTTTTTTCGGCCAAATGGGATCACAACCTTCAGGGGGTCCCAAGAAGTCACGATAACTTCCAAAGGGCGTCCCTTGGTGCCTGGAGGAAGATGATGCGCCATTGCTACGGCATCATCAAGTTTAATCCTCCTCGACGCGTGGAGTGCTTTAAGGTCTTGGTAAGACAAGACTTTAGGGGGAATTCGCTCCCGCCGAGAGAAATCCAAAGCGCCGCATCGCATCAAAAGTTGATAATTTTGGGCACCTTCGGTAACTGCCGAGGGTCGATCCGGAAGAGGATGCTTGAACAAGAAATTAATCCCCCGATCGTCCAAATACACGGTCCTTTGAAGACATAGCGGTTGAAACTAGCAATGATGTCCGAGGTGTCCGTGCTCTTCGGAGGTGGGAATCTAAGAGGGACTCAGCCACACGGTCGGGGTTGTAAGACACAGCTATAAATTTACCAGCATGAAAACTAGGAAGATAGCCAGGCAACACCGCCATCATCGAGTCAAAGTCTGATTCCAATAATAACTGCGTCGAATCCAAATCCATGTCAAAGGGTGCAGTAAAGTCGTAGTGGGTCGTCCCGGATCGACCGTCATGATAGGGGAACGACTCAAAATCTTTAGCCGTGTTTAAGAACCGCGCTATATCACCCTTCGGTACTTTCCCCTTCTTGCGCCAGAGTGCCATGCGGGGATAACTGTAGTCAACTGGAACCTTTTTCACCGAGCCATCGTCTTGGTCGCATCCTCTTCGCGGCGGATTTCCAATTCATGGGGATCAGGGGCATATGAAGTAAGGTGTTCCCAAGACCACACAAGCATGAAGGATGCAGGAATATAGGTCTCGACCTTGTGGGCTGACCCCACCGATTGAAGATCATGGCAAAACAAATCCAAGTGCCGGTATAGGCCTCCCAAAAACATAGGAGTGAGAGGAAATGAAACCCCGCGGGACAATATCACCGCCATTGGAAGCAACTCATTCTTTATCGTGTCCTGAGGACTGTACTCGAATACGTCGCGACAGAGCCAAAGAAGAATAAAAGCAGCCAGCTCAGCTCGTGGATTAGGCTCCCTGCGCTCCGGGGGAAGTACCTTTCCCTCTACCAAGTGCGAGGCCCAAAATCGGATCCAAAGATGAAAAGACGCGCGCTTGCTATCCTTGGCAACCTATTCAGAGTCAGGTGCAATGACCAAAGCGTTAGGACCGTGAATTGATTCATATGCACGATATGAGCTACTAAGTAGACGCTCCCCCGAGGGAGGGATCAGAGCGTTCTTCCTTTTCTTACTTTCAACAAGCGCGACTTTCCCTTCGACAGCAGTCGGGGACCCCACTTTGCTCGCGCCCACAGTTTTCCCTTCCGTGATGACGAATTTCTTTGTTTCGCCTTTTTGGGTCGATGCCTTGTCATTTCGTACCAGTTCAACCCAGGAAGCATCCATGCAGTCTAGCAAATAACCCCACAGAATCCGGTCAGCTAGGGTAAGCGCTTCATAGATGGATGTCTCGTCATAAGAATGGGTCCCGTGAAGAGGTAAGCCAGTGAGTGCGACGACATCCTCTAAAACGAAAGTGGATTCTCTCCATGCTGTAAGGAGGGTATGAACGGGAGATACTCAGCGGCATAAAAGTCGCGTCATGTCGCATTTGCATCTCTCTACTTCTTGTTGAAGAGAAGAATCTATAGCCTCATTGATCCCATCCATGCGAAGTATTGCCGCGTGGTCACGATTATCACGAATATAAGCCACCCAATGTGGCCCTATCAGAGGAGGTTTCGATGTAAATCGGGTGTCAATGTCTGGGAGATCATAATCACCACGATGGATAGCCATACGGGGTACCCTTTTAAACGGAAAATAACCATATCCGCCGGCTCTGGGCACATAAGCCACCCAGGGGAGGTTGGGTAAGGCAACACCAGGGGATTCAAAATACGAGGAATGAGATTATCATTTAGAGGCATCGCGCGTTTGTCCCCGCGGAACTCTTTCAGTTTCAGCGCGCGCTTTTATTACAGGGGTTCCGGTGAACTCCGCGAGTGTATAGGATTTTCCATCAGCGGGGGGAGGTAAATGAACCTCCTGCTCTCCTGAGTAACCGCTCTCTTCCGATCCCTCGCTCTTCGCTTCCTCTGATTCGTCGGACTCGCCTAAGGAGCTACCATTAGAAGAGCTACTTGACATGGCGCATGTATGGGTATGATATGTGAGAAGGTGAATGGTAAAAGAAGTGAAAGAAACAAGTAAATTGGAGGGCTCATATATATAGGGAATCGAAGGCATAAAGGCGGCAGTTGCACAAACAAATACGATAACTAATAAGGAACTGAGGAGATCGTGTTAGGAGGAGTTTAAACGTCGCCCACGAACGCCAAGAGGGAAGATGTCCAGATAATGACTATAAGGTTATCTTACGATTAACCTCATAGTCAGGGGACTAATGTTGATACATGAAAAATAATTTCCCTTAACTAGGCTGGGGTGCCCCAAAGAAGGGAAAGGTCACACAAAACATGGGGACTTGGGGACTGAGGCCCAAGTCCACCAAAGAAGTATCCATAATAGTAATTAAGGAAGTTTAGGATACATGTCAAGATGTCATAAAAAGAAAGGGCTTTTGGAAAGTCTATATAAGAAAGGACAAGGTACAACGGAAAAACAACTCTTTATCATATTATTCTAAGAAAAGTGAGGTCATCTTGGTGCATTAGGACGGATAGGACCTAACGAGAATTCCGGTATTAACAGAGACTAAAACTTATCTATCACTCAGAAGTCTATTATATTTTATCTCCTATTGAGACGAATTCGTATAGATATATAGACTTTACTTTTTACACATTTGATATTTCTATCTGAGTTTAACTCGCTTACTGTTTATGGGTGAAAACTGTTTCTGCGATTTTTGGTAAATTTGGGTGTGTGTGGATGAGAAACGAATCTAAACCCTAAATAAATGCACTGCACGGGAGTGCTTTCTGATTCGAGAGATCGATTTGTACAATTCTGGCCTAAACCAAGAAATGGTCGTTCCAGACTTGTTTCGGTCACAAAGTGAAGGAGATGGGGTTGATCTTAGGGAGGGAAGAGAAGAAGGTGTTGGCTGTTTATGACTTGTATCAGAAAGATGAACTGGATTGCAAAAAATGTAAGCAATCAGCTCTGAGTGTTTGAATACGTTATATCAACACTTGGTTTCTGTCTGTTTTGGAAATACGGAGGAGAACCTATTTATACAATCCATTGAGCATAAACCTCGTCTCTCGTGGAAAGTGGAGGAAGTAGAGTGATGGGATAGTGGGGTCTGTGTTAATGTCACACGATCAGTCTTTGCCCACTTCTCCCATCATCACTAACCGTCCATGTCTTCCTGACACGTTCTTGCGATGGCGCGTTGCACGCTGCACGCTGTAAACCGCCTAACCAACACCCCATTAAGTATCCCCCAGTTTGTGACATGCTTGATGTCTCGAATGTGTGGATCGTGGGACCCACAAGAAGTAGCATGCGGTGCTAGGCTAAATAACTAAGTTATTTAGGGAATTGATATTTATAAAATATCGTGTATATTCTATGCATGCAACGCATCGAATATATTTAATATGCATGAAGCATCGCTGTTTTAAAGCTTAACGGAGTAAGTCAGAGATTTAAGTGTCTTAAAACATCATCACGTCCATCCATCTTCGAGTGATCGTTTGGAAGCCTCATGGGCGAGCCATCTCATGGCCGATCACTCCATGTGGAAGAGTGGCGGACGGTGATCACAGAGACGCTTCATTGGTCGTCTAGCTCTTAACCTAGGCTGTCCGACCAAGCTAGCGAAGTTGGACGGATGAGATGGATTAAGACCCTCATCTGCGACCTTTGATGGAATATTAGGTTTTAAAGAGGTGCGCAAGCATCACTCTTTGGCTTGATCGAACTCAAGCATGGGAGCCAGTTTTGGTGGGACCGATCGGTCCTGCATGGAGGTGGCCCTTCAGTGTACATGTCCATGTTGGCTCGTCTCGCGAAGATGCGATCTAGGCCACTCAATTTGACCGACAAAGGTGATTGGTTGAGATCGATTTTCGACAGAAATCCGTTGCCGCAAAGGAATTGAAAACCGCGCGACATGCCTACTTTGTGCGCGCGTTTCGATGAGTTCGGCCATGGTTGTCCTAGGCCGATCGGTCATGCGTGTAGATTGGCCCACAGTGATCATGTTGACATGCTTGGGGCCTTTTAAGTCTATATCTACACCCTCCATTCAATCTTGCGAAGATGGACACTCGTGATCGATTAACGACACATGTACATGCCGCAAACCCTAATTAGGGTTTTGGATCGGTCATGCGCATGTAACTTCAACTAAACGGTTTGGAAAGCTGTGCTCCTTCCTTGGGGAGGCCGATCATGCGGGGTACACATTGGGCCGACGGTGAACGTGTTTGTACCTTCCTCGTGGTCCTAGGTGTGATCTAAGCCATCCAACCATGCTTGCGAAGTTGGATGGTCGTGATCAATTTAAGACACTAGTGGACTTCCACGGCTTTTAAAGCAGCACGCCAGCCATGTTTTGAGCAATCGTTTATTGCTCCATGGATTGGTCGTGAGAGAACCGACCAGGTAGGTGAAAAGTGGTCCCGCCAATGAGCATGCCAACGCTTCTCCGATCAATCGCGGGACGATCCAAGCCGTCCAACTTGGCTTGCGAAGTTGGACGGTCGCGACTTCTTTGAGACTGTTTTTGACAGTCTTGCGCATAGTATCCACTCCATACCAGCTCGACCATCCTTCTTCAGGGCTGGCGTTTGGTGGCTATTTGGGGGCATAGCATGTGTTCGACCGTCCAGGGCATAAACGGGCCCGCTGGTGGTAATTACGGTGATAGCCTGCTTCTGCTGAGGATCGTCTAGGCTGGTTAAATCATGCGGCCAACCTGCGTGGTCGTGATCGTTTCTGAGACTGACATGGGAAGTCCAGATTTCCCTTAGGAAATATGCTCAATCGGGCTAGTATAACACACCGAGAGATGCTCAATCGGGATATTATAACACAACGAGAGATGTAGCCTGTACGGGTATTTCACGCATGCCTCACTATTAACACTTGGAGATTCGTGTTACTCTGCTAAGAGCAACACTCAGTCATCATGCCGCACCAATAATGAGAGTTCTGCGGGAACAACACAGGAAATACAAGGCTAATCATGCATTAGTTAATAATGCTATAAATCCACAGAATATCGGGATTGTTGCTACATGCTCCGTTCTGGGTGTATTTAATTCACAGAATACTGGGATTGTTGAAACATGATCCATTCTAGGTGAATTAGTAAAGCAAAGAAGTATTCATCACTCGGATAGCTTTATCCTCTGCAGGATGTCAGCGTATTAAGTTCGGCTTTTACAATTTTAGCCTTGAACAAAAATCCACCATCAATATTAAGTCCCATGCCTAGCGCATAATGGTTACACTATTGTGGGGTAGGCATGAGATGGTGACGTATACAACGTAAAAAGAAAAGACAAAGGAAGTTTACCTGGAGGGACTCTGGCCGGCCGTGTTGGCAATCGTCCATGTGAGTATGCCAGGTGTGACCACGACCTTGGTGGTACCGGTTTCCTCCTTCGGGTATTTGATCCAAGGAGGGAATAGAACTTGTATGCTCCTCTTCCCATAGAAAACCCTGGACGAATATGAACCCTGGACGAATATGGACCGTGCATGTAACCCTGGAAGAATATGGACCCCACCATGTATATGCTTCGACCAAACATCACTCTGTTACACCTGTTTGATAGGCATGTGGGCCTGCCTACTTCGCTCAACCGTGGGACTCATCATGCGCCTGTTTGATCGAACGTGGGGTTTGTTGTGCCTGCTTCGGTTAAACGTGGGTCTACTGCGCGCCTGCTTCGGTCGAACGTGAGACCCGATGTGAGCATGCTTGATTCGAACATGGGCAGTTGTGCATGCTTCGATCAAACACGGGTCCACCGTTTACATGTTTCAAACATCGGCCATGTCATGTGTCTGCTTTGACCGTACGGTTGATATGCTTGCTTGAGTGTCATCCTTGCTACTTCGACCAAACATCGACCATGTTATCTTGACCAAACACCGGCCTTGCTGCCTTGACCAAACACCAGACTTGTTGCCTGCTTCGCTCGAACGTGGGACCCACCGCGTGCTTGCTTTGCTCAAAAATGAACCTTGTGTGCTCAAATGTGAATATGGGTCCTGCAAAGAGCGTTGAAGTGTTGAAGTGACTTCTTCTGGAGAGAGAGCTGAAACGCCTTCTTCTGGAGAGAGAGAGCATTGAAGTGGCTTCTTCTGGAGAGAGCTGAAACGCCTTCTTCTGGAGAGAGAGCATTGAAGCGGCTTCTGCTTCACTCTGGTTTCCCCTTGCGAATTACATGCTTCTTGATTGACCATCTCTCTTGTGCTGAAGAAGTTCTTGAATGACGGCGAAGGAATTTCATGCTGAGCCTCAGTCCCTAAGCGTGGTCTACGTGGCTCTATCTTGTATGCCCGATGGGTCTACCATGATAAAGGTATCGCCATCCAACCTTCGTACTAGTAATCGTATTACTTCTCCATGGGTAAAAATATGCATAAGTTTTTAGATTACCTTTTGTACGTAGTGGTTGTTGATATGGTGAAGCTCTGGATGGTATCAATCGACGAGCAACAACGGTTCTTGGCAGCACCTGTGATCAGAAGAGACTGGCAGGGAGAGGCGTGGTGGAAACTTGCACGAACTTGGCACCCTTCATACAATGGTAGAGATCGTCTCGTTATTAGAGGGAGAAGCTGGAACCGATGACTTTCTTGATGTTTCTTTATGGAATATAGAAGAGGGAGACAGTCCCCTGCCCACGAGTATCCACTGAGCTTTTGACTTGATAGATGTTGTCACGCTAGGTTCATGAGACCGTCTTTACGTCTGCTCACTTGAGTATATCCTCGTCTTTGGACATCTTGGAATCATAATGATAGCGTGCTTGTATCTCTCTAAATTCACCATCTTTTAGATGGGCAGTGCTAAGCAGTCCTCAGTCATACTCATTTTCCATTATCATCTTTGGATCGTGTCTTTGAGGAGTAGGGAAGTTCCTCTTAAGTCCCAGGTGCAATTTCCTTTGGTAACACAATTACTTCTTCCACCGGAGACAAATTCTGAAAGCGTCTCTCATTGATGTAGTTACCGTCGATCCAGATATGGAATATCTTGGATGTTATTTCATCATTGTGGCAGTCGTGCATGTGGTACTAGAGTTGAAATTGGCAATTTTGGACGCGCACGATGTTGTATCTCGGTGGCTTTCCTCTTGCTGGTTCTTTCTAGCAGGGAAAATGCTGTTATAGATGAGCGTTCAACAGCTTCATGAAGTCCATAGGATGACCAAAAGCGCATATTCTCCAACATAGCACGATAGACATGCACCATCGTCTGATAGAGTGATTCGCCCAGATCTTTCTCGACATGACGCGCGGACATTGTTATCTTCTTGAGGCTGCTCCCTTGAGGTATCGGCTCCACTGGAAGATTGCCGTCATAGAGCGTTGATACGTTGCACCGGCATTCTTTAAACTAAATGGCATTACAGTATAATAAAATTTTTTGAGAGGAGTTCGAAAAGTTATTTTACTTGCGTCATGCTCGTACATCCTTATCTGATTGTACCCGCTATATCCATCCATGAATAAGAACATGTCGTGTCCGCTGATGGAGTCTACTAACATGTCAATGTTAGGTAGAGGAAAATCGTCTTTGGGGCAGCATTCGTTCAAGTCTCTGAAATCCACGTAGCACCTGATCTGTCCGTTTTTCTTTTCACCGGGACCACATTAGCCAACCAGGTCAGATGATGGATGAGAAAGCAACTTCTGAATCTCAGTCTTGATTTGCTCTTCTGCCTCGTGCCTGAATTGCCTCAGAGATTTCTTGATTAGCTTGGCTCCATGTATGACATGTAGATGGTGGGTCACCAATTTTTCATCTGGACCGAGCATTTATTCATACGTCCAAGCGAATATGTCCTGGTATTCTTTGAGAAGTTGTACAAGCTTCGTGCGTTCATTCGTACATAAGGTTGAGCTGGTGGAGATAGGCCTAGGAGATTCCTCATTCTCGATGTTAATGATTTCGAGCTCATCAGTTGTGGAGTTGGTGCCGTCTTGCAGCTGTCGTGGAGCATCCAACACCTCTTCCTGTGGATCGTTGTTGTAGTTGGGCAGGGAGACTGGGTAACAGTCTCTCCTTCTCATTGCTAACAACGGCATCAGTATACGGTTTTCCTTTTCTGGTCACGGATTTCCAGAAAAGTTCGTTCCCTCTTAGCGTGAGCGTGGGTTGCGTCTTCACCGGATGAAGAAGAACGCCTTGTCAGCAAAGATGCATCGTGGGGCTTAGCCCTCAATGATGCGAGTCGGTCCTTCTCCTGAATCGACTCCCACGTGGGGAGTGGGATGCAATGAACTTTGTCTGATCCTTCCTGCGGAGCTTCTTTTGGTTCAAACAATTCCACTCCACATATCGGTGCATAGGGAGACAGCGATGCAGGGATACGAACGACTTCTTTATTCATCATAGTCTTCAGGCACTGGTGATATGACGAAGGGACAATCCTACTGTCATGAAGCCACGGTCTCACCAATATCATGTGGTAGTCTGGCTCTTTTTCTATGACTTCGAATTTCACCTTTGATTGGACGGGCCCTACAGATAAATTCAGGTTGACATACCCGTACGCGTTGGTTTGGTTTCCCTCGAAGTCTGTCATCGTAGTAGGCTTCCGTACGATCTCGCTTGGGCGAACCTTGGATGTCCTGAGAGTCTTGAGAATAATCACATTCGAATACGCTCCTGTGTCGATAAGGGCCCTCTTGAACTCTGAATCCTTGATGCGTGTGGTAACATGTAGGGCACGGTTGTGACCTTCCTCTGGTTGATTGCAGCAAACATCTCCGCCCGCTGATTCTTCGAGAGGTGTAAAAGTTCGCATAAACTTTTCACTAGAGAAGTCGCTTCCTGATCCACCGGCCTCTGGTTCATAGTGAAACTATTGACTTGAGGAGGATCGTTGTGAGGATCAGTCCCCAGTGTAGGAGTCTCCATGATAGGACCGCTCATATCTAATGTCATCTTGATGAGGAGATCGAGTATGTCGTTTATCGCTTCTTTGAGCAGGTCCATGCAGGCCCGCGCCGCTTAAGTACCTTCTCCAGGTGCGCTGAATGCGTTCCTTGTTGGCTCCAGAGGCTGTCGCGGCTCTTGTGGCATTCGATCAGTTAATGTCTTAAGAAAAGTGAGTACCTATTCTTGAGTTATAGCCATGTTTGTCTGTGCCTTATCAAGGATTTCTTGTCTCTCCATAAAATCCACTATGGTAATAGGGGGTTGTCCTCCTCTGGCTCCTCCATCTCCTCATCCCGATGGAGGAGTGGCAGTTGCTCTGGTGACGGCTGGAGGCGTTACACTTGAAGGGATGCTAGGGTTTGCGGCTGCTCTGGCTCTGGTGATAGGAGGTGTCGCGCCCAATGGAATATCTCCTCCTGCTCCGCTGGTGCTGGTAGTAGAGGAAGTAATTCCATGAGATACATTGCTGGTATTGACTGGATGCACGGTGACACCCGGGATATCAACACCGAGAGTGTTGTCGACGCTAGTCCCGTCAGGATTGGTTGCTGATCCAGACCTAAGATCCACCATTTTCGAAATCAGTAAAATTGAATTGGTATTGAAGAAATTGATTTCACAACCGAGAGATTAATCTCCCACTGTGGTCGCCAATTGTTTATGGGGGAAAACTGTTTCTGCGGTTTTTGGTAAATTTGGGTGTGTGTGGATGAGAAACGAATCTAAACCCTAAACAAATGCACTGCACGGGAGTGCTTTCTGATTCGAGAGATCAATCTGTACAATTCTGGCCTAAACCAAGAAATGGTCATTCCAGACTTTTTTCGGTCACAAAGTGAAGGAGATGGGGTTGATCTTAGGGAGGGAAGCGAAGAAGGTGTTGAGAGTGTGAAGGTGTTGGCTGTTTATGACTTGTATCAGAAAGATGAACTGGCTTGCAAAAAATGTAAGCAATCAGCTCTGAGTGTTTGAATACGTTATATCAACACTTGGTTTCTGTCTGTTTTGGAAATACGGAGGAGAACCTATTTATACAAGCCATTGAGCATAACCCTCGTCTATCGTGGGAAGTGGAGTGATGGGATAGTGGGGTCTGTGTTAATGTCACACGATCAGTCTTTGCCCACTTATCCCATCATCACTAAACGTCCATGTCTTCCTGACACATTCTTGTGATGGCGCGTTGCACCCTGCACGCTGTAAACCGCCAGATCAATACCCCAGTAAGTATCCCCCAGTTGGTGACATGCTTGATGTCTCGAATGTGTGGATCGTGGGACCCACAGTTTGCAAACCTTGGCTTAATGTTCATGAATTGATTCTCTTGAATCAATCTGATTTTGTTTCAATTGTTTCTTGTATACTTATATGAGAATATAAAAAATTGAGAAACTCTACGAGTAACACAATTAGATTCATTTGATTACCATTTGATCTAGAAGTGTTAGATGAATGTGGTTAATAGAAAAGTGTTCATATGGCTAACTTCGGTTAACTATTGTTTAGCCAACTCAATATACACGTTTAGGTACGGTTACCCATATCTAAATGAAGGTATATTTCATTTGTGTGTAACAAGCTAAGACCATCTAACGGTGGAGAGATACACTGTACTAAGCCGCTACAGACTCTAGCCTACTACAAGTTAACTTCGGACTGGAATGTAGTTGAGCCCTAACCAAGTCTCACACCGATTAAGGTACAACCGCGTTCCTTATGCCTCTAGAACCATGCCGGATTATGCGCACTTGATTCCCGTAGCTGATCTCACCCACAACTAAGAGTTTCTACGACCGAAAGTGGAAGACTTATAAACAAATCCGTCTCCCATGGATATGTCTGTTATTTATTCAGTTTATGTTCCGTCTTTTGATTAAATCAAGGTGAATATGAACCAACTGATAATACGGTCTTATAATCCCGAAGAGCAGCCTAGAAATATTAGTCACCTCAAAATAACCCAACTGATTAACAGGAAAATTTATTGCAGAATCACAAGAGTCTGAGACGAAGAACTGTTGTGATTATTTTTTATATCTTACTTATCAGAGATAAATCTCGAGTAAATCTTAGAGAAGATAAAACTCAATACGATAGAACAAGTAAGATCAGAATACACAACTACAAAGAAAATAGTTGGATTTGGCTTTACAAATCCCGATGAAGTTTGCAAATCGTTAACCTATAATGGTTTTGGGAAAACCTAGGCTAAAGGAGAATCGACTCTAGTACGCAACTAGGAACACACATGACTGCAGGGATTAGGTTTTCCAGTAGTTAGAGCACTTCTCGGTCGAACTCGCAAGCGTTGCTATCTCAAGCTTGTATGTCAAGTTTAGTTGTCAAAACTATAAGTCTTGATTTCTAGTCTACTTATAGCTATGTCTCGGATTAGGATAAAATGTGTAGTTGAGCTTTAGACTTCACGACGTTCATCGATTGAAGACGAAGAACTACTAAGGGGATCTTTTGGAACTTCATCAACAAAAGGTATGTGGAGACTTGAACTCATCTATCACTCAGAAGTCTATTTCTATTCTATCTCCTATTAAAACAAAAGTCATATAGCTATATAGACTTTACATTATACATATTTGATATTTCGAGCTGAGTTTAACTCGCTTACATATTTCTCGAAATATGCGTTGGTAAGCTTTCGCTTTAACCAAGTTCATCTTTTATTTCTTGATGAAAGTCAAAAGATGATCATGTGAAAATCGCCTGGTAACATCTTACATGATTTGTGTGAGACAGTCATTTGATGTAGACTGAGAATATTTTGTATTGATCATTCGATCACTTGAAAATTGATTTGAAGCTAATAGTTTATGTGAGACAGCTATTCTCGTCTTCCAAGAATGTTTCAATGATTGAAATGAGAGTTTAGAACAATTAACCTTTGGTTGGATATAGCACAGTACGCGTACTTGTATGCTAATTGTTGCAAGTGTATTCCGAGTCCGGGAATTTAGTATGCATACCCGTATGCGTACTGATTCAACAGTTGAAGTCCGGGAACTATAGTATGCATACCCGTATGCGAACTAATTCAACTGAGTTCGGTCATGGACGACAGTATGCATACCCGTTTGCATATTGGCGAACAAGACCAAATCCGAGAACTTAATTAAGTATGCGTACCCGTTTGCATACCTGAGTGGGTTAAGTTCTAAAATCGATTATGTATGTTTACATACTCATGAACAAATACATTTAAATGATAAGGAATGCAATATTTGCGAACCGTGGCTATAATGTTCATGAACTGATTCAAGTGAATCAAAACCGATTTTGTTTCAATTGTGTCTTGTATACTTCTATGAGAAGATACAAAATTGAACAACTCTATAACTAGTTTCATTTGAGTCATTTGAACTAGTTGTGATAAAGATGAAC
Source organism: Papaver somniferum (assembly GCF_003573695.1). Taxonomy (NCBI): domain Eukaryota; kingdom Viridiplantae; phylum Streptophyta; class Magnoliopsida; order Ranunculales; family Papaveraceae; genus Papaver; species Papaver somniferum. Next base: position 162,103,937 of record NC_039366.1, on the reverse strand, counting down.
AAGGTTTATATGAAAGTGTTCATATGGCTAACTTCGGTTAACTATTGTTGAGCCAACCGAGTGTACACGTCTAGGCACAGTTACCCATATCTAAATAAAGGCACATTTCATTTGTGTGTATCAAGATAAGACAATCCAACGGTTGAAAGATATTAGCTTGAATCTAATCAGGTTTTCATCTAACGTTGAATATTGAATGCTTTGTTACCAAGGTAGTATTGATTGCAAACCCTGATTTGAAGACTATACAAGGGAGAACTCTAGCAACTGGGAAACCTAATACCCACACCTCATGTGTGATACTAGTTGCGACTAGAGTCGATTCTCCTTTAACCTAGGTTTTTCCTAAAACCATTATAGGTTAATGACTTAAAGACTTCATTGGGATTCTGAAGCTAGACCCAACTAGTTTCTCTGTATTTGCGTGTTCTGATCTTACTTTGTTCTATCGTATTGAGTACTATATTCTCTAAGATTTGCTCGATATTTAATCTCCTATAGGTAAGATAAGAAATAATCACAAAGATCTTCATCTCATTCTTTGTGATTCCACAATATCTTGTTCCACTACCATACAGTTAAGATTATTGTGAGGAGATTGATATTACTAGGTTGTTCTCGAGAATATAAGTCCAGTGTATCAATTGGTTCCTGTTCACCTTGATTTATCAAAAGAGGGAACAAAAACTCGTAGGTATTTCTGTGGGAGACAGATTTATATATTCAATATACTTTTCTGTGTGAGACATATTTGTTTATTAAGTCTTCGACTTTGGGTCGTAGAAACTCTTAGTTGTGGGTGAGATCAGCTAAGGGAATCAAGTGCGTAGAGTCATGCTGGAATTCAGAGGCGTAGGGAACGCTATTGTACCTTAATCAGTGTGAGATTTGTTGGGGCTCAACTACATTCCAGTCTGAAGTTAACTTGTAGTAGGCTAGAGTTTGTAGCGGCTTAATACAATGTGGTGTTCAAATCTGGACTAAGTCTCGTGGTTTTTCTGCATTTGTGGTTTCCTCATTAACAAAATTTCTGATGTCTGTGTTATTTCTTTTCTGCGTTATATTTTCTATAAAATTGAAATATCACAAGTTGTGCGTAGTTCAATCAATTGGTGAATCCAACCTTTGGTTGTTAATTGGAATTGATTGACGCTTGGATATTGGTCTTTGGTACTATCCAAGTTATTTCTCATATTGATCTGGCTCACGGATTTCTATCTGTTCGATTTCAGATTGATTTGAGAAATTGAGATATAACTCTTGTATATATTTTCCTTGATTGAGTCTGACTGTCTAGTTGATTCTCCTGGAATTATATTGGAGTTATTCCATACAGATTGCCTAAACGAAATATTGGGTGTAGTTGTTAGACCCCCTCTTTTCACCAGTTGCTAGAGTTCTCCCTTATAGAGTCTTTCAAATCGGGGTTGCTTTCAATCAAAGCTAACATAGCTTAGTAAAAAAAGTATTCAATATTCACCGTTAGATCAAAACATGATTTTAGATTCAAGCTAAGTCTGCTTAAAACCAAAGCAATATCTCTCCACCGTTATATGGTCTTAGCTTGTTACACACAAATGAAATATACTTTCATTTAGATATGGGTTACCGTACCTAAACGTGTATATTGAGTTGGCTCAATAATAGTTAACCGAAGTTAATTAGCCATATGAACACTTTTGTCTTAGCCGTATTCATCTAACACTTCTAGATCAAATATGAAGATCAATCAATCATGAAAGATAATCAAATAGATCTAATTGTATTTCAAATAGAGTTGTTTAATTGTTCACTATCTCATAGAAATATATATAAACAAATTGAATTGAAATCGGTTTGATTCGTAATTGTACAAAGTACTTATACAAGAATCAATTCATGAACATTAAGCCACGATTTACAAAGATTGCATTCCTTAGATCATAAATGTTTTAGTTCATGATTATAAGAATCATATATGACCGATTCTAGAACTTTACCACTGTGTTTGCCAACCAGGTACGCGAACAGCAGCTTCGTACCTTGGCCTAGTCAAGTCGTTCGCAAACCGGGTTCGCGAACAACCATTTCGGACCCAACTTAGGTAAATCCGTTCGCATACTAGGTACGCAAACAAGAGTTCCGGACCTTCTCAGGTAAATACGTTTGCATACTAGGTACGCAAACAACAGTTGCGGACCTGAATCATCACAATACAGTTCGCATACTAAGTATGCATACCGTGTTGTATCCAGAGATGGGTAATTTTTCTAAACTCTCATTTGAATGATTAAAACATCATTGGAAGACGATAATAGGTTGTCTCACGCAAACCATTAGCTTGGAGTAATTTTAAAGTGGTCGAATGATCAATACGAAACTTTCCAAGTTAACATCAAATGACTGTCTGACACAAATCATATAAAAGGTTCAAAGTAATTTTCACATGATCATCTTTTGACATTATAGTTAGTCAGTTTCCAACAAATATATTGTTCCCAACTAAACTCGTCAAGAATATGATGAACATAGCTAAAACAAAAAGCTTCCAACACATATTTCGAGAAATAGATAAGAGAGATAAACTCCGCTCGAAATATCAAATGTGTATAATGCAAAAGTCTATATAACTATAAAACTTAGTCTCATTAGGAGATAAAATAAAATATACTTCTGAGTGATAGATATGTTTTAGTCTCCACATACCTTTTGTTAATGAAGTTCCTCAAAGCTCTCCTCAGTAGATCTTCGTCTTCAATCGATGAACGTCGTGAAGTCTAAAGCTCAACTACACATTTTATCCTAATCCAAGACATAGCTATAAGTAGACTAGAAATCAAGTATATAGTTTTGATCAACTAAACTGGACAAACAAGCTTGAGATAGCAACGCTTGCGAGTTCGACTGAGCAGTGCTCTAACAGCTCCAAAGTGACATGAAACTTTACTAATGCTACTTATCTAATCATTATGTGTAACCTTGAGGCCCCAAGGTCGATTATTTTATTTTCCTTTATTATTTTGAGATACGTCGTCATAAAAATGCTATGCGAATCGAGCGACATTTCATGAGTCAACTCAGTAAAAAATTCTTATATTAATCTCTCAATTTTCACCTGTTTGATTGTTCTTCTTTTTTAATTTTTGGTTGGTAATACTTAGTTTTCTTTGGATTTACAAATATTGGTTGTTCTAATTGAATCTTTACTTCTTTTTAAATTAGGGTTTTTTTCTCTAATGTCTCACGAATCTTCTTTTCTCCCCGTTATGTTTTGCAGAATGTTTAATCCCCTAATGACATTTGTCGCACCTCTAAATGTTATTTAAGCGTTTGCTGTTGTTATCAATATGCTTTTTGAAAAGACGAGGGTACCCAAATATACCTCAATCTAAAACTTTTCCATCTATAAGTCCTTTCTCCGAAAGTGATTGTCTATGGACTGAGTCGAGACAATATAACGAATCGGTTCACACTTCGTGTGATCGTCTATGGATACGAGATCGAGACAATATAACAACAAGATAACTTGCGTGATTGACTATGGATACAAGATCTAGACAATACAACATCGAAGTATGATTACTTGATAATAGGTCCGGACTTAACCAAACACTATAGGATTTCTATCAAGTAATTAGGAATTAACGTTTGTGTATTTTACTTCTAATTATAATAAACAATTAGAATTGCGGAAATATAAAAGTAAAAAACACATCAATATTTTGTTAACGGGGAAACCGCAAATGCAGAAAAACCCCGGGACCAAGCAAAATCTAAACCAACTCCGTATAGTTGAGACCAAGCAACTAAACCTATAGTTCACCTAGTTCCCTCAGTATCCTTGCGCCTCCAACTTGCAATAAGTCATGCACTTGGAACAATTCCTTTGGTTCGTATTCCGAACTGTAAAGGAACAACAAATCTGTTCGGTAACAACTCTTTTCAAACAACGTGATATGAGTTTGACAAAAGGCTCTTCCGTTTAACCAATAAACTCCTTTGTCAGGTTCTTAGATCAATCTATTCAACAAATATCAAAGTAATTGTTTAGACTTATGCAATCATTACTATGAATCACAAAGAAATATATTGATGCCGATCTACACAACTAATCAATCCAATTTATCAAAAGATAAAACGATTATAGTTGGATCCCCAGCCGATCAAGTTTTGTGCACACCGAAGATTATGAACTCAAATAAGAAATGTTCTTTGTCTTCAAATATTCTTAGATCTTCAATAAACACCTGCACACAAACAACTTGAATCTCTTGTGATCAATCACACACAAAACGGAGTCTGTTAACGATGGATTATCACAAGACGTCTTTAGATCTATAAACAGTCTAAAGATCCCTGTCGATACTTCGATCTAGTTTAAGTGAATCTTATATCAGAAGAGAAGATTATCAACCATAAACAAACTAGGTGCAATCAAAGTTCAACAACCGTTAGTCAATCAAATCATCAAAAACTAAAAATAAACTGCAATTATCTAGTTTCCCACCAACGGTACTCGTAGAGCTTCTCAATCCCAAAGAAATCTTTAAAATGAGCGGTCGTAAGAGATTTCGCCTAATTAGGTTACTTTCCTCTCCGAATAGACGGCTCCACCAGTAACAACACAACTAGGTAATTTTGCTGGCTCTGAGGATTAGTTTGCTCGAAATGCAAACTTCAATATTTATAGACCAAGGAAGTTTGGACACCAAGGAATTTCCAAAAACGAATATTCTCCAAGATATGCAAAAGCCAAAATCGATTTTCATAATTCCTGGAAATGCTTTGTCCAAATATTGACCTAAATCTCAAGAGAAAATGTCCAATTAGTAAATGCACATTACTAATTTTTATTTTCTAAAGATATGCATTTAATTGCTGGAAATTCAGAGCATATAAAATTAAAAACCTTAATTAAAAGATTCTTAATTTATTTCGATCCGGGATTCTCATTTAGTTATTAAGGAATATCTTTGAACAATAATAGATAAGAATTACTGCACATGTTCAAAGTATGTCGACATCTTTACTTTGTAAATACTTTTTCATATTTACAATCTTGGAACCGATTTTCCACACTTCCAAACGAGTTTAGAATTGGTTCATCTGATTTCCAAGAACTATGTGATTGATCAAAAACATTTAATCACCATTCATGGGTTTAACTTTTCTACCAAAAACAAGTTCGGTTCTACCTCCAAGTAGATACTAGGATCAGTTACACGAGTTTCCATAAAATGGCTAACTAAGTACCACGATCGGTTACCACTATTTATGGTACTTACTTGTGATCAGTTGCACAAGTTATAGGATCAGTTACATCAATTACTAAAACTTGTTAACCTACTACAAGGATTGATTGCACATCTTGTGATTAGTCCCACTAATTTCTAGGATCGGTTACCCAATGACTAGGAATGGTTGTTAGAGCATAGCTCGGTCAACCTCGCATGAGTTGCTATCTCAAGCATGTTTGCCAATGTTAGTGATCAAAACTATAAGTCTTGATTTCTAGCCTACATAGCTAAGTCTCGGACTGGGATAGAAAAGTGTAGTTGAGCTCACAGACTTCATGGCGATTCATCATACAACGACGAAGATCTATACAAGGAACCGTGGAACTTCATCAACAAAAAGGTATGTTGAGACTTGAACTTATCTATCACTCAAAAGTCTATCTCTTCTATCTCCTACTTCTTATGAGACAAAAGTCGTATGCTATATAGACTAGATCATACACATTTGACATTTCGAGCTGAGCATTCATTGCTTATCTTTTATCTCGAAATCGTGTGTTGGTAAAGTGTTTCACTTTGATCAAGTTTATCTTCACCTAGTGTCGAAAGTCATGAAAAGTTTCAATCACTTTGAGAATTTCTCTGACGTGAATCGGTCTGTGAATAACGGCTACACAGCGTCCTCTGAGAATGTCTCAATGATTGAAATGAGAGTTTAGATTACATAACCATGTATTCCTTGAACCGAAGTTTTTCGAACTTTGTTGATCAAGAGAAATCGGGAGGATTGTGGAATTGGCTTTCCAAGTCCGCGAACCCAGTCCGCAGACTCAGTCTGCGAACTGTCGGAAGTTCTCGACCTAGAATTTCTGCTGGATTTTCCAAAAATCGTTTGTGTGCTAAGTCCGCGAACCCAGTCTGTGAACTAGCAGAAGTTCTCTTTCCGAGAATTTCTGCTGAGTTTGAAAACTCGACCGATTAACTTAAGTCCGCGAACTTGTTTGTGAACTTAAGAGGTTATGATCTAAAGATGTGCTCTGAACATGAAACGTTAAATTACTAAGGAATGCTTTATGAAAACCGTGGCTATAATGTTCATGAGGCGATTCAATCGAATCGAATCATCTTTGTTTCAATTGTGTCTTGTGTAGTTACATAAGATCTCATAGCAATTGAACAACTCTTTAACTAGTTCATTTGAGTCAATTGAACTAGTTATGGTGAAGAAGAACAAGGTTAATATGAAATGCTCATATGGTTAACCTTTTGGGTTACTATGTTGAACCAACATACACGTACACATTTGGGCATGGTTTTCACGAACCCAGTAAACTTCTACCCAAGTGTGTGTGACAAACTAAGTTTTCGATCTAACGGTTGAGAAATATTAGCTTGAATCTAAATCAGGTTTTCATCTAACAGTGAATAAGGATTGCTTTGTAACTAAGGCAAAATCCTGATTTGAAGGCTATATAAAGGAGACATCTAGCATTGTGCAAAACTAATCCCCACACGTCTGTGTGTTACTAGTGCGCCCGCTAGAGTCAATCTCCATTAACCTTTGATTTTCTTCTCTAAAATCAGGTTAACGACTTAAAAACTTCATTGGGATTGTGAAGCCAGACGATACTACTTTATCGTAGTTGTGTGATCCGATCTTGCATTTTCTATCGTACGAGTACAATCGTTTGATTGGATTGAGATCGTGAGAGTTCTCCGATAGGAAAGATAAAGAAGTCACAAACATCTTCGTCTCACTGTTTGTGATTCCTCGACAATACGCTTGTGTAGTCAGGAAGGATTGTAGAGAGGTGATTGATTAATCTAGGCTGTTATTCAGAAATATAAGACCGGATTATCAATTGGTTCCTGTTCACCTTGATTTTATATCAAAAGACGGAACAAAACCTAGGGTTTATCTGTGGGAGACAGATTTATCCTTTGATAGACTTTTCTGTGTGAGACAGATCTGTTTATTATCAAGTCTGTGATTTTGCGTTGCAGCAACTCTTGGTTGTGGGTGAGATCAGCTAAGGGAATCAAGTGCGCAGTATCCTGCTGGGATCAGAGGCGTAGGAGTACAACTGTACCATGGATCGGTGGGAGACTGATTGGGGTTCAACTATAGTCTAGTCCGAAGTTAGTTTGCAGTAGGCTAGTGTCTGTAGCAGCTTAATACAGTGTGTATTCAACCTGTAATAGGTCCCGGGGTTTTTCTGCATTTGCGGTTTCCTCGTTAACAAAATTTCTGGTGTCTGTATTATTTCTTTTCCGCATTATATTTTATATAATTGAAATAATACAGGTTGTGCGTTCGTGATCATCAGTTGGAAATCCAACCTTTGGTTATTGATTGATATTGATTGATCCTTGGACATTGGTGTTTGGTACCGTCCAAGTATTCCTTGTATTTGATAAAGACACACTATTATTTTCAGCTTGAGTAAAAATCAAATCAAGAGAGAGATATTAACTCCTTGAGATACTTTTATCTAGATTGAGTCTGACTGTCTAGTTGATTCTCTAGCAAAGTATTTTGGAGTTAGTCCATACAGATTGCTACACGAAATATTGGGTGGTGTTGTTAGACCCCCGCTTTTTCAATTGATATCAGAGCGGGAAAACACGTTTAAGACCTAACAAGTCTGTGTTTGTGGAAATCTGAGTCTGTGGACAAAATGTCATACGCATACCAAAATGCCTCCTAAAGCTGTCAACTTTGTCAAGTGTCTCGGAAATACCTCAAAGGGTCATTCCTTAGACGATTCTTCCGAATCCCGAGGTAAGAAGAATGTGCCATCTTGTGTTGATCATTCTTCCTCCAATGAGACATTGGACATAATAGCTAAAGCTGAAATGGAGCTCACCAGAATTTCAAAAAATTCTATAGAGTTTTTTGATCTCAAGGATCATGTACAGCTCATTGATGGATTTGCAAAGTCTATTGATCGTAAACAGGTACTCTATAACATTATAGGGACACTCTCCGAGGAAATCGAGAAACTTCTTCAAGAAAAAAATATACAACGTGAAAAGATTGGTGATCTTGAAAAGCTGGTTAAAGAAGGATCAATTAGAGAAAATTGTTTGATCAAGACGCATTCATCCGATCTAGACAGACTTCGTGTTGAGAAGGAGAAACTTGAAGCATCGCTTATCTTAGCCCATGGACAGTATAAATTTTTGGAAAAGCAAAACTCTGTTTTAAAGAAATATTCTTCTGCACAAACTAATTCTCATGAGTTACTGTACAGAATGAAAGTTTCTCCAGATGAAGATTGTGTCAAGAAAAGTTTTCATAAATTACAATCTTCTCTGGTGGCTATGAAGTTTAAACAAGTGTCTGTTGTTTCTTCACCTCCACGAACCTGTACCTTCCGTGGAAAAGGAAATCACTATGCTATCCATTGTTTTGAAAGAAAGAAACAAATTTCTAAACTCCGTAATTTACTTCTATCAACTGTCAATGGAACAAATAGTCAATCGACTACCGCGGTGAACCAAATACCTGATCGCTGTCGTATGCGTCAAAAATAAATTACACTTTCTCACTACTCAAAATATGTAATATAGCAAGGGTAAGAAAAGATCGTTCCCACAGAGAGGACTATGGTTGTCAAATTGTTTCGGTTTCCTATAAATAACAATGGGGGGTTTTCTGATTTTTATATACTAAAATAAAATAAAAGCAAAACTAAAAAATAAAACAAAATCAATAAGATTATAATATTGGTCAAGGATTGGTTTTCATTCACAAACATGTATTTGAAACAATAATTAGAATTGATATTTAATCTCAACTTTTATTAAAGGCCCTAGGATACCTTGATCGCAAGAATATCCCGCTAATTTCCTCTTGTCATCAACAAACACATTAAAAGATGCGAGTATGAGTTCTACCTTAGAGAACAACCTAATGTGTAAAAGCATTAATCAAGTTTAATTCCCTAGATGCATTAAGTTCTATGAAATCAGGCCAATCAAAGCAATCGAACGTGTAAAAGCACTAATCCAATTTAACAAAGGTTATGATTCATATGTGACTACTAGGATGCATCACTACAAGCAATATTCACAATATGCTACTTGCAATCAGAAATTTATCACTTTTGCGTATAATAAACTCTAATCTAGCAATAAAGATGAAAACAAACTCAATCAATTCTAGACTCGACCAAACAAGCATTCAATTCACATAACAATATTAACGAGCGATAAAGTAAGGAGACAAAACTAATTTATTGAACACAACCCATGTTTGGAAATCCAACTTATTCTTTTAACCAAAGATAAAAACTAGGTACTCATATTCATGGAGTTCATACCAAGGAGGAAGATAAAACCTATCATGTTTCTAAACCCTAGAAATGAAAGTAGAAGAAAAAGATCAGATCCTCCCCTCTAGAGAAACATGAATCTCCCTCTTACACTTTCTCATCTTTTCTGCCTTTTCCCATTGCTAAACCTAAGCCAGCCGCGTAGGCATTAGGTTCACTGTTTGCTCGGGTGAAGCTTGGCCCAATAATTAGAACAAGCCCATTAATTCAAGAACCAATCAGGTCCATTACTTGCTATGCCTATCAGTTTTGTGGAACTGACAGTGCAACTTAGCCTGCTCTATCACCTCATACTTCCGCCAATAAGCAGCTCCTTCCCTGCGCATTCATTCAACCATTCTTCACTGAAATTATTCATTGCAACAATCACTTCTCTGCACCACATTTCAGACCGCAGTAGCATCTCCTATTTACAACACCAGCTCAAGCCTTTCAGCCATTGCTTTCGCTGCCATTTTCTTGTTCACTGCAGCACCAAGTTCTGCAGCTACAACTCCCAGTTCCATTCTCTGCTGCCACACACAATAACTCCATCAGCAGCAGCACATCTTAACTACAGCTGCATTCCCTGTAATCAACAACATCACTCTTTCCTGCAATTCCACGCGTATTCAACCCACAAGATCCAGTCAAACACAACCTGCAGTCTAGTCACAACCATTGCAAATACCACTGCTTCATTGTGCAATTCAGTTCAGCTACCTTGCAGCTGCCACCGGAAAAACAAACCCATTCTGTCACATCAGCATCTTGCGTCACAGTTGCATCTCTAACTGCACTGAACTCTCAGCTGCAACGCAGCTTCTAAAACTGCAGCACATCTTCCATATTCTCTGTATTCTTCATGTCAGCTCTCAGTTCCAGCAGTAACAACTCATCTCAGATTCGGATTAATCCAAAACCACCAACAGAACTCGCTATCTCTTGTTCACCTGCAATTTGAGTAGCAGCACAGCTCCCATCCTTTGCATCTTATACTCGCCTGTAGTTTCAGCTGCATAAACACCCATTACTGCAGCTCAACAACACTTTCATCTGCTCAGGTAACCTGCAATTCATTCATGTACAACACCCATTGCATTTCAAACTCAGGACGCTTCTGCGAAATAGCACCACCAGATCACAACATCATCTGCACCCACAACTTCAGACTATCCTTCCCCGTACTCTGGGTCCGCAATCGCCATTGCATCAAAACACCAGCTCTTTCAGTTTCACATGCTCACAAGCGCCAACTACAGCTTCATCCAAACTTTCAATGCAACCAACAACAACAAGTTATTCTTCTCGGTATCAAATACAACCAAATCAAACCCATCTGCTCATTTATTTCAATCGATTACAAACACAACAATCACTGCACAACTGCAGTTCATCTTACGCACTCAACTGCAGCTGCACAACCAAACTCTCTTCACTTTCTTCAACTCCAATTGCAGCTCAGCAACTTTCCTTTCTTCATCACAGCTTAAGCCTTCTCAGCATCACTACATCCTGCCAATCCCTGGCCATCTCTTCTACTGCTCTATTTCCTTGTTGCTTCAACTGCAAATAACAATCCACCAACAATTTTAAATCCATATCCACCTTTGAAGCAGCACTCAAACAACAGTAACAAATCACCATTTTCTTCATTATCTCGGCTTCAAGATCAGAATCAACCCATTTCAGCAGAAGCCCTAGTTTTCAATTTCTAACTTCAATTTCTTCTTAGAGTTGTTCTTCACTGGAACCCTAACTTCAAGCTCATATTGAACAACAACAACCTCAATCCCTCAATATGCTTGTCTTCTATCTCACATCCAACCTACACATACATCTAATTCACTCCAAATCCATTGTAACCACCAGCAGATTCGATCGAAACCCCATCTAAATCTTCTCGTTCTTCTCAGTATCAAAACCACTCCCAGATTCAACACATGAGATCCCCTTTCTCTCTTGTTCACAGTAAATTCTTCGTCTCTGTAACATCTTCCATGTCTCATTGGTGATGAACTGAACCCAATTTCTCTCGTCGTTACAACAACTATCTCTCCTCTCACAGCTTTGATCATTTCTCTTTCTTTCTCAATTTTAGGTGCATCTCTGTCCTCTCTAAATTTTCAGATAGATGTAATGAAAATAACAAATCCCAATTAAGGGTTATGTACTGAAACTGGCACGGCTATCGGCACCCAGTGACTCAGATACGGGCTGCACAGAATTCATTTGGCCTGTCAGTTTCAGGGAACCGACTACCTAATGGCTTCCTTGCTCAACTGTCAGTTGCGCGGAACTGACATCTAATTCTTCATCTCCTTTGGTGCATAATCTTAGCTTGCTCCAAGTATCACTCGTCTGTGAATTGACCTTTATTGTTCCAAATGGACAATTTCTCTTTCTTTTGCTCCAAATGACTCCAAAGTACCTAAATACTCAAAAGTAAACATAAGATACATATTTTACAAGAGAAATAGCAAAGAAAGCATACACAATAGATATGAAATCATGGTGTTTAAGACACCTATGAATACCCACAGAAAACCAAAAGTTTTATAAACATGGATCTCTTCCTAGAAGTCGTCACAGATCACAGGTACATTCTAACCATTTAAACTCTTATGTTTTTAATGAATGTATTCCCCATGTTTATGCTTTTGGTAAATCTAAATCTAGAAAATGGATTCCCATCTATTCTGATCCACTTGAACCAATTTCACGAGGTCCTAGATTTAGTCCTCAGAAAAAGCCTTCAGAAGGATATGCAGAACAAGCTATGCCGTATTCTTCTAAACTGAGGGATAATCAAAGAAGGAAGACTAAACAAAAGCAATGGTCATTTAATGAGCTAGATGCTCATACTTGTGCAAATTAATCACAAGGTTGATATCTCACTCACCAAAAATTCTAGCTGTGTGAGAATTGAATAGGTATACTCTGGACAAAGTAACTGTGATTATCTAGCTATTTTCTTATCGTTCTTAGATGGATAATCAGTCACATACTTTTACATGAGTATTTTATCATCTTTTTGTATTTATTTTGTTAGTTTTGTCTTGGATCTCAAAAGCTTCATGTTTTGTGTTGGGTTCTCATAAGAGTACATATACGATTTTGGATTTAGTCTCTTATACCTACCGTTAGACCCTAATTCCCTCAAATACGTTTATATACCCTTCCTATTGTGTTAAAACTTTCTTTCTAGGCTTCTCATCAATGGTCTCTCCTTCATGGGACTTGCCTAAAGACTTTGTTGATAATGGTATATACTTTGAGTTTGATAAAGAGAAGGGAACCCTTGTTGAATTTGAAGGATCTTTTCCTCAATCTCCTGTTTCTTACTCAGATATTGGGGAGAAGATTCAATCTAACGTGATCATTGATTCTCAGCAACTTGTTGGAACTATTAAGTGTCTTGATGCTGTAAGAGCTGAGTTGAAAAAGGTTAACTATAATCTTGCTATAATGAAGAACCGCGTGAAAGAACCTCTCAAAAAGGATGTTTCCTTAAGGGTTGATGAGGTTGTTGTCTCTCATAAGCTCGATGATCACAAGACTCATGCATTTCCAGAACAGTCCTTTTGATCCTTAGTGTCTGGGTATTGGTCTAAGAGTCTGTTTTTGAGTTTAAATGCCTAGTATGTCTTCTTTTTGGATTAGTTGGAAGAATAACTAGTGCTTTGAATAACAATGATTGTGACTACACATAGCTATTTTTGTTTTCATCTTCTTATGTTATTTTTTTTAGGTTTATTGGTATTAAATTCTAAAAATATTTGGAGGATGATGTTTATTGCAGTATTTTAATGGTTCGTGATATTGCAATATTTTTATGGGATATGTATTGTTTACGTCCGTGAACTTGAAGGTCCCATATTGCAATCAAAAGTAAAGTCGTTCATGAATCGGTATTCGTATTGATGAAAGGACGAATTGACTTTTGACATATACAAAAGATACGCCTATGCAGTCATGTATTTGATGGAAAATAGGATAAAATCTTTTGTTCAACAAGGATAAAGTCTATTATGTCGTTATGATGGAAAATAGAATAGATCCTTGTATGTTATCTACAATATTGCTCTTCATTGATCCATTTTATCATGTTTTACCGTGAAGGCTCCATTGTGTGTCTTATGCTGAGCACCTTACAACTAAGTCGATTATTCTTATTGACTTGTTGGTTGTTCCATAAGATGCCATATGTCGAGCATTATGAACTAAATTAATCAACTAGTTTGGTTATTTAGTTAGTACTCCATAAGTTTTCTTTCTTATGTCGAGTACATGTACGGTTAAGGTTGTCATATTCTATGATGAACTTAGTCGGGGTTCCATAAGTTCTTTTATGTTGAGCCCAAAATAATTAAATTAATTACTTCAGTGATTAGTTTGGTTGTTCGTATTCCAATTAGATTAATTATAGGTTCTCTTGTAATTAATCTAGTTGAGTTTTCATATATTCCACAACTTCTTGTGTTGAGTATATGAAAGGCTACACACTATCATGTTCTTTGGTTAATGTAGTCATATATTCCGTAAGGTTTTCCTTATGTTGAATATTTGAACGGTTAAGTTAGTCATCTCCATGTGATTGACTTAGTCGTAGCTCCGTGAGTTTACTTATGTTGAGCACTTTCAATTAAATTGATCGCTTTTGTGGTTTGATTTAGTTGCGTATTCCAATTGAATTAATCATGGGTTTACTTGTGGTTAATTTGGTTGAGCTTTGGATATAGAAAATCATTCCTATGGTTTTCGGTGTCCAATAAAAAATCCTTCTTTTCTTTCGAAATTAAGGCCGCTCTTGTTGTTCTCTCGGGAATGACATCAAATGGTGGAGAGTTCTTTTGAACTTGTGCTTAATGGTAATATCTTGCGGGGAGTGCGGCTGTGGAATTTTATAGGGGTTATCTTGTATCTTAAAACTCCTTAATGAATGTTGTTAGCTTCGGCTATTAGATTGCATCTAAATTAAGTTGGTATGTATTTTTCTTTTGGTCATGAAATGTCTCTTGTGGAAATTTCATTATGATCCCATTCTTGTACCTTTGCCAATTTTATTGACAAAAAGGGGGAGAAATATTGTAGTTCACACTACAAATACATATGGTTTTCAGATCATTGTGTAAGGGGGAGTGGTTTCCATGATCGAGAAGGAGTATTGACTAAGGAGGAGTGATACATATCACCGTAGTATTATTGTTAAAGTCGTGATACAATTGGACTTTGATGTTATATAATAATACTATGACACTGTATAATAATGATCGAGAATCTCGATTTCTCTCATTTTTATAGCTACGGATCTTCAACAACGATGGTGCTAAACTTACAACCTTTGGGTTCATTGGAGTACTTGGAAGGACGAAGATTTCAAGGAACGTTGAAGATTAGACTATGGAATAGGAGCCACTAAAGTTTATCTTTTTTGTATTCCATATGTATAAATAGTTTTGTCACTAAAATTGAAAAAGAGGAGATTGTTAGAGCATAGCTCGGTCAACCTCGCATGCGTTGCTATCTCAAGCATGTTTGTCAATGTTAGTGATCAAAACTATAAGTCTTGATTTCTAGCCTACATAGCTAAGTCTCGGACTAGGATAGAAAAGTGTTGTTGAGCTCAAGGACTTCATGGCGATTCATCATACAACGACGAAGATCTATACAAGGAACCGTGGAACTTCATCAACAAAAAGGTATGTGGAGAGTTTAACTTATCTATCACTCAAAAGTCTATCTTTTCTATCTCCTACTTCTTATGAGACAAAAGTCGTATGCTATATAGACTAGATCATACACATTTGACATTTCGAGCTGAGCATTCATTGCTTATCTTTTATCTCGAAATCGTGTGTTGGTAAAACGTTTCGCTTTGATCAAGTTTATCTTCACCTAGTGACGAAAGTCATGAAAAGTTTCAATCACTTTGAGAATTGCTCTGACGTGAATCGGTCTGTGAATAACGGCTACATAGCATCCTCTGAGAATGTCTCAATGATTGAAATGAGAGTCCAGATTACATAACCATGTATTCATTGAACCGAAGTTTTTCGAACTTTGTTGATCAAGAGAAATCGGGAGGATATTCGAATCGGCTTGCCAAGTCCGCGAACCCAGTCCGTAAACTCAGTCCGCGAACTGTCGGAAGTTCTCGACCGAGAATTTCTGCTGGATTTTCCAAAACTCGTTTGTGTGCTAAGTCCGTGAACTGGAAGAAGTTCTCTTTCCGAGAATTTCTGCTGAGTTTGGAAAACTCAACCGATTAACTTAAGTCCGCGAACTTGTTTGTGAACTTAAGAGGTTATGATCTAAAGATGTGCTCTGAACATGAAACATTAAATTACTATGTAATGCTTTATGCAAACCGTGGCTATAATGTTCATGAGACGATTCAATCGAATCGAATCGAATCATCTTTGTTTCAATTGTGTCTTGTGTAGTTACATAAGATCTCGTAGCAATTGAACAACTCTTTGACTAGTTGAACCAACATACACATACACATTTGGGCATGGTTTTCACGAACCCATTAAACGTCTACCCAAGTGTGTGTGACAAACTAAGTTTTCGATCTAACGGTTGAGAAATATTAGCTTGAATCTAAATCAGGCTTTCATCTAACGGTGAATAAGGATTGCTTTGTAACTAAGGCAAAACCCTGATTTGAAGGCTATATAAAGCAGACATTTAGCATTGTGCAAAACTAATCTCCACACATTTGTGTGCTACCAGTGCTCCCGCTAGAGTCGATCTCCATTAGCCTTTGATTTTCTTCTCTAAAATCAGGTTAACGACTTAAATACTTCATTGGGATTGTGAAGCCAGACCGATACTACTTTATCGTAGTTGTATGATCTGATCTTGCATCTTCTATCGTACGAGTACAATCGTTTGATTGGATTGAGATCGTGAGATTTCTCCGATAGGAAAGATAAAGAAGTCACAAACATCTTCGTCTCACTGTTTGTGATTCCTCGACAATCCGCTTGTGTAGTCAGGAAGGATTGTAAAGAGGTGATTGATTAATCTAGGCTGTTATTCGGAAATATAAGACCAGATTATCAATTGGTTCCTGTTCACCTTGATTTTATATCAAAAGACGGAACAAAACCTAGGGTTTATCTGTGGGAGACAGATTTATCCTTTGATAGACTTTTCTGTGTGAGACAGATCTGTTTATTATCAAGTCTGTGATTTTGGGTTGCAGCAACTCTTGGTTGTGGGTGAGATCAGCTAAGGGAATCAAGTGCGCAGTATCCTGCTGGGATCAGAGGCGTAGGTGTACAACTGTACCTTGGATCGGTGGGAGACTGATTGGGGTTCAACTACAGTCCAGTTCGAAGTTAGTTTACAGTAGGCTAGTGTCTGTAGCGGCTTAATACAATGTGTATTCAATCTGGACTAAGTCCCGGGGTTTTTCTGCATTTGCGGTTTACTCGTTAACAAAATTTATGGTGTCTGTATTATTTCTTTTCCGCATTATATTTTATATAATTGAAATAATACAGGTTGTGCGTTCGTGATCATCAATTGGAAATTCAACCTTTGGTTGTTGATTGATATTGATTGATCCTTGGACATTGGTCTTTGGTACCGTCCAAGTATTCCTTGTATTTGATAAAGAATCGCTATTGTTTTTAGCTTGAGTAAAAATCAAATCAAGAGAGAGATATTAACTCCTTGAGATACTTTTATCTAGATTGAGTCTGACTGTCTAGTTGATTCTTCAGCAAAGTATTTAGGAGTTAGTCCATACAGATTTCTAAGCGAAATATTGGGTGGTGTTGTTAGACCCCCGCTTTTTCAATGGTCACACCAATTACAAATATCGATCGTACCATCTCAGGTGATTACTTAAGATTGGTTTCACTAATAAAAGTCATACTGATACGTAAGTCAGGCATTGTGAATAGTTTTACCAAGATACATAAACAAGTTATGAGCGGTTATACTAAACACACATATTGGTAATCCAAAGATTTGCAATGAATAACAATACCAATAAGCCTAGCGATTTCCTTTTCGATTCATAAAACAAGTTTATGAATGTACTTCCTTTAAACGAATGTAAAACATTGTTTTCTAGGACGAAATCTTCACCCATACCCATACATAATCTGTTAGAGCATTGCTCGGTCGAACTCTCATGCGTTGCTATCTCAAGCATGTTTGTCAATGTTAGTGATCAAAAATATAAGTCTTGATTTCTAGTCTAATATAGCTAAGTCTCGGACTAGGATAGAAAGTGTAGTTGAGCCCAAGAACTCCATGGCAATCATCATACAAGACGAAGAACTACTCAAGGAACTAGTGGAACTTCATCGACTAAAATGTATGTGGAGACTTGAACTTCTCTATCACTCAAAAGTCTATCTACTCTATCTCCTATTTTGAGACAAAAATCGTTTTGCTATATAGACTTTGATTATACACATTTGCTATTTCGAGCCGAGTTTATCTCGCCTATCTATTTCTCAAAATATGTGTTGGTAAGCTTTTTGCTTTGGCCAAGTTCATCTTTACCTAGTGACGAAAGTCATGTTATGCTTCAGTTACTTTGAAAATTGCTTTGACGAAAAATAGTTTGTGAATAACAACTATATAATAACGTCCTCTAAGAATTTTTCAATGATTTAAATGAGAGTTTAGATTATATAACCATTGTTGGATATAAGCATTGTGTGGCAACACATATATGTATAAGTCCTTTTTCCTTGAACCTAAGTATGCGTACTTTCTTGATCAGGAAAACCATAATAAGTGCTGTGAGCTAAGTCCGCGAACTGGCGGAAGTTCTCTTCCGAGAAATTCTGCTGGAGTTTGAGAACTCCTTCCGAGAACTTAAGTCCGCGAACTAAGTCTGCGAACTTAAGTTGGTTATACCTAAAGACGATTTTTTGTGAACTTACATTTATAAAAACTAAGGAATGCAAAATGCAAATCGTGGCTATAAAGTTCATGAATCGATTTGAGTGAATCAAATCGTTTTTGCTTCTATTGTGTCTTGTATAGTTACATAAGATTTATACAATTGAAAAACCCTCTAACTAGTTTGTTTGAGTCATTTGAACTAGTTCTGGTGAAGAAGAATATGGTTGATATGAAAGTGCTCATATGGCTAACCATTTGGTTAACTATTGTTGAACCAACAAATGTACATGTTTGGGTACGGCTACACAAACCTAAAATCGTGCATTTCATTTGTGTGTAACAAGCTAAGTTTTCGATCCAACGGTTGAAAGATATTAGCTTGAATCTAATCAGGTTTTCATCTAACGGTGAATATTGAATGCTTTGTTACCAAGCTAACATTGATTGCAAACCCTGATTTGAAAGACTATATAAGGGAGAACTCTAGCAACTGGGAAACCTAATCCCCACACCTCCTGTGTGATACTAGTTGTATTAGCTAGAGTCGATTCTCCTTTAACCTTAGGTTTCTTCTTGAAAACCAGGTTAACGACTTAAAGACTTCATTGGGATTGTGAAGCCAAACAGATACTACTTTCTCGTAGTTGTGTGATCTGATCTTGCTGATTCTATCGTGTTGAGTACAATTGTAATGATTGGCTTGAGATTAATATCTCTGATAGGCAATATATAATAGTAGTCACAAACATCTTCGCCTCATCGTTTGTGATTCCATAATATCTTCTTTCTGATAGGTTGAGAAACCTACAATAATATATTGCAAGTGCACATCGTCTAACTAGTAGACAATAGCAAGTACAGGTCGGTCCCACGAGGAGTGTGAAATACTCTACCAACTAATACCAAAAACTAAGTAATCAACAATACAATGTTTTTGAGAGTTTTCAGAAATTCGGACAAAATGAAATAATAAATAATTCTAACAATAAAAAAAATGGGTAACGGGTTGTTAGGGTTTTCGATTTCCACCAATTCAATCATATAAACTCGACTAATTTCTATGTATTACTCAAGACAAATATCGAACTCAATCTCATGCCTCAGAAGATGGTATGTTAAATTCTAAAATATAGTCTCTCCGTTGTGATTTCCTTCGCTTCATGGGTAGTGATTCTAAAGCATTACCTATCAATCCTAGAGCACATCACATCAAGGGATTTAACCAAAGCACGAAATATCAATTGAAAAGCATAAATAATCAAGAAAATCACATAAACGATTGAGTACCAAGCTAAATGAAGAGAAATTACTAATCGATTAAATCGTTATTAGAAATATCATTGTTGAGTCTAAATAAATAAATTGGTTTCCATCTCAACCCTAACAAATAATTTAGCAAATCATGGAGAAAATAAAATCAAAACAGTAAACCCTTCTTTTCTCCTAGTCACGGCTCTGCAGCCGCTTTCCTCTCTGTCTCCCAAAACCGGCTTCCTCTTCTGTTCTCTGTTCATTTATTTTTATATGTCCAAGTGATTCGAGCCCTCCCAATTAATACGTAGGGGATTACTTCCAAGGCCCAGTCCAGAACCGGACTCATCTCACCACTAGCGTCCACCGATTATAATTTCTATCACCTGACCATTACTCAGCTAGTCCATCTCAACAACGACTGCACCTGGCTCACTTCTATCCTCCTTACACTCGTCTACAGCTAGCACTTTGAAAACCACCATACGACCACCATCTCATTACATGCCGGAACATCTGTGCACCTTCGAAACCGATTCAACGGCTCCACATACAGTCCATAAGAACCTGAGCTTGCTGAGATAAAAAGAACTCGTCCTGTAGTGTAGGAAGACTGAATGTAAACATCACCATTGCCTGAATTACTTTCCCAATCACCACTGTTGTGTCCATTCGTCTCGGCCATTAGCTGAATCGATAGCAACGATCCCGTACAAAACCATCCAACAAACTTCTCTTGTTTATAGCCATCACGATGGCAGCAAGCCATCTTCTTTCCATTTCTTATCATCTTGATTTCAAACAGACCATTATCTTTCTAACAAACTCATCGATCAACTCTTTTCTCTCTCAAGCACAGCTCTCGTTCAACTAGGTACATCACCAAATCGACACTTTCTACAAGCAACGATCCATTCATTCTCAGCTTTCTATACAACTACCATTTTACTCTCAGCACAATGCCACCCAAGGCAACTGCAGCAACATCAGTTTCAAACAAATCCCACTGTGGGTCATCGAGGCATCTGCACTGACTGCATCCAACGTCGGAGGTCATCACTCAAATCACCACACCATTTCAGTCGAACCCCATTGCATATACCAAGGAATAGTCACAACTGCTTTCACCATTTGTCACCTACTCGAACTGCAGATTCAACGCTTTCTCCACCTATTCAACCACACACAGAACCTTGCTCAAGAGATACCCATCCCGCATGCCACAGAGAACAGTCCCAAACAACATTCTCTGTTGTTGTAGAAATATATGAATCCACTGCCTGTCTTACACTCAAAGCATCTCTAATTCTATGTGACTTTCAATCTCCCTGCGTGAACTAGAAGCACACATCTTCCACTATTTTTCTTTTAACTCAACAACACATTTTATGTCACAACATGCACCACTTCCCATCGTTCATCAGCTGACACCTCACGACACTTACCACATCAATTAATAAAAAGTCAATGCATTGTGAACTCTTGATAACGAAAAATTGGTTAAGCTCCATATGTTTCTAGTGCCGTGAAAGGTGAGGTAGTCCACGTGCATAACAAGTTAATAAGGAAGTCTATAATCTAAGTCGTCTCTTTTGGTGCTATGAGAATGAGTAGCTTGAGCAGTGCTGATATATAGGAATACTAGGCCAGCCACTTTTATTATTGTCGGAAACGGTAATTAACTCCAGTTTTACCGGTTTATTCTCCGGATGATCCAATTTGCTTGTACTTTCTACAAAAGCACTAAAATAATGTTATTAGCTAGAATTTCGAGTCCTAACTAACATAAATATGGGTATAAAATGTAGCACTTACATGTTTATCAACACCCCCACACTTATATTTTGCTAGTCCTCGAGCAAAACAAACAATATATCCGCTACACAGCTGGATATGAAAAGTATTGTCTGCTAAACAGCGAGACGGATCCGCTAAACAGCAAGACCGAGAAATGTATGCTAAACAGCGAGACGAAACCACTAAACAGTGGTATACAGATGTCTGTTAAACAACTAGACGAAACCACTAAACAATGGTATAAATATGTCTGCTAAACAGCTAGACAGAAAGACCCGCTAAACAGCTGATCATATCATGCAATTTTGTTTTTTGTTTTGTTTTTTAAGACCCGCTAAACAGCTGGTCATAATATGCAATTTTTTTTATTTATTTTTTAAATCAAATTCCTAACAAAAGTGCCACTCCCCCACACTTAAACATTACATTGTCCTCAATGTGATTGAGTCATCCATCGTAGAAATTAAGATGAGAGATTTAAAAATAAAATAAAAGATAAAGTAAAGGGAACAAATCTGATGGGTTGACTCCCATGAAGCGAAATGTATTTGTTTCCCTGTTTTCCGGTAGCACGTTCTCAAACAATGTGAGGTTAGTACTCCAAGGTATGCTGCAAATCATATATATAGAGTCTGAAAAGTTGGGGATCAATCCAACTAGTCAGTTTTGCTGAAAAGATGATTCTGCAGTAATAATGATTAGTACCCAGAGAGCAAAAGCTGCACTCAGTCTTATTCAGAACATAATTTGAACCTTCCCCATCATAAGTGGTTATCTGAAGTAAATATGATTCATGGATAACGAGTAAAGATTGTTTAGAGAATTTAACAGTCATTGTGCACTCTAAATCTGGTTCTAAGTCTGAGGAAATAATTTCTGCGGCTGATATTGGTTCAAATTCACCGGTATCAATATGTTTAACATTCACATAAGCTTTTAGAAAATCACAAGATGGATCCGAGGAACAAGGACTCAACGGAACAATGATATCATGACTAATTGGTCCATTATCATCTACAACAGTTTCATTATTAAGGGTCAAGGTTGGAGCTTTCCCAACTAATGGAACTAGTCGAGACTCGGTAAGAACTAGAGGTTCTAGTTTGGGCTTTCATTTATTAGTGTCTAGCAGCGGTGTGGAGTCTAACAAAGCATTGACTTCACAAATAACATTATCCTCATCAAAATCATACCCAAAATGAGCTAAGCAAACCTCTAACGGATCTTCCAAGTCGCTCTTGCAAAAACTTTGCGATTGCACACTTTCTTTTCCGCCCGATATCGGTTTTAATTGCAGCTCTTCAAACTAAAGTACCTAAAACAACAAATCAAACAAACTACGTAAAAAAAGAAACTAAAAGAAATCTAAAAAATAAATAAAATAAAGTATGTACAACAATAATAAATAAATTATGTACAAGAAAAAAACGATATCAACTAGAGAGTATTATGCAACCACTCCCCGGCAGCGGCGCGTAAAAACTTGATAGGTTGGGAAACCTACAATAATATACTGCTAGTGCACATCGTCTAACTAGTAGACAATGACAAGTACAGGTCGTTCCCACGAGGAGTGTGAAATACTCTACCAACTAATACCAAAAACTAAGTAATCAACAATACAATGTTTTTGAGAGTTTTCAGAAATTCGGACAAAATGAAATAATAAATAATTCTAACAATAAACAAAATGGGTAACGGGTTGTTAGGGTTTTCGATTTCCACCAATTCAATCATATAAACTCGACTAATTTCTATGTATTACTCAAGACAAATATCGAACTCAATCTCATGCCTCGGAAGATGGTATGTTAAATTCTAAAATATAGTCTCTCCGTTGTAATTTCCTTCGCTTCATGGGTAGTGATTCTAAAGCATTACCTATCAATCCTAGAGCATATCACGTTAAGGGATTTAACCAAAGCACGAAATATCAATTGAAAAGCATAAATAATCAAGAAAATCACATAAACGATTGAGTACCAAGCTAAATGAAGAGAAATTACTAATCGATTAAATCGTTATTAGAAATATCATTATTGAGTTTATATAAATAATTTGGTTTCCATCTCAACCCTAACAAACAATTTAGCAAATCATGGAGAAAATAAAATCAAAACGGCAAACCCTTCTTTTCTCCTATTCACGTCTCTGCAGCCGCTTTCCTCTTCGTCTCCCAAAACCGGCTTCCTCTTCTGTTCTCTGTTCATTTATTTTTATATGTCCAAGTGATTCGAGCCCTCCCAAGTCCCAATCAAGACTTAGGGGATTACTTCCAAGGCCCAGTCCAGAACCGGACTCATCTCACCACTAGCGTCCACCGATTATAATTGATTAATTTCTATCACCTGACCATTACTCAGCTAGTCCATCTCAACACCGACTGCACCTGGCTCACTTTTATCCTCCTTACACTCGTCTACAGATAGCACTTTGAAAACCACCGTACGACCACCATCTCATTACATGCCGGAACATCTGTGCACCTTCGAAACCGATCCAACAGCTCCACATACAGTCCATAAGAACCTGAGCTTGCTGAGATAAAAAGAACTCGTCCTGTAGTGTAGGAAGACTGAATGTAAACATCACCATTGCCTGAATTACTTTACCAATCACCACTGTTTTCTCCATTCGTCTCGGCCATTAGCTGAATCGATGGAAACGGTCCCGTACAAAACCATCCAACAAACTTCTCTTGTTTATAGCCATCACGATGGCAGCAAGCCATCTTCTTTCCATTTCTTATCATCTTGATTTCAAATAGACCATTCTCTTTCTAACAAACTCATCGATCAACTCTTTTCTCTCTCAAGCACAGCTCTAGTTCAACTAGGCACAACACCAAATCGACACTTTCTACAAGCAACGATCCATTCATTCTCAGCTTTCTATACAACTACCATTTTACTCTCAGCACAAGGCCACCCAAGGCAACTGCAGCAACATCAGTTTCAAACAAATCCCACTGTGGGTGAGGCATCTGCACTGACTGCATCCAACGCCGGAGGTCATCACTCAAATCACCGCACCATTTCAGTCGAACCCCATTGCATATACCAAGGAATAGTCACCACTGCTTTCACCATTTGTCACATACTCGAACCGCAGATTCAACCTTTCTCCTCCTATTCAATAATGACAACTGCAAGATGAAACTTAGCTTATATAAAGACAACTCTCTTTATTGATGTTTAGAAAATCTCTCAAAACTAAACACAAGCTCTAATCTTGCTCATATGATCAACCACAACTTTGGTGATCATATATATATAGAACTATGAATTCCTTTTCCTAGTCCTATTACCTTATTACATGTCTTTCCTTTTCTTAGAACTAGATGACTTCTAATTCCCTTAGGATTACATCAATTGCCTTTTCTTATGCTAACCAACTTGTTAGAGATTATCTTAGGCTTAATGTTGAAGTTTATCCAACATTCCCCCCCTTAAGCTTCAACTGTGCTTGAGAAAAATCTTGTACTCCTATTAATTTCCTCATCTCTTCAAACTTGATCCGAGCCAATGCCTTTGTTAATATATCTGCCTTCTGCTCAGTTCCAGGTATGTGTTCTACGTTAATGACCTCCTTCTCGATGCATTCTCGTATGAAATGATACCTTTTGTGATTGTGTTTCGTCTTCCCATGAAACACTGGATTTTAGTGAGTGCAATTGCAGACTTATTATCAATCTTGATGAGAACTTTTTGAGGTTCTCTTCCTTTGATTTCACCCAACAGTTCTTGAAGCCATATTGATTGTTTAGCTGCTTCTGTTGCAGCCATAAACTCAGCTTCACAGGATGAGAGGGCTACAATGTCTTGCTTCTGTGAACACCATGTAATAGGTGCTTCACCTAGATAAAATATATGACCAGTTGTACCTTTTCCATCATCTTGGTCAATATTATGACTGCTGTCACTATACCCAACAATTCCTTTTGATCCTCCTCGACCATACTTCAATCCACAACTGATTGTTCCTCTTAGATATCTCAATATCTGCTTTATTACATCACCATAAGACTTGCGTGGACTCTGCATATAACGGCTTGCTACTCCCACAGAGAAATCCAAGTCTGGTCTTGTGTGTAACAAGTATCTAAGGCATCCAACATTTCTTCTATAAATCGTTGGATCAATCTCAGCTTCTTCTTGTGCCTTTGAAACTTTAAGTCCAAACTCCATTGGTATCTTAGTTGGATTACAAGTTTCAAGTCCTGATTCTTTCAGAATTCTCCTTGCATAAGCTTCTTGTTTAATCTGAATCCCATATACTCCTTGATGGACTTCTATGCCAAGGTAATAAGTGAGTTTTCCGAGATCTGACATCTCAAACTTTGATGACATTTCTCTCTTGAACTCATTGATCACCTTAAGGGAGTTGCCAGTCAAAAATAGATCATCTACATAGAATGCAATCACAAGAAGCGTTCCCTTTTCTTCTCTTCTGTATACTGATGTTTCTTTAGAACACTTAACAAATCTGATTTCTCTTAAGATTTGATATAACTTTGTATTCCAGGCTCGAGGAGCTTGTCTTAGACCATATAGAGCTTTTGATAACTTATAAACCTTTTGCTCTTGTCCTTTTACTTCAAAACCTTATGGTTGTTCAACATACACATCTTCTCGCAATTCACCATGTAAGAATGCTGTCTTAACGTCTAAGTGGTGAATTTCCCATGAGTTTGATGCTGCTTCTGCTATTAAGAGACGAATTGTCTCTAGTCTAGCAACTGGTGCGAAAACTTCATCAAAGTCTATGCCTGATTCTTGAACGTATCCCTTAGCTACAATTCTTGCCTTATATTTGTTGACAGTACCATCAGCATTCCGCTTTATTTTGAAGATCCACTTAAGACCAATCACTTTTACCCCACCTGGCTTATCAACTAGAAACCAAGTCTTGTTTCTGTTGATTGAAATAATTTCTTCTCTACATGCTTGTGTCCATTTAGTCGAGACCTTTGCTTCCTGAAAATTCCTTGGCTCATCATTAACAGAAAGTAGCATAATCTCACATTCTTCTGCATCTTGAAGAACATAATCCTCCAGATATTGTGGCTTTTGTATCTGTCTTGTTGATTTTCGCAGTGGAATGGGTTGAGTTATTTCATCGATCTCTTCTTCTTCTTCTTCTTCTTCTTCTTCTTCTTCTTCTTTTTCTTTTACTACTTCTTCGTTATTCTCAGTGTTTTCATTATTCTCTTCTTTTTCTTCTTCTTCTTCTTCTTCTTCTTCTTCTTCTTCTACTTCTTCGTTATTCTCAGTGTTTTCATTATTCTCTTCTTCTTCTTGATTAACATCATTGTTTCCATTGGTATTGATGATTATGGGTCCTTTGCCTTCATCAATTACTTGACCCCATCTCATGTGAAACATTCCTGGATCCCTACTTGGTCCATCATTAGTTTCTTTCCAGTTCCAGTTTGCTTTTTCATCGAATACCACATCTCGACTCACTATTACTCTTCTCGTTGTTGGATTGAATAATCTGTAAGCTTTGGATCCAGGCTCAATTCCTAGATGCACAAGAGTCTGAGATCGATCATCCAGTTTCTTAAGAGTTGCAGAATCAACTTTTGCGTATGCTTTGCAACCAAACACTCTTAAATGATCTATGTTTGGTTTTCTCTTTCGCAAACTTTCATATGGAGTCATGTCTTTCAGAGATTTCGTAGGTATCCTGTTTATTAGGTATATGGAGTGTCGTACAGCTTCTCCCCATAGATAATTAGGTACCTGCATAGCCTTTAAAGAACTTCTTGTCATCTCCATTAGAGTCCTGTTTCTCCTCTCCACCACTCCGTTTTGTTGTGGTAGCCCTCGAACCATCTTGTTCTGAGACATAGTTTTTAAGGTTCTGAAACTTATGTGTCCTAACCTTGCGTGCCACTTCCATGTCTGATCTTCTAGTCTCATATTCAGACACAATGACCTTCCAATCATGAGACTTATCTTGTAGAGTCTGTTATGTGAGCGTGAGACTCTAACTAAAAGTCTTCCATTTGGGTCATGAACTGTTAGATAATCTTGTCGCATTCTAACATCACATCCAACTTCTGTAGCTTGTCCTAAACTTAGAATGTTGCTTTGTAAGTTTGGGATGAAGTAGATGTTTGTGACAATCTTCTGTTCTCCGGTCTTGCTCTGAAATAGAATTGATCCTTTCCCTTCTATTTCTACAGAAGATCCATCCCCAAACTTCACTTGTCCTTTGATTTTCTCATTGAGTTCAGAAAAGTAGTGTCTCTTACCAGTCATGTGATTGCTGGCTCCATTATCTAAATACCAGATTCCTTTTTCTCCATCCTTTGATTCTTAGTTCTTTGGTATTAGTTTCCCTTCGTTTAAGAAGACAACTTCGTGCATGAAAAGAGCTGTATCTGCTTCCCTTGTTTCATTCTTGTTTGTTTCTTCCATCTTTTGTATTCTTTCAGGGCATACAGAGGAGAAGTGTCCTGGTTTATCACATCTGTAACAAATAATGTTTGATCTATCCTTATTTTCTTTCCCTTGGTTTTGATCATTCTGACTTGTTGTTCTATCTTGTGAGTTAAACCTTCCTCCCCTTCCTCGGCCTCTGTTTCCTCTACCACCTCTTCCACGACCTCTTCCTCTTGTCGCAGAGTTTTGTTGGTAAGAGTTTGTGTACAAGAGTTTTCCTTGAGTTTCTCCATTGTTTTCTTCATCAAGGATTCTCTCTTCATATGCTTTCAATCTTCCAATTATATCTTCATAGATAGTCTTCTTTAAATCTAAGACTTGTTCGAGAGAAGCTATGATATGAATATACTTGGATCTTGGTAAACTATTGAGAAACTTCTTTACCAGTTTATCTTCATCAATGGATTGTCCAAGTGACGCAGCTTTTGAGGCTATCTCTGATAGCTTTCCTGCAAAGCTATCAATAGTATCAGTGTCTTTCATCTTCATTCTTTCAAATTCAGACATTAAGGTTTGCAGACGGGCTTCTTTAACTCAGCTCCGAGATTACGTGCCTTTATTGCATCCCAAATTTTATTTGAAGTTTCCTGTTCACCAACTTGTAGAACAAGACATTCTGGTATTGCTTGAAAGAGTAATCCAATGGCAACATTGTTTTTGTCTGCGTCCAATGTACCAGGATCAATTGTTTCCCAAACTTTGTAGATTTTCATCAGTACCTTCATTCTCATGGCCCATAATGTGTAGTTTGTGGCGTTGAGGATTGGAACTTGTATTGATGGTGGCGTGAACTGTTTTGCACCCACAATGGTGGTTTCGTTTTCCATGGCTCAGAAACACGCTCTGATACCAATTAATGACAACTGCAAGATGAAACTTAGCTTATATAAAGACAACTCTCTTTATTGATGTTTAGAAAATCTCTCAAAACTAAACACAAGCTCTAATCTTGCTCATATGATCAACCACAACTTTGGTGATCATATATATATAGAACTATGAATTCCTTTTCCTAATCCTATTACCTTATTACATGTCTTTCCTTTTCTTAGAACTAGATGACTTCTAATTCCCTTAGGATTACATCAATTGCCTTTTCTTATCCTAACCAACTTGTTAGAGATTATCTTAGACTTAATGTTGAAGTTTATCCAACATTCAACCACACACAGAACCTTGGTCAAGAGATACCCTTCCTGCATGCCACATAGAACAGTCCCAAACACCATTATCTGTTGTTGTAGAAATATATGAATCCACTGCCTGTCTTGCACTCAAAGCATCTCTAATTCTATGTGACTTTCAATCTCCCTGCGTGAACTTGAAGCACTGGCAGCACACGTCTTCCACTAATTTTCTTTTAACTCAACAACACATTTTATGTCACAACATGCACCACTTCCCATCGTTCATCAGCTGACACCTCACGACACTTACCACATCAATTAATAAAAAGTCCATGCATTGTGAACTCTTGATAACGAAAAATTGGTTAAGCTCCATATGTTTCTAGTGCCGTGAAAGGTGAGGTAGTCCACGTACATAACAAGTTAATAAGGAATCCCATAATCATAAGCCGTCTCTTTTGGTGCTATGAGAATGAGTAGCTTGAGCAGTGCTGATATATGGGAATACAAGGCCAGCCATTTTTATTATTGTCGCAATCGCCAATTAACTCCAGCTTTACCGGTTTATTCTGCGGATGATCCAATTTGCTTGTACTTTCTATAAAAGCACTAAAATAATGTTATTATCTAAAATTTCGAGTCCTAACTAACATAAATATGGGTATAAAATGTAGCACTTACGTGTTTATCACTTTCGCCGCGTCGATTAAGATTATTGTGAGGTGATTGATAATATTAGGCTGTTCTTCGGGAATATAAGTCCGGGTTATCAATTGGTTCCTGTTCACCTTGATTTATAAAAATGCGGAACAAAACTTGTAGGTATTTCTGTGGGAGACAGATTATCTATAATTGTAGACTTTTCTGTGTGATACAAATTTTTTTATTAAAGTCTTCGATTTTGAGTCGTAGCAACTCTTAGTTGTGGGTGAGATCAGCTAAGGGAATCAAGTGTGTAGTATCCTGCTGGGATCAGAGACGTAAGGAGCGCAACTGTACCTTGGATCAGTGTGAGTTTGATTGGGGTTCAACTACAGTTCAGACCAAAGTTAGTTTGTAGTATGCTAGTGTCTGTAGCGGATTAATATAGTGTGTGTTCAATCTGGACTAGGTCCCGGAGTTTTTCTGCATTTGCGGTTTCCTCGTTAAAAAAATTCTGG
Organism: Papaver somniferum; assembly: GCF_003573695.1. NCBI lineage: Eukaryota > Viridiplantae > Streptophyta > Magnoliopsida > Ranunculales > Papaveraceae > Papaver > Papaver somniferum. The sequence continues at coordinate 162,073,744 of NC_039366.1, read as the reverse complement.
TGTCTGTGTTATTTCTATTCCGTATTATATTTTGTTATATAATTGAAATATCACAGGTTGTGCGTTATAATCAATCAATTGGAAATCCGACCTTCGGTTGTTGATTGAAATTGATTGATACTTGGACATTGGTCTTTGGTACCGTTCAAGTGATTTCTATTGTATTCAATTAGACTCGCAGATTACTATTTGCTTGAGTAAGAATTGAATCGAGAAAGAGAGATATTAACTTTTTGATATACTTTGTTAAGATTGAGTCTAGTTGATTCTCTTGAAAGTATATTGGAGTTTGTCCATACAGATTGCTAATCAAAATATTGGGTGAGGTTGTTGTACCCACGCTTTTTCAATTGGTATCAGAGCAGTCAAACACGTTCAAGACCTTACAAGTCTGTGTTTGTAGCGATCTGACTCTGTGGACAGAGGTGCTATCTCTATTAACGTAGCACCAGTATTCGATGGCTCTAATTACTTATGGTGGAAAATTTTTATGCGAGCTTTTCTTCAAGTATGTGATTTTCAATCATGGATATATGTTGTTAACGGATATGATGCTCCCGTTGTGGCAGTAGGAAATGTAAACGTTCCCAAGAATATTGGTGAATACAGTCCTGCCGAGATACTTGCTGCAAAGCAAAATTCCGACGGTTTGAATGCCATCATACATGCCATTACCCCAAATCTTCAGCACCATGTGTCAAAATTCACTAAGTCTAAAGAAGCTTGGGATATCTTAGAAACCGTATTTGAAGGAAATACCAGTGAAAAGGAAGTTAGGCTTCAAAACCTTAATTCCGATTGGGAAAACCTTTGTATGGCAGATGAAGATACATTTTATGAGTTTAATCACAAAGTATCTGAAATTGTTAATGCATCTTTTGCATTGGGTAAGACTATTCCTGAAAAGGACATTGTGATGAAAATTATCAGATCGCTGCCATCTAGATACGACTCTAAGAAACATGCCATCGTTGAGGGAAATAACCTTGATAATCTCTCCAGAAATATGCTGGTTGGGAAGCTTAAGATCTTTGATCACGAGCATTCATCCAAATCTAAGGATGTTGCATTCAAAGCACTAAAAGACACCAAATTACTTGATAAAAGTAAAAAATTGTATATCTTTGAAGACGATCACTCTGAGACTGATTCATCAGATGAAGATCTTGACAAATTGGTCTCAATGATCACAAGACAGTTTAGGGACCTTCTTTTGAAGAGAAGTAAACTGTTCTCCAGAGATAAGCCTAAAGCGTCAGTCAAACCGCATAATCGTATTCCTCCTAAAAACTGGGACACGGATGAAGCTGATGACGAGGATATGCCTCAGTGCTTTAAGTGTAAGGGATTTGGTCATTTTGCAAACGAGTGCCCAAATAGTAGAAAATACACTGGGAACAAAGGTCTTGCTGCAACTCTTGATGAAATGTGTGACAGCTATGATTCAAATGAAGACGAGAAATCGAGTGTTGCACTTCTTGGTGAAAATATTGATTTTGATAATTGTAACAATACATACATCAATCTTGATATTCTTTCAAAAGAAAACCCAACCAATCTGGAAGAAAAAATTGACCCATTCTTTGGAAACTCTATATGTAATGTTTCAGGTTCCACCATGTGTCTAGCTTCTTGCACATCCCAGAGGCCTGATTTTTATCCAAGATTGACGTGCTCATATTGTTCTCTAAAGTTTCATGAACTTTCAAAGTGTTACAAGTATAAACACCAATTGAGGCACGTCAACAAACTTCAACGAGGAGCAAATCAATTGGCAAATAAGCTTAAACTTGCTCAGAAAGATCGCTGAGGTATATAGGATTTTATCTTCCTCTAAGAAGTTAGTTTCCAAGGATAAAACAAGACCATTAGAGAAGAAAGTACGGAAAAGTCGTTTTGTTAGACAGAGGTCTGTGGGTTCCTTTCAAAAGGAAAATGGTGGACAAATTGTTGTTCACCGCAACACAATTTGATTGTGTTGATCTAGAAATCTTCTCTCGTATGCCTGATCAAAAGAGACAAGATTTTGTAGCTCTCAGGCTTTAGGAAAAGGTTGTTCTCTTCTTTTCTTAATTTTGTATTTTTTTGGAAACCCTGTCTATCAATAAAGGATTGTTATTCTCGACAATTCTACTCTCTTTAGGGTTCAGAATTGTGCGTGCACGAACCTGTTAAAGGTTAACCCTACATTCCTTTTTCTTTCTTTGAAACTTCTTTTTATCTCAAAACCACTTGTTGAGATTGTGAATTCCTCTCACAAACCAATACGCCTATGTATGCTCCAAGTACCATGTCTTCTGATGGAAAGGATGTTAATATGATTGTCAATCCATCAATCATGAAGGAAAAAGAGAAATCTCCGTTAGCTCCGACATTGAAAAGAAAAATAAGGAATGTGAGGAAGCCTAGAGTCGTTCCTTCAAATTCTCAGAAGTTTTCTGATGCTCTTGAAGTGTTGAAGGAGATGCAAAAGGATATTCATCAAATAAAAGTGTTTGTGTTTAAGACTCATAAGATTTAGAAGTCTCTGGTTCGACATCAGTCAAGAAGGTTTATTGATATTAACTCCTATCTTCATGAACCTTATGTCCCAATGGCTGTTGACGACAAGGAGTTCGGGGCGATAAATAATTCTTCAAAGGTCTTAACATCTAGTAAATCTTTTATTTTCGTGTTTTGGTTAGAAGAATAACTAGAGTTTGGAATACCCATTATTGTGATTACACATAGCTATGTCCAACGTTTTCATCTTCATGTTTTTAGATTTATTGGTTTAAATTCTAAAATTGTTTGGAAGATGATTTTTGCAGTATTAATCTTTACGGTTTTATATATTGCAATTTGTTATGGGATATGTGTGTTTGCGTCCGTGAACTGTGATTGTCCCATACCTTGTCAAAAGTTAAGTCCTTTATATGTCGATATGCATGTGTTGATAAAAGAAGGAATGAAATTTTGACAATACAAAAGTTAAGCCTATTATGTCAATTATTGATGGAAGATAGGTTAAAATCTTTTGCTTACAAGGATTATGTATATTGTATGTCATTGTGCGAAGAGTGATGGAAAATAGAATGAATCCTTGTGTATTCCGCAGTACTGATCTTCCCTGATCCATATTTTTATGTCTATATTGTGAGGCTCCGTAAGTTCTCATATGTCGAGCATGGCCAATTAAATTAATCACTTTTTGTGGTAAATTTGATTGTATATCTTTGATTAAATTAATCATGGGTTCTCTTGTGGTTAATTTAATTGAGTATTTTGGATTCAAATTCATACTTGTATGTGATTTGTTATGTCCAAAGAAATCCTTCTTTTCTTTTGAAATTAAGGTCGCTCTTATTGTTCTTTCGGGAATGACATATTTTGGGGGAGAATTCTTAATTGAACTTGTGCTTAATCGCCAAATATTTGTGTGGAGTGCGACTGTGGAATATTATAGGGGTTATCTTGTATCTTTATAAACTCCTTGATGAATGCATTTAGCTTCGGCTATATGATTTCATCTAAATAATATGATATGTGCTTTCTTTTGGTCATGAAATGTGTGAATACCAATATTCTGTGGAGCACGTGTCACGATCTTAGTGGACGCACATATATTCAACTGTGTAGACTTCGCTGAACTGAGAAGCCTAAGTAGCAAAGGGTACCTCCGCAGATCTACTTTATCTCATCCCAAGAAAGAAGGCCTAAACGGTCAAGATAAGAATGGTAAAATCCCAGTCTATAAAGAGGCAGCTGGCGAGGGGACAGAGGTAGTTGACGCATCTAATCAGCATTAAATGCTCAAATCTCTTATCTACACGCATGAATTAAGGCACGTGGAGAGAGAAGGCATGGCAGAATTCGATTGGCGGAAGCTGGCGGTGAACGAAGGTACAACTTGTACTAAGGTTGGGTAGTTCCCGAAGGAACGGGGGCCAGCTGAGGTGGCGAAATACAACCGGAGAAGGTACGCGGTGGACGAAGGTACCATTGGTACGAAAGGTATATCAGCAGACGATGGACCCAGAGGCAGCAAAGATATACCTGGAGCAAGAGGGACTATAAATACCAAGCCTCACCAACAAACTAAGGGAATTCAACATCTAGGAGAGAAGATCTAGTCTTAAGCTTATACCTCTTTATTGTTTAGAACTTAAGTATTTACTTCCACTTGAGTTCTCTCTATTACTTTGGGAAGCATTTAAGATCTTTGTAACCACCTCAAACTTAATACAAAACAATCACTCATTACCCCGTGGACGTAGACAAATGTCGAACCACGTAATATCTTGTGTCTCATGATAACTTAGAAGCTTTTACATTATATTTGTGTTCTTCGTTATTATTGCGATCTTAGATATCATTTATTACTTATCATTATCAGTTCAACAGAGGTATCAATACTGCTTAGTATCAGATCCTGAGAGCTGTATACATTACGTAGACTACGGGAAAACGAGTAGTCACAGTTTGGCGCCCACCGTGTTTTTCTCACGAACCTGAGTTTAGACACAGTTTTACATTTTACTTATACATCTTCTGAAACGAAGGGATCTGTGTTCCAACGATGAATCTCACTCTCTAGTGATTCGTTCATCCATTATTTGTGTATGTTTTTTGAGTTCATAGCCTCTAAAAACGTGCTTCGTTACAGATCCACATTTTTTATTCAAAAAACATACTCACGAAACGAAAAAATATTTGTTTTATATACTAAAACAGCCATTCTTAAACAAAGTATATTTTAGATATGAGAACCTTTGACTGATAGAGGAATCTCAGTCGAATTTTAAAGAAAAAAGATCTTCTAACGCATTTAATAACCTTGTTTTTCGCAAGATCTGACACCATTTTTCATTGGTTTTCAACGTTTTAAGGTTGTTTTTTCCAAGGGTGTCATAAGCATTTAATACCCGTCTGTCAAAAACGTTATCTCAGTCCTTTTTCTGAAAAAGCTGCTCAGTCGTCTTCTGTGTCAGAGCATTAATTGCTACATTTAACGAAGATACCCAAGTAGCAGTCTTTTTCGCCTTTTCTGTGACCGCAGGATAACAAAAGCCGAAGGCATGCAGAAACCAACTGATGTACCAACAAGCTCACGACCAGCTATCACAAGAGGGAGATCCCAAAAGCCGTCTCAAGCAAACCAAATGAATGAAGTGGAGGACGGACAAAGCGAAATAGAAAGAAGAACAATTTCTAACAAATCACTTATTCCTGCGGAAGGGATGGGGAAAACATCGGGAGCCCAACCAATCTACGACATGCCATTACCGGAGCACCCTACAAATACAAAGCCACCTGCGGCCAACGCAGGGTTACCCAGAATCTTAACTCCTACGGGACGAGGGTTGGGAAACCCAACCCCAATTCAGATAGATCCAGACGAGCCAATTGTAGACGAAGGAGTGGAAAACTCTGAAGATCCAGCCGACAACACTCCTCAGGGAGGTGGAGCCCACAACGAACACCAAATGGCGGCATAAATAGCAGCTTTGTTACTCCTTAACAAGGAAAACGAAGATGCAATGCACGAGATGTCCCAGGAGAACCAGAACCTCAAAGTTATGCTAGACATACAAATCGAAGGTTCCCAAAATCACCCTCCGCAACAGAGGCGTGAAAACGGAGCTATCTCAGGAAGACGAAGGGTGGATCTCAACCCACCTAAGACAAATCAACCTAAGGGAGAAAGGAGAGCACACCATGATCCAGACGAAACAGATTCAACATACAAACCCTCTCAGACCTACTACGACGAAGCATTTTCCAAAGATGCTCACAATGTGAACATGGTCATGGAGCAAATGGAGAAAATGCGGAAGAAGATCCAAGGCCTAAAAACTGGCCACGCAGGCGCAAGACTAGAAGAAGTCCTACAAGAGGCAACCACGTCCCCACTATCTTTTCGCATTTTGAGGGAATCCATCCCTCCGAAATGCCCGGTGCCTACGTTCCAAGCATACAATGGTACCTCAGGTCCCGCAGCCCACCTACGGTATTACACTCGTGTCCTTGCCCATTGGGAAAGAAACGAGGTGGTACTTTGTAGGTACTTCCCAGCAAGCTTAACGGGATCAACACTAGCTTGGTATGACAACTTACCAACGAACTCAATTGACTCCTTCGAGCAATTATCTACGGTGTTTTTGGAGACATACATGTACAACAAATCAACAAAGGCAGGGTTAGATAGGCTATTTTCTTTAGCTATCGGACCATGGGAAACACTGATGCAGTACACAGACAGGTGGCAAACGACATGCCAAGCAATTGGGAAAGTCAATCCAGAAATTAGCATAAACTTCTATAAGTACGTACTTGATAGAACCTCAACCATCTTCGTGGAGCTTCACAACAGAGCCCTCGATTCCGAAGGCGAGCTCAGGGTTGTCCAAGACCGTTACATCAGACTCTAAGAAATCCAGAAAGACAACCCCAGGGCACAAGCAAAGACAACAACAGATCCACAACGAACTAACTCTCTGGAACCAATTCAGGAGGTACCTAAGCGACAAAATGAAGCCGGGGGCAGGACCAGCTCTCGAGACAAGCGATCCAAAAACGGAGATGGAAAAAGAGGCAAAGGAAGAGAAGAATTTATGGATAAAATATACACGAATTTGAATACAACTTTCTCTCACATCCTAAGCAAGGAGAGAGCAAAGCCAGGCTTTCCTTACCCTAATACTAGGGGAAAGCAGCCATAAATGACGAAGGAAGCTAAGGAGTACCGTGCGTACCACCAATACTACGGACATACTACTGATACATGCTACCACCTGCGCAACATGATCCAAAGATTCATCGACGAAGGCAAATTCATTGAGTACGTACAGCTACAGCCATAGGAGACTGAGGAGATCCCAAAGAAAAGGGTAGAACTACCTCAGGATGGAAAATACATCAACATGATCTGTTAGAGCATAGATCGGTCAACCTCGCATGCGTTGTTATCTCAAGCATGTTTGTCAATGTTATTGATCAAAACTATAAGTCTTGATTTCTAGCCTACATAGATAAGTATCAGACTAGGAGTTGAGCTCAAGGACTTCATGGCGATTCATCATACAACGACGAAGATCTATACAAGGAACCATGGAACTTCATCAACAAAAAGGTATGTGGAGACTTGAACTTATGTATCACTCAAAAGTCTATCTCTTCTATCTCCTACTTCCTATGAGACAAAAGTTGTATGCTATATAGACTAGATCATACACATTGGACATTTCGAGCTGAGCATTCATTGCTTATATTTTATCTCGAAATCGTGTGTTGGTAAAGCGTTTCGCTTTGACCAAGTTTATCTTCACCTAGTGAAGAAAGTCATGAAAAGTTTCAATCACTTTGAGAATTGCTCTGACGTTAATCGGTCTGCGAATAACGGCTACATAGCGTCCTCTGAGAATGTCTTAATGATTGAAATAAGAGTTTAGATTACCTAACCATGTATTCCTTGAACCGAAGTTTTCGAACTTTGTTGATCAAGAGAAATCGGGAGGATTGTGGAATTTGCTTGCCAAGTCCGCGAACTGTTGGAAGTTCTCGACCGAGAATTTCTGCTGGATTTTCCAAAACTTGTTTGTATGATAAGTCCTCCAACTCAGTCCGCGAACCCAGTCTGCGAACTGGCGGAAGTTCTCTTTCCGAGAATTTCTGCTGAGTGTGGAAAACTCAACCGATTAACTTAAGTCCGCGAACTTGTTTGTGAACTTAAGAGGTTATGATCTAAATATGTGCTCTGAACATGAAACATAAAATTACTAAGGAATTCTTTATGCAAACCGTGGCTATAATGTTCATGAGCCGATTCAATCGAATCGAATCATCTTTGTTTCAATTGTGTCTTGTGTAGTTACATAAGATCTCATAGCAATTGAACAACTCTTTAACTAGTTCATTTGAGTCAATTGAACTAGTTATGGTGAAGAAGAACAAGGTTAATATGAAATGCTCATATGGTTAACCTTTTGGGTTACTATGTTGAACCAACATACACGTACACGTTTGGGCATGGTTTTCACGAACCCAGTAAATGTCTACCCAAGTGTGTGTGACAAGCTAAGTTTTCGATCTAACGGTTGAGAAATATTAGCTTGAATCTAAATCAGGTTTTCATCTAACGGTGAATAAGGATTACCTTGTAACTAAGGCAAAACCCTAATTTGAAGGCTATATAAAGGAGACATCTAGCATTGTGCAAAACTAATCCCCACACGTCTGTGTGCTACTAGCGCGCCCGCTAGAGTCGATCTCCATTAACCTTTGATTTTCTTCTATAAAATCAGGTTAACGACTTAAAGACTTCATTGGGATTGTGAAGCCAGACCGATACTACTTTATCGTAGTTGTGTGATCTGATCTTGCATATTCTATCGTACGAGTACAATTGATTGATTGGCTTGAGATCGTGAGAGTTCTCCGATAGGCAAGATAAAGAAGTCACAAACATCTTCGTCTCACTGTTTGTGATTCTTCGACAATCCGCTTGTGTAGTCAGGAAGGATTGTCGAGAGGTGATTGATTAATCTAGGCTGTTCTTCGGGAATATATAAGATCGGATTACCAATTGTTTCTGTTCACCTTGATTTTATATCAAAAGTTTTCTGTGTTTATCTGTGGGAGACAGATTTATCCTTTGATAGACTTTTCTGTGTGAGACAGATCTGTTTATTATCAAGTCTGTGATTTTGGGTTGCAGCAACTCTTGGTTGTGGGTGAGATCATCTAAGGGAATCAAGTGCGCAGTATCCTGCTGGGATCATAGGCGTGCGTAGGAGTACAAATGTACCTTGGATCGGTGGGAGACTGATTAGGGTTCAACTATAGTCCAATCAGAAGTTAGTTTGCAGTAGGCTAGTGTCTGTAGCGGCTTAATACAATGTGTATTCAATCTGGACTAGGTCCCGGGGTTTTCTTCTTTTGCAGTTTCCTCGTTAACAAGATTTCTGGTGTCTGTGTTATTTCTTTTCCGCATTATATTTTATATAATTGAAATAATACAGGTTGTGCGTTCGTGATCATCAATTGAAAATCCAACCTTTGGTTGTTGATTGATATTTATTGATCCTTGGACATTGGTCTTTGGTACCGTCCAAGTATTCCTTGTATTTGATAAAGACTCGCTATTTTTTTTAACTTGAGTAAAAATCAAATCAAGAGAGAGATATTAACTCCTTGAGATACTTTTATCTAGATTGAGTCTGAGTGTCTAGTTGATTCTCTAGCAAAGTATTTCGGAGTTGGTCCATACAGATTGCTAAGCGAAATATTGGGTGGTGTTGTTAGACCCCCGCTTTTTCAATTGGTATCAGAGCAGGCAAACACGTTTAGGACCTAACAAGTCTGTGTTTGTAGCGATCTGACTCTATGGAAAAGAGTACTATCTCTGACAACGCAACATCAGTACAGGACTACTCAGATAAGTTTCAAAAATCTGAAACCACTGAGGAAAACTCCTTCTCGTCTCCTTCAACCGAATCTAAATCCAACTGGAGGAAATCTCTTGATGAACAGTTGGATGGTCTCTCGGATGATAGTGATTCTGAAGAAGGACAGAGTCTTGATGAGGAAGTTTCTCAGTACATCAAGTTGTTTAATCTTGAATTGAAGGAAACAAGGACAACTGCTTGTTTGAGAAAGTATATAGGTCCTCTCTGTCAAGAAAACAGAAAGTTGAGAAAACTCTTCAAAGGTTATGATGGTGGATACAAACTGTTACAATTTACCGTTAAAGATCATGAAGAAGAGGTTCGCTCAAAAAAATCTGAATGTGATCATCTTCTTCGTAACCTCTGTATATTAAAACAGAGGCTTGTCGAAACTGAAGCAAGATGTGAATCTCAACAGAAGAGTTTCAATGACAAAGAACGCAGTCTTCTTATCAAAGAGAAATCCTTGGAAACCAAACTCACTGCTGCTCATAATAAGGTAAAATCACTAGAAGAGAATCTAAATAGGTTCGAATCTAGCTCTACAAAACTGTCTTCTATGCTGGGAGCCTGTAAAGAACATCATGATAAACGTGGTCTGTGATATAAAGGAATAGACGCTTCTAACAGTGGTAAGACTAAGTTTGTTAAAGCTGTTAATTCTTCATGTAAAGAACCTATGTCAGCTTGCAAAAACAAGGATTCTACTTCTTCTAAATCTGCTCAAAAGAGAACTACAGAACGTAGGTCCTTCAACTGCTATTACCACGGAAACAAAGGACACTCTGAGCGAAGGTGTCGTCTTCGGATAAGGAATGAAAAACTTCACACCATTCTTACTTGGATGTCTAAATAAGTTGTTAAACCTATATCACATATTGGAATCAACCCTATTCGACCTCAAGGGATATACTGTGATAAGGCTTATCCTAATTATGTCTTCAAACCGAAGGATGCCTATAATGGTGGAAGGAAAAACAACAAAAGTGTGACAGGTGATGTGAATCAGTGTGGAAGGAGAAAAAGGAACAGAAGAAATAAAAACGAGTTAAGTTCCTCTAATTTCCTCAAAAAGGACTGTGAATCCAATTCAGATTTCTTACATGTCAACAATCGAGTCTCTGATCTGAAGATTCACATAAACAGACTAAGACGGAATATCAAGAAAACATGGAATGCTGTTAACCCAGGTACTTCTAAATCTTCTCTTGATAATACTTCTTCAACTAAACCAGGTAGTTTGTTAAATACCGATGAAAAGGAAAAAGAAGAAGTAAACAATGATGAGCAAGATGCTCATCTTATTACACCCTGGCATGTTCATGTTGCATCTCTTTTTAATTTTTGTCATGTTAAAAAGGGATGCTCTTGATTCTCATGATTTTTCGTCTTGAGAAAGCTGTCAGGATTGTACTGCATTCGTTGTTACTTTATTCCGTTTGCTCCTCAACATCTATTTCTTTTATTTTGGGCTTCCTGGTCTATCATAGGCCCGTTTCTCTAGTACGCGCACCAACCCTCACGAACGTCATGTTTCCTAGGGTTTGTTGGAATTCCTTATATATATATTGTGTTCCAAAGGTGCAAAAATATTTTCTAAAAGTCTTTTTGGTGCACAATGGAGTGAAGCAACAAGGTTGATAATGTTGAGCTATGTCCTATTGATATCTCATGATTTCATGCTCTTGATCATGAAAACGAAGACAAACTGCCAGTTCAGATTTCTTCACAACTGATAGGAAATCTTCTTGAAGACTTTAAGGTCGTTCGCGAACAACTTGGTATCGCAACACGGAACCTTAATTACCTAAAAGGCGAACTAATGAGGGCAACTGAAGAACTCTTTCATGTTCAATCCCTGGTTGCAGACAAGATTTAGTTTGATCGTCTTTGTTTTGGTTTATATGCCTAGGATGTATTCTTTTTGGATTAGTTGGAAGAATAACTAGTGATTTGAATAACGATGATTGTGACTACACATAGCTATTTTTGTTTTCATCTTCTTATGTTTTTTTTTTAGGTTTATTGGTATTAAATTCTAAAAATATTTGGAGGATGATGTTTATTGCATTATTTTAATGGCTTGTGATATTGCAATATTTTTATGGGATATGTATTGTTTACGTCCGTGAACTTGAAGGTCCCATATTGCAGTCAAAAGTAAAGCCGTTCATGAATCGGTATTCGTATTGATGAAAGGAAGAATGAACTTTTGACATATACAAAAGATATTCCTATACAGTCATGTATTTGATGGAAAATAGGATAAAATCTTTTGTTCAACAAGGATAAAGTCTATTATGTCGTTATCATGGAAATAGAATAGATCCTTATAAGTTATCCACGATATTGATCTTCATTGATCCATTTTATTATGTTTTACCGTGAAGACTCCATTGTGTGTCTTATGTTGAGCACCTTACAACTAAGTCGATTATTCTTATTGGCTGTTGGTTATTCCATAAGATGATATATGTCGAGCATTAGGAACTAAATTAATCAACTAGTTTGGTTATTTAGTTTGTACTCCATAAGTTTTCTTTCTTATGTTGAGTACATGTACGGTTAAGGTTGTCATATTCTATGATGAACTTAGTCGGGGTTCCATAAGTTCTCTTATGTTGAGCCCAAAATAATTAAATTGATTACTTCGGTGATTAGTTTGGTTATTTGTATTCCAATTAGATTTATATGTTCTCTTGTAATTAATATAGTTGAGTTTTCATATATTCCACAAGTTCTTGTGTTGAGTATATGAAAGGCTACACTATCATGTTCTTTGGTTAATGTAGTCATATATTCCGTAAGGTTTTCCTTATGTTGAGTATTTGAACGGTTAAGTTAGTCATCTCCATATGATTGACTTAGTCGTAGCTCCGCGAGTTTACTTATGTTGAGCACTTTCAATTAAATTTATCACTTTTGTGGTTTGATTTAGTTGCATATTCCAATTGAATTAATCATGGGTTTACTTGTGGTTAATCTAATTGAGCTTTGGATATAGAAAATCATTCCTATGGTTTTTGGTGTCCAATAAAAAATCCTACTTTTCTTTCGAAATTAAGGTCGCTCTTGTTGTTCTCTCGGGAATGACATCAAATGGGGGAGAGTTCTTTTGAACTTGTGCTTAATGGTAATATTTTGTGGGGAGTGCGGCTGTGGAATTTTATAGGGGTTATCTTGTATCTTAAAACTCCTTGATGAATGTTGTTAGCTTCGGCTATTAGATTGCATCTAAATTAAGTTGGTATGTATTTTTCTTTTGGTCATGAAATGTCTCTTGTGGAAATTTCATTATGATCCCATTCTTGTACCTTTGCCAATTTTATTGACAAAAAGGGGGAGAAATATTGTAGTTCACACTACAAATACATATGGTTTTCGGATCATTGTGTAAGGGGGAGTGGTTTCCATGATCGAGATGGAGTATTAACTAAGGGGGAGTGATACATATCACCGTAGTATTATTGTTAAAGTCGCGATACAATTGGACTTTGATGTTATATAATAATACTGTGACACTGTATAATAATGATCGAGAATCTCGATTTCTCTTATTATTATAGGTATGGATCTTCAACAACGATGGTGCTAAGCTTACAACCTTTGAGATCATTGGAGTACTTGGAAGGACGAAGATTTCAAGGAACGTTAAAGATTAGACTATGGAATATGAGCCACTAAAGTTCATCTTTTTTGTATTCCATATGTATTAATAGTTTTGTCACTAAAATTGACAAAGGGGGAGATTGTTATAGAATAGCTCGGTGAACCTCGCATGCGTTGCTATCTCAAGCATGTTTGTCAATGTTAGTGATCAAAACTATAAGTCTTGATTTCTAGCCTACATAGCTAAGTCTCGGACTAGGATAGAAAAGTGTAGTTGAGCTCAAGGACTTCATGGCGATTCATAATATAACGACGAAGATCTATACAAGGAACCGTGGAACTTCATCAACAAAAAGGTATGTGGAGACTTGAACTTATCTATCACTCAAAAGTCTATCTCTTCTATCTCCTACTTCTTATGAGACAAAATTCGTATGCTATATAGACTAGGGCATACACACTGGACATTTCGAGCTGAGCATTCATTGCTTATCTTTTATCTCGAAATCGTGTGTTGGTAAAGCGTTTCGCTTTGATCAAGTTTATCTTCACCTAGTGACGAAAGTCATGAAAAGTTTCAATCACTTTGAGAATTGCTCTGACGTGAATCGGTCTGTGAATAGCGGCTACATAGCATCCTTTGAAAATGTCTCAATGATTGAAATAAGAGTTTAGATTACATAACCATGTATTCCTTGAACCGAAGTTTTCGAACTTTGTTGATCAAGAGAAATCGGGAGGATTGTGGAATTGGCTTGCCAAGTCCGCGAACCCAGTCCGCAGACTCAGTCCGCGAACTGTCGGAAGTTCTCGACCGAGAATTCTGCTGGATTTTCCAAAACTCGTTTGTGTGCTAAGTCCGCGAACTCAGTCCACGAACCCAATCCGCGAACTGACGGAAGTTCTCTTTTCTAGAATTTCTGCTGAGTGTGGAAAACTCAACCGATTAACTTAAGTCCGCGAACTTGTTTGTGAACTTAAGAGGTTATGATCTAAAGATGTGCTCTGAACATGAAACATTAAATTACTAAGGAATGCTTTATGAAAACTGTGGCTATAATGTTCATGAGCCGCTTCAATCGAATCGAATCGAATCATCTTTGTTTCAGTGTCTTGTGCAGTTACATAAGATCTCATAGGAATTGAACAACTCTTTAACTAGTTCATTTGAGTCAATTGAACTAGTTATGGTGAAGAAGAACAAGGTTAATATGAAATGCTCATATGGTTAACCTTTTGGGTTACTATGTTGAACCAACATACACGTACACGTTTGGGCATGGTTTTCACGAACCCAGTAAACGTCTACCCAAGTGTGTATGACAAGCTAAGTTTTCGATCTAATGGTTGAGAAATATTAGCTTGAATCTAAATCAGGTTTTCATTTAACGGTGAATAAGAATTGCTTTGTAACTAAGGAAAAACCCTGATTTGAAGGCTATATAAAGGAGACATCTAGCATTGTGCAAAACTAATCCCCACACGTCTGTGTGCTACTAGTGCGCCCGCTAGATCGATCTCCATTAACCTTTGATTTTCTTCTCTAAAATCATGTTAACGACTTAAATACTTCATTGGGATTGTGAAGCCAGACCGATACTACTTTATCGTAGTTGTGTGAACTGATCTTGCATCTTCTATCGTACGAGTACAATCGATTGATTGGCTTGAGATCGTGAGAGTTCTCCGATAGGCAAGATAAAAAAGTCACAAACATCTTCGTCTCACTGTTTGTGATTCCTCGACAATCCGCTTGCGTAGTCAGGAAGGATTGTAGAGAGGTGATTGATTAATCTAGGCTGTTCTTCGGGAATATAAGACCGGATTACCAATTGATTCCTGTTCACCTTGATTTTATATCAAAAGACGGAACAAAACCTAGGGTTTATCTGTGGGAGACAAATTTATCCTTTGATAGACTTTTCTGTGTGAGACAGATCTGTTTATTATCAAGTCTGTGATTTTGGGTTGCAACAACTCTTGGTTGTGGGTGGGATCAGCTAAGGGAATCAAGTGCGCAGTATCCTGCTGGGATCATAGGCGTAGGAGTAAAACTGTACCTTGGATCGGTGGGAGACTGATTGGGGTTCAACTATAATCCAGTCCGAAGTTAGTTTGCAGTAGGCTAGTGTCTTTAGCGGCTTAATACAGTGTGTATTCAATCTGGACTAGGTCCCGAGGTTTTTCTGCATTTGCGGTTTCCTCGTTAAAATTTCTGGTGTCTGTTTTATTTCTTTTCCGCATTATATTTTATATAATTGAAATAATACAGGTTGTGCGTTCGTGATCATCAATTGGAAATCCAACCTTTGGTTGTTGATTGATATTGATTGATCCTTGGACATTGGTCTTTGGTACCGTCCAAGTATTCCTTGTATTTGATAAAGACTCGCTATTGTTTTTAGCTTGAGTAAAAATAAAATCAATAGAGAGATATTAACTCCTTGAGATACTTTTATCTAGATTGAGTCTGACTGCCTAGTTGATTCTCTAGCAAAGTATTTCGGAGTTAGTCCATACAGATTGCTAAGTGAAATATTGGGTGTTGTTGTTAGACCCCCGCTTTTTCAACAACCACACCCAATATTTCGCTTAGAAATATGTATGGACAAACTCCAATGTACTTTTAAGAGAATCAACTAGATAGGCAGACTCAATCTTATTAAAAGTATATCAGAAGTTATATCTCACTTTCTCGATTTAATACTTACTCAAGCAAATATAAATCTGCGAATCTAATTGAATACAAGAGAAACTACTTGAACGGTACCAAAGACCAATGTTCAAGGATCAATCAATTTCAATCAACAATCAAAGATTGAATTTCCCATTTGATTGATTCAACGCACAACCTGTGATATTTTAATTATATTACAAAATATAATGCGGAAAAGAAATAACACAGACACCAGAAGTTTTTTTAACGAGGAAACCGCAAATGCAGAAAAACCCCGGGACCTAATCCAGATTGAAAACACACTGTATTAAGCCGCTACAAACACTAGCCTACTACAAACTAACTTCGGTCTGGACTGTAGTTGAACCACAATCAATCTCACACTGATCCAAGGTACAGTTGCGATCCTTAATTATGTCTCTGATCCCAGCAGGATACTACGCACTTGATTCCCTTAGTTGATCTCACCCACAACTAAGAGTTGTTACGAACCAAAGTCGAAGACTTTAATAAACAAATATGTATCACACAGAAAAGTCTAAAGTAATAGATAAATCTATCTCCCACAGAAATACCTACGAGTTTTTGTTCCGTCTTTTGATAAATCAAGGTGAACAGGAACCAATTGATAACCCTGACTTATATTTCCGAAGAACAACCTAGAATTATCAATCACCTCACAATAATCTTAATCGACTAGCGAAAGAAGATATTGTGGAATCACAAACGATGTGCCGAAAGTGTTTGTGACTTCTTTTATATCTTGCCTATCGGAGAAATCAATCTCAAGCCAATCTTACGATTGTACTCAAACACGATAGAAACAGAAAGATCAAATCACGCAACTACAAAGAAAATAGTTGGGTCTGGCTTCACAATCCCAATGAAGTCTTCAAGTCGTTAACCTACAGGGTCTCGAGAAGAAACCTAAGGTTAAAGGAGAATCGACTCTAGCTAATACAACTAGTATCTGAATAAGCGGGGGTCTAAAAACACCACCCAATATTTCGCTTAGCAATCTGTATGGACAAACTCCAATATACTTTTTATGAGAATCAACTAGACAGTCAGACTCAATCAATAAAAATATATATCAAAGATTTTATATCTCAATCTCTCGATTTGATCTTTACTCAAGAAAATAGAAATCTGCGAGTCTTTATCAAAGAGAGATAACTTGGACGTTTCCAAAGACCAATATCCAAGGATCAATCAACTACAATCAACAACCAGTGTGTATTAAATCTGGACTAGGTCCCGAGGTTTTTCTGCTTTTGCGGTTTCCTTTCTAACAAAATACAGTGTGTATTCAATCTGGACTAGGTCCCGGGGTTTTTCTGCTTTTGCGGTTTCCTCGCTAACAAAATTTCTGGTGTATGTGTTATTTCTTTTCCGCATTATATTTATATAATTGAAATAATACAGGTTGTGCATTCGTGATCATCAATTGGAAATCCAATCTTTGGTTGTTGATTGATATTGATTGATCCTTGGACATTTGTCTTTGGTACCGTCCAAGTATTCCTTGTATTTGATAAAGACTCGCTATTGTTTTTAACTTGAGTAAAAATCAAATCAAGAGAGATATTAACTCCTTGAGATACTTTTATCTAGATTGAGTCTGACTGTCTAGTTGATTCTCTAGCAAAGTATTTCGGAGTTAGTCCATACAGATTGCTAAGCGAAATATTGGGTGGTGTTGTTAGACCCCCGCTTTTTCATGATCACCTTCTCCAGTGGAAGCCAAGAAGAAATGCTCTAAGACATACTCGAGTTAGCTCGAAACAGAAAGAAGATTGAATCCCATGAAATGTTCAAGCTAAGTGTACCACCCACTAGCACTTGGGAGGAATGGATGGCCACGCCATTAACCTTTTAAACAAAGGACGTCAACCAGGAGGTTGAAATGCACAACGATCCACTAGTGATCACTCTTCCAATACACGGATGGAATGTTACGAAGGTCCTCGTGGATGGGGGCAGTTCGTTAAATGTGCTATTTTACGAACCCTACCTACGCATGGATTTGACAACGGAGAAAATGGATTCTTCCACTTGCACAATATATAGTTTTAACGGAGCAGTCTCTAGACCAAAGGGAGAAATCGTCTTGCAGGTACATGCAGGACCCTTAGTAACCAATACACTCTTTTGTGTGGTATAAGCACCTTCGCCTACAATGTAATCATGGGCAGGCTATGGGACCATAGATTGCGAGGAACAGCTTCGACGTATCACCAATACCTACGCTTTCCTACACCTATGGGTGAAATGGAAATCAAAGGCGACCATCAAGACTCAAGGCTATGCAATCTAGCGGAAATCATACTCAACGAAGAAAGAACTGCTGCTCAACAGCATGAAAGAAAGAGACGCAAGGCAAATATCGAGGAAGTGCAGGACGCAGCCTCCTTAGTACCCAAAGCCGTCTTAGCCCCGGAGACAAGCACCTCCGCCACTCCAGGCGCATATGTCTCCACCAAATGACAATTACAGAAAAGCACTCCTCAACGACCTCAGCAACAAATCTTCTCACCAGTGGAACCAACAAAGAAAATCAACATCGGGACGGAGGCAGAACCAAAGATGCTCAATATCGGAACTCTAATTGAAGAGGAAAAGGAGGTGCAACTACAAAGGTTACTAAAAGATTACATATACGTATTTGCATGGTCAATGGAAGACATTCCAGGAATTGATCCGAATTTGGTCTCACACCATCTTCGTCTCAGACCGGAAATACCACCATTTAAGCAACGCATACGTAAGGTGGCGGACATCTACCACGAAGGGGTAGAAAAAGAGTTGCAAAAGTTACTTGCAGCTGGATTCATACGAGAAGTCAAATATCCCACGTGGATATCCAACATGGTCATTGTTCCTAAGAAGAACAGAGGTGTGCGCATTTGCATCGAATTTAGCAATCTCAACAAAGCGTTCCCCAGGGATAGCTACCCACTGCCAAATATTGACCATCTGGTCAATGCAACTGAAGGCCACCAAAGGCTATCTTTCATGGATGGATACTCAGGCTATAACCAAATAGCCCTTGCGGAAGAGGATCAGGAGAATACTGTGTTCTTTACCCCACGAGGCTTTCGTTGCTATACAAGGATGCCTTTTGGACTAAAGAACGCGGGGGAAACATACCAATGATTAGTAGACAAAATCTTCAAGCCATGGATAGGAAAAATACTGGAGGTCTACGTGGACGACATGCTCGTCAAGAGCAAAGAAGCAAAAAACCATCTCTCAGACCTAAGGGGGATATTTGAAGCCATGAGGAACTTCCACATGAAGGTGAACCCGGACAAATGCACGTTCGGAGTTACCTCAGGAAAATTCTTGGGTTACTTGGTCACCAAACGGGGAATCGAAGTAGACCCTGAAAGGGTCAGAGCAATAATGGAGATGACATCTCCACAAACTCTAAAAGGAGCACAAAAGCTAAATGGAATTTTAGCTTCCATGGTAAGATTCATATCAAGGTCTTCAGATAAATGCAAAGTATTTTTTGACACACTAAGGAAAGGAAGCAGGTTTACATGGACCAAAGAGTGCGAACAAGATTTGCACAAGATCAAAGAGTACTTAGTATCAGTACCCATCCTGCAGAAACCGGAGCCAGGTGAAATACTCACCCTATACCTAGCAGCAAAAAGCTACGCTGTGAGAGCAATATTGGTACGAGACCAAGGGCAAGGAGAAAAGCCCGTATACTACATCAGCAAGACACTCAGTTCAGCGGAGCGTAACTACACCAAGGTGGAACAACTCATATATGCCTTAGTAGTGGCAACACAAAAGCTAAGGATATATTTCGATGCACACACCATGCGAGTTTTCACAAAGGCTCAAATAAATCAAATCATCGACATCACGTAGAAGATTGGAAGAGTGGCAAAATGGAATGCTATGATCAAACAGTTTCACATAATCTTCGAAACCAGGAAAGCGGAGAAATCACAAATCTTAGCAGACTTCTTGGCGGAACTACCTCTGAATGACGAAGCAGAGATAGACGGCATCCCAGGAATGGAGGAAGAAAATCCGGAACCAAAAGACCTCTTGGAACCACAAAACTCACGAAGGTAGGAGATATTCGTAGATGGCTCCTCCAATGGACAAGGTACAGGTATAGGGATCGTAATAACAACCCCTAACGGAGACTGACTCATCTATGCATTCAGGTTAAAATTCGAACAATACACTAACAACATCACGGAATATGAGGCAGTCATACACGGCCTACACCTAGCACAGGAGCTGGGCTTATCAGATGTTCGTTTGACTAGTGACTCTCAATTGGTCATTAGACAAATAGAGCTTAAATACTAAACTCTGGATCCAATACTATCCTCGTACCTAAAGCTAGCACAGGAGCATGCGTCAAAGATCAACAAGGTCACATTCAGACATGTCTGCCGAAAAGACAACAGACACGCAGATGCCTTAGCATTTATATCATCAATGCCGAGGGACAGAAACACTACCTCGGTCCAAATTGGGAGAATTTATGAACCTTCGATAGAAAGACTAGCCTCCGCCACCGAGAAAACCTTAGCCGTCCAGACCAGAGCCATGAGGGAAGCAGGAAAGGAAAAAGAAGATGAAGGAATGGAAGAACCAGATAACGAAGCCGACGAGTCTGACAAAGATCAACCCATGTCAGACGGAAGCAACGAGGAAGAAGCTGAGGATGATTGGAGAATTCCAATTCACCAGTACCTTGATAAAGGTACCTTACCCGCAGATGTCAAAGAAGCTCGAAAACTCGAGTCAAAGGAAGCAATGTATATGGCTGCACATGGGTCGGGTTGGGTCGGATTTGGCCTCACCCGTCACCCAACCCACTGATGGTGGGTAACAGAAGTTGTCACCCGCAACCAACCCAACATTACAATGGGTCGGTTTTCACCCGACCCACATTACGGTGGGTTGGATCGGGTGGGTGGTGGGTTACCCACCATAAAATACAATGAACATTACATTAAGAACCCAATTGAAATAAGCCAACCGAAAATCAATCTTAGGAAACAAAATCCTAATTAGTATTTACAAATTACAATGATTCCTAGTCTCACCTTTGGTTGTTGGTTTACTGGTGACGATGTTGATTGATTGATGCTGGTGATGTTGTGATTTGATTTACAAAGCGAAGAGAAAATGAAAAAATAAACTGAGCCTCTGAGACTATCGTTGAAGGGAACTGATTGAAGACTCTTCAGTGAAGAGAAGCTACCGATGATTAGGTTTAGGCATTACATATTATCACTTCAATGGATGTGGTTCATGTAGGATTGGGTAATCTAAGGGTTAGCATTAATTTAGAAATATTTAGGTGGGTGGGTGGGTTGGGTCGGGTGAGGGAAGTTGTCACCCACAGTCGACCCACCATACGATGGGTTTTGATGTTGTGACCCATAGCCGACCCGCTCCTAAGTGGGTTGGGTCGGGTGCGGGTAATTTCAGGCGGGTGTGGGTTGGGTTGGTGGGTTGAGTCGGTTTTGTGCAGCCCTAGCAATGTACAGCCTACGAGACGGAATAATGTATAAAAGGTCATTTTTTGGACCTTTGATGCGGTGCCTCTCACAAACGCACTATACCATTTTAAGGTTTTAGCAACCTAGAGTAGCAACAACACTAGTACCGTTGCAAAATTTCTGTTGCTAATATTCGCAACCGCACGCTGTTGTTGCTAATTTCGCAACCACGAGATTTCTGTTGCGAATAGCAACTGCTAGTTGTTCATGCATGCGAAGCGCACATGTGGTCGGGAACACTTTGACTTGTTTTTACGCCCAAGTCAAAGTTTGGTCAAGTCCTCTTTTTTTTTTCCACCCCTTCAGCCTTATCCGCCTTTCTATCATCCCTTAGAGTTTTCTCAGCCACATTTTTCTTTCATTCTCTTTCTTCTTCGAGCTGCAGCTCTGAAGAACCCTAGTTCAACTACAACTTCAAACCCTTATAACCAGATTGATCACATGACCACCATCAATTTCTTCACTTCATCTCAGATTCAAAAGCAAACCCTAGTCTCTTCTTTAACTGAATTCTTCTTAATCAATAGCACAAAGTCATCAGAATCATCTTCAGATCCCTTTTCACAAAATCGATTGAAGCACAACAACCCTAGTTCGATCTGCATGTAATAATCGTTTTGTTCTGTGTATATGTTGGTTTTAGGTTTATGTTTTCTAATGGATTTTAGTTGGAATGTTTGTTGTAGTTAGAAGCATCGATCTGAGATTTAAGGGCATTTATTAGACTTTGAAGCATCGATATGAGGTAATAAGGTCATCTTTTTGTTCTAGTTTTATGATTTGGTTTCAATTTTAGGTTTGGTTGTCTATGAGATTTGGGTTTTTATTATTTTCGATTTTGAATGGTTCTCACCTGGATATGGAACTAAGAGATCATGATAATCTTCAGTCCTATTCATCTCTGTTTATTTAAAAAACTTATACCCAATTTTTTCTGCAGTTAGGGTTTTTTCAATTTACTGTCTAATGTATTTTGCCTGGATCAGTTATGTCAAAACTTATACCCAATCTTGATTGCTTTTTATGTTTCTTCATTAATGGTGATTTCTGAAGGACCTATACTTTCATGGGTTTGCGACCTATAATGGTGATTGCTTTTATGTTTTCCCAATCCAACTTCAATGATTCGGATATCTACTGTTACCATTTAAACTTCAAATGAAATAATTGTAATTGCAGGACCTATTTGAACTAGCGAAATTTGTTACTATAGAAGATGCATTAAATATATTAACCTGGATTTGAACTTGCTCCTCGTAGGCAGATAAAATTGGGTTTCACATTATATTTCCCAGTAAGGAAGAGCATCAATTGCGTCTGGAACTCCTATTAATTGGAAATCGCATATGCCATAATTTAGTTAAGGTAAAGTTTTGTAGCCTTCTTTTTTAGTTCTTCCCATTTTCATTTGTAATTGTTTTTTCTTTTTGCTCACATGTCAAGACACTAGATAGTTCATTTCTTACTGATATATTAAGGTTTCTAAACCCTTTGTTTTCTACCAGGACCTGAGAACGATGAACAAGGGAAGCCATGTACGTAGGTTTACAGTTGCATGAATTCCAGCTGAAAATTTCCCTTTGTTATTATTTTACAATTCATATATATTTCTTAGATTATTATGTCGTTATCACATTGGTATATCATCGACTAGGCTTCGTTGGTTCAGACTAAGGAGGCCTTATTCTTCTTACACTAAATTTGTATTTGGTTTTAATTTGTACTTCTATAAGTTAATGCTTCTCATTACATATGTATTATCATTGCAGTGATTTTAAGGTTAGCATTGCCTCTGAAAGTTGTTGATGGTGCGGATCCAAGGGAAAAGATTAACCAGCAAAAAACTGTTATAATGCACAAAAAGCAGTAAGTGTTCTTACATATACAGTAGTAGCAAATAGATTTACACTCAAAATTGATGCCAACTTAAAATAGGTATAGGATCTCTTCTGTCCTTAAGATAGCCCTATACTTTCTGGTACTTTGTGAGTTTGATTAACTTCGTGGAATGTTTGTTAGTTTAAACTTCATTTCACCTTAAACTTCATGAATTCGAGACTTCATTTCACCTTTATATTCCTCCACTTAAAGGAATACAAAATCCTTTGAATTGTTGTTGGTATTGGAGGTACCCCTATGGTTCCCAAGACCTTTAAGTTGTTCTTGGAGTTGGTGCTAGTGGTGACGAAGCCAAAAGAAGCCAGTGGGGCAATTTGGTTCTTGCTGCCATAGCCTTTTTGTTGTTGGAGGTGGTGGCTGGTTTTAGTAGTAATGATAAACCCAGGGGAAATTTCCATGGCACCCAACTTTTTGGAGGTGGGTAGTGACTTATTGCTTTTATCAATCTTATTGCTCTTGTTATTGATGTATCGTGTGTATATGGATAGTTGAAGTATTGGCAATCGTACTATGCGGCCCTGCCTCTCACATGCTGCTACGCTTCACGTTTATTCATTTATTTGATGACTTTCTTATTTAACAAAATAATCCACTGACTTTGAGCTGCGTTTTGGGTGCAGAGTAGCCAAAGCAAGGTACTTGCAACATATGCTTGTGTATAAACATGCTAAATTGCATTTAGTGCATCTGAGGCAGGAAAGATCGCACGTAATCTTCTTTACTTATTTGTGTTTTTTGTTATGAAGGTAATGCTATTTATTGAGTTAGAAGAGCTTAATATGACACCTAGTGTGAATTATTAATGTGATGCTTCATCTTTTTGTATAGTTTCACAAATATAAACGCTTGTGTTGCCTTTACTTTTACATCCAATGCTATGAGATCTGGGAATCTTGGTAGTGGGAAAAAACCTGGCATTTGAAACACAAGTAAGTGATTAGAAATTATTGGTTATATTTCCCTTCTCGATTTTTCCATCTCATTGAAATGCCACCCAACTTGTTGGCGGTGGGTAGTGACTTATTACTTTTATCAATCTTATTTCTCTCGTTGTTGATGTATCGTGTGTATATAGATAAATGAAGTATTGGAAATCGTACTATGAGGCCCTGCCTCTCACATGCGAACAGAACAGAAAACCAGGGTAATTTGGCTCTCAATGTGTGAATGTGTTGTGTAGTTCTCACTTTCCCAGGTACGCTGGGGTATCTCCAATGTGGCTGATTGATTGCATTTCCAGGATGAACATGATGAAGTGACTTCTAAGAAGTAAGAGCTTGGGGATTTATATAAAAAAAGTAAAGGACTTAACTCAGTCACTCATTTCCTCCTGTAAGATCACAATACAACCGAGCTCCAATGATGTAGTTGAATTGGTGAATGATTATTTAAAGAGACAGCTAGCAGATTTGTTCGCCAGGACTTACAGGTACGTACTAATCCATCGTTACTAATATGATTTCACCACAATGTTAAACTAACTTATTTAACTTGGTGTATTTATTTTTATGGCTTTACCTTCAGCTCTGGGAAGTGGTTGGTTTTGAGAGAAAGACTTCTCAGTATGACCTTCTGCTCAACTACCGTAATTTCCTCCATCAAAGGTTGTTGCCTTTTCTCCTATCTATGACTAATTATTTTAAATAATAAATTTTCTTGATATATATATTGAACCATTTCTTCGTGGATGGCAGGTTTATCATAGATGTTGGTCCATCATCAAGTACAGTAGCAACAATCAAATTGATTGATGTGAATATTATGAAGGTAATGCTATTTATTGATTTAGAAAAGCTTAATACGACATTTGGTGTGAATTATTCATGCGATGCTTCATCTTTTTTTATAGTTTCACGAATATAAACGCTTGTGTTGCCTTTACGTTTGTATCAAATGATATGAGATCTCAGAATCTTGGTAGTGGAAAAAACCTGGCATTTGAAACACAAGCAAGTGATTAGAAACTATTGGTTATTATTCCTTTTTTTTCATCTTGTTGGGAATGTCTTTAACCTGGAACCGTCTCATATAAGCAATGTATCTTTTTATGCTTACAATTTGCTCTTCATGTTGTGGATTGTGTATAATGTTGTTTGAGCGATGGACTCGCCTTTCAATAGCTTAACTGCCTGATATTTTACATAGTTGTTTCTTCTCCCCTGTTGTTTTTTTAAATGGAATGAACTTCTAGAAACTGTATTCCTAAACAGAATTTTATGCTGCAGTTAACTAGTCTCCTTCTGAGCAATCTTCTAGATGTGGTTGAGGAGGCATACTTGATACATGTAGAGCTTGAAAATGTGATTAAGACAAGTTTCCATTCGCCTAGAGGTAAAAACGTTTCTTTCATTCTCTTTCACAAGCTATATATTATGCATATATTGTTTAATCTACCTTTAGCACCTTTAGCATTTCCACTTTCAGCTCAACAATGGTTGATTTTTTTCGAAACCTACTCTTAGTTGTGAATCGTGTTGTTTGTCCTACGTAATAATAGTCCCTAGTGCCGCCACGTTGACACGTCAACAAAAGAAGTCTAAATGTGTAATGCCTAAACTAGAATATTATTTAAAGTTCTTGCATATCCCTAGAAGGTCTCCCTTTTTCACATTTACATATATCAGCATAGTTGTGCACAATTTAACTTTGGCTTATGTGACAGTTGACCAACTTGATTTGCAACTTCATTTATTGATTTCAAGACTGGATGTAAAGTGACTCTAACTCTTGATATGACTTCTCTGAAAAGGTATGTTTTGATCTACTCTACTTTTTACTGGGAATTTCAACATTGTATAGCTTTCCACCGAATTGTTCTGATTTCCTTGTCACTTATCTTGAAACAGAGGTGTCTACCCCTCAAAGATTCTTCCTTCACAATTCCAGACAAATTCACCAGTGTCACAACTGCCCTCAGCTGAAATTTTGGTCATTTTTAAAGGATTAGTGAACTGTTCCTTTGGATTAGGTAAACAATTCTGAACATGATACTATTTTCTTGTGCGATTATATGGTATTGAGGTTGGATTTTAGGAGTGTATTATTGTTCTATCATTCTCATACTTGTCTCTCTGAACTAACTGCATTATCAAGGCTCCTAGTTATTATTACTACATTTTGATAAGTGAACTGAAATAGAACTTTAAAGTTTGTTCTAAGCCTCCTACGAGCATAAAGCTCAATTTCAGTTCACTTATAGTAGAGTAGTGGAAGAAAGAGTTCTCTTTTCCCTCTCACATGATGTTCTCTTAAATATTTTGTTTGGATTTACTTCTACATACATTTCCATTTAGTTCACTTATAACAGAGTTTGTTGATATTTGCTTTACATGGTTTTGACTTGTCTCTGCAGATTATACAAAATATAGGGTTTAGTATTTTGTT
The DNA here is from genome assembly GCF_003573695.1 of Papaver somniferum. Classification (NCBI taxonomy): domain Eukaryota; kingdom Viridiplantae; phylum Streptophyta; class Magnoliopsida; order Ranunculales; family Papaveraceae; genus Papaver; species Papaver somniferum. The sequence goes on along the minus strand of NC_039366.1, from coordinate 162,047,207 downwards.
TGTGACATCAGTACTGAAACATCAAGTTGGTTATTATGCAGGTTTATGGGCTTAAGTCAAAAAGCAGTACTCTGGTGATATTTTAGAAGCAGTTGAATCTTTGCTGAGGAGATTGGTTTAGCAAGCGGAGTCTGGTGATACTTCTGGTGATTTAGTCTTTCTTTCCCTGTTTTTCAATGCCTGTCAATTGACACAAACCATAGATCGAATATTGTATGTCAGTCACAACATATGTATGTTGTGACTGACATACAATATTCAATTGAATAATCCTTTCTTTTATGATAATATTATCAGTGGTGATTCTTAACTACATTTGTATCAGTTTTGTATTGCCATTGTAGTTTTTATATATGTGTGGATGTTGAATATGGGGAACTGGGTAACTGCGGGGGTGGAAAATGTGGGGGTAATGAATGTTGACTAGGTCAATAAACATATACTTGACCTTTTTTTGTGGTTGCAAAAAATTAGCAACCTCAGTTCTCTGTTGCTAAATCAGAACTAGAACCAATAAATTAGAACCAGAACCAACAGTATCTGGTTCCGGGTAAGGGTATTCCTATAATTAGAAACAGATTAGCAACAACAGACTGTTGTTTCTAATAAAAATGTAGCAACGGCATGTTTCGTTGCGAATTGCCGTTGCTGACCGAGATTCGCAATAAAGCTTATGCCGTTGCTAAAAATTGCGACACCGTCATTAGCAACAGAGAAAGCCTGTTGGGACCCTGTTTAGCAACATTTATTGTCGGTTTCTAATACCTTAAAATGGTATAGTGTTAATACAGCGTGGTGTTCAAATATGGACTACGTCTTGGGGTTTTTCTGCATTTGCGGTTTCCTCGTTAACAAAATTTCTGGTGTCTGTGTTATTTCTTTTCCAAATTATATTTTCAATATAATTGAAATATCACAGGTTGTGCATAAGTTCAATCAATTTTGAATCTAACCTTTGGTTGTTGATTGACACTTGGATATTGGTTTTTGATACAGTCTAAGTTATTACTTATAATAATCAGACTCACAGATTTCTATCTGTTTGATTTACTGATTACATTAAGAAACAGAGATATAACTCTTGGATATATTTCTTGATTGATCTCGCTTTATTAGTTGGTGCTCTCAGAAATATATTGGAGTTTGTCTATACAGATTGCCTAAACGAAATATTGATCTCAGTTAACCGAAGGTAGAAGAATACTACATGATATACACAACGAACAAGCTGGCAATCATAGCGGAAGAAGGTCTTTGGCAATCAAAGCCAAAATGCAAGGATACTATTGGCTAAGCATGGACGAAGATTCAAAGAACGTAGCAAGGAGTTGCAAAAGATGCCAACGCTATGCAGGAAGATTAAAGCACCAGCAACGGAGCTTAACTCGGTCATCAACCCATGGCCATTCACCAAATAGGGAGTTGACATTGTTGGACCCTTGATAGAGGGGACATAAAAAAGAAGATACCTTATCGTAGCTACGGATTATTTCACCAAATGGGTGGAAGCAAGGGCTTTGGCAAGAATTAAGGACACAGATGTCTTTAAATTTTTGTTCGAGCAAATCATCTGCAGGTTCGGGATACCAGCCGCCATAGTCTCTGACAATGGCAAACAGTTGGAAGGAAAGAACATAGACATGCTCTTTAACGCCTTCAACATTCAGAAAAACAAGTCTACTCCAATATATCCTAAGAGCAATGGACAAGCGGAGGCCACTAATAATACGATAACAATGAACTTAAAAAAGAAGCTGGGGGCATACAAGAAAAGATGGTGCGAACAGCTGCACAATGTCCCATGGGCCTACCGCACTACAATAAGGGTAGCCACAGGAGAAACTCCGTTCTTGCTAACCTACGGAGCCGAAGCAGTCATCCCAACGGAGATAATACCGCCAACGACAAAGACGGAGGCATGGGAAAAGAATCTGCCAACAGATTTTATGCTGGAAAAGCTTGATGACCTTGAAGAAAGGCAGGAAGTAGCTTTACAAAGAATGGTGAACTACCAACGAAGGCTGGCTCGTGAATACAACAAACGGGTAATTCCTAGAAACTTTGTGGTTGAAGAGTACGTGCTACGTCAAATACCACCATATCAAAGGAAGAAAGAGTGGGGAAAGCTAGTTTCGACATGGGACGGACCCTATATTATACACGATATTGCCGGAAAGGGTTCATACTACCTAAGGAATCTCAAAGGAGAAGTATTGCAACACCCTTGGAATGCGATGTACCTAAAGAAGTATTACCCGTAAGAGAATGGTTATTACTCAGGAGAAGATGGGAAGGGGCAATGGACCACCATGTTCTATCCCTGATCAAAGGTATTATAAACCTAACTAATCAATGAAAAAAACTTTTTGCTAAGAAAAACTGCATGTTGATTAAATACAAATTGGGTTAGAATAGACACCCTCCGTCAGAATTGACGATGAGGCAATGCACGGCATAACTGCGCATATGTCAATCTCGGATCCTAAGGGAAAATGAATCCCACTAAAAGGAAAATAATAAGCAATATATCCCACAAAGAGAGATACCTTGTCGAAGTAAAGCATCCATCACGCTGAACGCATAAGGTTACAGGAAAATTATTACCCACGTAGGAACCCTCGCCACCACGGTACCTTCTGTCCAAAGGATACTTGGGTAGGATGATGAATGTTCCACCAAAGGTTAAAAACACCTTAGAACCTTGTGATGACTCGAATGTCCAAATAATTAGACACAATACGTCTATATATAATAACAAAGGTACCATAATAGTACTACCAAAATAAAACTAACACATCTCAAAAGTTGCAGATGACAAAGGTTCAGAAAGTAACGAAGCATTTTTTCAAGGAAATGAGACAACAAAGGCCCCTCAGCTGGGGGCATAATAAAACAAAGGAGTTCAGTTGAAAACAAAATAAGCATAACATATCATGGGTAAGGAAGACGAGGGAAGACAACACCCTCAGCTTGGAGCTCAGCCTCCGCAAAAGCATCATTAATGTAATCAATGGCAGAATTCTCGAGCTGCACCTTCATCTGAGAAGCTTGCGCCTCTAGGTCCGAAGCCGATTTCTGATGGAGCTCCCTGATCTGAGCGCTAAGATGATCATTAGCTTGCTGAAGTGCCTCAGCTTTAAACTTACCAGCAGCATCAAACTGGCGAGATATTTCCAACTGAGATATCTGACCCTCAAGGCGGATAATCTTGGCGTTTGCACCCACCAACTGCTCTTGGAGACCTGCGGATACGAAGGGTATCAGCAACGAGAAAAAGAAACTAAAGATTCAAAGAATGCTACGGAAAAAATAATTATCCTAAGCTACCTCCCTCCTGGCTAAGGGACTCTTCTAAGTATGTTGAGCCTCAGCAAGATCCACCTCAGTCGCATCAAGGACTTCCACGAGGGTATCCCTTTCCGTCCGAAGATCATCAACATCTATCCAGAGCGAAGCATTCTCGGAGGATAAAGCTTGGTACACATTCTCTAACTCTTCAAACCTTTTTACTAAGGATGCATGAGACATGGAAGAAGGCACGGAGCTAGCATAAACAAGTTTGTTCTTAAGAGAACAGACCTAAGAAGTTAATACATTATGCTCCGCGGTAACCTTATCTAAGTAAGCACAAGCATCTTCAAAATCGACGTGATATTTCTTACGAATAATTTCTTGGGATGAGAGACGTTTCTCGACTAAGGTAATATCTTCCTTTTGCTTTAAAATAAGACTCTCCTTCCAGCTAAGATCTTCATCACACTCCTTACGAAGCGAAGTCATCTGCTTCACTAAGTCTGCATTATGGGAGGACTCAAGGGAAAGTTGGGCCTCATTATGAACAGTTACGTTCATCAGCCTATCAGACTTCTTTTGATAATACCAAACGTCGGAGGTTAACTTGGCCACTTGATCTTGGAGACATCTAAGTTCACTAGAGATGTCGGCTGGCAGACGAAGGTTGTCTTAGGACTATGCAACCAGAAAGTAAAGAAAAAATCTAAGGAGAAGAATAAACGAACATATGGCTTTAGAGGACTCAGCAGCTAAGGCAGTATCAGCAGCTTTGCGACCATCCTCGGCAACCTTAGCAGCATTATTAGCTCTCTCAAGAGCCAATAAACAATCTTCCAGAGACCTTTGAGTTTTCCTCAGATCATCCTCCAACGAAGATATCTTAGCAGCAGAAGTAGCATTACCCGACGAAGGCTGCTGAGCAACAACAAGAGCATACTCTTGATGAGCCCGTTTCAACAGGGCACTCAAATGAGTGCACTTAGGCCTATAAACCTTGAATAAGGTATAACCAACATCGATCTGCTTACAAAGTTGTAAACAAAGGACCATAAGGACGGACGAAGGATCAAATTAAGAAGAAAAACGATAAGGTAAGAATCACTTACTGAGAACGCTGAAAGACGAGGGAGGAAGTTGGCGTAGATATCCATGAAAGCCTCCATCTCTTGGATTCTACCCCTACGGATCTCACCAAAGCTCTGACTAGAGCGGAGACAATCAGGGTCAAAGAACAAGTCTTTGGCAGCACGATATTGGGCAGATAACACGTCCAGCTGCGAAGCTATCTCGAAAGAACTACCAAGATGATGATGATCAACTCCAATAGAAAAGGGACCCTTGGAATCCCGCAGGATGGCCTCAAGAATAGCGTCATCAGAACTACTTAAGCTCAAGCTCTCCGGCAACCTACCTTGGCTAGATTCATCGGCAACTCCCTCGTTTGTTTGAACACGAGCAAGGGGGACGACTGCTGAACCCTCACCACGACGAAAAGATGGCATGGTGGATGAGCTAGGAACAGAAAGAGGAGCTTGAGAGCCGCCCAAATCCATGTCACCGGCAGAAGGAAGATTACCCAGTACGGTCCAATCTGGTGACGAAGGTGGGGGTCCAACAGCTTTGCTAACGGGGGAAGTAGAGACAGACTGAGCACTCCCTAGTGAAGCAGGAGCAGCATTGAAGGAGGAGCTGGCTAGTGAAATCACAACCTTCTTCTTCTGTTGCGAATCTGAGCTACCAACCCTCACTGTGGTGGTAACAACCTAAGCAAACAAACCACTTGATTGAAGGGAGGTAGCAGGAGACGAAGGCAGACTTTTAGAAGCCACAACAACAGCTCCAGCAGCGACGGAAGTAACAGGAAAAGCCTTGCTAGGAGCAGAAAACGAAGGCATCTTCAAGGACAGCATAGGTGCAGGGGCTTGAACACTAACGGGCTCTACCAACTGAGCACCAGGACCAACAAGAAGGTTCTCACCCTCAACTGAGGCATCTCGGACGGGACTAGGGTTATCTTTGGCAAAATCCTCCTCGATATCATCCAAATGAGGGCCGAGGTCAGTATCCTTGATATCCTCCATGTCTTCGTCACCTGTTACCTCACCGACAGCCTTAGGATCATCATCCAAAGCATCAAGATCAATGCCGGTCTTCAACTTACCCTTCCTCTGGGAAGACTATAAAAAAACACATGTGTCAGTTAAGAATCATGGGCAAGGTACTAAGGAACTTACAAGCACAAAGGTATGATAATGATCCTTACCTCCGCAGGCGTTTCAACCAAAGCCTTTCTCTTCCTAGTCCTTGTCGCCAAAGAATTACCAGCAGAACCTGGAGAAGTCCCAGCAGAAGAAGCAGGGGCAGACTGCAAAAGAAAACCGTCAGAACAAAGGTATCAAAGAAGACAAATATATCAAAGCGAACGAAGATATCAAAAACGAAGGTACGTCATGGGAAGGGGCAGGATTAAAAATCCAAGGCCGATACCCATCATACTTCTCGGGCAAAGAACGAGCTGAACGAGGAACTGAGGGATCCGCGGTGGTAAGACCATAAGCCCAAGGACCAACCACACGAAGAGGAGTACGAGCCCAACGATCATCGTAATCAAGACGAATGCGATCAGACTTTAGCAAAGGCAGCCTAGCAGAATAGGGGATGATAGTCAAACTAGTCTTATCAATCTCCTACAACAAGCTAAGGCTATTACCTTCCCTAATATGCCTAGTAGTAACATGGATACGACGAGGACCCACACTCCAAGGAAGAAGATTACTCTTCTGAATAGCATCAGCGTACGTAGCATTGAAGTTGGCAGGGGTATAATCCTCCCGCTTAGATCTCCCCTCAGCAAAGGGATCATAAGACTCCAGGGTTTTTTTTCCCTTGCTACGGTACCAGCTTTCGCGAAGGGCACGCCAGTAATTACCAGTATATTGCATAACTCCTCTAACCTGAGTCTTGTTTGCCGGGTCATCCCTCGAAGACAAAACATCATAGTAGAAGGGATCCTTTCTACTAAACAAAGGGAGGAGCATACCTGCGGCCAATTGGCCAACGTTAATGAGGAGGTTATTCTTATCATAAGGAAAATCCCGGATGAGAGACTCAGTGAGAACATCAGGGCCATTGACAAAGGAAATCTCGAATTTATGGAGGCGAAAAGACTTGGTAATCTCAGCAATAGACAGATGAGCAAAGCTGTCCTTGTCACGCAGTTGGAGCCTCTGAAGCTCATAGTGAGGAGGAGGAGGAAGAAGGTCTTCAACAACAACTTCTTCAACATCAGGGTTCGCAACCCCCTCAGCAACCATAGCCACCTCAGTACCAGCAGGCACCTCAGAGTCCTCAGGAGGAGGAGATGGCGTAGCATCAGGATGATACATTCTCGGAGGGGGATCAGTCGACGAAGATATCTTCGGACCCTTACACGTAGGTTTCTTTGGAAGCCTCATGATACCTAACACCATCAGGAAGAACATCTCCATCAGCAATGGCGGAGGAAAATCACAGTTCATTCCAAAAATAGAAAGGGGCAAAAACCGACATACTTTGGGCATGGGTTTTACTAAACCAACCAAAGGAACGGTTTGAACACACCATAGGGAAAAAAATTAATATCATACATCACGAAAAGCAAAATTGCAGGCAAGGAACGATCATGGTAGAATTATCATCAAAAATCAAAATGGAGCGCAAGCAATTAAAAGAGATCAAAAACTCTCACATGCAGATATTAATCGCAGCATCAGTAATAGCCTACTCAAAGAAGAAGACACAGGGAACGATATGAAGAGAATCAACACTAAAGAAACGAGCATCACTTTCTTGCACGATCAACTATGAATCCAAAGCACTCAAAAGATCGAAGGAGAGAAAAAGCAGTTGGCAGCGGAAGAATCTCAATGAAAGAGATAGAGGGAGACAGTTCGAAGAAGAAGGAGAAAGGGAATTAATAAAAACTCCTTCGCTTTGTTCCCTTCTTATAGGCGGCTGGAGAATCCAAAATTTGGATGTCCCAAAATTCAAGGGGAAGTTATTGCATGAAAGGACATGTGGGGACCACCCAATCGGTACGTGCAAAAATGGCGGCGTAATGGAAGTTTTCTTCCACTTCTACGAAACGGTTGAATATGAAAGAAAATGGGAAAACTGTGAATACCAATATTCTGTGGAGCACGTATCATGATCTTAGTGGCCGCACATATATTCAACTGTGTAGCCTTCGCTGAACTGAGAAGCCTAAGTAGCAAAGGATACCTCCGCAGATCTACTTTATCTCATCCCAAGAAAGAAGGCCTAAATGGTCAAGATAAGAATGGTAAAAGCCTAGTCTACAAAGAGGCAGCTGGCGAGGGGACAGAGGTAGTTGACGCATCTCATCAACATTAAATATTCAAATCTCTTATCTACACGTATGAATCAAGGCACGTGGAGAGAGAAGGCGTGGTAGAACCCAATTGGCGGAAGCTGGCGGTGAACGAAGGTACAACCTGTACTAAGGTTGGGTAGTTCCCGAAGGAACGTGGGCCAGCTGAGGTGGAGAAATACAACTGAAGAAGGTACGCGGTGGACGAAGGTACCATTGGTACGAAAGGTATATCAGCAGACGACGGACCCAGAAGCAGCAAAGATATACCTGGAGCAAGAGGGGCTATAAATACCAAGCGTCACCAAAAAACTAAGGGCATTCAATATCTAAGAGAGAAGATCTAGTCTTAAGCTTATACCTCTTTAATGTTTAGAACTTAAGTATTTACTTCCACTTGAGTTTTCTCTATTACGTAACAGTGACATTGTTGCGGGGTAAGCAATACATGGTGAAAAATAAAGGTAAAAATTATGAGACAAAGTTAGATGTTACCAGGAGAGATGGGTCGGCATGTCCTTGGAACATGTCACGTTCAAGAGGTGTCCATGTAAGCTTTCCCCTAGCATGATGTCGGTTGGCCCCAGGTAGATTAGGCATACTGTTGGTTGGGATCTCAAACTGCATTCCAAGTCCCTTGTACATCTGAGTATCATTCGAGAGCGTGTCCAATCTTTCCTGGCTTCGGTTAACATGGAGGAAAAGTGGAGGCGCGATGAAGCATCTCAGCTAACAAGTACTAGGGATGAAAGGTTTGCTGCCCGGCTAGAGTGCAGGAGGGTGGAGCATAACATGAATACCATTTTTATGACGACGTCATAATCCTCAACTCTGATGTGGACGAGCCCTATCATGAGGAATATCCTTAAAAGTCTGCTGAAGCAATTTCTGAAAAATATGTTGAAGCAGCTGAAGAGGATGTTGAAGCGGCTCGAGAGGATATTGAAACGGCTTCCGGAGAGGATGTTGAAGCAGCTCCAGAGAGGACTCTAGTGAAGGTACCATTGGCCCTGGCGTTGATGACACTTCTTTGATGTTTAGTAGTCTTTGTTTCATGTGGCTGGAGCCAGGGCTTGATCGAATAATAATCCCTCATTCATGCTCGAAACTTTAGACATAGCGCTCCTCGGTAAGGTTAGAGTAGAGCCTGTGTACATGATTTTTCAATCTGACTCTCCCATTCTTTTGTTTGACATTCCCTTGCAGATTACACGCTTCTTGAAGATTTGTGACGTGCCGGCTAGGTAGGTAGAAGGATGGACGATGTGCCGCGAATCTTTAAGGATTTCGTTCCAAGCAACATCTTTTGAACTGTCTTCTGAATCTTGGATGGTTGTATGGAATGGGATGCGATGAGAAGTCCCCAGTTACACTTTAGAATCGATGGCGTGGTTGGACATGTGAAAACATCTCTGATTTGTACTTTGGAGTCTCTGATGCACATGTACGTCTTCATGTTGAGAATTTTCTGCGGCTCGTAAAGCTTCAACCGTGATGATTGCTGATATTAGAAATAAACCGATTGAGGGACGTGAAGCCATCCTGTGCTGGCAGTCCCCAGGTGTAACTATCCCGAGCTTATTTTCTCTTGAAAGACGTACTTCCATTACATTTGCTGGTAAGGTGTTGAAGCGACTTCGGCCTATGGAGAGAGCGCTGAAGTGGCTTCGGGAGAGAGTGCTGATGCGGCTTCGGGAGAGAGATCGTTGAAGCGGCTTCTTCTGGAGAGAGCGTTGAAGCGGCTTCAGGAGAGAGCGTTCGTTGAAGCGGCTTCTTCTGGACAGAGCGTTGAAGCGGTTCAGGAGAGAGCGTGTGTTGAAGCGGATTCTTCTAAAGAGCGTTGAAGCAGCTTCAGGAGAGAGCGTGCGTTGAAGCGGCTTCTTCTGGAGTGTGCATTGAAGCGGCTTCTGGAGCGTGCGTTGAAGCGGCTTATTCTGGAGAGAGCGTTGAAGCGTCTTCAGAAGAGAGCGTGCGTTGAAGCGGCTTCTTCTGGAGAGAGAGTTGAAGCGGCTTCAGGAGAGAGTGTGTGTTGAAGCGCCTTATGGAGAGAGCGTGCGTTGAACCGGCTTCTGGAGTGTGCGTTGAAGCGGCTTCTTCTGGAGAGAGCGCTGAAGCAGATTCAGGAGAGAGCGTGCATTGAAGCGGCGACTTCTGGAGTGTGTGTTGAAGCGGATTCTTCTGGAGAGAGCGTTGAAGCAGCTTCAGGAGAGAGCGTGCGTTAAAGCGAAGACTTCTGGAGTGTGCGTTGAAGTGTCTTCTTCAGGAGAGAGTGTTGAAGTAGCTTCAGGAGAGAGCGTGCGTTGAAGCGGCTTCTTCTAGAGCTTGCATTGAAGCGGCTTCTAGAGCGTGCGTTGAAACGTATTCTGGATAGAACTCCACTAAGGGCGCCCTTAACCCTTGATTTCGAAAAATGAGTTCTTCCCATTCTTCTGACGCGATACGATATGGCAGATGGGAAGACGACGCACAAATAGTGCTGGCCGGCAAGTCTTGTTTTCTCCTCATGGGAAATAATAACGTTTCTATTGTAACATCTCAACGAATGCAACGCTCTCTTCCGATAATTCGATATAAGGGAGATAACAATAATGGTTAAGGATTCGACCAGCCTTCAGTTTGATTTTCCATTGCAAATTACATGCTTCTTGATTGACTGTCTCTCTTGTGTTGAAAAAGTCCTTGACTGACGGCGAAGGAATTTCACGCTGAGCCTCATTCCCCAGTTCACGTGGCTCTAACCTGTATGGTCGATGGGTTGACCATGATGAGGGTATCACCCTTTTGCATTCGTGTTGATGACTATGTACAAAACCAGTTGGCTTGAGCTTGGATGCCTACGATTAAGATCCTTGACAGGGACAAGTTATGACTACAGGCACAAACCTTGGCAGTGACGAGTGGTGGTTACGACCACGGATCTTGAAAGTAAGGAACGACAGTTACGAGTACGGACCTTGGTCGGTCACGACCAGGAATATTGACGGGCTTTAATAAATCACGCACGCGAGTTTATTCTCCCTTCTTTATTTTTTTGGTGAAGCAGCTCTTCCCTGATTCCCTGTGTGCGGGAACTCGCCTATTGTTGTTTGCATAAATGCTTCATCATGGTCTGTACGGTTTCGTGGATGGAGTCCCCAGGAACTATGCAACTCCTGACGGGAAGAGGGTCTCTGCGAACTCCCTCAGTGCCTAATTGAAGTTCTCCTGCATCTGTGGTAACGACAATATTTGGGATTTGCCATTTGCTCCTGAGTTGGTGGGTGCCTGATAGGAGGTAGTTTGATGGCATCATCTTGAATCCATACTTCCAGGAGTTCAATCACTTCATCGATCGGGAATGGGAAGTTTGGAGCAGAATCTCCAGTTTCTTGTTGTTGTGCAGGAGTCTTTAGTTGCGACCCTTCGGGATGGGGCCGTCCGATGCGCTGGTGCTGCACATTTGAGTTGTTGTTCTGCAACTGGAGCTTTTCTCTTTCCTCCTACATTCACCACGCTTACAGAGGGTTGAGTGTTGTATTGTTTGTTGATAAGTCGTCTGTTTCCTCGAATCTCACGTGTATCTTCATTCCTGGCGGCCTTGTTTCCTTCCAGCAAGGTTGGTGTTGTTGTAGCCAACCGCTTAGCAGCTTCATGAAGTTCAGAGAACGTCTGGAAGCGCAGGTTCTCCAGTAAAGCGCGATAGACAGGTGCCATGCCATTAATGCACAACTCTAATAATTGATGTTCGGTCACATTTGGATCATAGTGCTTGAATCCAATTGGCTATACGGTTTGGTGTAATGTTGTTGTACTAGGTGTACGCTCTCCCCAGTAAGTGACTTTGAGAACTCTTTCAGGCGGAGGACATGATTGTATTCGGGCTCTTCTAATGACTCCAGAAAATGAGAGATGTGCTCACGAGCATTACCAGTTCCGTCATAAAGGGAAAATTGAGGACAAGAGTATCCTCTCGGAAGAGGAACTTTTTTAACATCAGGAGGATGCTGGTGCATGTCCACCGGGTTTTCCTTGCTTCGATTTTGGAGGAGACGCTCCAGATCCTCACGTGTGATGAAGTTGGACGGTTGTTGATTCCTTTCTCTTGAGCACTCAGGAGAAACACGAACTTCCTCATCCATGAATGCACGCTCTGTTGAAGTGCTTGCGCCAAAAGTGTTGAAAGTACTCTTTATTGGCTCCACGGGATGACGCGGATCTTGTGGTAGTCGTTTGGTCAGCATCTTGAGGAAAGTGAGTACCTCTTTCTGAGTTGTTGCCATGTCCGTCTGAGCCTTAGCGAGAACTTCTTGTCTTTCCATAAAATCGAAAATGGTAATAGGGGGTTGGCCTCCTCTGGCTTCTCCAGTCTCTCGTCCTGATGGGGAGTGGCAGTAGCTCTAGTAACAACCAGGGGCGTTACGCTCGAAGAAACATTGGGAGTGGCGTCAGCGGCTCTGGCTCTGGTGATTGGAGGTGTCACGCCTAAGGGAATGTTTCCTGCGCCGTTGGTGTTGGTGGTTGAGGATGTAGTGTCACGAGACGCGTTGATCGTGCTGGTAGGCGGCACAGTGATGTCACCGGCAGGAATGTTGACACCAGGGGTGTTGTCAGCGCCAGTAATATCGGGATTTGTCGCTGATCCAGACCTAAGATCCACTATCTTGAATTTGAGAAAAATTGGAATGAAATTTGAAAATTGATCTTGTAACCGAGAGATTAACCTCCTACTGTGGCCGCCAGTTGTTTTGGGGTAAAAACTGATTCTGTTGTTTTTGGTAAATTTGGGTGTGTTGATGAGAAACGAATTCAAACCCTAAACAAATGTACCGCACAGGAGTACTTTTGAGTTCGAGAGATTAATCTGTAAGACTCTGGCCTAAACCAAGAAATGGTCATTCCGGATTCAATTCGGTCACAAGGTGAAGGAGAAGGGTTGATCTTAGGAAGGGAAGCGAAGAAGGTGTTTGAGATCAGAATGTTGAATTATGAAGGTATGGCTCTTTATGACTCGTATCAAGGTGGATACTTGTGTTGATAACACTTGTGTTCTGTTGTTGTCGAAATAGATTGAAAACCTATGTATACAAGTCATTGAGCGCACCTTGATCTCATAGGAAGTGGAGGAAGTTAAGTAATGGAGAAGTGGAGTTGTGCGGAAGGTAATGATCATCGTGTTTCCGTTATGAGGGAAGACTGATCACACGTTCACCCACTACTCTTATTTCTGTTAACCGTCCATCTTTCCTGACACTTTCTCGTGATGGGCGCGTTGCGCGCCGCACGCTGTAAACCGCCAGACCAATACCCCAGTTAGCATCCCCTAGTTTGTGACATGTTTGATGTCTCGAGTAAGTGGGTCGAGTCGTGGGACTCGTTGCTGAAAGCAACACGTAGTGCTTTTAGGTCAAATAATAAATTATTTGTAAAACCGATATTTATAAAGCATTGCTTATAATCGATGTATGTGAAGCATCGCTTTCGAATAAGCAGCTGAAAATAATCGATGTGCTAGAAGCATCATTGTTTTTGAGCTCGATCGAATCAGTCACGAATCAAGCGTTTTAAAAGCGGTACGGCCGGCCCTCTTTGGGTGTTCGTTTGAGGACCCTATGGGCGAGCTATCACTTGGTCAATCGCTCCCAGTGGGGAAGAGATGGTCGGTAATCACAATGCTACTTTGTTAGATTTCTGAAAACAAATCTACAGTATCCAACTAGGCTGGAGAAGTTGGATGGACGAGATGATTTGCGGCAGTTTTATATTGTCGTTGTCGTATTTAGGGTTTGGAAGCCGTGCGACCATTCCTGTTTTAGCTAGTCGAATCAAAGCGCTGGGCGCTAATTCGAACAGACCGATCGGCCATGGGCAAAGATGAGCCGTTGGTGTGCACGCTGACATCTCTTGGGCCATCTGAAATTAGATCTAAGCCACTTGATTCGATTGGCGAAGATGGGTGGTCGTGATTGATTTGTGATAGTTGTATACTGCCGCAAGCACAAATTAGGGTTTTAAAGCGGCCGCGTCTGCCCTAATTCATTGACTTTTTATGGGCAAGTCGATCGACTGGGAAGAAGGTTGGGCCGCCAATGAACATATTGGCACTTCTTTGATCGTTCGATATGCGATCGAGGCCGTCCGACTAGGCCGGTGAAGTTGGTTGGTCACGATTGATTTGAGACCGACCTAGGCAGCCTAATTCGATTAAGACTCTATTTGTTCGCGCGCCTGGCCTGTCTTCGTGCTAACGTTTTTGGGAGTTGTTGGAATATCGTAAGTAGTTCGACCGACCAGGGATGGAGGTAAGTTGCTGGTGAGCATATCTTCACTTCATTGGTCGTTCGAAATAACATCCGAGCCATCCAACTAGGATGGCTAAGTTTGACGGATATGATGAGTTTGAGACCGATATGGTCGGTCTTAGCTCGTTGAGCTTCTTTTCAACAGCGCGATCACCCTAACTTCTGGTTAATGACTAGGGGTACTTCGGGTGAACTAAAGTATCCCGATCGGTTGGGATGATAGTGGGCCTGATGGTGAACATTATGGATCTTCTCCGACCATGTTAGGAGGCGGCTAGGTTTTATAAATCGACTGGCCAAAACGTACGACCGTGATTGTTTTGAGACTGACATGGACAGTCTATATTTTCCTTAAGGAATTTAAATGTGTTCAATCGCGCTATCTTTTAAAAAAGGTATGTAAACACGCTGGTCTCTTTGTCAGAGAGTGATGCAGCCTGTGTGATTATTTCCATGCAGATATCAATACTGACACTTCGGGAGATTCATGTTACTCTGCTGAGAGTGAACATTTAATCGTCATGTCATGTCATGTCAATATTGAGAGTTCGGCTGGAAACATAGCGTAGGAAAATACTAGGCAAGTCATGCATTAGTAAATAATGTTGGTGGAAGATAAAATTCACAGAATATTTTGGGATTGCTGTTGCACGCACCATTCTGAGTAAATTTCATATATGCAGATATATTGAATTGCTCAATACATATGTGAGCGAAGAGGCTTAAGCACTCACTGATTTTAAATGGTTTCTGTTCCTTTCCAGGATGACAACGCATTAAATACAGGGTTTACGATTTTATCCCTTGAACTAAAAACCACCATCAACAAAAGAACAAACGAAAGGATCTTACAAATCTTAAAAGACTTGCAACCTATAAGAGTTAAGCACGAGGGTTCCACACACCATTTTAGATAACCAATATCAAAACCGAAATTACAAAGTAATTTTATTTTGATATGTTACCGAGGAAACAATTTCCCGAAGCAATTTTCCCTAATAGTTTAACAAATCAAAATTTGAATAAGCACCTTAGTTCTCTTGCTAAACCGATTGTACAAATACAATCGCTTGTTTGATAAGGCCAAAATAAAGATCAGAATTAACTTTATATTTCTCATCAGGTTCTAATTATTCGAACAATAACTTAGACCTTTCACTTTAAACAATACAAGTACTAGGTTAGTTAACTAGTATTTCTTGTTAAGGAATTCGATTAGACTTGAATAATCGACTCCTACACTTTGATAAGTCTAACTAAGATCAAAATTAACTTAGTTTCTCTTATCCGGAATCAAATTGGGCTAAACAACTGATCCCGAAAACCCTTTTTGTTAAGCCATAAACAATTCATACAAACCAAATAAATCAACTTGCATAATTATTTATCTCAACCGGAAGCAATTGAAACAAACATAGACATTATATCACCGCAATTGCACCAAAAATTCGTTAAGCCTAAACAATTGATACCAAACAATAAAGCAAGATAACAATAGTTTTTCTCAACCAGAAATAATTGAATCACACACACACATCCATACACAAATAATGGAATAAACATCAATTGTACCGAAATTTTGTTAAGCAAAAGAAAAATATATGAAATGAATCAGGCTTTTCTTAAAAAGGAAAACGATTAACTAACAAATGTGTTACCTCAAGTTCCGCATCCTCTTCTCCCCCAAAAAATATGTCATTAAGCGCAAGTTCACATTAGAACTCTCCCCCATTAATGTTTTCATCCTCTCGCATGACAAAAGAACAACAACAAAAAGCAACCTTTACCATAGAAAGGTTGAAAATCGGTTTTAACTAATGCATAACAAAAGTTGAAAACCCAAAAAAAAATGATTTTATGATAAACCAAAAACGATTCAACATATTGTGACTTTTTCACACATGAGTTTCAATCGGAAACCCTTATGATCCTTTGATAAATCCTACCAACATGAGCTAGAACTTAATCCCGCTAAACCAAAAAGTCACCCAAACCATAAGGGTTCACACAATATGAGATCGAATATTAAAGTTATGAAAACCGAAAACATACATCTCATAAATAAATTTGCAATACACCATAAATATTCAACATAAAATCAAGTATTGCAATTACCTCAATCTTGTAGAAAAATGAATTACGAAACCAACGCAAAAAGAATGTGGTCATTCTGAGTACGGATGAAGAAGTTATGGGCAAAATAGTTTTACACTCATTTGTATGGACCAATCACTAGGACCGGTCATAGTTCTCACTAGGATCGGTTATAGATCTTATAGTTCTCACTAGGATCGGTTATAGTTCTATATAGTTCTCACTAGGATCAGTTACGTCATGAATCCATACACGAAACTGTTTTCAACATAATTTTTGCATACAATGTCCGAATTTAGTGATTTTTGGCTTGTTTTAACCGTAAAGACAAGAGCTACACATATGATCAGTAGATATCAACATCATAAACTCAAAATTATCGTTTCTATCAAAATATCAAATATAGATAGAGAAAGTATGAGTATGAAGAAAATAAATCTCCCTAAAGATATTAATTAGTCATATAATAGCCGAGAGATCATGTGCTCAGTTTGACATGCTTCCTCACCCTTCATAAGATTGATCACAAAGGTGAGCATGCATAATTCAACACAACTAGGTTGTGTTGAGTTGATCCTTGTCTTGTTCATCATGAGTGACTAAGACAGAATCATCATTCTTGACCCCTTGATTGGTTTATTTTCTCTTGTTCCATCTCTTGTTTTTCTTCTTTGACTTGTGATGAAGAGTGTCATTATCACAACGTTCACTAGTACAAGAGATTTCAGACACGATGTTTTCTTTAGTCTTTCAAGAAAACTCTTGTAATTATTGCCACCAATAATTAAACGCTGCGAGTCATTCTTGTGACTAACTTTTGGTCCCATCTTGGATATGGAGGGCTTTGGGACCCATTTAGAGTTGGGTTTCGCAGGAGAAGCTTTCTCCTTCATACCATTAGGATCATTGTCCTTTTGGATATTTTGCGAAACACCCTTTCTCCAATTTGGAACATCAGATCTTGTCTTTGCATTTGCAAAGTTATCTTTCTTTCTATATTCGGGTCTTTTATGAGATGACCTTGTCGAGAGATATGAAAATTTTGAACTATCATTATAATAATTCTTTTGCCTAAACTTAGGACAATATCGATCTGAGTTCCTTTGGGGAACATTCTTAGCCAATTCTTTTGATACAAAATAAAGTGTATCTTTTATCTTATGAATATTGCATCCACATTCCACATGCCCTTATTACCACAATAACAACAATGCTTAGTAACATACGAAGTGTGAGTTTTAACGTTACCTTTTTGTGGATCCACTTGCTTTGGAGATTAAAGATTTTTCTTCTTATTATTATCTTTGTTCAACATTGTTGCTTTCTTAATATTAGCAGAAGTGCCTTCTTTGGTTGCCGAACTAGAAGAGTCTGGTTGAATATGATTCTTAGGCTTGACTGGTTTCACTTCTTTACAAGAAATATGAGCATTTTTTACATCAGTGGAAGCCTCTGGTTAAGAAGAATTAGTAGCTTTAACAAATTTTACCTCTTTGCTAATATTTGAAGCATTTATTCCCTTATATCCCAATCCTCGTGTATCACGATGATTCTACTTGCTTCTAACATTGAGGTTAAATTGTTTGAGCTATCATTGAACTTTTTCAGGTTCAAATTTTCTTCTTCCAACATCTTGATTTTATCAAGAGCACCAGTAAAATCATCCTTAAGGCATTTTTCTCGTGATAGATATTCACTTTCCTTCTCTTCAAAACTCTTTTCTTGAGAGTTAATCCTTGCATCGAATTCAACAAGCTTCTCTTCCAACAAGTGAATTTGTTTAAGACTAGCATCACGCTCCCTTTTTAACAATTCGGTTTGAGACACACTAGTTCTTGATTTTTCCTCAAGACCCTGTATTTGTTGAGAAACATCTTCCCTAAAAATTTTGTGATTTTGACACATCCTTTCACATTCAATAGTTAATGCTTTAAAATCATCCCTGAAAAGGCGAGGGTACCCAAATATACCTCAAGCTAAAACTTTTCCTACCTATAAGTCCTTTCTCCGAAAGTGATTATCTATGGACTGAGTCGAGACAATGCAACTAATCGGTTCACACTTCGTGTGATCGTCTATGGATACGAGATTGAGAAAATACAACAACGAAGTATGTTTACTTGATAAAAAGGTTCGGACTTGACCAAACACAATAGGATTGCTTATCAAGTAAATATGAATTAACGTTTGTGTAATTTACTTTAATTATAATAAAACAATTATAAGGCGGAAATATAAAGTAAATGACACAACAAGATTTTGTTAACGAGGAAACCGCAAATGCAGAAAAACCCCGGGACCTTGTCCAGAATTGAATACTCTCAGGATTAATCCCCTACTAAACCAACTTCGTATAGTTGAGACCAAGCAACTAAACCTATAGTTCACCTAGTTCCGTTTGTATTCCCACGCCTCCAATTTTTGAATAAGTCACGTATTTGGAACAATTCCTTTGGTTCGTATTCCAAATAAAAAAGGAACAACAAATCTGTTTGTTATCAACTCTATTCAACCAAGTGATGTAAGTTGGAAAAAGGATCTTCTGTTTACTCCTTCGTCGGGTTCTTAGATCTATCTTATGTTCAATCACCAAAGGTAATTGTTAATATTTTGCAATCAATACTTTTAATCACAAAGAATTGTATTGATGCCGATCTACACAACTAATCAATCCCATCTACCACAAGGATAAACCGATTATAGTTGGATCCTCTTATACCGAAACAAGTATTGTGCACACCAAAGATTATGAACCCCAAATCAGAAATCTTCAACAACTTCTTTGTATTCAAATATTCTTAGAACTTCAGTAAACACCTGCACACAACAACTTGAATCTCTTGTGATCAACCACGCATAGAACGGAGTCTGTTAACGATGGATTATCACAAGATCGTCTTTAGCACTAACAACAGTCTAACGATACCTGTTGAAACTTCGATATAGTTTGAGTGAAGCTTATATCAGAGAGAAGATTCTCAAGCATAAACAAACTAGGTGCATTCAAAGTTCAACCACCGTTAGTCAATCAAATCAATCGAAAATACAAGATAAACCGTAATTATCTAGTTTCCCACCAACGGTACTCGTAGAGCTTCTCAATCCCAAAGAAGACTTTAAACTGAGCGGACGTAAGAGATTTCGCCTAATTAAGTTACTCTCCTCTCCGAATAGGCGGCTTCACCAGTAACAACACAACCGAGGAAGTTTGTTGTCACGAAGGATTAGTTTGCTAGAAATGCAAATTTCAAGTATTTATAGACAAGGAAGTTTGGACACCAAGGAATTTCCAAAACCGAAAATATTCTCAAAGATATTCAATATATTCCAAATTCGGTTTCCATAATTCCTGGAAATGCTCTGACCAAAATAATGACCGAAAATCTCTTTGGAAAATCTCAACTAGTAAATGCACATTACTAATTCTCATTTTCCTAAAATAAAATTAACAACCTTAATTAAAAGATTATTAACTTATTTATATTTCGATCCTGGGATTTTCTTCATGTAGCTATTAAGGAATAACATTGAACAATAAAAGATAAACATTATTGTACTTGTTCCAAGTATGTCGACATCCTTACTTTGTAAGTCCTCTTTCATACTTACAACCTTGAAACCGATTTGGAACACTTCCAAACAAGTTTAGAATTGGTTCATATGACTTTCAAGAACTATGTGATTGATCAAGAACACTCAATCACAAATCATGGGTTTAACGGTTCTACCAAAACAAGTTTTGGTTCTACCTCCATATGAGTACTGTGCATAGTCACACTAGCTTTCCAAAATTCGGTTGACCAGGTACTAGGATCGGTTCCCCGCATATATATGGTATCTAACTTATATGTGTTGCACATGTCCATAGGATCGGTTCCCCTTTGCCTAAAAACGTGTGCACATGTCCATATGATCGGTTCCCCTTTCTGCTACAAACTTGTTGCACCTCATACAAGGATCAATTCCCCTTTGTGATGTGTTGCACCTCTTCATAGGATTGGTTCCCTTTTACCCAGATTCGGTTCAACAAATTACCAACTCGATCATACCATCTCAGGTGATTACTAAAGATCGGTTTCACTAATAAAAGTCATACCAATACATAAGTCAGGCCTTTGTGAATAGTTTTACCAAGAACACAAACAAGTCGTGAGCGGTTATACTAAATCACACATATTGGATGTTCACAAGATATGCAATGAATAACAATCCCAATAACGCCTGGTGATTTCCTTTTCGATTCATAAACAAGTTTATGAACTTACTTTCTTAAAACACATGTAAAACATTATTTCCTAGGATGAAATCCTCACCTCATACCCATACATAATGACAATAGCATTTAAACGATTATGTCGATGTCTTATCTACAAAGTTTAATGGTTAAGCAATGAACTTCATATTGTATTCCTTAATACTATGTCTATCTAGAGTGTTCATGCTTCGCAGTTTCGTTTTTAATATGCACGACTTGAAAGATAAGTTAGGGAATGAAACAGTTTAAGTCAAATATCACTAACCTCAAGTAGAAGGATGATGTTGTCGTTGTAGATTCTTACTTCTTCAAGTCTTCGCAATACTTGTAATGTCTCATATCCTAATACTTTCAAGCTAACCTATACGAAGTGGACTCTAGTACATAATCAAGCGACTCTTAAAATGAGTTTCGATTCACTAAAATATGACAACCAAACTTGACATACCAACGCTTGGTGGGTTCAACCGAGCTATGCTCTAACAATCTCCCCCTTTGTCAATTTTAGTGGCAAAACTCTTACAATCATATGGATAAACAAATTACAAGAATTCATTGCACATACGCTTGATTCCCGAATTCAACAGCACAATAACCTGCATTCATTCAATCCTTAAATGTCGTTGTTGACATTATAATAACAAAGCTAATACTCCCCCTAAAGGCGAGATAGGTAGATTTTATCACTCTGCACGTCTTTGTTATACCAATTAATATGATATACTACTCCTCCTTAGTTTATGCTTTCGCTCTTTCGTTAGATAAACGTTTAAGCACAAGTGTTCTTTTCCTTAGTGATACCAATCAATATAAAATCAATACCAGTATCACTTGTTTACTCCATATATTTCTCCCCCTTTTTGTCACAAAATGACAAAGAAACGAAAAAATAAAGGACAACACAAAAAGAATCTTACAAATCTCAAAATAGACTTGCAAACCCATAGAGTTAAGCACGAGGGTTTCACACACCATTTTTGATAACCAATATCAAAACCGAAACTACAAAGTAATTTGTTTTGATATGTTATCAAGGAAACAATTGCCCGAAGCAATTTTCCCAATTTAGTTTAGCAAACCAAAAATCAACTAAGCAACTTAGTCCCTTTGCTAAACAGATTGTACAAATACAATCGCTTCATTCGATAAGATCAAAATAAAGATAACTCTATTTTTCTCATCAGGTTCTAATTATCCATATAATTTAGACCTTTCAATTTTAAACAAGACAAGTACTAGGTTAGTTAACTAGCATTTCTTGTTAAGGCATTCGATTAGACTTGAATAACCGAAACCTCCACTTTGATAAGTTTAACTAAGATGAACTTAGCTTCTCTTATCCGGAATCGAATTGGACTACACAACTCATCCCATAAACCTTTTCTTTCGTGAAGCCATAAATATTTCATACAAACCAAATAAATCAACTTGCAAAATTATTCACCTCAACCGGAAGGAATTGAATCAACATAAGCATTAAAACACTGCAATTGCACCGAAATTTTGTAATCCTAAACAATTGATACCACACAATAAAGCAAGATAACAATAGTTTTTCTTAACCGGAACCAATTGAATCACACACACATCCATACACAAATAGTGGAATAAAACATCAATTGTACCGAAATTTTGTTAAGCAACAGCAAAATATATATGAAATAAAAATCAGGCTTTTCTTAAACAGGAAAACAATTAACTAACAACATTGTTACCTCAAATTTCGCATCAACTTCTCCAATATGTTTGCATCTTCTTCCAGGGAGAATTGATATCGAAATATCATTATGTTGTCATCCTTATGCAAAACAAAAGAATAACAACAACCAACCTTTACCATAGAAAGGTTGAAAATCGGTTTTAACAATTGCAAGCAAAAGTTGAAAACCGTCGAAACACATATGCTTTTATGCTAAACCAAAACCAATTCAACATATTGTGACTTTTTCACATATTGTTTCTACCAGAACCCCTCATGATCCTTTGATAAACCCTACCAACATGGGCTAAAACTTAATCCTGCTAAATCAAAAAGTCACCCAAACCATAAGGGTTCACAACATTATGAGATCGATTATCAAGGTAATAAAACCAAAATCAAACATCCCATAAACATCCATAGCAATAATAAAACATTCAAGCACAAGCTACGTAAATCAAAAACCATCACAAGAAAAATTATAAATCAAATAATTTTATTCATAATAGTTTTATTCATAATAGTTTTATTCATAATAGACCTAACACAATCATTGAAGAAATCAAAAATTGATGTCTATTTTCTTAGATTAA
The DNA here is from genome assembly GCF_003573695.1 of Papaver somniferum. Classification (NCBI taxonomy): domain Eukaryota; kingdom Viridiplantae; phylum Streptophyta; class Magnoliopsida; order Ranunculales; family Papaveraceae; genus Papaver; species Papaver somniferum. The sequence goes on along the minus strand of NC_039366.1, from coordinate 162,024,625 downwards.
GTATTACAACATATAACTTAATCTCTAGTGGTGGTCTTGTTGTTCACTGAGGTTTCTTCAGTGTTCAAACTTTTTAAGCATGTCTCAAGAGACTTGTCAGCAACCACTTCTTGTTTCTCAAGATTTTCAACTTGAATCTTCACATCAACAATATCAGTTTTTGTTTCCTCAATCTTATCTTTGAGCCAATCTTGATTTCGAACCGTTATAATGAGATTGGTTCGTAGTTCCTCAAAACCTTGGATATATTCAATCATACTGTCAGAACGAATCCACTTAGTTTTGGTTGGATCTTGCAGGTTGTAAGTCAACAGACATGACTCATCTTGTGAACCAACTGAACTATCAGAATCATAATCAAACATGATTTTTGATATGATTTTCTTCTTCCTCTCTGTATTGATTCATTGACAATCTTTAACCCTTTGAGCTCCTTATTAGTCTTTGAGATACTGCGAGTTATTGGAGGCATGCTTGCTCATATATAAATATATATAGGATTGATCAGGGTATCAGAATACAGACAAGAGATAGTTTCCCTTTAAAAAGAGACAACTTCCGGACCGAAAGATATATGGGGAAACCGAAAATATTAAACAATATATTTTGCTTCCTTTGTACGAACTTCCCAAGTTGGAAGGTTTATTAAAATTCTAAAATTCCAAATATAACCTAATTTTTGGAATATCATGATAAACATGAACATTTTTAGACAACTATGGATTCGCAGCTCTCCATAAAGTTTCATAATTTTTCTGATAAATAACTACACAAACAAATGTGCTCCAGATTTATTGTGCCTTTCCCATCCAGGAATAAGAGCACGAAAAGGATGAGAATACACAATTTTGATACAACTAGGTTGCATCGGAGTAAGATTTTTCTAGCTTACAATGAATATCAGAAACATAGTTCATGTTTTTCTTAGGGAATTTCTGCCCAAAATATTTTCTCCCAAGACGATGATCTTTTCTAACTCTAGAGATATGATCATGTGGAGAAATTGTACTGATGTGAGAATTTTAGAAGATGGCTAAATCTCTCTTAATTCTTTAAATGAGATTTTCATAAGATTTTCTCATTCTAAGGACTTCCGTATGATTCACATCAGCGTGATTATCTGAAATAATTATCGGAAACTCCTGATTGTTTCTTTTGGCAGAGATTCTCTCTTTCCCTTTCTTATGGAGTCGTTCTTCATCAAAACGAGGATTGTTTCGATATGGGTGAGGAGGAACCTTTTTCCAGAAGCGATTATCAACTCTTTCCTCAGATTCTTTTGAGTTGATCTTATCAGGTAGTGGTATAATCTGTCTTTCTACTGAGGAATGATCTTTCAGTTTTTTAAGACAAGAAACTTCCTTCAAAATTGTTACCACCGTATGTTGAAGAAGTATAAGTTTCTTGTCAAGTGACTGAAAATGGTATTCCTTTGCACAATATTTCTTTTGATCATCAGTAGATCTAGAAGCTGGTTTTTCATCCTCTTCTGACTTGATGTAGTTAGGCAAACTACCATCATCTTGATCTGTTTCAGATGTGACTAAACTGGTTTTATGATAGTCTGTAAAAGTCGAGCAAGGACTTTTAGTTTCCTCAGCATCAGAAGAAATCACAAAAACATCATTAGTCAGAGTCATAGGACGTATCTCTTTAACAGTAAGAGATTTACCAAGAGCTTCTAGTTTGAAAGTGAGATCCATATTCTCTTTAGCCACACAATTCAGTTGAATGTCTTTATCTCTGATATCCTATTTAAGAATATTTGTCTCTGTCTTTAATAATACTACCTTAGTAGACAGAGATTTTTTAGGCTTTAGGAGTTTTACCAACTCTTTATCAGCATCTTCTTTTCCATCAAAGATGGACACAGATGTTATCGCAACTCCTGGATCATGAGTCAACGAAGTAGTAACAACTTCAACTTTTGAGTAGTCAAACTCTTGCATAATGTTAACTGAATCAGACATAGATTCAATTTCTTATAGATTGGATCGCACCAAATACAGATTGTTAGATATTTTCGTGTTTGAGTGCTCTGATACCAATTGAAAAGGCGAGGGTACCCAAATATACCTCAAGCTAAAACTTTTCCTACATATAAGTCTTTTCTCCGAAAGTGATTGTCTATGGACTGAGTCGATACAATGCAACTAATCGGTCCACACTTCGTGTGATCGTCTATGGATACGAGATCGAGACAATACAACAACGAAGTATGTTTACTTGATAAAAAGGTTCGGACTTGACCAAACACAATAGGATTGCTTATCAAGTAAATATGAATTAATATTTGTGTAATTTACTTTAATTATAATAAAACAATTATAATGCAGAAATATAAAGTAAATGACACGGCAAGATTTTGTTAACGAGGAAACCGCAAATGCGGAAAAACCCCAGGACCTTTCCACAATTGAATACTCTCAGGATTAAGCACCTACTGAACCAACTTCGTATAGTTGAGACCAAGCAACTAAACGTATAGTTCACCTAGTTCCGTCTGTATTCCCACGCCTCCAACTTTTGAACAAGCCACGTACTTAGAACAATTCTTTTGGTTCGTATTCCAAACACTAAAGGAACAAAAAATTTGTTTGGTATCAACTCTATTCAACCAAGTGATGTGAGTTGGACAAAGGCTCTTCTGTTTATCTTAACAGAAACTCCTTCGTCGGGTTCTTAGATCTATCTTATGTTCAATCACCAAAGGTAATTGTAAGATTTTGCAATCAATACTTTTAATCACAAAGAATTATATTGATGCCGATCCACACAACTAATCAGTCTAATCTACCGCAAGGATAAACTGATTATAGTTGGATCCTCTTGTACCGAAACAAGTATTGTGCACACCAAAGATTATGAACCCAAAATTAGAAATCTTCAATATCTTCTTTGTCTTCAAATCTTCTTAGATCTTCAATAAACACCTGCACACAACAACTTGAATCTCTTGTGATCAATCACGCACAGAACGGAGTCTATTAACAATGGATTATCACAAGATCGTCTTTAGCACTAACAATAGTCTAAAGATCCCTATCGAAACTTTGATCTAGTTTGAGTGAATCTTATATCAGAAGAGAATATTCCCAAGCATAAACAAACTAGGTGCAATCAAAGTTCAACCACCGTTAGGCAATCAAATCAATCGAAAACACAATATAAACCGCAATTATCTAGTTTCCCACCAACGGTACTCGTAGAACTTCTCAATCCCAAAGAAGACTTTAAATTGAGCGGACGTAAGAGATTTCCCCTAATTAGGTTACTCTCCTCTCCGAATAGGAGGCTATACCAGTAACAACACAACCGAGGAAGTTTGCTGTCACGAAGGATTAGTTTGCTAGAAATGCAAACTTCAAGTATTTATAGACAAGGAAGTTTGGACACCAAGGAATTTCCAAAATCGAAAATATTCTCAAAGATATTGAATATATTCCAAATTCGGTTTCCATAATTCTTGGAAATGCTCTGTCCAAAATAATGACTGAAAATCTCTTTGGAAAATCTCAACTAGTAAATGCACATTACTAATTCTCATTTTCCTAAAATAAAATTAACAACCTTAATTAAAAGATTATTAACATATTTATATTTCGATCCTGGGATTTTCTTTCTGTAGCTATTAAGGAATAACTTTGAACAATAAAAGATAAACATTACTGCACGTGTTCAAAGTATGTCGACATCCTTACTTTGTAAGTCCTATTTCATACTTACAACCTTGAAACTGATTTTCCACACTTCCAAACAAGTTTAAATTGGTTCATCTGACTTTCAAGAACTATGTGATTGATCAAGAACACTCAATCACAAATCATGGGTTTAATGGTTCTACCAAAACAAGTTTTGGTTCTACCTCCATGTGAGTATTGTGCATAGTCACACTAGCTTTCCAAAATTCGGTTGACTAGGTACTAGGATCGGTTCCCCACATGTATATGGTATCTAACTTATATGTGTTTCACATGTCCATAGGATCGGTTCCCCTTTGCCTAAAAACGTGTTGCACATCTCCATAGGATCGATTCCCCTTTCTGCTACAAACTTGTTGCACCTCATACAAGGATCAATTCCCCTTTGTGATGTGTTGCACCTCTTCATAGGATCGGTTCCCCTTTACCCAGATTCGGTTCAACAAATCACAAACTCGATCATACCATCTCAGGTGATTACTTAATATCGGTTTCACTAATAAAAGTCATACCAATACATAAGTCAGGCCTTTGTGAATAGTTTCACCAAGAACACAAACAAGTCGTGAGCTGTTATACTAAATCACACATATTGGATGTTCACAAGATATGCAATGAATAACAATCCAAATAACGCATGGCGATTTCCTTTTCGATTCATAAACAAGTTTATGAACTTACTTCCTTAAAACACATGTAAAAAATTATTTCCTAGGATGAAATCCTCACCTCATACCCGTATATAATCACAATAGCATTTAAACGATTATGTCGATGTCTTATCTAAAAAGTTTAATGGTTAAGCAATAAACTTCATATTGTATTCCTTAATATTATGTCTATCTAGAGTATTCATTCTTCGCAGTTTCGTTTTCAATATGCACGACTTGAAAGATACGTTAGGGAATGAAACAATTCAATTCAAATATCACTAACCTCAAGTGGAAGGATGATGTTGTTGTTGTAGCTTCTTACTTCTTCAAGTCTTCGCAATACTTGTAATGTCTCATATCCTAATACTTTCAAGCTAACCTATACGAAGTTGACTCTAGTACATAATCAAGCGACTCTTAAAATGAGTTTTGATTCACTAAAATATGACAACCAAACTTGACACGCCAACGCTTGGTGGGTTCAACCGAGCTGTGCTCTAACAATCCCAATTTTTCTCAAATATCTTTTTGTAAGTAAGGAATTGCTCACAAACAGGATCTGAGAGTGGTTCAATAACCTCTAGCGATACGTTAATTGAGCCTTTCTTTAGTTTTCGCTCTCGCTTAACTCTACTTTGACTCATGTCTTATAGGTTGGATCGCATCAAACACAGATTGTTAGATCTTTTCGTGTTTTCCTGCTCTGATACCAATTGAAAAGACGAGGGTACCCAAATATACCTCAATCTAAAAAATTTCCACCTATAAGTCCTTTCTACGAAAGTGATTGTCTATATACTGAGTCGAGACAATACAAGGAATCGGTTCACACTTTGTGTGATCGTCTATGGATACGAGATCGGGACAATACGACAACAAGATAACTTGCATGATTGACTATGGATACAAGATCGAGACAATACAACAACAAAGTATGATTACTTGATAATAGATTCGGACTTAACCAAACACTATAGGATTGCTATCAAGTAATTAGGAATTAAAGCTTGTGTATTTTACTTCTAATTATAATAAATCAATTATAATTGCGGAAATAGAAAAGTAAAAAACACAACAAGATTTTGTTAACGAGGAAACCGCAAATGCATAAAAACCCCGGGACCTTGTCCAGAATTGAATACTCTCAGAATTGAGCCGCTATACAAAATCTAAACCAACTTCTTATAGTTGGGACCAAGCAACTAAACCTATAGTTCACCTAGTTCCCTCAGTATCCCTTCTCCTCCAACTTGCAATAAGTCACGCACTTGGAACAATTCCTTTGGTTCGTATTCCAAACAGTAAAGGAACAACAAATCTGTTCGGTAATAATTCTTTTCAAACAACGTGATATGAGTTTGACAAAAGGCTCTTCCGTTTAACCAATAAACTCCTTTGTCAGGTTCTTAGATCAATCTATTCAACAACTACCAAAGTAATTGTTTATATTTATGCAATCAATACTATGAATTACAAAGAAATGTATTGATGCCGATCTATGCAACTAATCAATCCAATCTATCAAAAGATAAAACAATTATAGTTGGATCCCCAGCCGATCAAGTTTTGTGCACACCAATGATTATGAACTCAAATAAGAAATCTTCTTTGTCTTTAAATCTTCTTAGATCTTCAATAAACACATGCACACAAACAACTTGAATCTCTTGTGATCAATTACACACAGAACGGAGTCTGTTAACGATAGATTATCACAAGAAGTCTTTAAATCTATAAACAGTCTAAAGATCCCCGTCGATACTTCGATCTAGTTTGAGTGAATCTTATATCAGAAGAGAAGATTCTCAAGCATAAACAAACTAGGTGCAATCAAAGTTCAACAACAGTTCGTCAATCAAATGCTAATAATAAACTGCAATTATCTAGTTTCCCACCAATGGTACTCGTAGAGCTTTTCAATCCCAAAGAAGTCTTTAAAACGAGCGGTCGCAAGAGATTTCGCCTAATTAGGTTACTTTCCTCTCCGAATAGACGGCTCCACCAGTAACAACACAACTAGGTAGTTTTGCTGGCTCTGAGGATTAGTTTGCTCGAAATTCAAATTTCAATATTTATTGACCAAGGAAGTCTGGGCACCAAGGAATTTCCAAAACCGAATATTCTCAAAGATATGCAATAAAGCCAAAATCGGTTTTCATAATTCCTGGAAATGCTCTGTCCAAATATTGACCGAAATCTCAGTAGAAAATATCCAATTAGTAAATGCACATTACCAATTTTTATTTTCTAAGGATATGCATTTAATTGCTGGAAATTAAAAGCATATAAAATTAAAAACCTTAATTAAAAGATTCCCAATTTATTTCGATCCGGGATTCTCCTTTAGTTATTAAGGAATATCTTTGAACAATAATAGATAAGAATTACTGCACATGTTCAAAGTACGTCGACATCTTTACTTTGTAAATCCTTTTTCATATTTACAATCTTGGAACCAATTTGCCACACTTCCAAACGAGTTTAGAATTGGGTCATCTGATTTCCAAGAACTATGTGATTGATCAAAAACATTAATCACCATTCATGGGTTTAACGGTTCTACTAAACACAGGTTCGGTTCTACCTCCAATTGGCTACTAGGATCGGTTACACTAGTTTCCATAAAATGGCTAACTAAGTACCAGGATCGGTTACCACTATTTATGGTACTTACTTGTGATCGGTTGCACAAGTTATAGGATCAGTTACATCAATTACTAAAACTTGTTAACCTACTACAAGGATCGATTGCACATCTTGTGATTAGTCCCATCGATTTCTAGGATCGGTTACCCAATGATCAGGAATGGTCACACCAATTACAAATATCGATCATACCATCTCAGGTGATTACTTAAGATTGGTTTCACTAATAAAAGTCATATCGATACATAAATCAGGCATTGTGAATAGTTTTACCAACATACATAAACAAGTTATGAGCGGTTATACTAAACACACATATTGGTAATCCAAATATTTGAAATGAATAAAAATACCAATAAGCCTAGCGATTTCCCTTTCGATTCACATAACAAGTTTATGAATGTACTTTCTTTAAACGAATGTAAAACATTGTTTCCTAGGTCGAAATCTTCACCCATACCCATACATAATCACAGTAGCATTCATACGATTATGTCGATGTCTTATATACGAAGTTCAAAAGATAGGCGTTATACTTCGTATTATAATTCCTTAATACCACGTCTAACTAGAGTATAATCATTCACAGCTCCGCAGTTATGTTTTCAATATAACACGACTTGAAAGATATGTTAGGAAAGAAATAGTTCAATTCAAAATATTACTAACCTCAAGAGGAAGGATGATGTCGTCGATGTAGCTCTTTACTTCTTCACATTCTTCAAGTCTTCGAATAATACTTATATGTCTCATATCCTAGTAACTTTCTAGATAACCTATACGAAGTTGACTCTAGTAAATAATCAAGCGACTCTTTAAATGAGTTTTGGTTCACTAAAATATGACAACCAAACATGACATACCAACGCTTGGTGGGTTTAACCGATCAATGCTCTAACACTTTTTGAAGCAATCGAAGCCATGAATGTCAAGAAGAAGGTTAAGGAATTGTTCTAGTCCAATCCTGATTTGGACTGTTTTATCACCACCATGTTCCTCACACGTACGGTCCACCTCACAGAAGTCAAATTCTCTCTCCATTCTCCCATTTATCTTCCATATTTCAGCTTAATCATCTCTGTTATTATAGTTAGTGTAGATGGTGAAAATGCGGGGGTCTAACAACCACACCCAACAATTCGTTTGGCAATATGAGAGGAATTACTCCAATACACTTTCTAGAGAATCAACTAGACAGTCAGACTCAATCTAGAATAAAGTATATCAAAGAGTTTAATATCTCTAACTCTTAATTCAATCCACAATCAACAAATAGAAATCTACGAGCCCGATTGAATATAGGAGGAATTACTTGAACGGTACCAAAGACCAATGTTCAAGTGTCAATCAATGTAAATCAACAACCAAAGATTGGATATTCTAATTGATTGATCTTAACGCACAACCTGTGATATTTCAATTATATAAGAAAATATAATGCGGAAAAGAAATAACACAGACACCAGAATTTTGTTAACGAGGAAACCGCAAATGCAGAAAAACCCCAGGACCTAGTCCAGATTGAACACCACACTGTATTAAGCCGCTATAGACGCTAGTCTACTACCAATTAACTTCGGACTGGACTGTAGTTCAACCCTAATCAATATCATACTGAGTCAAGGTACAGTTGCGCTCCTTACGTCTCTGATCCCAGCAGGATACTACACACTTGATTCCCTTAGCTAATCTCACCCACAAGTAAGAGTTGCTACGACCCAAAGTCGAAGACTTGATAAACAAATCTGTCTCACACAGAAAAGTCTATAGGATTGAATAAATCTGTCTCCCACAGAAATACCCAAGAGTATTTGTTCCGTCTTTTGATAAATCAAGGTGAACAGGAACCAATTGATAAACCGGACTTATATTCCCGAAGAATATCCTAGTATTATCAATCACCTCACAATAAACTTAATCGACTAGCGAAAAAAGTTATTTTGGAATCACAAACGATGAGACGAAGGTGTTTGTGACTACTTTTCTATGTTGCCTATCGGAGATATAAATCTCAAGTCAGTTTTATAATTGCATTCAATCACGATAGAAACAGCAAGATCAGATCACGCAACTACAAAGAGAATAGTTGATCTGGCTTCACAATCCCAATGAAGTCTTCAAGTCGTTAACCTACAGGGTCTCGAGAAGAAACCCAAGGTTAAAGGAGAATCGACTTTAGTTATGCAACTAGTAACACACAATAGGTGTGGGGATTAGGTTTCCCAGTTTCTAGAGTTCTCCTTTATATAGTTTTCAAATCAGGGTTTGCAATCCAAGTTACCTTGTGTTGATGGTGGATTTTCAACAAAGTACAAAATCGTAAAATCATGATACTACATGTTTCTGAGTTGGCTTCAGGCATGTGACGACTCATATTTTACGAATCCATGATGAATATGTTTCCTGAAAGGCCTCCACTAGCTGAGCGTTCAGTACCACGCATTTCATCATGTCCTCTATGTAGAATAACGTAATTGGGCGGTTCTCCGTAAGATTGAGAGCAACAACGCCTTCAGGACGTCGGTGACACTCATTGTTCCCTGACTACATGAGAGAGACCCGCATCTACATAGAAGAACGATTGGGAGGTTCTCCGTAGATTGAGAGCAACAACGCCTTCAGGACGTCGGTGACACTCACTGTTCCCTGACTATGTAGAGAGACCGTGTATATATCCAAGAGGTTCTACGTAGATTGAGAGCAACAACGTCTTCAGGACTTCGGCAACTCGTTGTCTTCTGACTATACACCTTCGGAATGGGTATGACGCTTTAACTGGCTAATATCCCTTCTGTAATAGATTAATTCTGCTGTGATATTTACTACTAAATTCCCAGAATGATCTATTATTTCTCCTATTCCACGGTCGAATCCACGGCCTGATCCCATGGAATGGAAATAACTATTGCTCCTATTCCATGGTCGAATCCACGGCCTGATCCCATGGAATGGCAATAACAATTTCTCCTATTCCATGGTCGAATCCACGGCCTGATCTCATGGAATGGAAATAAACAATTGTATCATCTCATTATTCCGATTTCATGATCGAATTCACGGCTAATCTCATGGAATGATAATATATAATTTTATTACTCCGATTTCATGATCGAATCAACGGCTAGTCTCATGAAATGGTAATATTTAATTACTCTGATTCTATGGTCGAATCCACGATCCCATGGAATGGTAATATTCGACTCTATTATTCCGAATTCATGGTCGAATACACGGTTGATCCTATGGATTGATAATAAACAACTACTCACTTTTATTACTCTGTATCATGAGTCATTCTCCATTGAATTTCATAACTTAGTAATAAATACTCAACAATCGGGCATCTGGATCATCACCGAGTAAGCCCCACAAAATGGTGCAGTGTACTCGACAATGATGCACGACTGAGCACCCGGATGCACAAATGAGCATTCAAAAATATGGACGGATGAGGAATCCTACGCAAAACAGGAGAAAACAACAAATAATAATAAAATAATAGGAGGCACCCAGGGGGCGGGCCCACAGGCCGTCCGGCCATGCCCTAGCCATGGCCGGTCCCATGCCTCTTCCATTTGTTTTCCCTATTTTGTTATTTTCATGAACTCATGAAAAACTCCTTCAATTTAGCAACTTTCCTTGTTTGTGCAAAACTCATGAATTCCCCATAACTTCATGGATTCAAGAAAATATTATTATAAAATAGGGAAAGGTGTGCAGGACCGGGCAACCTAGTCGGCCGGCCATGCCCGAGACGTGGCCGGTCCCACACCTCACAATCCCTAGCTTTTTATAATTATTATTCCCTAATCTCATGAAACTCCTCCGTTTCAACAAAAACTCATGGATTCTCCATAACTTCACGAATTCATGAAAAAATAATATTATAAAATAGGGAAAGGTGTGCGAGACCGGGCAACATAGCCGGTCGGCCACGCCATAACCATGGAAGGTCCCACACCTTGCAATCCCTAGTCTTTTATAATTATTATTTTCCTCAATTCATGAAACTCCTTGGTTTGAGCAAAAATCATGATTTCGTCCTAACTTCTCAAATTTTGCTCGAATCATGAAAAACCAAAAGCCAACATGGTCAAACGACCGGATAGCATCTCATGGAAATTTTAAATATTAAAATACTTTTATTTTAATATTTTTACAAAATATTGATCAATTGAGCATACATGCTCATTCCAACAAAAATCAACAATTTCTGTCAAGATGAAACTCTTCTGAAAATTCACAATGTTGCTCGAACGCACATAAGAAAATACTGAAACTCTTCGTACGGAGACACGGACACCACGAAAACACGTGCATGCCTTAATGACCGACCAGAGTCATCTCTAGGGCTTGCACAAATCCGGTCTCACACATTTTCATAATTCTGACCTAATTTGCTCAATTGCTCATATTGGGCCCAAACTCTCTCCAACCAACCTTGGGATTGCTCAAACGGCCAACAACTGGTCATGTGATCACCAAGAGCCGGTCCCACACTCTCTTGGTCGGTCCCCACTTCTCTTACTTAGGTTTTATCACCTAATGCTGAATCCAGCAATATTTCAATAAATAATGAAACCGACATTTAATCATCATTCTTTCATAAACCCTCCAACTGAGGACCCTGGTGCATGCTCACTCGAGCACTGGGCACCACATGGACGCCCATCATCCCATGTGGTCGGTCCCTCTATCACTCATGACCTATTTTCAGCGATTCATCAATTAACAGATAATTGATCTGAAATTAGGGTTTCGAACAAATGTTCCACGAATCATCATTCTGAGCAAGATTCAAACACTAATGAATTTAGGTTGATTCAGAAACCAACATCTGAATTAATTATTTGGTAATCTACCAATATTTTAATATTTTATTGGGTCACGTCACCAATAAATAATTCGTTGAATTCAGCAATACTGGCTCAATTGCTTAAATATTGATCCAACTATCAATATTTAGTAATTTATCATTAATTTTTCGAATTGAGCAATACTTGCTCAATTGCACGTCAAATTATCAAGAATCATTAATTTTTCCAATTGAGCAATACTTGCTCAGTTGCACGTCAAATTATCAATAATCATTAATTTGTCGAATTGAGCAGTACTTGCTCAGTTGCTCGTCAAATTCTCAATATTCAGTAATTCGCCGAATTGAGCAATACTTGATCTCGCTCAAATACTGGTCAGTAATTTATCACTGAATCTACGATACTGACATCATTTCAGAGAACTACATGTTCATTCCACGAATCGCTGAGCATTCATCACTCATGCTCGATTCAACAAAACCTAGGCTCACTGTCTAATCAGTCAACAACTGACTAACTAATACACGTCTGTCACTCAGACTCCACGATTCGTGAGACATCAATCACGTCAAATTGGGGGATATCAATTAGGGTTTTGGTCTGGCGGCCTACAACACGTGGATTCATCCACAACGAGAAATGTGAGTAAGTCGTGTCAACGGTTGAAGGAGTTAGCAAAGTAGTGGGTGAATGATCAACCAAGTCTCTGCATAATTTGGAACTGGTTTCACCACGATCTTCCACTTTCCAACTCTTTCACTCAAGGAACCGTCACACTTACAGGGATCAAGGTGTTCACGACTCTGACAATATAAATAAGTCTCTGAATCCATGATTGAAGACAACGAATGATCACTAGCTATCAGTAATTTTCGAATTTCTCGAGTAACTACTCTCAAGAATTCATCAATCTCTCAGAACTTATTTGAACTCATCAGTTCACCAAAAATTGCAGAAACCTTTAACACATCCACAATCCTTGATCATCACTGATCCCATACAATTCTCAGATTCCCTCCTACAGATCAACCCATCTCCCTCTTTGCGACCGAATTAACTCTGGAACGGCCATTGACTTGGTTTAGGCCGGAGTCCTACAGATTGATCTCTCGAATCTAAGCACTCCCTTTGCAGTGCATCTGTGTGAGGTTAAGCAGTTTGCTCGGTTGAGGAGTCTCGACAACACGCTCGTCTCTTCACTTCCCTAAAAAACCAGAGAACCGTTTTTCCCCATCTACAGATTGGCGACCACAGTGGGATATCATTCTCTCGGTTGCAATCTAAAACTTTCACAAAATGGTTGATCTTAGGTCAGGATCAGTTACAAATCTTAACACAAACAACGCTAGCACTAGCAACAATGGTGGTACTCCAGAAACTACTCCTGCTTCCAACATCGGCGCTGGTGACACCACTCATCCCCAAACCAACATTGGAGACAATCCCATATTCGACCGGTCTCCCGAAGAAATCAGAGAAAACCCGCCTACCATAGCTGATCTCATGAAGGTGCAAGAGACTCTTGCCAAAAATCAGATTGGCATGGCTGCAACACAAAAAGAGTTGTGCAATTATCCCAAAAATCTCACTGACAAGATGTCAGAGAAAACTCAGGAGAAAGGAAAATCCAAAGAAACATCTTCGGCTGCTGATCCTGAAGTCACTCCGATCCATGTAGTAGATGATGATGAAGGCCACAAGGCTACAGATAACCCACCAACAAAGGAACCTGCAGGCTTCATCACTTGTGAGGACATGAAACGCTTCATGGAGGATCGAGTAAAAGACAAAGCATCATCTGTTCACCGTCATCAACCTCCATATCCTGCTGCTATGCAAAGAATCCCTCTCCCAAAGCGCTACACTTCCCCAACGTCTACACTGTACTAAGGAACAAGGAACGCTCGAGAACACGTCTTTCGATTCATGGAGGCACTAGGAGGGCATAAACACAGTGGAATGATCCCAATCTACAGAGCCTTCCTGGAGAATATGCGATTCCAGACTTTCTCAGAACTTCATGAAGCAGACAAGCGATCAGCAACTACCGCGCATGCTTTACTGGAAAGAGAAAGACCTAGACTGAGAACCTCGTGCTCAGCGTCTCTTCAACATACAATATAACCTCCAACCTTCCATGAACGTTGTTGCTGAAGGAAGCAAAAGGAAAGCCGAAGCACCACAACAGAAGCATACTTCTCCAATCTCTCAGGATCCTTTGGAAGCGCAAAGAAAGGATAACCAATACTGAAATGCACAAACCTCAACCCTGCATCAACAAACGAGGAAATGATCAGACAGATTCAAACTTCCCTCTTCTCATTGAAGAAGTGATCGAGTTACTGGAAGTCTGGATTCAAGATGGTGCAACCCAATTGACATTCATCAGGATAAAGCCAACTGAGGAGGAAGTGAATATTCCCAGACGCATGTTTATCCCAGAAATACTCCCTGAACCTTCATCCACAAACAAAGAGATGCACTACTGGGGACTTCTTACCAGTCCATCTCAAAGGAAATGAATTCGAAAGAATGTTGATCGATGCTGACACCGTCATCAACATCGTTCCACTGAAAACCCTCAGAGCCGCTGGCATCACTCGAGAAGAAGCTACTGGTCATCCCATCATTAGAGCACTTGGAGAAATTTTGAACTTTGACAAGCTTGAAGCAAGAACCTGCAAAAGATGCATAGACATTCATCAAGAGGTTCCGCACTCAGGCAAGTCTCATTCCTTCCATGTCTATGTCATTTATTTCTTCACATGTTATCCTAGCACGGGGACTCAATTTTGTTAGCAACTCTGCAATATGTCATGAATGGTAGCTTCACCGCATTAGTATTTCACCAAGTGGTTGAATCTGACATCGCTTCGAATCGAGCATCTCACCGAGGCATTCACTACTGAGAGATGACGGAAGCATGGAAAAGAACACTTTGGGCATTTCTCCATAGACTTGTAGGAATGTCCACGAGTATCAGAAATCTCTGATGTCTGCACAAGTATTGAATCCCGCTATCGCAGCAGAATCCCGAAACAACAGAAGATACACGGGCCGAGACGATCAAGCCTAAGAAATTCGACACTTCAGCGCTCAAGCATATAAGAAGCCTTCGAATTGTACTCCCAATAAAAGAGTACACCTTCGATGATAACGCCTCTAGCTTCAGCACAATATCTCGACGTGACACACTGGTTCAACACTAACACGATCAAAGTATAGCTGAATTACAATCGATAAGCCTTCACTATCCCATGATAAGACTTCTGAAGCAGATGCAACATCATTCATCAATGGATGCTACAAACTTCTTCAACTCTGCTAAGTGAATGAGGGATGCACTGGGGAC
This sequence comes from Papaver somniferum, assembly GCF_003573695.1. Classification (NCBI taxonomy): domain Eukaryota; kingdom Viridiplantae; phylum Streptophyta; class Magnoliopsida; order Ranunculales; family Papaveraceae; genus Papaver; species Papaver somniferum. The sequence continues at coordinate 162,009,456 of NC_039366.1, read as the reverse complement.
TTGATTTTATTGGAAATATCAATTCAATATATTTCAATAAATGTTATCCACATAAAAAGTCATTGCAACCTGATGTGATTCCATGAAACGTCGTCAAACGGAACCACTTTACATCAAAATCCCCTGCACGACTGGGGAACTTCCTCTCTTCACCGATCATATCCAGAATGAAGACTGTTGTTGCTATCTACTGCACAACAACATCGATTCCATGACGAAGCCACTTCACAGTAAAGTCATATCAGGAGAATTTGGGTTGAAATCCTAATACACCTTTATCTTAGGAATGCTCAACTCACCAATTAGTTTGTGCATGCCCATTGGATGAAAGAGCAAAGACTATCATCTTCGGTCTCTGTATCAACTCCAATCATAGTATCGGCATCAGCATGTGGAGGAACTCTATTCATGGTCTCAGCATCAACAAGAATTTATGGAGAACTTCCAGTTGTAATCTCAGCATCAGTCTCGGGCGCAACATCCGCCTTCATCAACTATCCATTCTCTATGGATCGTACTTCTTCAAGCCCTAATGATTCATATCAAGATGTGTAGACCTGAAAACATGGTAATATGAACATCTTCCCAAAGCTTACACGACATACGGGCACAAACCAAAGTCTTATACAAGATGTTCTCATCGCCTCCACAAAAGAGATACAACACATTTCAGGCCATGGGTTTACAAAAACGTACCAATGGGTGAGGAATGGTACAATTCCTCCTCAACAAAAGATGTTCGTCTATGTCTCTTCTACAACATACCAAAGGGGCGCATCAATCGGACATATGAGCTGAAAGATATGGCCTTTACCGTCAGGTATATGAAATCTGAAAAGTTTGTACGGGATTACAAATTACAAATGTGCACGCTTCGTTGGCTGACCTCTACAACTCCAAATTGAGTGATTCTTTTCTCATGTGATAAATCAGTCTCTTAGCTTCAAAACTTGGGGTCAAGCATCGAATTCCGACGTCGTATGAGGTTCCTACAGTTTCCAGAGCATACAACATGCAAGCAGCAATTCGACGGGATTTATAACTTCCACAGTCGATCGGTGTCCACCGGGTCATTACGCTAAGCCCTTCATCAAGGTACCTAAAACTTCGACCACCTAGGTCTTTACATCAATTTTTCTACCTGGGTCCTCTATCTAGGTCTTGCCAGAAGAAGGGAAAACGAAAAAAGAGATTTAACAAAATACTAGGGACTGACGGTCCACTAATCATGGCGATAAGTCTCACAGTCCAAGACTCGTGACGCCAGGCTCTCATGTGCTGATCATTCATCATAAAAGGAATTCTGTCACCGGGACATGCAATCATGGTCATTACATCACCCCCTCCTAAGAGCAACCTCAGTGATGGTCCCGTGACCAGGGTTTCAGAAGTGATGTTTCTACGACTGACATAAACAAGATGGCGCTGCAAGCACCATGCTCATGTATCAATCAAGGGGTCCTGATCTCAAATGAATCAATGACATCAAAATCCTTCACCAACCGTTCAAGACACAAGCGAATGGTCTAAAGACACAACAAGAGTATTTTACAACGAGCGCGTCTAAGATAATTTTACGCTGCATTGTGTAAGACGACAGACGGGGAGCAATTGTTGAAGAATCTAGGTATGGGTCATATACCATTCTCTTCGTATGGATGTCCTCTACAACATATACAAAATTTACAGCAATCGGAGAAACTATCAAAGAGATGTGGCCAAAACATTGGACAACATACAATCTGAAAAAGTTCTGAAAGTCTCCTGGAAGTTTATTGATTCGCCCTTTTCAGGCCCTAAACATGCTCAAAACTCAAAAATCTTCTATGATAAAAATTGGAAATCTTCTAGGCTTGAAGATACATATGCAGATTGCGAAAATCCAACTCCATACGAAGATTATACAATGTTTTTATTGAAAGGCTGAAGTCTGAAATTTTCTGGTGAAGTATTTCAGCAAAATTACTCGTATACTCACATGGATTCTCATTCATTCGTTCACAAATCAGAAAGTTCATACTTCTATAAAGAGATTACATGATATATACTTACTAGGGGAGTCTCTAAATCATTTGAAGGCTTAGCAACGCCGAAATCTCCATCGGCAACGCCGCTATCTCCATTCAGTTCGGGATTTCGGGAATTCTCCATATTCTCATGTCCCAAAGAAGAGCAGGATTCGTCAACATGCTGCTTATCTGAATTGTTTGTCAACATATTCTCATGCTGCTTATGATTTCTTCCTGTGTACATCGACAACAATTATTATTATTTCATTCAATGAGATGCTACGATCACCTGCACGAAAGAGATACTTACATCAACTTCTTCATCAGTGCTGGATTCCTGAATTGTTTGTCCGGGAACAAGTTGAAGACCGTGATGGAGAAAAAGTCTGAAATTTAATAACAAACCTTGGTCTCGTGATCCTAATTGCACGGGCAGGGAAAAGTCATGACACAATGAGCGCTAACAACTCACCAAAGAAACGGCTGAGGACTGCACGTTATTTGCTAACATCTTGTAGTCCTTACTTCTGGGTTCTCCGCTCCCGTAGACTTTTTTCCATTTCCGTGGAGTCTACATTGATCCAGGATCTCACTATACGATCATCCTATGGTAAAGCTAATGGAATAACCAGGAGTACAACTCAGTATGAAGGTCCCAGAAGTACCATTTCTTAAAGTCTCATCCATAGAGATGTTATCTCTGGAAACACCATCTTTGGAAGTATCATCCTGGGAGTCAGTCATTCTTGCAAAGTGGCTATTTCAGCGCATCGTTCATACAAAGCGCAGGATTCGACAAAACAATGAATCTTGGAATAAAGGTGCTCACAACAGCGTCTACAAAATGGTAACCACCAACTCTTACCTATTTAAAATTTCACTAGCTGTAGTGATTACAATCTCGAGAATTTGTTCGCTCCTTCAAACCTGAAAAGACGAACAAAATTCATTATTCAAAACCATAACGTGATTTCATAAAACTGTGAACAATTCACGAAACTTCCATCATGTGAATAATTTACATTATTTTCACCGTATGAGCGACTTCCGTCGAGTGAACACTCATTGGTTTTGTGCATACGCTATCTTACTTCTAGTAATTGATGAAAATCAAAAACTTAATTTCACATAGATTTTCACTGTGTGAACATTCACTGGTTTTTCAAAAATTAGACAAACGTCCATTCTACAATTGTGAAAACTCACATACAAACATTATTTCACCGTGAATAATTGTTTACTTTCAACAGTTGTTCAAAATCAAAACATTGATTTTACAAAAATATACATTTTAAACGTGAAACTCACGTAACTTTGAAAATATATGTATATATTTTTCTCCCTCTCGCGAGCATCCACCTTTGAAACGAGATTTTATTCCCTACTGGAAATCTCACATATTTAGAAAATAAAATTTTGGCTTCCGTGGAAGCGCATAGACAAAATCTTTATCATTAGACTCAGGTCTATTTTGTTTGTTTCTTAAACTAATAAACGAACGAACGTCTGTTCCTAAAACAAGGATTTCTTTTTTGGGCTCGGGCCCGCAAATGCTAAACCAACCAGAACTGAGCCTCCGGACGTCCAAATCAGCAGTGCCTCATCTCTCCGTGCTCACGGGATGACACTTTATCACACTATCAAGGTCCTCACCCGAACATTTGCTCGTACATGACACCATTGGAGCAAATCGTGGATTCTGAATATACCTTTGTAGACTGAGTTCAACCACCGATCTCATCAACTAAAAATCACCATTTAATGCATTACTGCTGAACATGATTGTTCCCCACTAAGCAGGGGACTTAATGTTGATGGTGGATTTTCAATAAAGGACAAAACCGTAAAATCATGATACTACATGTTTTTGAGTTGGCTTATGGCATGTGACGATTCATATTTTACGAAGCCATGATGAATATGTTTCCTGAAAGGCCTCCACTAGCTGAGCGTTCAGTGCCACGCATTTCATCATGTCCTCTATGTAGAATAACGTAATTGGGAGGTTCTCCGTAAGATTGAGAGCAACAACGCCTTCAGGACGTCGGTGACACTCATTGTTCCCTGACTACATGAGAGAGACCCACCTCTATATAGAAGAACGATTGGGCGGTTCTCCGTAGATTGAGAGAAACAACGCCTTCAGGACGTCGGTGACACTCACTGTTCCCTGACTATGTAGAGAGACCGTGTATAGATCCAGGCGGTTCTCCGTATATTGAGAGCAACAACGTCTTCAGGACTTCGGCAACTCGCTGTCTTCTGACTATACACCTTCGGAATGGGTATGACGCTTTAACTGGCTAATATCCCTTCTGTAATTTCTGTCGTGACATTTACCACTGAATTCCCAAAATGATCTATTATTGCTCCTATTCCATGGTCGAATCCACGGCCTGATCCCATGGAATGGCAATAACAATTGCTCCTATTCCATGGTCGAATCCATGGTCGAATCCACGGCCTGATCTCATGGAATGGCAATAAACAATTGTATCATCTCATTATTCCGATTTCATGATCGAATTCACGGCTAATCTCATGGAATGATAATAGATAATTTTATTACTCCGATTTCATGATCGAATCCACGGCTGGTCTCATGAAATGGTAATATTTAATTACTCTGATTCTATGGTCGAATCCACGATCCCATGGAATGGTAATATTCGACTCTATTATTTCGAATTCATGGTCGAATACACGGCTGATCCTATGGATTGATAATAAACAACTACTCACTTTTATTACTCTGTTTCATGAGTCATTCTCCACTGAATTTCATAAATTAGTAATAAATACTCAACAATCGGGCATCTGGATCATCATCGAGTAAGCCCCACAAAATGGTGCAAGTGTACTCAACAATGATGCACGACTGAGCACCCGAATGCACAAACGAGCATTCAAAAATATGGACGGATGAGGAATCCTACCCAAAACAGGAGAAAACAACAAATAATAATAAAATAATAAGAGGCGCCCAGGGGGTGGGCCCACAGGCCGGCCGACCATGCCCTAGCCGTGGCCGGTCCCATGCCTCTTCCATTATTTTTCCCTATTTTGTTATTTTCATGAACTCATGAAAAACTCCTTCGATTTAGCAACTTTCCTTGTTTGTGCAAAACTCATGAATTCCCCATAACTTCATGGATTCATGAAAATATAATTATAAAATAGGAAAAGGTGTGCAGGACCGGGAAACCTAGCCGGCCGACCATGCCAGAGCCGTGGACGGTCCCACACCTCACAGCTTTTTATAATTATTATTCCCTAATCTCATGAAACTCCTCCGTTTCAACAAAAACTCATGGATTCTCCATAACTTCACGAATTCATGAAAAAATAATATTATAAAATAGGGAAAGGTGTGCGAGACCGGGCAACATATCCGGTCGGCCACGCCATAACCGTGGACGGTCCCACACCTTGCAATCCCTAGTCTTTTATAATTATTATTTTCCTCAATTCATGAAACTCCTTGGTTTGAGCAAAAATCATGATTTCGTCCTAACTTCTCAAATTTTGCTCGAATCATGAAAAACCAAAATCCAACATGGTCAAACGACCGGATAGCATCTCATGGCAATTTTAAATATTAAAATACTTTTATTTTAATATTTTTACAAAATATTGATCAATTGAGCATACATGCTCATTCCAACAAAAATCAACAATTTCTGTAAGATGAAACTCTTCTGAAAATTCACAATGTTGCTCGAACGCACATAAGAAAATACTGAAACTCTCAGTACGGAGACACGAACACCACGAAAACACGTGCATGTCTTAATGACCGACCAGAGTCATCTCTAGGGCTTGCACAAAGCCGGTCCCACACATTTTCATAATTCTGACCTAATTTGCTCAATTGCTCATATTGGGCCCAAACTCTCTCCAACCAACCTTGGGATTGCTCAAACGGCCAACAACTGGTCATGTGATCACCAAGATCCGGTCCCACACTCTCTTGGTCGGTCCCCACTTCTCTTACTTAGGTTTTATCACCTAATGCTGAATCCAGCAATATTTCAATAAATGATGAAACCGGCATTTAATCATCATTCTTTCATCAACCCTCCAACTGAGGACCCTGGTGCATGCTCACTCGAGCACTGGGCACCACATGGACGCCCATCATCCCATGTGGTCGGTCCCTCTATCACTCATGACCTATTTTCAGTGATTCATCAATTAACAGATAATTGATCTGAAATTAGTGTTTCGAATAAATGTTCCACGAATCATCATTCTGAGCAAGATTCAAGCACTAATGAATTTAGGTTGATTCAGCAACCAACATCTGAATTAATCATTTGGTAATCTTCCAATATTTTAATATTTTATTGGGTTACGTCACCAATAAATAATTCGTCGAATTGAGCAATACTGGCTCAGTTGCTTAAATATTGATCAAATTATCAATATTTAGTAATTTATTATTAATTTGTCGAATTGAGCAATACTTGCTCAATTGCACGTCAAATTATCAACAATCATTAATTTGTCGAATTGAGCAATACTTGCTCAGTTGCACGTCAAATTATCAATAATCATTAATTTGTCGAATTGAGCAGTACTTGCTCAGTTGCTCGTCAAATTCTCAATATTCAGTAATTCGCTGAATTGAGCAATACTTGATCTCGCTCAAATACTGGTCAGTAATTCATTACTGAATCTACAATACTGACATCATTTTAGAGAACTACATGTTCAATCCACGAATCGCTGAGCATTCATCACTCATGCTCGATTCAACAAAACCTAGGCTCACTGTCTAATCAGTCAACAACTGACTAACTAATACACGTCTGTCACTCAGACTCCACGATTCGTGAGACATCAATCACGTCAAATTGGGGGATATCAATTAGGGTTTTGGTCTGGCGGCCTACAGCACGTGGATTCATCCACAACGAGAAATGTGAGTAAGTCGTGTCAATGGTTGAAGGAGTTAGCAAAGTAGTGGGTGAATGATCAACCAAGTATCCGCACAATCTAGAACTGGTTTCACCACGATCTCCCACTTTCCCACTCTTTCACTCAAGAAACCGTCACACTTACAGGGATCAAGGTGTTCACGACTCTGACAATATAAATAAGTTTCTGAATCCATGATTGAAGACAACGAATGATCACTAGATATCAGTAATTGTCGAATTTCTCGAGTAACTACTCTCAAGAATTCATCAATCTCTCAGAACTTATTTGAACTCATCAGTTCACCAAAAGTTGCAGAAACCTTCAACACATCCACAATCCTTGATCATCACTGATCCCACATAATTCTCAGCTTCCCTCCTACAGATCAACCCATCTCCCTCTTTGCAACCGAATTGACTCTGGAACGGCCATTGACTTGGTTTATATCGGAGTCCTACAGATTTATCTCTCGAATCTAAGTACTCCCTTTGCAGTGCATCTGTGTGAGGTTAAGCGGTTTGCTCGGTTGAGGAGTCTCGACAACACGCTCGTCTCTTCACTTCCCTAAAAAACCAGCGAATCGTTTTTCCCCATCCACAACTTGGTAACAAAGCATTCAATAATCACCGTTAGATAAAAACATGATTCAACCGAGCTAATATCTTTCAACCGTTAGATCGAACTTAGCTTGTTACACACAAATGAAATGTACCCTCATTTAGGTGTATGTAACCGTACCCAAACGTGTACACCATATTGGTTCACAAATAGTTAACCGAGGTTAGCCATATGATTACTCTCATATCAACATTATTCATCTTAACCATAACTAGTTCAAATGACTCAAATGAACTAGTTGAAGAGTTGTTCAATTGCATTCCTTATTGATAAATGTTTAGGTTCATACTTTAGGTAACCGGATGAGTTTGGTTTTGGTTTTCAAACTCATCAGAAATTCACGGACGTGAACTTCCGCCAGTATGCGTACAGGTACGCATACTTACCCAGTCTCCCACAACCTTTTTGTATACACACAAGTATGCATACTTTAGGTTCCCGATTTTGGACTTATACATTAATGTGCGAACACACTATGCTTATATCCAAAGATGGTTACAAGATTCTAAAATCTTTATTTCAATCATTGAAACATTCTTCTATAATGATAATAGTCGTTTTCACACACTATTAGCATCAAAGCAATTTTCAAGATATTGAAATAATCATTATCGAAACATTCCAAGTCTTACACCAAATGATTGTATAACACAAACCATGTAAGATGTTACTCGACAATTTTCTCATGATATAAGAGGAACTTGGTCGAAGCGAAAGCGTACCAACACATATTTCGAGAAATATGTAAGCGAGATATACTCAGCTCGAAATCTCAAATGTGTATATAGAAAACTATATCGCAATACGACTTATGTCTCAATATTGGAGATAGAGTTGAAATATACTTTCCAAGTGATAGATGAGTTTAAGTCTCCACATACCTTTTTTCGATGAAGTTCCACAAGCTCTCCTTAGTAGTTCTTCATCTTCAAGTGATAAGCGTCGTGAAGTCTAAGATCAACTACACAAACTATGTCCTAGTCCGAGACATCTATAAATAGGCTAGAAATCAAGACTTATAGTTTTGATCACTAACATTGACAAACATGCTTGAGATAGCAACGCATGCGAGTTCGATCGATTAGTGCTCTGACAATCTCCCCCTTTGTCAATTTTAGTGACAAAACTATCAATACATATGGATTACAAAATAAATAAAAGTTGTAGTTTCTCATCCAAATGCTTGATCTCCTTGGAATCTTCAACGCGACTCGAAATCTTCGTCACTTCCAAGTACTCCATGATCCTAAAGGTTGTAGGTTCACCATCATAGTTGTTGAAGATCCGTAGCGATAACAATGAGAAAACAAAGTGCTCTCAATCATTGTTATACAATGTCATAGTATTATTACACAACATCAAAGTTCAATTGTATCACAACTTTGACAACAATACTATGGTGATATGTATCACTCCCCCTTAGTCAATACTTCATCTCAACATGAAAACCACCCCCCTTATATAATGATCCGTAAATCATATGTATTTGTAGTATCACACTACACATTAATTCTCCCCCTTTTTGTCAATATAAATTGGCAAAGGTACGAAAACTAGTGGGATCCTCATGAAATTTTCATAGAGATACTTCATGACCAAAATAGAATACCATATCAACTTATTTAGATGCCATCATAAAGCCGAAGCTAAATGCATTCATCAAGGAGTTTATAAAGATACAAGATAACCCCTGTAATATTCCACGGCCGCACTTCCCACAAAGATTCGGAAATTAAGCACAAGTTGAAAAAGAACTTTCCCCCATAAAATGTCATTCCCGAAAGAACAACAAAGACGACCTTACTTTCACAAGAAAAGAAGGATTTCTTTGGACATAACCAAATCACATGAAAACATGAATTTGAATCCAAAGTATTCAATTGAATTAACCACAAGAGAATCCATGATTAATCCAACCGAAATGCACAACTAAATTAACCACAAGAAAACCCATGATTAATTCAATCGGATTTACACAACTAAATTAACCACAAGAAAGTGATAAATTCAATTGGTCATGCTCGTCATAATAGAACTTATGGAGCAACAACTAAACTGACCACAAGAGAATGATCAATTCAATTGGTCATGCTCAAACATAAGAAAACTTATGGAGCAACACAGTATATGCACAATGATGTGGATCGGAGATCAACCAATACTGCAGAATAAACAATGATTCATTCTATTTTTCATCACTATTTGCACAATGACATGTAATAGACTTAATCCTTGTAAACAAAAGCTTTATCCTTTCTTCCACCAAAGTAATGACATAAAAGGCTTTAAGTTTTGTAATGTCAAAAGTTCATTCTATCTTCTATCAATAATTTCATACTGACATAATAAAGATAACTTTTGAACAAGTATGGGACAGTTACAGGTTCACGGATGTAAACAACATATCCTATAACAATTTGCAATATATAAAATCATAAAGATTAAAATTGCAAAAATCATCTTCCAAAAAAATTAGAATTTAAATAAATAAATCTAAAAACATTGAAGATGAAAATCGTTGGACATAGCTAGGTGTACTCACAATAATGGCTATTCCAAACCCTAGTTATTCTTCTAAAAACATATGAAATAAATTCTCAAAAGAAGATTTACTAGACATTGAGACCTCTTAAGAATTCTTTATCGTCCCCGGACTCCTTATCGTCAACATCCATGGTAACATAAGGTTCATGGAGAAAGGAGTCAATTCCGACAAACCTTCTAGGTTGATGATGTTGAACCAGGGCCTTCTGAATTTCGAGAGTTCTCATAACAAAAGACTTTATTTGCTGAATCTCCTTCCTTGCTTCCTTCAACTCTTCAAGAACATCAGAAAACTTCTGAGAATTTGAAGGAACAACTCTTGGCTTCCTCACATTCCTTATTTTTCTTTTCAAAGTTGGAGGTAACATAGATTTTTCTTTTTCATTAATGATTGATGGCTTAACAATCATATTAACATCCTTTCCATCAGAGCACATGATGCTTGGATTATCCATACGTGTATGGGTTTGTGATAGGAAATCACAATTTAAACTCAACAGACAATCTCAAGATGAAAAGAGTTTCAGAGAAGAAAAAAGGAATGTAGGGTTACGGAACCTTTTAACCACATAGGTTCACGCACACACAATTCACGACCCTAAAGAGAGTAGAATTATCGAGAATAACCCTGTTTTATTGAATACACAGAGAAGTCTCTTCCAATATCAATTGAAAAGAAAGAATTCAAAATTTGTGTTGATGGTGAATTTTTGGCAAAGGCTAAAATCGTAACCTTACATATTCCTGATCCAGTAGTCAGATGAATATTGAGACTCATGTCCCTCATTGAAGCATGAAAACTCATGCCACAAGAACCTCTGACTGAGTATATTGTCTCTCAGAGCATACATGAATGTGAAGTCTCTCAATTGAGGCACGACACATTTCATGAATACTGAGCAATTTCAGTAATCACTTTTATATAGAATCGAACGATTGGATGGCTCCTAGACAGCTTGTCTGCTAGTATGGAGCGATAACGTTTTCAGGATGTAACAATGTTTTTCCTGACTATATAAAAGAAATGTGTATAGAATCTTAATGATTGGACGGCTCCTAGACAGCTTGCCTGCTAGTATAGAGTGATAACGTCTTCAGGATGCTACAAAGTTTTCCCTGACTATACGTAATAAATATGACGCTTCAGCTAGCTCATATCGATCAATTCTCGAATAATTAATGCTCCCAGACAACGTGCTAGTATAGAGCCATCAATTAATTATTTCTAGTCATTAGATTCAATAACTGAATCTCTAGAAAATATTGTACGTTCTTCATAATATTTCATTACTTCAATTCATGGCTCTTCCCAACAGAATTACATGGGTTAGTAATAAATATTCAACATACGGGAATCTAAGCCACTATCGAATAAGCGCCGACAAAATGGTGCAAGTGTACAAATCAATAATGCACTAACGAGCATTCAAAAATTATGAAGGAATGATGAACCTATGCAAAATAGGAAAGAACATAATAATAATAAAATATTAATTGAGGCACCTAAGGGACCAAGCCCACCGGCCGGCCAAACATGTCGTCGTGGCCGGACCCATGCCTCTTCCCATATTTTATTATTTTCCTTGATCTCATGAAAATTCCTTCGTTTAAACAAACTCCTTCGTTTTAAGGAAACTCCTCAGTTTCAAGGTGTTTCCTTCATATCAAGGAAAAAATATAAATTTAAGAAAGGTGTCACGGGACCGGGTTTACTAGCCGGACGGCCATGCCCTATCTTTGGACGGTCCCATATTTTGTAATTCTTTATTATTATTATTTCCTTCATTTTATGAAACTCCTCAGTTTCATGATATTTCCTTTACATCAAGGAAATAATATAAAATTAGGAAAGGTGTCACGGGACCGGGCCACTAGCTGTCCAACCATGCCTTAGCCATGGCCGGTCCCACACCTTGCGACCCAGTATTTTATTATTATTATTGTTTCTTTAATCTCATGGAAACTCCTTCGTTTCAACAAACTCCTTAACTTCATGATATTTCTTTCACATCATGAAAATAATATAAAATTAGAAAAGGTGTCATGGGACCGGACTCATTGGCCGGCCGGCCATGCCTTAGCCATGGACGGTCCCACACCTTGTAATTCCTTATTTTATTATTATTATTTCCTTCATCTTATGAAGTTCCTTAGTTTGAGCAAAACCCTGATTTCTTCATATTTTCTCAAATGTTGCTCAAACGTGCATCGGAAAATATCAAAATTCTCAGGACTGAGACACGGACACTATGGTGACATGGGCATATTACCTTGACCGACCTAGGTTGTCCCTTTGGAATGCAAGAGGCCGGTTGCACATATTTTCATCATTTGACTTAATTTGTTCATATTAGGTTTAAACTCTTCCAAACAACTTGGAATCTCATCAAACGATCGTCAGTCGGTCCCATGACCAACCAGGGTCGGTTCCTGATTTTCTCGTAATTAGGTTTTATTACCTAACGCTGAGACGAGCATTACTTTAATAAATGATTAAACCAGCATTTAATCATCCTTTCACCAACTAGTCTTCAAGAGACTTTGGTATTTTCTCACTCGAGCATCTGGGTGCTACATGATTGGACTATCATCCCATGTAGCCGGTCCCTCCTTCACTCCGTGGTTTATTTTCAATAAATCATCAATTGATCAAAATTAAGGTTTCGAATCCAAGGTTCATAATTCCATATTCAAACACTAATAATTTTATGTTGATCCCATAATCAACACTTTAATTATTATTCTCGTTCCAGTTACCAGTATCTTAAATTAATATTTTATTTAGTCCCGCTACCAAATAATTCATCAAACGAGCAACATTTTCTCAGATGAGCAATATTTGCTCAGTATAGAAATATTGGTTCAACTATCAATATTCAACTATTTATCGAATGAGAAATATTTTCTCACCTTAACTATCAACATCCATTCGACAATTATACCTCTGTCTCAACATACATGTTCAATTCAGGAGTCCTAGAGAATTTGTAAATCATGTTCAACTCAGCAATATCATCGTCTCATCAAGTTAACAACTGACTAACTAAATACACGTCTGCCTTGCAGACTCCACAATCACGAGACATCAATCGTGTCACATGGGGGATATTAACTAGGGTTTTGGTCTGGCGGCCTACGACACGTGTGTTCATCCACGATTAGAATATGACTAAGTCGTGCAAGCGGTTGAAGGAGTTAACGAAGTAGTGGGTGGATAATCAACCAAGTCTTCGCACGATGAGTAACTGGTTTTAACACGATTTCCACTTTCCCACTCCTTGACTTCAGCAACCGTCACACTTACTGGGATTAATATGTCTAATACTTCTTGCAATATAAATAACTCTCTGAACCGATGATTGAAACAACAGAAGAATTCTTATCTGAGCAATCACTCTCGAGAATTCGATCAATCAAACAGAACTTATTCGAACTCAGCAGTTCACAGAAAACTTGCAGAAACCTTAAACACATTCACAATCCTTGATCACCATTGATCTCACATATTTCTCAGCTTCCCTCCTACATATCGACCCATCCTCTCTTGTGATCGAATTGACTCTGGAACGGACATTGTCTTGGTTTAGGGCGAAGTCTTATAGATTGATCTCTCGAATTCAATAACTCCCTTTGCAGTGCATCTGTGTGAGGTTAAGCAGTTTGCTCGGTTCGAGGAGTCTCCTCCGCATGATCGTCTCCTCAATTCCTAAAAAAAAAGTAAATCGTTTTGCCCCATCTACAGATTGGCGACCACAGTGGGAGATCATTCTCTCGGTTGCAATATCAATTCTCACAAAGATAGTCGGTCTTAGGTCTGGTTCAGTTACCAATCCGGGTTCAACACCCAACTATAACATTGCAAGTTCTAGTGGTACTGCTACTCCAAGTACTACTCCTATCAACATTTCATTCCCTAGTGGTACCGCTAACACCACTCCTCCGGCCAGTAATGTCGCGCCACATGTTACTACTAATCCTCCGAGTGCTGGTGCTCCAGTGATCGCTCCTATCAATGCTGCAAGCAATGCTACTGGCACTATCAACAATCCACCTCCTAACATATCTGCTGAAGAAACCAGAGGAAATCAGCCTACCATGGTTTTTCTCATGAAGGTTCAGACTGACATGGCTGCAACGCAAAAAGAGTTATATGCTTATCTTAAAACTCTCACAGACAGCTTGTGCCTGAACGAACTCAGCCTCAGCGCGATAAAGGAAAAACTAAAGAAACATCTTCAATTGTTGAACCTGAAATCTCTCCAATCCATGTTTTAGATGATGAAGAAGTCCGCAAAGCTACAGATGACTCGCCAATCTCTCCAATCCATGTTTTAGATGATGAAGAAGTCTGAAAATCTACAGATGACTCGCCAGCAAAGGAACCTGCAAGTTTCATCACTCGTGAAGACCTGAAGCGCTTTTTGGAGGATCGAGGAAAAGAAAAGACATCATATGTCCATCTTCACCAGCCTCTGTACCCGCTGCTACACAAAGGATTCCTCTTCCAAAAGTTTATACCTCTCCAACATTCACTCTTTATGATGGAACAGGCAATGCTCGAGAAAATGTTTCTCGGTTTGTAGAATCATTGGGCGAACACGAGCACAACCATGTCGTCCGTCTGAAGGAATTTTCAAAAGTCTCTGACAGGCAGAGCATACACCTGGTATAACAACATCGCACCAGGAAGACTCACCAGTTGGGGAGAGATGATTAATGCTTTCTATAGAAAATAATTCTTCGTGTCAGAGCAAGCCACTCTCTCTGATCTATGAAGGATGTTTCAAAGGAGCAATGAACATCCCAATCATTATGTGAAAAGGTTCAGAGTTCAAGCCTTGGACTGTCACAACCCAAATTTCACAGAGCAGAAACTTGTAGACTTGTGCAGATCCCGGTTTACAGAACTTTACTGGAAATCTCTGGTTCCAGACTTTTTCAGAACTTCATGAAACAGCTAAGCGATCAGCAACTACCGCGTCTGCTTTACTAGAAAGAGCAAAGTATACAAAGATTGAGGAACCTTGTGGAAGTCGCGACATCCGACACTCAGTCGACGAACAATACGATCTCAAACCTTCCACAAATGTTGTTGCAGAAGGAAGCAAAAGGAAAGTCGTGGCACCACAGCACAAGCACGCTCCTCCAATCTCTCAGGTTCCTCCGAAAGCGCAAAGAAAGGATAACCAATCCTGAAATGCACAAACCTCAACCTAACATCAACAAACAGGGAAATGATCAGATAGACTCAAACCTCCCTCTTCACATTGAAGAAGTGATCGAGTTACTAGAAGTCTGGATTCAAGATGGTGCAATCAAATTGCAATTCATCAGGAGATAGCCAACTGAAGAAGAAACGGAGAATCTGAAGAGAGCTTCAACTGGGGACTGAAGGAGTACACAGGACCCTCTCCCAATCAATACCTCGAATCTCTGAACAACCTGTCAAAGAAGCAGTTCAATCCTTGGTCGAACATCTATGTGAATTGCTCCATATGTCGAAGGCACAAAGAAAAGACATGCTCACAACACTGAATCACATCATGTTA
The DNA here is from genome assembly GCF_003573695.1 of Papaver somniferum. Lineage (NCBI taxonomy): Eukaryota > Viridiplantae > Streptophyta > Magnoliopsida > Ranunculales > Papaveraceae > Papaver > Papaver somniferum. The sequence continues at coordinate 161,993,813 of NC_039366.1, read as the reverse complement.
GGGAGACGACTATCCATTTCCGTAAATACTTCTTGAGCCTTCATCCAAAGACAAAGAGATGTACGAGTGGGGACTGCTTACAGTCAATCTCAAAGGAACGAATTTGGGAGAACGTTGATTGATGCTGGCACAGCTATCAACATTGTTCCACTGAAAACCGTCAGATCCACAGGCATCACTAGACAAGAATATATTCATGCCCCCACCTCAACCAGAGATCATGAAGGAACGCTCAGAGATGCTTACGGCTACATCACTTTCAAAGTGAAAATAAATTCAACTTGGACAGAAACCAAGTTTCACATAATCAGGAATATTTATGACATGATCCTCAGATGAGCGTGGATCCACGTTGAAAAGATGGATACTGACAAAGCGCATTTGGTTGCACATCTCTCCAACGAAGAAAATTCTGACCGGCGGACATTCCATCAACAGAGCACTTGGAGGAATTTCGAACTCTGACGAGGTTGAAGCAAAAACATGCAAAAGATGCATAGAAATTCATCAAAAGGTTCCACACTCAGGAAAGTCTTGTTGCTCCCATGTCTACGTCATTCAATTCCTCATATGCTATCCTAGCATGGGGACTCGATTCTGCTAGCAACTATGCAAGACATTATGAATGAATAGCTTCACCACCTCTCTGAATCGAACATCTCACTGAGACATTCAAAACTGAGATGATATGCAAGCATGGAAAAAAAACACTTTGGGCGTTTCTCCATAGCCTTGCAGGAGTGTTTGTGTGTGCCACAAAATCAGAAAGCTTTGATGTATGCACGAGTGTGGAATCCCACCGCAAAAGAAATGTTGAATCAACAGAAGATACTCAGAGCCGAGACGATCAAGACTAAAACATTCGATGCCCAAGAGATGCGACGCTTCAACGCTCAAATTGTACTCCCAATCACAGAGTACACCTTTCAACTCTAGCTTCAGCATAAAAATATCGACGATGACACGCTGATTCAACACGAACACGATCAAAGTGTAACTGAACTACAATCAATGAGTCTTCATTATCCCATGATAAGACTTCTGAAGCATATGCAACATCATTCATCAATGGACAGCACAAACTCCTTCAACATACACTGGGGACTTGATCTTATTGGAAAGACCAATTTAATATATTTCAATAAATTTTGTCCACATAACAAGTCATTGCAACCTGATTCCATGAAACGTCATCAACAGAACCTCTCTACATCGCAAACCTTGCACGACCAAGGAACTTTTTCTCCTCACCGATCACACCCAGAATGGAGACTGCCGCTGCTATCTGCCGCAACAACATCGATTCCCTGACAAGGCACTTCATAGTAAAGGTACGGGAGAATTTGGGTTAAACCCCAGTACACCCTCATCTTAGGGACGCTCAACTCATCAATTAGTTCGTGAATGTAAATACTCACTGGATGGAGGAATAAAGACTATGTCGATAATCACGGTTCTAGCTTTTACGGTCTCTGGAGCAACTCCAGCCATGGTCTCAGCGTCAACAAGGATGTCTTGAGCAACTCCATCCACGGTCTCAACACCAACAAAGATTTCTGAAGCGAAATCAGTCGTGGTCTCAACATCAACAACAGTCTTAGGAACCACATCTCGTGACCGGCTTCATCATCTCTGAAGTGTTACTCGATGGATCAGACTTCTACAAATAATAATGATTCATGTTAACATGAAAGTATTCCCAAATCTTGCACGACGGGCACAAGCCAAAGTCTTTTACAAGATGTTCTCATCACTTCTACAGATGAGATAGAACACACTTCAGGCCATGGATTTACAAAAACGTACCAATGGGTGAGGAATGGGACAATTCTTCCTCAACAAAGATGTTCGTCTATTCCTCTTCTACAACGTACCAAAAAGGCACATCAAACGGACATACGAGCAGAAAGATATGGCTTCCACACTCAGGTTTATGGAATCCGAAAATTTGCACGGGATTATAATTTACGAATGTGCACACGTTATTGAGTGCCCTAGACATCTCCAAATTGAAGGATTATTTTTGCATATTATTCCTCAGTCTCTTAGCTTCGAAAGTTGAGGTCAAACATCGAATTCTGACATCGTATGAAGTTTCAATGGCTTTCAGAGTGGATGACGCGCAAGCAGAAATTTCTAGACGGGATTCATGACACTCACAGTCGATCGATGTCTACCAGGTCTTTCCCTAAGTCCTTCGTCAATCTCTTCTAGCACAATTATAATTTTCATAGCATGGATAAACAAGCTAAAAAAAAATCAGAAGAAGGATCGTTCAGGCGTATGGACATTCGTACACTTCAGAAAGCAAGGTTTCTTATATTCATGGAGCAGAAATACTGGAACAACGTCAACTCGGGCTTCAGTCACTTCAAATGTATTCAAGAGCAACATCTTCATGAACCTGAGATGAAGAGACAGTCGCTTCACCATTTTGGTTCACAAGATTACTCATGTCATCATTATCAGTTTCATCATCCTCTATTTCGTCGTTTCACACATGATGTGACGATTATATGAATTGGAGTGCTTCAAATATGAAATTCAAAAGGCAACCACAAAATTCAGAATATAAGTGATTGACATCATCAATATCCTTCATCAAGCACTCAAGACACAAACAAATGGTCAAAAGACGCAAAAAGGGTGTTTTGCAACAAGCTCATCTGAGATGATCTTACACTTCCCTGCACAAAGAGACAAGATGGGAGAAATTGGTGAAGAATCTAGGTATGAGTCATATGTCATTCTCTTCGTATGATGTCTCCTTTAATATGTCCAAAATTCACAGCAATTGGACGAATGAGCAAAACGATGTGGCTGAAACATCAAACTACATGACAGCTGAAAAATTTCTGAAGACTTCCTGGAAGTTTACTGTTTCATCGATTTCAACCCTTAAACGAGATCAAAACTCAAAAAACTTCTTTGTAAAAACTAGGGAATTTCCTGAGCATCAAAAGGTTGGGGTAGATCGTCAAAAACGGACATTGTATGAAGATTCTACAACATTTTCAACGAAGACCTAATTTATGAATTGACGAATTATGACGAAAATTTTCATTCATCCACATGGATCTTCATCAATTCAATCATCAAGTGAATATTTCATATAGCTATCAAGATGATTCAACGTGAAGACTTATTTGGATCCTCCACAAATCATTTGGGGATTCATAACATCGACGAAAACAATTCCACCGCAGTTGGTGATACATATTGGTGCTTCGAAGACCAACAACTTGGTGGAACGATGATTTTCTCTTTCAAACAGTAGGCCCGTGAATCCTAAACCGACCAGGATTGAGCGTTCCACCATCCAAATCAGCGGTGTCATACCAATTTATGCTCGCCAGACGATGCTCTATTCTGCTACTGGGATCTTCGTTCAAGCCATGGTTCGCTCGTACAATCGAAAATCCAGTAACATTCTATCTTACTACTAAGTTCAATTACTTATTTCTTCTGTAACTAAAAAATCACCATCCAGTGCTGACTGAGGAACATGACTATCCCTCACTACGCAGGGGACTTAATGTTGATGGTGGATTTTTGGCAAAGGCTAAAATCGTAACCTTACATATTCCTAATCCAGTAGTCAGATGAATATTGAGACTCATGTCTCTCATTGAAGCATGAAAACTCATGCCACAAGAACCTATGACTGAGTATATTGTCTCTCAGAGCATACATGAATGTGCAGTCTCTCAATTGAGGCAACGGCACATTTCATGAATACTGAGCAATTTCAGTAATCACTTTTATATATAATCGAACGGTTGGCGGCTCCTAGACAGCTTGCCTGCTAGTATAGAGCGATAACGTCTTCAGGATGTAACAATGTTTTCCCTGACTATATAAAAGACATGTGTATAGAATCTTAATGATTGGACGGCTCCTAGACAACTTGCCTGCTAGTATAGAGCGATAACGTCTTCAGGATGCAATAACGTTTTCCCTGACTATATGTAATAAATATGACGCTTCAACTAGCTCATATCGCTCAATTCTCGAATAATTAATGCTCCTAGAAAACCTGCTAGTATAGAGCCATCAATTAATTATTTCTAGTCATTAGATTCATTAGCTGAATCTCTAGAAAATATTCTACGTTCTTCATAATATTTCATTACTTCAATTCATGGCTCTTCCCAGCAGAATTCCATGGGTTAGTAATAAATATTCAACGTACGAGCATCTGAGCCACTATCGAATAAGCGCCGACAAAATATTGCAAGTGTACCCAGCAATAATGCACTAACGAGCATTCAAAAATTACGAAGGAACGATGAACCTATGCAAAATAGGAAAGAAAATAATAATAATAAAATATTAATTGAGGCGCCTAAGGGACCAAGCCCACCAGCCGTCCAAACATGCCGTTATGGCCGGACCCATGCCTCTTCCCATATTTTATCTTATTTTATTATTTTCCTTGATCTCATGAAAATTCCTTCGTTTAAACAAACTCCTCCGTTTTAAGGAAACTCCTCAGTTTCATGGTGTTTCCTTCATATCAGGGAAATAATATAAATTTAAGAAAGGTGTCACGGGACAGGGTTTACTAGACGGACGGTCAAGCCCTAGCTTTGGCCGGTCCCACACATTGTAATTCCTTATTATTTTATTATTATTATTTCCTTCATTGTATGAAACTCCTCAGTTTCATGATATTTCCTTCACATCAAGGAAATAATATAAAATTAGGAAAGGTGTCACGGGATCGAGCTACTAGTCGGTCGACCATGCCTTAGCCATGGCCGGTCCCATACCTTGCGACCTATTATTTTATTATTATTATTGTTTCCTTCATTTCATGGAAACTCCTTCGTTTTAAGGAAACTCCTTCGTTTCAACAAACTCCTTAACTTCACGATATTTCTTTCACATAATGAAAATAATTTAAAATTAGAAAAGGTTTCGTGGGACCGGGCTCATTAGTCGGTCGGTCATGCCTTAGCCATGACCGGTCCCACACCTTGTAATTCCTTATTTTATTATTATTATTTCCTTCATCTTATGAAGTTCCTCTGTTTGAGCAAAACCCCGATTTCTTCATATTTTCTCAAATGTTGCTCAAACGTGCATCAGAAAATATCAAAATTCTCAGGACTGAGACACGGACACTATGGTGACATGGGCATATTACCTTGACCGACCTAGGTTGTCCCTTTGGCTTGCAAGAGGCCGGTTCCACACATTTTCATCATTTGACCTAATTTGTTCATATTAGGTTTAAACTCTTCCAAACAACTTGGAATCTCATCAAACGATCGTCAGTCGGTCCCATGACCAACCAGGGTCGGTTCCATGACCCCTTGGTCGGTCCCCCATTTCCTCATAATTAGGTTTTATTACCTAACGCTGAGACGAGCATTACTTTAATAAATGATTAAACCAGCATTTAATCATCCTTTCACCAACTGGTCTTCAAGAGACTTTGGTATTTGCTCACTCGAGCATCTGGGCGCTACATGATTGGACTATCATCCCATGCATCCGGTCCCTCCTTCACTCCGTGGTTGATTTTCAATAAATCATCAATTGATCAGCAATTGATCAAAATTAGGGTTTCGAATCCAAGGTTCGTAATTCCAGATTCAAACACTAATAATTTTATGCTGATCCCATAATCAACAGTTCAATTATTATACTCGTTCTAGTTACCAGTATCTTAAATTAATATTTTATTTGGTCCCGCTACCAAATAATTCATCAGATGAGAAACATTTGCTCAGATGAGCAATATTTGCTCAGACTAGAAATATTGGTTCAACTATCAATATTCAACAGTTCATCGAATGAGCAATATTTGCTCAACTTAACTATCAACATCCATTCGACAATTATACCTCTGTCTCAACAGACATGTTCAATTCATGAGTCCTAGAACATTTATAAATCATTTTCAACTCAGCAATACAAAGACTCATCGTCTCATCAAGTCAACAACTGACTAACTAAATACACGTCTGCCTTACAGACTCCACAATCACGAGACATCAATCGTGTCACATGGGGGATATTAACTAGGATTTTGGTCTGGAGGCCTACGACACGTGTGTTCATCCACGATGAGAATGTGACTAAGTCGTGCAAGCGGTTGAAGGAGTTAACGAAGTAGTGGGTGGATTAGAAACCAAGTCTCCGCACGATGAGTAACTGGTTTTAACACAATTTCCACTTTCCCACTCCTTGACTTCAGCAACCGTCACACTTACTGGGATCAATGTGTCTACTACTTATTGCAATATAAATAAGTCTCTGAACCCATGATTGAAACAACAGAAGAATTATGATCCAAGCAATCACTCTCAAGAATTCGATCAATCAACCAGAACTTATTAGAACTCATCAGTTCACGGAAAACTTGCAGAAACCTTAAACACATTCACAATCCTTGATCACTATTGATCTAACACATTTCTCAGCTTCGCTCCTGCAGATCGACCCATCCTCTCTTGTGACTGAATTGACTCTGGAACGACCATTGTCTTGGTTTGGTCCGGAGTCTTACAGATTGATGTTAGAGCATTGCTCGGTCGAAATCCAATGTGTTTCTATCTCAAGCATGTTTGTCAATGTTAGTGATAAAAACTATAAGTCTTGATTTCTAGCCTACATAGCTAAAGGTATCGGACTAGGATAGAAAGTGTAGTTGAGATCAAGAACTCCATGGCAATCATCATACAATACGAAGGACTACTCAAGGAACTGGTGGATCTTCATCGACTAAAAGGTATGTGGAGACTTGAACTTATATGTCACTCAAAAGTCTATCTATTCTATCTCCTACTCTTGAGACAAAAGTCATTTTGACATATAGACTTTTATTATGCACATTTGTTATTTCGATCCGAGTTTATCTCGCCTATCTATTTCTCTAAATATGTGTTGGAAAGCTTTCGCTTTAGCCGAATTCATCTTTACCTAGTGACGAAAGTCATGTTATGTTTCAATCACTTTGAAAATTGCTCTGACGAAAAATGGTCTGTGAATAACGGCTATATCCGTCCTCTGAGAATGTTTCAATGATTGAAATGAGAGTTTAGATTACATAACCATTGGTAGGATATAAGCATAGTTGTGGAAACACATATATGTATAAGTCCTTATTCCTTGAACTGAAGTTTGCGAACTTTGTTGATCAAGAGAAATGGAAGTGGCGTGAGCCAAGTCCGCGAACTAAGCCCGCGAAATGGCGGAAGTTCTCGACCCGAGAATTTCTTCTAGAGTTTGTGAACTCCTTCCATGAGCTTAAGTCCGCGAACCCAGTCCGCGAACTTGAGCAGGTTATATCTAAACCGGTTGTTCTTGAACTCATGTTTATTTAAACTAAGGGATTCTTTTGCAAACCGTGGATATAAAGTTCATGAACCGATTCGATTGAATCAAACCATTTTTGCTTCGATTTTGTCTTGTATAGTTACATAAGATCTAAGCAATTGAACAACTCTCTAACTAGTTCATTTGAGTCATTTGAACTAGTTATGGTGAAGAAGAATATGGTTGATATGAAAATAATCATATGGCTAACCATTTGGTTAACTATTGTTGAACCAACAAATGTTAATGTTTGGGAACGGTTCGTAAACCCAAAATTGGACATTTCATTTGTGTGTAACAAGCTAATTTTTCGATCCAACGGTTGAAAAATATTAGCTTGAATCTAATTAGGTTTTCATCTAACAGTGAATATTGAATGCTTTGTTACCAAGCTAAAATTGATTGCAAACCCTTATTTGAAAACTATATAAGGGAGAACTCTAGCAACTGGGAAACCTAATCCCCACACCTTACGTGTGATACTAGTTGCATAGCTAGAGTCGATTCTCCTTTAACCTTTGGTTTCTTCTTCTAAACCAGGTTAACGACTTAAAGATCTCATTGGGATTGTGAAGCCAGACCGATACTACTTTTCTTGTAGTTATGTGATCTGATCTTGCATCTTCTATCCTTACGTGTACGATTGTAATAATTGGCTCAAGATTTTATACCTCCGATAGGCAAGATAGAAAAGTAATCACAAATACTTCGTCTCATCGTTTGTGATTCCACAATATCTTTTTTCGCTGCGTCGATTAAGATTATTCTGAGGTGATCAATAACACTAGGATGTTCTCCGGGAATATAAGACCGGTTTATTGATTGGTTCCTGTTCACCTTGATTTATCAAAAGACAGAACAAAACTCGTAGGTATATTCGTGGGAGACGGATTTATCTATTACCGTAGACTTTTCAGTGTGATACAGATTTGTTTATTAAAGTCTTCGACTTTGGGTCGTAGCAACTCTTAGTTGTGGGTGATATCAGCTAAGGGAATCAAGTATGTAGCATCCTGCTGGGATAAGAGGCGTAGGAGCATAACTGTACCTTGGATCAGTGTGAGATTGATTGGGGTTCAACTACAGTTCAGACCGAAGTTAATTTGGAGTAGGCTAGTGTCTGTAGCGGCTTAATACAGTCCGTGTTCAATATGGACTAGGTCCCAGGGTTTTTCTGCATTTGCGGTTTCCTCGTTAACAAAATTCTGGTGTCCGTGTTATTTCTATTCCGCATTATATTTGTTTATATAATTGAAATATCACAGGTTGTGTGTTGTTCAATCAATTAGAATATCCGACCTTTTGGTTGTTGATTTAAATTGATTGATACTTGGATATTGGTCTTTGGTACCATCCAAGTTATCACTCTAGTATTTAATAAAGACTCGCAGATTTCTATTTGCTTGAGTATATATAAAATCGATAGATTGAGATATAAACTCTTTGATATACTTTTATCTAGATTGAGTCTGACTGTCTAGTTGATTCTCTAGAAAGTATATTGTAGTTTTTCCATACAGATTGCTAATCGAATTGTTGGGTGTGGTTGTTGTACCCCCGCTTTTTCAATTGGTGTCAGAGCAGGCAAACACATTTAAAACCTTACAAGTCTGTGTTTGTGGCAATCTGAGGTTGAGGACAGAATCTCTTCTATGCATACCAAGATGTCTTCTAAAGTTTTTAACTATGCCAAATGTTTTGGGAATACTTCAAAGGATTACTCCTTAGCTGATTCTTTCGGATCCCGAGGTAAAAAGATTGTTTCATCCTGTGATGACATATCTCTCTCCGATGAGACATTGAGCATTATGGCAAAACCTGAAATGAAGCTCACCAGAATCTCAAAAAACTCTGCTGAGATTATTGATTTTCAGGATCATGATCAGATGATTGATGAATTTGAAAAGTCTCTTGATCGAGAACATGAACTCTACAGCATCATTGAGTCCTTCTCTAAGAATATTGATAAACTACTCCAAGAAACTACTCTACAGCGTGAAAAGATTAGTGCTCTTGAAGGTATAGTTAAGGAAGACTCAATTAGAGAGAAACATTTGATCGAGACACATTCATCAGAACTTAACAGGCTTCGTGTCAAAAAAGAGAAACTATAAGCATCTCTTACTCTAGCCAATGAACAGTGCAGTTCCTTGGAAAAGGAAAACTATGTCTTAAGGAGGAATTCTTCTATACAAACTAATTCTCATGGATTGTAGTACATGAAGGATCTTCCAGTAGAAGTATGTGTGAAGAAAGGTTTATATAACTTACAATCTTCTCATATGGCTATGAAGTCAAAACAGTTGCCGTTTGTTGCTTCTCCTCCACGAACTTGTACTTTTTGTGGGAGAAAGAATCACTATGCTATCCATTATTTTGCCAGAAGGAAACAAATTTCTAAACTTCATAATTTGCTTCTTTCCACTGTCAATGGAACATATAGTCAGTTGACTACTGCAGTGAATCGCATGCCCACAGAAAACCAGAAGTTTTATAAATATGATCTCTTTCCTAAAAATCATCACAGAGTTCAAATGCATTCTAGTGGTATAAATTCTTGTGCTGACAATAAAAGCATTCCCTGTGTGGTTATGGTAAATCTAAGTCTAGAAAATGGATTCCTATCCATTCTGATCCTCTTGAACCAGTTGCAAGAGGTCCTAGATTTAGTCCTCAGAAAAAGCCTTCTGACGGATATGTTAACCGTGTCTTACTCTTCTGGGATGAAAGACAACCAAAGAAATGCGAAGAACACGAAGATCAAACTGTCAGATGATACATACAACTCCTTTCTCGATGACCACAGTGGAACTAAATTCTACTCTACCACCTGACTCCAGGTATTCTTTTCCTTGTTTCTAACTTGAGAGGTGCAAGGAAATTTATTGAGAAATGCTCAAGTATGTTGTATATTATTTCAGTTTCGGTTTTTGTGCAAGTTTTTTTTTTGTGCTAACAGTCCACAAACGTCCGCGTCCTCCTCTTGAGAGTTCTTAGGGTTTCCATAAACAAGAGTTTTCTTCTCCTGTTTGCTTACACATATATATTACTCTATATTGTGTCTCTCCATCCCTATCAAAAAAAATTACATGGAGAACTCTGCAAAATCTCAAGAGATTGTGCATCTTGATATGGAGGAAGATGCTTAAGGACGTGAGTCAATTCAAGAGCTGGTCCTAAAGGAGATGCTTGAGAGAAAGGATCAAAACTTCTGGATTGATGATTCTGTCAAGGATTTGATTCGTGTTCAAAACGATTCAAAAGTCGAGTTTGCAAATCTTCAACTGCAAATAAACCAACTCTTGGATGGTCAGGCCAGAATCCTTGCTAATCAGAATATTTTGATACTGAATCAAAAGAAGCTCATCATGGACTGCACCAAGGCTAGACATCTTTCTCGGGTTGTTGATCGCAAAGTTAGTGTTCTAACTCATGAACATGGTGTGTCTACAGTCAAGAAAATAAAGGAAATCAGTGATACCTTCTTTGATGGATTCATTGAAATATATGAGGTACTCAACGAACTTTGATTCTCTTCTTATTGCCTAGTAAATCTTCTATTTTCTTGTTTTCATTAGAAGAATAACTAGTGTTTGGAATAGCCATTATTGTGATTACACATAGTTATGTCCAACGTTTTCATCTTCATGTTATTAGATTTATTTGGTTAAATTCTAAATTTGTTTGGAAGATGATTTTTGCAGTATTAATCTTTATGGTTTTATATATTGCAATATTGTTATGGGATATGTGTGTTTACGTCCGTGAACTATGATTGTCCCATACCTTGTCAAAAGTAAAGTCTTTCGTATGTCGATATGCATGTATTAATAAAAGAATGAATAGACTTTTGACAAATACAAAAGTTAAGCCTATTATGTCAATTATTGATGGAAGATAGGTTAAAATCTTTTGTTTTCAAGGATTATGTCTATTGTGTGTCATTGTGCAAATAGTGATGGAAAATAGAATGAATCCTTGTGTATTCCGCAGTAATTGATCTTACCTGATCCATATTTTATGTATTACTGTGAGCCTCCGTAAAGTGTCTTATGTTGAGCATTAAACAACCAAGTTGATTATTTTTGATTAGCTATGTTGTTGTTCCGCGAGGTACTTTATGTCGAGCATTTTCAACTAAGTTAATCATCTTGTTTGGTTATTTAGTTGTTGCTCCGTAAGTTTTCTTATGTCAAGCATGACCAATTAAATTGATTACTTTTGTGATTAATTTGGTTGTGTATTTAAATTAGATTAATTATGGGTTCTCTTGTGATTAATCTAATTGTATTTTTTAAGTCTCCATAAGTTCACTTATGTTTGAGCATTTGTCGATTAAATTAATCATGGGTTCTCTTATGGTTAATTTAATTGAACTTTTTGGATTCAAATTCATACTTGTATGTGATTTGTTATGTACAAAGAAATCCTTCTTTTCTTTCGAAACTAAGGTCGCTCTTGTTGTTCTCTCGGGAACGACATTTAATGGGGGAGAGTTCTTTTGAACTTGCGCTTAATTTCCATATCTTTGTGGAGAGTGTGGTTGTGGAATATTATAGGGGTTATCTTGTATCTTTAGCTTCGGCTTTATGATTGCATCTAAAGAACAAGTTGATATTTTTGCTTTCTTTTGGTCAAGAAATGTCTCTTTCGGAAATTTCATTAGGATCCCGTTCTTGTACCTCTGCCAATTTTATTGACAAAAAGGGGGAGAATTAATATGTAGTTCACACTACAAATACATATGGTTTTCGGATCATTATGTAAGGGGAGTGGTTTTCATGTGAGATGGAGTATTGACTAAGGGGGAGTGATACATATCACCATAGTATTGTTGTTGAAGTTGTGATACAATTGGGCTTTAACGCTGTGTAATTATACTATGACACTGTATAACAATGATTGAGAACTATTGTTTTCTTGTTGTTATAGCTACGTATTTTCAAAAATGATGATGCTAAACTTACAACCTTTGGGATCATTGGAGTACTTGGGAGTGACGAAGATTTCGAGTAATTTTGAAGATTAGGCATGTGGAAAAGGAGCTACAAAAGTTTTTTTTTTTTTTGTATTCCATATGTATTACTAGTTTTGCCACTAAAATTGACAAAGGGGGAGATTGTTAGAGCATTACTCGGTCGAACTCGCATGCGTTGCTATCTCAAGCATGTTTGTCAATGTTAATGATCAGAACTAGAAGTCTTGATTTCTAGCCTGCATAGCTAAAGGTCTCGGACTAGGATAGAAAGTGTAGTTGAGCTCAAGAACTCCATGGCAATCATCATACCAGACGAAGGACTATTCAAGGAACTGGTGGATCTTCATCGACTAAAAGGTATGTGGAGACTTGAACTTATCTGTCACTCAAAAGTCTATCTATTATATCTCCTACTCTTGAGACAAAAGTCGTTTTGATATATAGACTTTCATTGTGCACATTTGCTATTTCGAGCCGAGTTTATCTCGCCTATCTATTTTTCGAAATATGTGTTGGTAAGCTTTCGCTTTAGCCGAATTCATCTTTACCTAGTGACGAAAGTCATGTTATGTTTCAATCACTTTGAAAATTGGTCTGACGAAAAATGGTGTGTGAAGAACGGTTATATCCGTCCTCTGAGAATGTTTCAATGATTGAAATGAGAGTTTAGATTACATAACCATTGGTAGGATATAAGCATTGTTGTGGAAACACATATATGTATAAGTCCGTATTCCTTGAACCGAAATTTGCAAACTTTGTTGATCAAGAGAAATGGAAGTTGCGTGAGCCAAGTCCGCGAACTGGAGGAAGTTCTCGACCCGAGAATTTCTGCTGGAGTTTGTGAACTCCTTCCATGAGCTTAAGTCCGCGAATCCAGTCCGCGAACTTGAGCAGGTTATATCTAAAACCGGTTGTTCTTGAACTCATGTTTATTTAAACTAAGGGATGCCTTTGCAAATCGTAGCTATAAAGTTCATGAACCGATTCGAGTGAATCAAACCGTTTTTGCTTCGATTGTGTCTTATGTAGTTACATAAGATCTAAGCAATTGAACAACTCTCTAACTAGTTCATTTGAGTCATTTGAAATAGTTATGGTGAAGAAGAATATGGTTGATATGAAAGTAATCATATGGCTAACCATTTGGTTAACTATTGTTGAACCAACAAATGTTAATGTTTGGGAACGATTCGTAAACCCAAAATTGGACATTTCATTTGTGTGTAACAAGCTAATTTTTCGACCCAACGGTTGAGAAATATTAGCTTGAATCTGATCAGGTTTTCATCTAACGGTGAATATTGAATGCTTTGTTACTAAGCTAAAATTGATTGCAAACCCTAATTTGAAAACTATATAAGGGAGAACTCTAGCAACTTGGAAACCTAATCCCCACACCTTACGTGTGATACTAGTTTCATATCTAGAGTCGATTCTCCTTTAACCTTTGGTTCTTCTTCTAAACCAGGTTAACGACTTAAGGACTTCATTGGGATTGTGAATCCAGACCGATACTACTTTTCTTGTAGTTGTGTGATCTGATCTTGCATCTTCTATCGTTACGAGTACGATTGTAATAATTGGCTCGAGATTTTATATCTCCGATAGGAAAGATAGAAAAGTAATCAAAAACACTTCGTCTCATCGTTTGTGATTCCACAATATCTTTTTTCGATGCGTCGATTAAGATTATTGTGAGGTGATCAATAGTACTAGGCTGTTTTTCGGGAATATAAGACCGGTTTATTGATTGGTTCCTGTTCACCTTGATTTATCAAAATATGGAACAAAACTCGTAGGTATATTCGTGGGAGACGTATTTATCTATTGCCGTAGACTTTTCTGTGTGATACAGATTTTTTTATTAAAGTCTTCGACTTTGGGTCGTAGCAACTCTTAGTTGTGGGTGAGATCAGCTAAGGGAATTAAGTACGTAGCATCCTGCTGGGATCAGAGGCGTAGGAGCATAACTGTACCTTGGATCAGTGTGAGATTGATTGGGGTTCAACTACAGTACAGACCGAAGTTAATTTGGAGTAGGCTAGTGTCTGTAGCGGCTTAATACAGTGTGTGTTCAATCCGGACTAGGTCCCGGGTTTTTTCTGCATTTGCGGTTTCCTCGTTAACAAAATTCTGGTGTATGTGTTATTACTATTCCGTATTATGTTTGTTTATATAATTGAAATATCACAGGTTGTGATTTGTTCAATCAATTAGAATATCCGACCTTTTGGTTGTTGATTTAAATTGATTGACACTTGGATATTGGTCTTTGGTACCATCCAAGTTATCTCTCTAGTATTTGATAAAGACTCGCTGATTTCTATTTGCTTGAGTATATATCAAATCGAGAAATTGAGATATAAACTCTTTGATATACTTTTATCTAGATTGAGTCTGACTGTCTAGTTGATTCTCTAGAAAGTATATTGGAGTTTGTCCATACAGATTGTTAATTTAATTGTTGGGTGTTGTTGTTGTACCCCCGCTTTTTCAATTGATCTCTCGAATTCAAGCACTCCCTTTGTAGTGCATCTGTGTGAGGTTAAGCAGTTTGCTCGGTTCGAGAAGACTCCTCCGCACGGTCGTCTCCTCAATTCCTAAAAAACCAGTAAATCGTTTTGCCCCATCTACAATTTGCAAACCAAAGCAAAAAAAAAAACTAAAAAGAAAAACTACTTTTCTTTTCTTAAAGCCTGAGATGTGCACAATCTTGTCTCTTTTAATCAGGCACATGAGACAAGATGCACAAAAACAACACAATCAAGTTGTGCTCCGGTGAACAACAATTTGTCCACCATAACCTTTTTGAAAGGAATTCATGGAACCCTGTCTATCAAATTGTTTAGACAAAATTCCCTTTTCTAATGGTCTTGTCTTATCTTTGGAAACTAACTTCTTCGAAGAGGATAAAATCTTACATACCTCAGTTGTTTTTTGAACAAGTTTAAGCTTGTTTGCTAGGCGATTTGCTCTTCGTTGAAGTTTCTTGACATGTCTCATCTTGTGTTTATACTTGAAACACTTTGAAAGTTCATGACCCTTGAGTGAACAATAAGAGCATGTCAATGGATAAGATGATTCAGACGCCTGAGATGTGCAAGCTGCTAGGCACAGAGTGGAACATGAAAAATCAGACAGAGAGTTTCCAACATGCAGGTCAATTTTTTCTTCCAGATTAGTTGAGTTTTCTTCTGGAAGAATATCAAGATTGATGTATGTATTGCTACAATTATCAAAATCGATATCTTCATAAAGAAGTGCAACACTCGATTTTTCGTCTTCATTGGAATCATAGTGATCAGACATTTCATCAAGAGTTGTAGCAAGACCTTTGTTTCCAGTGTATTTTCTACGGTTCGGACACTCATTTGCAAAATGACCTTTTATACTTAAGGAACTGTGGCATATCCTCGTCATCAGCCTCGTCAGCATCCCTGTTTTTAGGAGGAATGCGATTGTGAGGCTTAATTGACGACCTAGGTTTTTCTCTGGAAAACCGTTTACTTCTCTTCAATAAAAGATCCCTAAATTGTCTTGTGATCATAGAGACTGATTTGTCAAGATCTTCATCTGATGAATCAGTCTTAGAAAGATCATCCTCAAAGACATAAACACTTTTACTTTTGTCAAGTAATTTAGTGTTCCTTTGTGCTTTTAAGGCAACATCCTTTCCAATTTTGGATGTATGCTCATGATCAAAGATCTTTAGCTTCCCAACCAACGTATTTCTGGAGAGAGCATCAAGGTTATTTCCTTCAACGATGACATTCTTCTTAAAATCGTATATAGATAGCAGCGATCTGAGAATTTTCATCACAATATCCTTTTCAGGAATAGTCTTACCCAATGAAAAAGATGCATTAACAATTTCAGACACTTTGTGATTAAACTCATCAAATGAATCTTCATCTGCCATACGAAGGTTTTCCCAATCGGAATTTAGGTTTTGAAGCCTGGCTACCTTTTCACTTGTATTTTCTTCGAATACGGTTTCTAAGATATCCCAAGCATCTTTAGACCGAGTGCACGTAGTCACATGGTGCTGAAGATCTTGGGTAATGGCATGTATGATGGCATTCAAACCGTCGGAGTTTTGCTTTGCAGCAAGTATCTCGGCAGCATCATATGCACCAATGTTCTTTGGAACGGTTGCATTACATATTTCCACAACGGGAGCCTCATAGCCATTAACTACATAAACCCATGATTGAAAATCACGCGCTTGAAGAAAGGCACGCATAGCAATTTTCCACCACAAGTAATTCGAGCCATCGAAGACTGGTGGTACGTTTATAGAGATAACACCTCTGTCTATATTAGATCGCTACAAACACAGACTTGTAAGGTCTTTAACGTGTTTTCCTGCTCCGATACCAATTGAAAATGCAGGGGTCTAACAACCACACCTAACAATTCGTTTGGCAATTAGAGAGGACTAACTCCAATACACTTTCTAAAGAATCAACTAGACAGTCAGACTCAATATAGAATAAAGTATATCAAAGAGTTTAATATCTCTAACTCTTAATTCAGTTCGCAATCATCAAATAGAAATCTGCGAGCCCGATTGAATATAAGAGGAATTACGTGAACGGTACCAAAGACCAATGTTCAAGTGTCAATCAATATAAATCAACAACCAAAGGTTGGATATTCTAATTGATTGGTCTTAACACACAACCTGTGATATTTCAATTATAACAAAATATAATGCGTAAAACAAATAACACAGACACCAGAAATTTGTTAACGAGGAAACCGCAAATGCAGAAAAACCCTGGGACCTAGTCTAGATTGAACACCACACTGTATTAAGACGCTACAGACACTAGCCTACTACCAATTAACTTCGTACTGGACTGTAGTTGAACCCTATTCAATCCTACACTGATTCAAGGTACAGTTGCGCTCCTTACATCTCTGATCCCAACAGGATACTACGCACTTGATTCCCTTAGCTGATCTCACCCACAACTAAAAGTTGCTACGACCCAAAGTCGAAGACTTGATAAAAAATCTGTCTCACGCAGAAAAGTCTATAGCTTTGAATAAATTTGTCTCCCACAGAAATACCCAAGAGTTTTTGTTCCATCTTTTGATAAATCAAGGTGAACAGGAACCAATTGATAAACCAGACTTATATTCCCGAAGAACAACCTAGTATTATCAATCACCTCACAATAAACTTAATCAACTAGCGAAACAAGTTATTTTGGAATCACAAACGATGAGACGAAGGTGTTTGTGACTACTTTTCTATCTTTCCTATCGGAGATATAAATCTCAAGCCAATTATACAATTACACTCAATCACGATAGAAACAACAAGATCAGATCACGCAACTATAAAGAGAATAGTTGGGTCTGGCTTCACAATCCCAATGAAGTCTTGAAGTCGTTAACCTACAGGGTCTCGAGAAGAAACCTAAGGTTAAAGGAGAATCGACTCTATTTATGCAACTAGTAACACACAGGAGGTGTGGGGACTAGGTTTCCCAGTTGCTAGAGTTCTCCTTTATATAGTTTTCAATCAGGGTTTGCAACCCAAGTTACCTTGGTAACAAAGCTTTCAATAATCACCGTTAGATGAAAAACCTGATTCAACCAAGCTAATATATTTCAACCGTTAGATCGAACTTAGCTTGTTACACACAAATGAAATATACCCTCATTTAGGTTTATGTAACCGTACCCAAACATGTACACCATGTTGGTTCACAAATAGTTAACTGAGGTTAGCCATATGATTACTCTCATATCAACCTTATTCATCTTAACCATAACTAGTTCAAATGACTCAAATGAAACTAGTTAAAGAGTTTTTCAATTGTTATATTCTCATAGAATTATACAAGAACACAATTGAAGGAAAATCGGTTTGATTCACTCGAATCAATACATGAACATTATAGCCACGGTTTGCAAATATTGCATTCCTTATTGACAATTGTTTAGGTTCATGTACAACCAATTTTAGAAAGTAACCACTTAAGTATGCGTACGGGTATGCGTACTTAAGTAACCGGATTTGAGTTTGTTTTAGTTTTCAAACTCAGCAGAAATTCACGGACGTGAACTTTCCGCCAGTATGCGTACGGGTACGCATACTTCAGGTAACCGGATGAGTTTGGTTTTGGTTTTCAAACTCAGCAAAAATTCGCGGACGTGAACTTCCGTCAGTATGCGTACCGGTACACATACTTACCCAGTCTCCTACAACCTTTTTGTATACACACAAGTATGCATACTTTAGGTTCCCCGGTTTTGGACTTATACACTAATGTGCGAACACACTATGCTTATATCCAAAGATGGTTACAAGATTCTAAACTCTTTATTTTAATCATTGAGACATTCTTCTATAGTGATAATAGACGTTTTCACACACTATTAGCATCAAATCAATTTTCAAGATATTGAAATAATCATTATTGAAACATTCCAAGTCTTACACCAAATGATTGTATCACACAAACCATGTAAGATGTTACTTGAAAATTTTCTCATGATATAAGATGAACTTTGTCGAAGCGAAAGCTTACCAACACATATTTCGAGAAATATGTAGGCGAGATATACTCAGCTCGAAATCTCAAATGTGTATATATAAAACTATGTCGTAATACGACTTATGTCTCAATATAGGAGATAGAGTAGAAACAGACTTTCCAAGTGATAGATGAGTTTAAGTCACAACATACCTTTTGTCGATGAAGTTCCACAAGCTCTCCTTAGTAGTTTTTCGTCTTCAAGTGATAAGCGCCGTGAAGTCTAAGCTCAACTACACAAACTATGTCCTAGTCCGAGACATCTATAAATAGGCTAGAAATCAAGACTTATAGTTTTGATCACTAACATTGAGAAACATGCTTGAGATAGAAACGCATGCGAGTTCGACCGAGCAGTGCTCTAACAGATGGTGAAATTTGGATAAAGGGCAAAAGTGTCATTTCAACCCTATAGATAGAATTCAACTCTCACGGGAGAGATTAAGCCCTTGGTCCTCAAGGCATCCTTAGACACGATTTCTAGTATACGTCCCCGCGAGACATTGCTGGTCGTGATGTCGTGATTCCTAGTGCACATCCTCAACAAGATATTGCTGGTCACATAGGTTATGTAGAGCGTAAAACGTCCCCGGCAGACTTATGAACCAGAACAGCCACAATTCCAGCATGTTTTCGCGACACGTAGCTTATTGTGATGCCATGATTCCTAGTATACATCCTCAATGAGATGTTGTTGGTCATGTAAGCTCTGTAGATGCGTAAATACGTCCCCGGTGGACTTATGACCCAGAGCGGAGATTTGCATATCTCATGTAAGCACGACTCACCCTATTTGAGATCAAAGACTGATTTCTAGTACATAATCGCGAGATACACTGGTCATGTATGCTATAGGCTCTGACTCGACTTACTGAGGTTTCCGGATAACTCCTAGGACATCCCCGCGAGATACCCTGGTTATTCTACCTCTGAGCCTTTTCGACAGACTCCTAGAATATCCTTTCGAGATACACTGGTCTTGTTGGCTCATCATATAGACACATAGTTGATTCCTAGCACATCTCGCAAGGTACGCTGGTCAAATACAAGTGAGCCAAAGTCTCGTAGAGACATTAACCGGGCATACAAAGCTTTTTCTCTCTCTCTCCAAGAGTCCCAGCTGACCACAGAGAGATACGGATCCGTTAAGAAAATCTTCGGAGAGATTTTGATCCGCCCACAAAAATCTCGGAGAGATTCAAATCTCTCTGCAAAAATCTCGGAGAGATTCAAATCTCTGTGCAAAAATCACGGAGAGATTTTGGGCCACCGCAAAAATCTCGGAGAGATTCAAATCTCTCTGAAAAAATCACTGAGAGATTTTTGAGTCGTCCGCAAAATCTCGGAGAGATTCAAATCTCTTAAAAAAAATATCGGAGAGATTCAAATCTTTTCAAAAAAATCTCGGAGAGACTCACATGATAGGCACACGTCTTACCTAGTACTCAAGCCTATTTCTCAGCCTCTCAAATACACTCAAGTCTAGTAAATTGAGCCTGAACTATACATGACTATCCAAAAACGTGGATAAGCTCTCTTGAGCTCCGCATGCTCAACAAAGGCACCACAAACAATAATACAGTCTTCACATGACATAAGTAACCGGCCATGGAGAGAGGGAGATCATCCCCAGCTCCTCTCACACTCTGCACACGATTCCTAAGGAATTCCATGCCTTTTCACGTGACTCATCCTAGTCATTCTAACAAATCAGAGAATATCTCTCTATCTTGGCCAACTCGGATAAAGAGAATATTTCTCTATCAACACATCATCACAAAGGCTGACTCAACTTCACCAAAATGGGGGATATCAATTAGGGTTTTTGTCTGGAGGTCTGCGGCACGTGTGAGAAATACTCGGCTTATTTATCACCGCAGAAGAGAATAAAGGCGGTGGAATAATGAGATAAACCCAACCTAGTTTATCCCTATTCCCGAAGAGACGGGAGAATTGTTCCGCACAACACGGAAAGCAATCCTTATGTTCACCGACTTGAGATTAGAGAATTCATCTATAAATAGGTCATCTATTTTCCAAGCTACGATCATCTTTCTCATAACCTCTCAGAGCAATAACTTGTTCTTTGATCTCTCTCTTTATCTGCTTCCCTCCCTAAGACCAGCCCTAATCCTTCTTCCCTTTGACTCAAGCATCCTTTGAACGGCCACTGTGCGTGGTTTAGGCGAAGACTGTTCGTCCTCAACCTACCGTAACTCACTTTCAGGAACCCTAGAATCCCACTTCTAACCTTTCTCATATTTTAGGTAACTACATTTTGGCGACCGCAGTGGGAAGTTTTCCACTCAATTACAGATATCAATCAAGGTCTCTTAGGAAGGAAGACAATTCCAACAATCCAAACACAAAAACGTTCCATTGATTCAGTCTCTATAAATCCATTGCAGACTTAGCCGAGAGAGTTATCCCAACCATCACTTTCTCTCTCTTTCGAGTTTGACCTTAGTGAATAGGTTAATGCGTCCCAGATCACATGGATCTATTCCTGCATAACAAAAACGCCCTAGTAACCTATTTTCATTAAAAATCTACTTCTAATCCTTGAAAACGTTGGATAAGGACCAAGGAGAACTCCCAGAAACTCAACAGAATCTTGCAAAATCTTCGATCGACATCCAGACTTGTCAGAAAACACCTTTAGAGTTACCATAAGGGATGGATCCAACAAATCTATATCGAGTACATTCTTCTTAAAGAAGGAGTACTAAAACTGCTGAGAATAGCAATGACGGGATCTTGCCTGCAATCGACTTCACCGGAGAAGATAAAGCTCGTTATGAACGCGACAGAGCAAAGGAGCAACGATCCAGCCGACCTTATAACTCTCAAGGACCTCAAGGACCAGATAACGCTCTAAGCTTGGAGATTCTGATGAATATTTGCTCCAAAATTTGTTTAGGTCAAGGGCCCTCAACCTGATCACAAGGGACTCGGGAAGTTTACTTCACTTTACTATTTTACTTATAACTCTTTCATTATATATCTGATTGACCTAGTTCCTTTTCCGTCGGATTTTTCTTTTCGTCGTCTACATGATAAAATTAGAGAAAACGTGGAAAGGCTCCAAAAAAATCGTGACCTAGTCAAAAGCTTTGTAGAGCCACATAGGGTCATAAACTGCCAACAAAAATACATCTTGTCGCCCTTCCTGATTCAGAGAATCATGACAAGAACGCGAAAAAATATGAAGCGAAACTAGGTCCCAAGACAAGGCTCAACCGAAACTCAGCGTTACCCGGAGACGCAAAGCTGCTAGTCGATATGCTACCTCAACATCCGTTCTGTCAGAAAGGGGAAGAACTAGCTCTAGCAATTACAACCAAGTCTCAGCGAGCCTCTAGCTCAACTGCACCAACGACCATCCAACTTCATTTTACGATGGGATCTTAGTTCACCCAAGACGGGAAAGGAGAATATCTTTGCAACCCGATCTATCAAGGGAAAATAAATCCGAAGTGATACTCGCAAGGCCAACCATTTAGATAAAACTTCATTACTCGACATACAGATGCAACCAACTACTGAAGTAAAAAAGGGAAGGATCCGAGAATGTTGCTCCAGGCCACATGCTACTCATCCAGACGCCTACTAGCGGTCCTCTTAGTGAAAGCCTCTTCTATCGAAAAACCGGTTCAACAAGCTGCCCCATGTGTCAGAGTCGGACGTCATGACTGAGGGACAAAATATATCTTCCCCAGTTCCAAAAGGTGTCTACTACTCTCAACTCCGGTTGACCATCTCCTAGAAGAATAGATCTCAGCAGAAAATCTGCAACGAGTGAGTCCTTGTCAAGACATCTAGCAGAGACTAAACAACGACTTTTGAAAAAGCGGGGGTCTAACAACACCACCCAATATTTCTCTTAGAAATCTGTATGGACTAACTCCGAAACACTTTCTAGAGAATCAACTAGACAGTCAGACTCAATCTAGGTAAAAGTATCTCAAGGAGTTAATATCTCTCTCTTATTTTGATTCACTCAAGCTAATAGAAATCAGCGAGTCTATAATCAAACACAAGGAATAACTTGGACCGTACCAAAGACCAATATCCAAGGATCAATCAATATCAATCAACAACCAAAGGTCGGATTTCCAATTGGTTGATTCAAACGCACAACTTATATTATTTCAATTATATAAACAAATATAATGCGGAAATAGAAATAACACAGACACCAGAATTTTGTTAACGAGGAAACTGCAAATGCAGAAAAACCCCGGGACCTAGTCCAGATTGAATACACATTGTATTAAGCCGCTACAGACACTAGCCTACTCCAAGCTAACTTCAGACTGGACTATAGTTGAACCCCAATCAGTCTCCCACTGATCCAAGGTACAGTTGTACTCCCTACGCCTCTGATCCCAGCAGGATAATGCGCACTTGATTCTCTTAGTTGTTCTCACCCACAACTAAGAGTTGCTACGACCCAAAATCGCAGGCTTTAACAATAAAAAAATCTGTCTCACACAGACAAGTCTATCAAAGGATCAATCTGTCTCCCACAGAAAAACCCTAAAAGTTTTTGTTCCGTCTTTTGATAATAATCAAGGTGAACATGAACCAATTTATAATCCGGTCTTATATTCACGAAGAACATCCTAGATTAATCAATCACCTCACAACAATCTTAATCGTATGGTAGCGAAACAAGATGTTGTGGAATCACAAACGATGAGACGAAGGTGTTTGTGATTACTTTTTATATCTTTCCAATCGGAGAACTCTCACGATCTCAAGCCAATCAATATGATTATACTGTTACGATAGAAGATGCGAGATCATATCACAAAATTACGATAAAAGTAGTATCGGTCTGGCTTCAAAATCCCAATGAAGTCTTTAAGTCGTTAACCTGGTTTTAGAAGAAGAAAACCAAAGGTTAAAGGAGAAACGACTCTAGCACGCAAACTAGTATCACACATAAGGTGTGGGGATTAGTTTTGCACAATACTGGATGTCTCCTTTATATAGCCTTTCAAATCAGGGTTTTTCCTTAGTTACAAAGCAATAAATATTCACCGTCAGATGAAAACCTGATTTAGATTCAAGCTAATATTTCTCAACCGTTAGATCGAAAACTTAGCTTGTCATACACAAATGACTGTAAGCTTCTAGGTTTGTTAACCGCACCCAAACGTGTACATTGTTGGTTCAACAATAGTCTACCCAAAGAGGTTAACCATATGAGCGTTTCATACCAACCATGTTCTTCTTCACCATAACCAGTTCAATTGACTCAAATGAACTAGTTAATAGAGTTGTTCAATTGCAAGGAAATCTTATGTAACTACACAAGACACAATTGAAGCAAAGATGATTTGATTCACTCGAATCGGTTCATGAAATTTAATAGCCACGGTTTGCAAATGCATTCTTTAGTCTTTTAAGATTAAATTCAGAAATCATCTTTAGATATATAACCTTCTCAAGTTCGCAGACTAGGTTCGCGGACTTAAGACACCGGATAGAGTTTACAAATTCCAGCAGAAATTCTCGGGTTCGAGAACTACGCCGGTTTGCAGACTGGGTTCGCGGACCTGGCTCACGCAAGTAGTTTGTCAACTCCAGCAGAAATTCTCGTGTTTGAGAACTTCAGAAGTTCGCGGACTGAGTTCGTGGACTTGGCACTTGCCATACTTCCGGTTCTCTTGATCAACAAAGTTCGAAAACTTCGGTTCAAGGAATCCATTGGTTATGTAATCTAAACTCTCATTCCAATCATTGAAACATTCTTAGAGGACGTTATATAGTTGTTACACTGTTTCTCGTCAAAGCAATTTTCAAAGTGATTGAAACATTCATGACTTTCGTCACTAGGTAAAGATAAACTTGGTCGAAGCGAAAATCTGACCAACACATATTTCGAGATATAGATAGGCGAGGTATACTCGGCTCGAAATACCAAATGTGTATTATCTAGTCTATATATATAGCATACGACTTTTGTCTCAAAGAATAGGAGATAGAATAAATAGAATTTTGAGTGACAGATAAGTTCAAGTCTCCACATACCTTTTTGTCGAGAAGTTCCACCGGTTCCTTGAGTAGATCTTCTACTTGTATGATGAATCTTCATGAAGTCCTTGAGCTCAACTACACTTACTATCCTAGTCCGAGACTTAGCTATAAGAGACTAGAAATCAAGACTTATAGTTTTGATCACTAACATTGACAAACATGCTTGAGATAGCAACGCATGCGAGTTTGATCGAGCAGTGCTCTAACAATCTGCCCCTTTGTCAATTTTAGTGACAAAACTATCAATACATATGGAATACAAAAAAGATAATGAAACTTTAGTAGCTCCTATTCCACATGTCTAATCTTCAACATTCCTTGAAATCTTCGTCACTTCCAAGTACTCCTATGATCCCAAAGGTTGTAAGTTTAGCATCACCGTTGTTGAAGATCTGTAGCTATAACAATGAGAAATCATCGGTCTCGATCATTGTTATACAGTGTCATAGTATTATTATATAGTGTCAAAGTCCAATTATATCACAACTTCAACAATAATACTATGGTGATATGTATCACTCCCCCTTAGTCAATACTCTGTCTCACATGAAAACCACTCCCCCTTACACAATGATCCGAAAACCATATGTATTTGTAGTGTGAACTACATATTAATTTCCCCCCTTTTTGTCAATAAAATTGGCAAAGGTACAAGAACGGGATCATAATGAAATTTCCGTAAGAGACATTTCATGACTGAGAGAAAGAAACACACATCATCTTATTTAGATGCAATCATATAGCCGAAGCTAACAGCATTCATCAAGGAGTTTAATGATACAAGATAACCCCTCTAAAATTCCACAGCCGCACACCCCTCAAGATCTGACCATTAAGCACAAGTTCAAAAGAACTCTCCCCCATTTGATGTCATTCGCAAGGGAACAACAACGAGCGACCTTAATTTCAAGAGAAACGAAGGATTTTATTGGACACCAAAACCATGAGAATGATTTTTCTATCCAACACTCAATCAAATTATTCATAAGTAAACCCATGAATAATCTAATCGGAATACATAATCAAATTAACCACAAAAGTGATCAATTTAATTCATTGTGCTCAACATAAGTAAACTTACGAAACATATGACTAACATAACCATTAGAAAATGATTAAGATAGCCGTTCATATACTCAACACAATAAAAACTCATGGAATATATGAAAACTCAACTAGACAAATTACAAGAGATCCCTTAATTAATCTAATTGGAATATACAATCAAACTAATCACAAACGTAACCAATTTAATTGTAATTTGTTTTGCTCGACATAAGAGAACTTACGGAGCAATAACTAAATAACCAAACAGATGATTAATTTAGTTCTAAATGCTCAACATAACGTACCTTACGGAACAACCAACAAAGCTAATCAATAATAATCAACTTAGTTGTATCAATGAATATCTATACCGTTTAGAGTTCTTCAATTCAGGTGTTTTCAATGATTGGTGGTAAGAGTTTTTTATAGATTATGATCATTAAATGGTAACAAATACTAGCTCGGTTGCTTTTACAGATTTAGAGAATGGATCGAGTTTCAGATCTGTTTTAAATCATTCAGCTACAAATAATTTGGGAAAACCCAGTTCAGTTTCAATTGAGTATCCGATTGATGATTTTCTATCTTTATTCATTCCGGATGATGTTATTGACAATTGCTTGGAGGAGTGGAAGTTTAGCTTAATTGGGAGATTAAATTTGGTCAAATTTAAAATGGAGACAGTTGAAGCTTCATTGAGAAAACAATGGACTCTTACAGGTAATCTACAACTTATACCTTTAGGAAAAGGTTTCTTTATTATTAAGCTTGAGAATTCAGAAGATAGAAAACTTGTATGGAATGGTTATTGGTCTGTTGAGAATCAAGATTTAACCCTAAGAGCTTGGGAACCAAATTTTAATCCAGAAAATCAAAAAACCTCAAAAGCTTATGTGTGGGTATATTTTCCTGGATTAAGCGTTGAATACTGGAAGGAATCAATATTGTTGCAGATGGGAAATAAAATTGGGAGAGCAATTAAAGTTGATGCAACTACATTGAAAACAGAGAGTGGATATTATGCAAGTGTGTTAGTTGAACTTGATCTTGAGAATTATATCCCTAATAAAATTGTTATGGAATCAAAGTATGGGAAATTTGAACAAAGCATTCAGATACCAAAAATCCCAAAGTATTGCATCCATTGCAAGAATATAGGTCATTATGTGGCTGAATATAGAATACAAAGAAAATCTCAACAGCAAGAAATTCAACCTCCAGTGAAGAAAGTGTGGAGACAAAAATCAAATAAGTTAAAATTCCTCCAATTATTGGTTTTGATATTTGTAAGTCACCTAAAGAAAAATGTCAGGAAACTCCTACTTCAGTGTGGCAGGTAGAACAACTTTTTAGTGATGAAGAAACAGTTGATGCAGTGATTCCTCCAATAATGCATCCAGGTGAAACTTCAAATTCAGGAAGCTTTCATATTCTACAAGATAACTCTGAAGAATTTAATAGTTTACTGGAATCAATGCAAGACTTCCCATCTCTGCCAGTAAGCAAAATCCTTGAAGTGAATTCAGTTGCTCCTTCAATTAATAACGTTATAACCATTATTCCTCCTATCAAAAAAGTTCAAGAAGAAGAGAAAGGTGGAAAAAAAAATAAGGGTAAAATCCCTAAACCAACAAGAAATGTTACTACAAGAAAACAAGCTGCTCAAAAATCAATGAATAATGTTAATGAAAGCAAGAATTCAGTAGGAATGGGAAGTCCTAAAACTTCTCAATCTCTTAATAAATGAGAGTTATATATTGGAATATCAGAGGGATAATAAGATTGCAAGCCTCTGATAAACTAAGAAGTTTTGTTAAAAATTTTAGTCCTACTTTAGTTTGGATTTCAGAACCAAAAATAAGAGTCAATTCTGACTCATATATAAAGCTAAGATTTCCAGGTATGAATAAAAAGGTAATTCACAATACTACTGATACCAATAAATGCAATATATGTTGCTATGGAGTGCATCAATAAAAGAACCAATGGTGGTTTCAAGTACAAGGCAGGCAATAACAGTGGATGTAGGAGGGTATCTGATAACAAGGGTTCATGCAGATTCTCTGACAATAAAAAGAAGAAGTTTATGGGAATATTTAGCAGGCATATCATCATTAAATAAGCCATGGATGCTAATTGGGGACTTCAATGCAGTTTTATCTATGGAAGAAAAAAAGGGAGGTAGGAGTCCATTAACTTCAGCAATGCTTGATTTCAATAACTGCATTCAAAACTGTGAAATGATACAAGCTCCAAAGACTGGTCTAAATTTTTCATGGTGCAACAATAGAGCAGGAAAGAAAAGAATTGTATGCAATCTAGACAGAGCTTTTTACAATGTTAAATGGTCGGAAGTGTTTCCAAGTTGGGATTATAAAGTAGGAACTAGAGGTACTTCTGACCATAGTCCTCTTTTTGGTGCAACTGCAGCATTCCCAAAACCAACAAATGTCCCTTTTAGAGATCTAAAGGTGTGGTTATCACATGAAGGATTCAAAAAAGTAATTGAAGATGCTTGGAAAATTGAGGTGAGGGGGAATCCAGGTTTCATATATCTATCAAAACTTAAAAATCTTAAGTTAATTTTAAAACAGTGGAACTAGAATGTGTTTGGAGATGTGAGGAAGAAAATGAAACAAGCAGATGAAGAGGTATTGAAGCTTTCTCTTATTTCATATCAAAATCCCAGAAATATTAATATCTTAAATCAGCTAGTCACAGCCAGAGGGGTCCAGGAAATTGTCACTCAACAACATCAAGATATTGAAAGACAAAAATCAAGAGTTAAGTGGCTTAAATATGGGGCATTAAATTCAAGATTCTTTCATGTTAACATGAAAATAAGACAAATGCAAAATGCCATAGTGGAACTGGAAAATGAAGAGGGAGAACTACTTTCAACACAACAAGGCATTTTTGATATTCTAGTGAAGCACATTGAATCCAAATTTAAATATAAAGAAGTTCAGATATTTGAGAAAATCTTTGATTCAGTTCCTAAAGTAATTCTTAATGAGGATAATGAAAAATTGGAATCAATTCCTTCAGCAGAAGAAATAAAGAAAGCAGTATTTGATCTTGATCCTGAAAGCTCGCCTGGACCAGATGGATTTGGAGGTTGGTTCTACAAAATGGCATGGGATAATATCAGTGATGATTTTGTCAAAGCATTCCAATATTGTTGGGAAAAAGAATTCATTCCATCAGGTATGAATGCTAATTTTATAATGCTCCTTCCTAAAGTCAAGAATGCAAGAAAACCTAATCAATTTAGACCAATTGGTCTAATGAACTTTTGCTTCAAGGTATTCACTAAAATTATCACTACAAGACTAAGTTTGGTTATGTAGAAGATTGTATCTCCTCAACAAGGTGCATTCATCAAAGGCAGGAATATTCAAGATCAAATAGTTCTAGATCTGAAATGATCAATGAACTTGATACAAAGAGAAGAGGTGGTAATGTGGGATTAAAATTAGACATCTCTCAAGCTTATGACTCACTTAGTTGGGAGTTTCTTTTCCAGGCATTAAAAAGATTTGGGTTCTCTGAAAAATTTGTTAAATGGATTCATATCTTGCTTAAATCAGCTAAACTATCCATTCTTGTTAATGGGGGTCCAGTTGGTTTTTTTGATGTTAGCAGGGGCCTAAGACAGGGAGATCCCCTCTCTCCTATTTTATTTGTGATAGCAGAAGATGTGTTAAGAAGAAATTTATCCTCAATGGTGAGGAAAGGTGACTTACTTCCCATGGTGCATAGAAATGGAGTACGTCCTACTCATATTATGTTTGCAGATGACATATTTCTTTTCTGTAATGAAGATAGAAGAAACTTGAGAAAATTACTATTACTTCTTGAAGAATATCAGAAAGCTTCAGGACAAGAAATTAACTTTGCAAAGAGAAAATGTTTTGTTGGTGGTACAAGTATCACTAGAAAAAATCAACTAACTGCAGATTGTGGTATGACTTTAGCTGGATTCCCTGATAAATATCTTGGAGTCATGTTAATTCCAGGCCTGATAAGATCAAATCATGTATGGGTGTGTGTGGAAATGCTACAAGAAAATTTAGCTGGTTGGAAAGGAAAAATGCTCTCATTCCAAGAAAGGTTAGTGTTGGTGAAGCTTGTATTATGTAGCATTCCTATTTTCAACATGTCAGTATACAAATTGCCAAAAAAAGTTCTAGAAGAAAGTGAGAAAATAATAAGAAACTTTTTGTGGTCTGGAAATCCAGCAGTGAGAAAGACAGTCACTTTAAAATGGGAAAAACCTTGTTCCCCATTAGCAGAAGGAGGATTGGGTATAAAGCAACTTGAAGTGATAAATAAAGCTATGCTTATGAAACTTTGTTGGAAGATTCAAAATGGCAAAGATGAATGGGCTAAATTTTTTCAAGGCAAGTTCCAAGATAAAAATGGCAATTGGATTGACTACTATAAAAAGTCATCAATTTGACCAGGGATTAAATGGGTTATTACAGAAGTTGCAGAACATACAAGATGGCTAGTGGGAGATGGAAGCAACATTTCAGTATGGAATGATAGCTGGGTAAATGAGAAACCTCTGAAATATTTATCCCTGAAAACTCCATAATGATTCAAAATCCAACAATGAAAGTGGAAGATCTGATAAGAAATGGAGAATGGCAAATTCCAACTAATTTCCTTGCATTTTTTGAGCCTACAGAACTACCAATCTTAGACAACAATCAAGATAGAAGAATATGGAGTGCAACTTCAACTGGTAATTTTACTGTTGCTTCAGCTACATAATGTATAAGGAAAAAAATTCAAACTGTTCAGCGGGCTAAAGAAATATGGCACAAAAGCATTCATCCTAACATATTAGGAAATGTGTGGAAGCTAGTAAGAGGTGTTGTACCTTCTGATGAAAAAATGAAGAGGAAAAATTTCAATTAGCTTCAAGATACCCTTTTTGCAAAAAAGATGAAGAAAATTTGGATCACATACTTTGGTATTGTGATTTCAGTGAGATCATTTGGAGTTGGTTGGGTGGAATCTTCAAGTTCACTAATCCTAAATCTGTGTGCAAAAGTTCTTCAGCTAGCAAAGCATAAAAGTCCAGCTATAAAAGAACTATGGAGAGTGGTAGCTTTGATTACTATGAAGGAGATATGGTTTTTGAGAAATAGAATAGTCTATGATGAAGAGAAAATTAATATAGACTCTGTGAAGCAAAGAATCATTCACTTTACAAAAGAATGTGAAGTAAGAATGTCTGAGAACATGTGGAATTCATCTTATGATCTGCAGATTCTCAAAACATTTAAACTTAGCTGTAGGAAGGTGAAGATAACAAGAATAATAGAAATATACTTTCAGCTGTCAGCAAAACCATTCATTCTAATAAGCTGTGATGGTGCTTCAAGAGGTAATCCAGGGGATGCAGGGTATGGATTTGTTCGCAGAAAGTGGGATGGTGAATTCATATATGCAATGTCAGGAGGACTAGGGATAGGTTCTAACTTTTTGGCAGAAATTGTTGCTATATTATGTGCCGGAGAGTGGGCTGTTAACAACAATTTCTACAAAGTCTGCTTCCAGACTGATTCTCAAGCCGCAATAAAGGTTTTTCAGTCACAAACAGTTCCTTGGTGGAGCATGACAAGATGGAACAAAATCAAAATATCTCTTCAAGATTGGTACTTCTCTCACAACTATAGGGAGAAAAACTTTTCAGCAGACTCAATGGCTAACAGAGGAGTTAGTTTAGCAAAGGGCGAAAAAAGAAGCTATACCACAATACCTGAGTTCATGAAGACAATGGAAATCCCTGGGAAGCCGTACTACATAATCTGTTAAATTCTTTTTTTGGGCTTTTTTCTTTGTTTTTAGTTTTTAGCCCAAATATATTGGGCCTATTTGTATAAACTTTGGTTATTATCTTTGGTTCTAATAAAATCTATTATCTAGCAAAAAAAAGAATATCTATACCGTAGAATACACAAGGATTCATTCTTTTGCACAAGCATATACAATAGAAATAATCCTTGGATACAAAATATTTTAACCTATCTTCCGTCAAGGGTTTAGGCTTAACTTTTGTAAATGTCAAAAGTATATTCATTCTTAAACCAATACGTGAATATCGATCATGAACGACTTTACTTTTGACAAAATATGGGACAACATAGTTCACGGACGTAAACACAAATATCTCATAACAAGTTGCAATATAACAAATCAAAATATTGCAAAACATCATCCTCCAAAAAAATTTAGAATTTTAAACCAAAAAAACCTAAAAACAAGAAGATGAAAATAATAGCTATGTGTAGTCACAATCATCGCTATTCAAAGCACTAGTTATTCTTCCAACTAAACCAAAAAGAAGACTTACTAGGCAACTAAACTCAGTTTTCCTTGATGATTTCATACCTCTGAAATGGTCCATCGAAATAGGAATCACTGATATCCTTGATCTTGTTGATCGTAGAGACACCATGTTCATAAGTTAGAACGTTAGTTTTTTGATCAACAATGCGAGCATAATGACGAGCCTTTGCGCAGTCAAGGATAACTTTCTTCTGATTTCTGTTCAAGGTATTCTGAGTACAAAGGATTTTTGTTTGTCCATCAATGAGTTGGTTTATCTGCAGTTGAAGGTTAGCAAGTTCGCTCTTGACTTCATTCTGAACTCGAATTAGATCCTTGACGGATTCTCCAATACAAGAGTTATACTCTTTTCTTTCAAGCATATTCTTCATGATGAACTCTTGAGAAGAATCACATCCTTTGAGATCATCCTCCATGGTAGGGTTAACTTCTTCTTTTGGAACAGTTTCCATCGAGTTCCTTTCTGAAGATTACTGAACATTTATAAGAATTATATGTGTTCAAGTATACACCCTAGATAGAAACCCTAAAGTTCCTTGAGGAGATATGGACGTTCGTGGGCCGACCGAAATGCCAAAGTAACTAGACCCATTTCGGAACACTGCATATCGTGTTCTTTTCAAGGATCCTTTGTCTCTAAAGAGTCGTAAGAAAGAAATACAAAAAAAAAAAAAAATCAAGCATATAAACCGAAAGAAAATCAACGAAAATACTTGAGCATCTCTCAGGCATCATCCTTGTATCTCTCAAGTTAGATACAAGAATGGAGATTTTCTACTAGGTAGTAGAGGGAGACATAGTCTCACCAAAGGTTCTGAGAGAATAGTTGTGATTTCCTCCAGGATATCTGATTTCAGCATTTCTTAACTTTTCACGGCAGTCTCCAGATTTAGAGAACTGTCTCACAACCCTTCCTGGAAGCACAAGAGAGGAATCTTTCTGATTACAAAGTCTAGGACCTCTAGAGATTGGTTCTAGGGGATCTTCGGAAACGGGTCTCCATACTCTAGACTTAGATTTACCAGAATTATTCTTAAAAACACAGGACATGCTTTCATGGGTAGCACAAGAAATTTTACTACTAGAATGCAAACCAGTCCTGTAGTGACTTCTAGGAAGAAGATCATTTTTATAAGAAGTCTGATTCCTTGTGAAGAGGTTCACTGCAGTAGTCGTCTGACTATTTACTCCATTGACAGTGGAAAGAAGCAAATTGCGAAGGCTAGAAATTTGTTTCTTCCTGGCAAAACAATGGACAACATAGTGATTTCTTTTTCCACAAAAAGTACAGGTTCGTGGAGAAGACGCAACAGTTGATATATGTTTTAACTTTTCAGCCCTGTGAGAAGATTGTAAGTTGTGACATACCGGTAAATTTTTCCTTCGAATAGGTTGGATTTCAACCCATCCAACAAGGCCAAACCTCCGTCCTGTCACTCATAAGTCTAAAATGATACATATTATACTAAGTTTGATAATGGGAATGCATAAATAGAAGAATACAAAAAATCAAATACAAATTTGATGAAACATAGAGATTATAGAGATTACGTCACAGTGCCAGCATATTGAAGAACTTAACAAAAAGCACCACTTCTCAAATTATGCTTTGAATTTTTTTTAAAGAAAATATCCAGCCAATTTCAGAACATAAATCCATTCTTATAAATAAATGTTAAAACAAAATTATATAGAAGAGTAGTCGAACTTAAATCGTAGTTGAAGGTTAGCAAGTTCAACTACGATTCATGGGGTTTTAGAGTTAAGACAAGAGAACGGAAGAGAACAGAGAATTAGAAGAAAACAAGAATTTTCTTTCTTTTACAGAGACACCCTTCGCTGGTTTATAATCGTTGCATGGAGAGTTACCAAAGAGTCTTGACATGTGTCTCGCTGCATGAAGAGTTATTATGGCAACCAGATTTAGGATTACAGCTGACATATATTAGAGATACCAAACTTAGGTTTTAAGCCGCGAGAAATTGATAAAGGCACTTTACCATGGCTATAAGTTTCCGATACTAAGATTTACGCCCACGCTACACGGTTTCTGACTTATCTGAATAGGTCGGTCTCGGACTCAAGGCACGATGGGAATTTTTGGAGTGTTACATGAGTTATATAAACTTTTCTCGGCATAATCTTCTCTTGGAGGATATTTCTTCATGTACTGTATGTCAAGAGGAACAGTTGAAACAGAAGAAATTTTCCTTAAGACAGAGTTTTCCTTTTCCAATGTCATACACTGTTCATGGGCTAGTGAAAGTGATGCATCTAGCTTTTCTTTCTCAACACGAAGTCTGTCAAGATCAGATGAATGTATCTTGATCAAACATTTTTCTCTAATTGAGCCTTCTTTGATCAGCTTTTCAAGATCAACAATCTTTTTATGATGTAGATTATTTTCTTGAAGAAGTTTCTCAATATTCTTAGAGAATGACTCCATGATGTTATAGAGCACATGTTAACGATCAATAAACTTTTCAAATTCATCAATGAGTTGTTCATGATTCTGAAGATCAACAAACTCAATAGAATTCTTTGCTACTCTGGTGAGCTCCATTTCAGCTTTTGCCATTGTGTCCAATGTCTCATTGGAGGAAGAGTGACCAACACAAGATGGGACAATCTTCCTACCTCGGGATTCGAAAGAATCAACTAAGGAGTAATCCTTTGAGGTATTTCTGAGACACTTGACAGAGTTGAAAGATTTAGGAGGAATTTTGGTATGAGTACGAGATTTCGTCCTCAGACTCAGATTGCTACAAATACAGACTTGTAAGGTCTTAAACGTGTTTGCCTGCTCTGATACCAATTGAAAAAGCGGGGGTCTAACAACAACACCCAATATTTCGCTTAGCAATCTGTATGGACTAACTCCGAAGCACTTTCTAGAGAATCAACTAGACAGTCAGACTCAATCTAGGTAAAAGTATCTCAATGAGTTAATATCTCTCTCTTGTTTTGATTCACTCAAGATAATAGAAATCAGCGGGTCTATAATCAAACACAAGGAATAACTTGGACGGTACCAAAGACCAATGTCCAAGGATCAATCAATATCAATCAACAATAAAAGGTCGGATTTCTAATTGATTGATTCAAACGCACAACCTGTTTTATTTCAATTATATAAACAAATATAATGCGGAAATAAAAATAACACGGACACCAGAATTTTGTTAACGAGGAAACCGCAAATGCAGAAAAACCCCTGGACCTAGTCCAGATTGAATACACACTGTATTAAGCCGCTACAAACACTAGCCTACTCCAAGCTAACTTCGGACTGGACTATAGTTGAACCCCAATCAGTCTCCCACTGATCCAAGGTATAGTTACACTCCCTACGCCTTTGATCCCAGCAGGATACTGCGCACTTGATTCCCTTAGCTGATCTCACCCACAACTAAGAGTTGCTACGACCCAAAATCGCAGGCTTTAACAATAAACAAATCTGTCTCACACAGACAAGTCTATCAAAGGATCAATCTGTCTCCCACAGAAAAACCCTAAAAGTTTTTGTTTCGTCTTTTGATAATAATCAAGGTGAACAGGAACCAATTGATAATCCGGTCTTATATTCCCCGAAGAACAGCCTAGATTAATCAATCACCTCACAAAAATCTTAATCGTATGGTAGCCAAAACAAGATGTCGTGGAATCACAAACGATGAGACGAAGGTGTTTGTGATTACTTTTTATATCTTGGCTATCGGAGAACTCTCACGATCTCAAGCCAATCAATATGATTGTACTGTTACGCTAGAAGATGTAAGATCAGATCACACAACTACGATCTCAAGCCAATCAATATAATTATAAGCCTTGGCTGGTTTATAATCATTGCATGGAGAGTTACCAAAGAGTCTTGACATGTGTCTCGCTGCATGAAGAGTTATTATGGCAACCAGATTTAGGATTACAGCTGACATATATTAGAGATACCAAACTTAGGTTTTAAGCCGCAAGACATTGATAAAGGTATTTTACCATGGCTATAAGTTTCCGATACTAAGATTTACGCCCACGCTACACGGTTTCTGACTTATCTGAATAGGTCGGTCTCGGGCTCAAGGCACGATGGGAATTTTTGAAGTGTTACACCATTACCCATTAAAAAAGAATTTCGTCCCTGGAATTCAAACAATTTAGGAGTTAGGGAAAAGTAAGGAAATGAAATTTGCATTCAA
This sequence comes from Papaver somniferum, assembly GCF_003573695.1. Classification (NCBI taxonomy): domain Eukaryota; kingdom Viridiplantae; phylum Streptophyta; class Magnoliopsida; order Ranunculales; family Papaveraceae; genus Papaver; species Papaver somniferum. Next base: position 161,957,307 of record NC_039366.1, on the reverse strand, counting down.
ATTGGTAAACTTACTCCCAACATTTCGGAATTGAGATCGCAATTCGCTTCCTCGAAGCTGTAACATTGCGATGTCATTTAATCGTAAGTAACATTGTTTTTTCGTCTTTAAGTCTTGTCACCTAATCACGTGAAAAAGGTAATGGTTGTGTTAGCCAAACGCGAATACATGAAACAATACACGGTACTGGAACCCTCCAACGGTGTCGGTAATACTGGTTAAAGATTGACTTCTTTAATTTTCCGTAGTACTCAGACAGTCCCATATAGTGTGAAGCCTTCCGCGCCGGATCGTTTGATCCTTTGCCTTAGAAACCCATGAGCATCATGTTCAGGTCTGCATAGCTCATCTCAAACAAAAGTTCTTAGGTGATCCTTAAATTTGTCGCCGTTTTTGGAATCAGCATTAAAAACTTAATGTAGTGTCATACCAACACTAGACATGTCGCATGCGAACTTCACAAATGTTGACTGCTCTTTCAAATGGTCCTTGGCGCTGATCGTGCTTGCCCACATCGTTTCTTCTAAAAATGAAAAATTTATTTGGACTGACAATATACTGAAGATGGGAGGTCGTACTCGTATGTGCCTGTTTCTACAAAACATGTCGAGCATTCAGTAGTTCTTGAGAAAACATTTTAAACGAGTATATCAAGACATGTAGAGGTATTAAAACGCAGAGGTGTACTTCAAACTCTGGCAAATTTAGAAATCATCTCAGTCAAATGAAAATGTAATTAAAAACCAATTCAAATCATGAAACCAGTAGCATGCATTAACGTGACTTGTAAGATTTTTGAAGAAACCATTTACGCATCAAGCTTTGTTAACAATCTGCTGCTACAGGCAAAAGAATTTAAACCAGTAGAAAGCTAGTAGGCAAAATAGGGAAAACATACTTCTGTGCACTTCCTCTCGGTACAATTTCTTCAATAAAAACCCAACGTAACTTATAAAGAAAAACATGACTTATAAAGAACAATAAATTTGTAGGTATCAATCGTAAAATAATGATGCCATCTTTTCCCAAAGAAAAGTAACCTTACTGTATAAAATTTTAAACCTAAAAAGTATGTCTTCAAAACAGCAATTGAGATCATCCATCTGAAATAGATAATCAAGTCAATTTTAAAATGAAGGGTGGGATGGCGCATCAAGCAAAAGAAATGAAAACTAAATAAAAGAAAATGCTGCGTGATGGGGAAAAGGGTGCGCTAGTAAATCCAAAGGAAAAAAAAATGCGGGTCTAGCAAATTTTGCTACTACAGGCCATGAGTTAACATAATACCCCTATAATTTCTTTTGGAAATGGCCGAGTAATTAGGACTATGCATTTCGTCAAAATGACGAAAGGGATGGCAATATGCATAAAAATAGCAGTAATTTTAAAAAATTGAGGTGAAACAATAGCAAATAGAAGCAACTAATACTGCGAGACAACTTTTCAAGTTCAAATATCGGCTTATGAGACCCCAAGGGAGATGAATACAAAACAAGGCTACATTTTCGGCCAAGCTTGGTAAACTAAACGGAAAGAACAAAAAAAAGAATAAATCCAAAATGGTAAACGCAACCACAACCCTTTCAAGAATTATTGGACAACGAGGCATTATTGTTACGAGTAACTTAGTTGGTAGGGAAAAATATATAGTCGCCTCAACGTTCACTTGAACTAAACAAGATGATCGGTCAATAAATTAAATGAACCAAACGATGACCTTATCATTTCGTGCCTTTAAGAGCGTCTGTATACATGAACCAAAATGCCGATTTGGGAACCGTAGTATATGGGGAAGGATTGTTCTAAAATGGAAATGATATTGCCTGCCACTAACTGTACCTCTATAAGAATGGTGAGGAGACCGAACTGCATGGTACATAATATTCGGGAACACTTACAGCGTTTGATGAAATTAAGCTCGAGCCAATGTGATTCCAAATCCACTGGTAACTCACACAGTCTTCTCTGCTCGAGCCAATGTGATTCCAAATCCACTGGTAACTCACACAGTCTTCTCTTGCCTCAAATATATTTCTACACGCTTGGCTCTGGTACTCACGTCATAGTCCTTCCCAGCTGATGTGTGGGATTTTGAGCTTTCACTTCAAAACATTTCCAAAAGATAAGAAAAGTCGCTAGAAATATACCCTATTGGCGACACTTACTAAACTAGGAGTCTAGGACTCGCAACAAGTTGTATATATACATATCATGGCTTTGAATTTTTATCCCCAATCCCAAAGCAATGGAAAAACGATAAAACAAATCGTCCCACAATAAATTTAACATTTGATTCATCAAAACAGAAAGGAAATCATTGGACGATTCAAATCAAAACAAGACAATAATTTACGTATTTAAAACAAGTACACATGCACCGGAAAACAAGTAAGTCCAAAACTCACAGTCCAAAGTGAATCGGAACTGCTCTGATGCCAACTGTGACAAACCGGTAAATTTTTCCTTCGAATAGGTTGGATTTCAACCCATCCAACAAGGCCAAACCTCCGTCCTGTCACTCATAAGTCTAAAATGATACATATTATACTAAGTTTGATGATGAGAATGCATAAATAGAAGAAGACAAAAAATCAAATACAAATTTGATGAAACATGGAGATTATAGAGATTACGTCACAGTGCCAGCATATTGAAGAACTTAACAAAAAGCACCACTTCTCAAATTATGCTTTGAAAATTTTTTAAAGAAAATATCCAGCCAATTTCAGAACATAAATCCATTCTTATAAATAAATGTTAAAACAAAATTATATAGAAGAGTAGTCGAAATTAAATCTCAACTGGTAGAAATACTTTCATTAGCAGACTAGGGACCGACATTTATACACATCACCAAATACAAATTAAAATGAAGCCATGACTTGGGAATCTACATTCAAATAAATTTTCCTTAAGGATTAGAATGTATATACTGTATAGGGACGTCTGCATTAGATTGGAACTTTACAAGGAAGAAGTTCTAAACACAATCTCGTATACATCTAAAAATCGTACCATAGTTTATACATAGCAAAACATGAAATGAAAACATAGTTCAGTTCCCATATGAAACTACCCCAAAACAGCCCATGATATATATATATATATACGAGGACAACAATATATACTGCATTGTGTCCATAGCTCCACGTCGTAAGCTTTTCTCAGCTTACTACATCAAGCTAGCTCCAAACTCTGTGGGAAAACAAAACAAAAAGGGGTGAGCCCACAGCCCAGTAGGAGATATAACGATAGTCGAGCGCCAAAAAATATACAAATAAAATGCCAAAAGCTTAAAGCATAAATCCAGCATAAAACTAGAATCTGAAATTCATCAGTAAATGTAAAGCATTTGTTCACAAACTTTTGTAAGCTGCCATTCAAACGAATTCAGATAAAATTACTCTACTATTACAAGGCCAGCGCCAACGTCAGGGTAGTCCGATACCAGCCACCGTTATCAAACAAACGGTCTTCCGGGTTTCCATCCGTAGATGGGATGCCAATTAAGGCCTGACGGTCCTATAGTAGAGTCCACTATCTTCCAAATCAAATCAATTGTCGTCAAGGAAACCTCCAGAAACCAAGTAATGAAAATCTCGTAAATCCATAACTAAAAACTTACACAAATATAACATTAGCAGCATTGATAAAACCTTACCGGCAAACCATTTAAAAGAGTGTAAGATTAGAGTCTAAACATAACGCACTAAACCAGAAACGAGTGAATCCATGCTCAATTTAAACTTTCTCACATCAGAAGCTCAACCCCCAAAGAAAAGTGTGTCCTAATTGCCGAGAGAGAGAGCTATTTTAAAATCAAATACACTGACACTGAAGTTGGTATAAGTAAACCAAGGACCATTTACCATTTTGCTAACATCTGTATCAAGATTCAAAATAGCCAACACAAAAACAACGCTACAGCACAAGGGAGTCTGGCTGGGCCCTCTTAAGGAAAATAAATTAAGGTTAGTATGGAAAAACACCAAAGAGTAGGTTAAACAAAAGCTAAGATTTTCTTATGCTAAAATCTTCATAAGAGGACAAATACCAGTGCAGTGGAGGGATATGCACTTCTTATACCATAAATGAAAATCAATAAAGCAATGGGTTTTAAGGTAGCACTTCAATAAATCGAGTGGCGCAAATATGAATTGTAAATACTCAAACTGATGACGTAAAACAAATCAACCTGCTTGAGTCTTTGAGTTACAGGGAGGGAAGGAGATTTCAATACCAAATTTCATGAAAGCGTTAGTTTCAAATAGAAAGCTCATTGGGTCATTTTCACAAACGGGTGTGGGTCTGTTTTAGAAACTCATACTTGAATTTATAATGAAAACTAGTGGTTAATGGTTGCAAATCATTTTTGTTCCTCATAAATCGTTTACGGAAACTAGGAGTCATATATAGTTCAATATGCAAAGAATAAACAGGAAGAAAAATGTAAGATTTAAGCAAGTTTCTTGCAGGTTAAGGACACACAACAGAAGTATTCATAAACCCAAAAATGAGATGTCTTAATGAAATCAAAGAACAAACCCATACTGTAAATTATCAGAATTTTAAACCAAGGATATAAGAGATTAATAAGATTTAGAAGGAGAATTTCAAGTTTACTCTCGGCAACTACGACAAGATAAGTGAAAATTTTAGGGAGGCTTCAAGTTAATAAATTCAACGAAAATTTAGTTAAACACCAAACCAATTGAAATTATAATTATCCATTATTTGATTTGTATCAATCACGAAATATCAGAAGGAGATAAAAATCAAACATATACCAGCGATACCCATTGGAAACTATGCATAGTTCAAAAACGAAAGGAAAGAAAAATCCCCTACCTCAATCGCTCATTCACAACCAGATATCCCATTTGCATCCTTATTCTTCAAACTTCAATACATTTAGCAAAACTTTAATTAGGATACTATTTCAAAACCCGTTTGGTCAAATTCACAATTCGATTGAAATGGAGAGAGATTTCCTTACCTCCACTGTACTTCAAATCAAGGATCTAAAACAGCAAACGCTTAAAAATTCACCCTCTGACTCTCACTGATTCATGGGGTTTTAGAGTTAAGACGAGAGAAAGGAAGAGAACAGAAGAATTAGAAGAAAACAAGAATTTTCTTTCTTTTACAGAGACACCCTTCGATGGTTTATAATCGTTGCATGGAGAGTTACCAAAGAGTCTTGACATGTGTCTCGCTGCATGAAGAGTTATTATGGCAACCAGATTTAGGATTACAGCTGACATATATTAGAGATACCAAACTTAGGTTTTAAGCCGCGAGAAATTGATAAAGGCACTTTGCCATGGCTATAAGTTTCCGATACTAAGATTTACGCCCACGCTACACGGTTTCTGACTTATCTGAATAGGTCGGTCTCGGACTCAAGGCACGATGGGAATTTTTGGAGTGTTACATGAGTTATATAAACTTTTCTCGACATAATCTTCTCTTGGAGGATATTTCTTCATGTACTGTATGTCAAGAGGAACAGTTGAAACAGAAGAAATTTTCCTTAAGACAGAGTTTTCCTTTTCCAAGGTCATACACTGTTCATGGGCTAGTGAAAGTGATGCATCTAGCTTTTCATCTCAACACGAAGTCTGTCAAGATCAGATGAATGTGTCTTGATCAAACATTTTTCTCTAATTGAGCCTTCTTTGATCAGCTTTTCAAGATCAACAATCTTTTTATGATGTAGATTATTTTCTTGAAGAAGTTTTCTCAATATTCTTAGAGAATGACTCCATGATGTTATAGAGCACATGTTGACGATCAATAAACTTTTCAAATTCATCAATGAGTTGTTCATGATTCTGAAGATCAACAAACTCAATAGAATTCTTTGCTACTCTGGTGAGCTCCATTTCAGCTTTTGCCATTGTGTCCAATGTCTCATTGGAGGAAGAGTGACCAACACAAGATGGGACAATCTTCCTACCTCGGGATTCGGAAGAATCAACTAAGGAGTAATCCTTTGAGGTATTTCTGAGACACTTGACAGAGTTGAAAGCTTTAGGAGGAATTTTGGTATGCGTACGAGATTTCGTCCTCAGACTCAGATTGCTAAAAACACAGACTTGTAAGGTCTTAAACGTGTTTGCCTGCTCTGATACCAATTGAAAAAGCGGGGGTCTAACAACAACACCCAATATTTCGCTTAGCAATCTGTATGGACTAACTCCGAAGCACTTTCTAGAGAATCAACTAGACAGTCAGACTCAATCTAGGTAAAAGTATCTCAAGGAGTTAATATCTCTCTCTTGTTTTGATTCACTCAAGATAATAGAAATCAGCGGGTCTATAATCAAACACAAGGAATAACTTGGACGGTACCAAAGACCAATGTCCAAGGATCAATCAATATCAATCAACAATAAAAGGTCGGATTTCTAATTGATTGATTCAGACGCACAACCTGTATTATTTCAATTATATAAACAAATATAATGCGGAAATAAAAATAACACGGATACCAGAATTTTGTTAACGAGGAAACCGCAAATGCAGAAAAACCACGGGACCTAGTCCAGATTGAATACACACTGTATTAAGCCGCTACAGACACTAGCCTACTCCAAGCTAACTTCGGACTGGACTATAGTTGAACCCCAATCAGTCTCCCACTGATCCAAGGTCTAGTTACACTCCCTACGCCTTTGATCCCAGCAGGATACTGCGCACTTGATTCCCTTAGCTGATCTCACCCACAACTAAGAGTTGCTACGACCCAAAATCGCAGGCTTTAACAATAAACAAATCTGTCTCACACAGACAAGTCTATCAAAGGATCAATCTGTCTCCCACAGAAAAACCCTAAAAGTTTTTGTTTCGTCTTTTGATAATAATCAAGGTGAACAGGAACCAATTGATAATCCGGTCTTATATTCCCGAAGAACAGCCTAGATTAATCAATCACCTCAAAACAATCTTAATCGTATGGTAGCCAAAACAAGATGTCGTGGAATCACAAACGATGAGACGAAGGTGTTTGTGATTACTTTTTATATCTTGGCTATCGGAGAACACTCACGATCTCAAGACAATCAATAAGATTGTACTGTTACGCTAGAAGATGTAAGATCAGATCACACAACTACGATAAAATTAGTATCGGTCTGGCTTCACAATCCCAATGAAGTCTTTAAGTCGTTAACCTGGTTTTAGAATAAGAAAACCAAAGGTTAAAGGAGAAACGACTCTAGCACGCAAACTAGTATCACACGTAAGGTCTGGGGATTAGTTTTGCACAATACTAGATGTCTTCTTTATATAGCCTTTCAAATCAGGGTTTTGCCTTAGTTACAAAGCATTCAATATTCACCGTTAGATGAAAACCTGATTTAGATTCAAGCTAATATTTCTCAACCGTTAGATCGAAAACTTAGCTTGTCATACACAAATGACTGTACGCTTCTAGGTTTGTTAACTGCACCTAAACGTGTACATTGTTGGTTCAACAATAGTCTACCCAAAGAGGTTAACCATATGAGCGTTTCATACCAACCATGTTCTTATTCACCATAACTAGTTCAATTGACTCAAATGAACTAGTTAAGAGAGTTGTTCAATTGCAAGGAAATCTTATATAACTACACAAGACACAATTGAATCAAAGATGATTTGATTCACTCTAATCGGTTCATGAACTTTAATAGCCACGGTTTGCAAATGCATTCCTTAGTCTTTTAAGATTAAGTTCAGAAATCATCTTTAGATATATAACCTTCTCAAGTTCGCATACTAGGTTCGCGGACTTAAGACACCGGATAGAGTTTACAAACTCCAGCAGAAATTCTCGGGTTCGAGAACTACGCCGGTTCACGGACTGGGTTCGCGGACTTGGCTCACGCAAGTAGTTTGTCAACTCCATCAGAAATTCTCGGGTTTGAGAACTTCGGCAGTTCGCGGACTTGGCACTTTCCATACTTATGGTTCTCTTGATCAACAAAGTTCGAAAACATCGGTTCAAGGAATCCATTGGTTATGTAATCTAACCTCTCATTCCAATCATCGAAACATTCTTAGAGGACGTTATATAGTTGTTACATTATTTATCGTCAAAGAAATTTTCAAAGTGATTGAAACATTCATGACTTTCGTCACTAGGTAAAGATAAACTTGGTCGAAGCGAAAATATTACCAACACATATTTCGAGATATAGATAGGTGAGGTATACTCGGGTTGAAATACCAAATGTGTATGATCTAGTCTATATATATAGCATACGACTTTTGTCTCAAAGAGTATGAGATATAATAGATAGACTTTTGAGTGACACATAATTTCAAGTCTCCCCATACCTTTTTATCGAGAAGTTCCACCGGTTCCTTGAGTAGATCTTCTACTCGTATGATGAATCGCCATGAAGTCCTTGATCTCAACTACACTTACTATCCTAGTCCGAGACTTAGATATAAGAGACTAGAAACCAAGACTTATATTTTTGATCACTAACATTGACAAACATGCTTGAGATAGCAACGCATGCGAGTTTGACCGAGCAGTGCTCTAACAACTTTGTCTCATCCCTGAAGACTTAATCTCGAGCAAAACAGAGATATTTCCCGGACGATCAAACATCTCTAATAAATAAGAATCCCTATTCATGCAAGAAACTGGGGACTGACAAAGAACCGTGTATCATACATCTATGTGATTAACAAGAGGTGACCCAAACATCTAGTTTTCAGATAACAGATTTAGAAACAATCAACGCAAGAGTATCTAAATATAGGGACACATCAAAACAATTTAACTCCTCAAACCCACATTATAACCTGTTTTTACTTGGGACTATGAAAATAGAGATCGACCTTTAAAATCGTGAAGAGGATTTATCTCGAGAAATCTCGCATATCTAATTCTGGTCTCGTCGAATTATTCTCCGTCAACATCTGTACTCAGCAATTGCAACCATGTCCCGGATCCTGACTGAAGATAAGATGTTTTAGGGTTTTATATGCGTGCACCAGAACTATATCAAGTAGAAGAAGTATTCAAATTATCCCTCAATAATAAACGCATGCAGGAGCAAACTAGGGTTCACAATCGGTTTGAAGAGGAGTCTATAGTTTCCTACCACGTGTTAAAAGGGCATGATGTTTCAAAATACGATCCGAGAGATATCATTTAAACAATGGAATATATAATTGCTGACAACCCTATATTTCCGAGTTCAACTTCATATGGACTTATCACCGAAAAAAATTAATCTCTAGATTCTAATTTTCTCTAATAGATGAAAGGAAAGTATGTTCTTTTTGATAGTTGGGGTTAACCACTGAAAACGAATGTCAAATGAAGTTTCTACAACCTCTGGAGTGAAGACCGCACAAGGGGGGAACTCCTACTACGAATTTAACTTAAGGTTTTCACCTAATCACATAGCCAATGGAGCAATATAGGATTTGCATCAAGTTTAAACTCATGAGGGTCCTCTTCCTTTACCAGATGCATACGAAAAAGGTCCACGGAGGGAAAATATCAACCCAGAAGAAAATCATCCAGCAGAAGCCCCTAAATAAACTCTCTTGCTCCACGTTCAACTGCTTCACTTTGTCCTCTGCATGTCGATACGCATGCACACTCTTCATTTACCATACACTCTTCCAGATTAAGAACCTCTCTTAAAACGAGGACCTGAACTCAACTCACTCCAACAGACTCTGACAGAGTTGAGTCATTCTAGTAGCCGTGTCACATTGAAGCGAAGATTCTCAGCAAGTCTCCCAGAAAGAATACCAGGATGGGTTATGTTAAAAGTTATATTCCTTGCTTCATTGAGAACCGATCACAAGTCATTAACTGGAGGGACGAATGACATAATTTATCTCCTTCATCGTAGCAACATGGTCGTACCTTTGCCGTATAGCCTTATACAACTCTGCAGATCCAGCATCAATATCGTGTTCCTCTATGAGTACGTCATCTAAGTTTAGGATTGCTTTAATACCAACGAAAACAATACCACCAATAGGATATTATGTGACATTCAACGGAATTGTTTCATCTCTTCGAGTTTCTTCAATGTGAGAAGTACTAATAACTGGGGACTGATAGACGCATGAGTCATCATTGAAGGAAGATCTTTCTTTTCTATTCTCAACAGAAATATCTTGAGGTATTCCCATATCTTAAGTATACAAAAGTGGAAGTCAAATGAATTTCACGGAAAATGAAGGTTTGAATACATATATACGAAGCAAATTAGGGTTTCTTTTTAACGAGTATATATCTCAAGCCTCACAAGCAAAAAAACGAAATATATCCCCATACTTAGAGATCTTACCCTTATTCCAATCCTAAGAAAGATAATCCATGTCCCCAAGGATACTCATAGGTTTTATTCAAACCCATATTCCTCAAAGAGCCACAAAAAATACGTTTTGTATAACAAAAGGTAAAACGTATAAGCACGCCACGGACACTTTTTGTATCAGTGGGATAAAATTCACGACCTATGACAGTCTAAGGAAGGTTAATTAGGTCATAACACTCCAAGGGATAGTTTCCTAAGATTCTCAATGCATCAAGGGTTCAAATGCAACAAAGACTCCTTTGGAAAGGAGATATCGGCACATTCCAGCGCGAATACTCGAAAACTGATGACAATGCATAAGGAATTTCAGGGTGCTTCCTGAAGAAAATATGTTTTCATATGCCTTCTCAACAACATATCAAAAGGGCGCCTCAAATGGACAAACGATCTGGGAGATGTGGTCCCAACACCTAAGTAAGTGCAATCTGAAAAACTCCTGAATTTTATACGGGATTTTTGAAGTCAAAAGTATACACTGATTTGATTGGCCAAACGAACTCGGAATTAAGTCATTCATTTTGCATTAGAAAGTATATTCTCTTTTCTTTCAAATTTGGGTCCGGAACTCAAATCAGAGTTTGTATGAAGAGTTTACAACCATTCTCCCTAAGTGCCTCGAATATGAAGTTTTCTGAAGAACACCTAAACAAATGAATCCTTGACAAATACGACTACTTCTATTCATTCAATGGTCGAAGGAATATGAATATATGATCAAGGAGGGATAAATATCAATACTTACAGAAGATGACTCTATGGAGAATCGAAGGATGGGTATCTACATCAGCAAACTCAAGATGATAAGTACTTCTGTTAACTTCTATGTCATCAATTTGAAGATTAATATCGTTTTGAAAGACAAACAAAGCTATCATCTAAGAAAGAGGAATATGTTCAGCACATTCATTCCACAATTATAATTCATTGGTCAAGAATTAAATTCAAACATTAAGTATACTAAAACAGTTTACTGCAATACCAGTTATACTTCAAACAGAAATAGGAATTCCGCTCAAACAAGGAATTTCAGTGCAAGTAGAATTCATGGGAGGAGGTGGACCGGTTTCTATACATTATATCACATATAAAAAATACTTCTCTTTTCAATTTTATTTCAAAAAGGAAGCCTTGAAGCAAAAGGAAAAGGAATTAGAGCAAAAAGAGGAAATTAAGAGGAATTTGGATCAAATAAGGAAACTGAGGGTTTTCCTTTCTTCTAAAATCCCTCCAAGCCGTGGCCAAGATCTTTCCATACGTAAGAATTCTATCCTACTCCAGTGTGATGTCACTTATTCTCTCGGAATTTTTTCAGAGGGATCAAAGTCGAAGAGAATTAGGTTTTGAGGAAAATAACCCTAATTTGGCTCAAATAAGGAAACCAAAGTCTTTTCTTCTTCTAAAATTTCCCCAGGTCGTGTCCAAGCCCTTTTCATGCGTGAATATGATCTCCTAGGCCAGTTGGACGTGATTTATTCTCTTGAAATTTTTCAGAGGGATCAAAGTCGAAGAAAATTAGGGTTTTGACGAAAATCGCCCTAATTTCAAGAATTTGGTGAGAAGGGGATTTATTCTAAAAGAGAAGGTACCGAATCTCTCCATTCTCTTGGACGGTCCTATACACTTATATCAATCCCTTTTATCTCATTACTCTTCAACAAAAACGAGCTCATAAGAGATTTTGACCAAAATACCCTTGTTTCGCAATTTTGAGTATTTTTAAGGAAGAAGGCCCTGATACAGCCAGAGACCGACCAAGCTCTCATATACTCATTCCAAAAGCCTAGTACACGTGAGTATTGAGTTCTATAAATTCTCTATGAAGAACGGGATTGAAACGGAATCCAGAAAAGCGGAATCTCAGAGAAAATAAAGGGAATTTAGCTCAAAAGGGAAGTTTGAGTTCATAATTCTCAAAACCAAGACCAGACATGCGCCTCTCTCCCTCTCTCAAGCCGTGATTATGCCTAAGGAATCTCACGAATTCTTTCATGTCAGAAAAAAATCAGGCTCATATTGGTTATTGACGAAAATACCATTGGTTTCAAAGATAGACATTTTTTTCTCGGAAAAGGAGTGTCTAATTAGTATAAGGGATTGAGCGACTTCTCATCATAAAAGTTGCTAACCCCTCAATATAAATACATGCATTCCAAGCCTCTTAAAGCCTCTACAGAGTGTCTGAAGGAGTCAGATGCGAAAAAAGAGAAATTAGGGTTTAGGTACAGTACAAGCCTGAATTCAGTATTTACATGGGATAGGGACTCCGTAACTTCAAAAGTAAGTGCCTATATTTTCTCATGGCTCTTCACCAAAATCAAGGCTATCAATGAATCCATTTAAAAACTCTCTTTTCCCCACATATTCGCTTGTACAAACTCTAAAGCTCAAGGATGCACAAAGAGAGAAAATTAGGGTTTTGGCCGAGTAAACCCTAATTAACGAATTCCATTCTTCAAAGAGGGAAATTTTGTCCCATCAAGACTTCATTATCATGTCATTGACGTTCAACACAAAGTCCCAGGTAATTCCAAGGTCCAGAATCGATTTCAAGATCAAAGTCGTAACAATCGAAGGTTAAACATTAATTCGGGGATTCTGCAAGTCTAAAAGGATGAACGAATTGTAATTGCGTACGAATGATTTGTTACCATCTATATACTCATCATAAAACAATCAAGGTTCTACTCTGAGTAGGGGACTTAATGTAGATGGTGAAATTTGGATAAAGGGCAAAACTGTCATTTCAACCCTATAGACATAATTCAACTCTCACGGGAGAGATTAAGCCCTTGGTACTCAAGGCATCCTTAGCCACGATTTCTAGTATACGTCCCCGCGAGACACTTTCGGTCGTGATGACGTGATTCCTAGAGCACATCCTCAACGAGATATTGCTGGTCACGTAGGTTTTGTAGAGCATAAAATGTACCGGGCAGACTTATGAACCAGAAAAACCACAATTCCAGCATGTTTTTGCGAGACGTCCTCAATGAGATGCCATGATTCCTATTATACGTCCTCAACGAGATGTTGTTGGTCATGTAGGCTCTGTAAATGCGTAAATACGTCCCCGACGGACTTATGACCCAGGGCGGATATTTTCATATCTCCTGTAAGCAAGACTCACCCTATTAGAGATCAAAGACTGATTCCTAGTACATCATCGCGAGATACACAGGTCATGTCTGCTCTAGGATCTAGGCTCTGACTCGACTTACTGAGGTTTCTGGATAAGTCCTAGAACATCCCCGCGAGATACGCTGGTTATTCTACCTCTGAGCCTTTTCGACAGACTCCTAGAACATCCTTTCGAGATACAATGGTCTTGTTGGCTCATCATATGAACACACAGTTGATTCCTAGCACATCTCTGCAAGGTACGCTGGTCAAAGACAAGTGAGCCAAAATCTCGCAGAGACATTAATCAGGCATACAAAGCCTTTTCTCTCTCTCTCTCTTTTTCTCTCTCTCTCTCTCTCCAGAAGTCCCAGCTGACCACAGAGAGATACGGATCCGTTAAGAAAATCTTCTGAGAGATTTTGATCCATCCGCAAAAATCTCGGAGAGATTCAAATCTCTCTGCAAAAATCTCGGAGAGATTCAAATCTCTCTGCAAAAATCACGGAGAGATTTTGGGTCGTCCGCAAAAATCTCGGAGAGATTCAAATCTCTCTCCAAAAATCACTGAGATATTTTTGAGCCGTCCGCAAAATCTCGGAGAGATTCAAATCTCTTCACAAAATCTCGGAGAGATTCAAATCTCTCCTCAAAATATCGGATAGATTCACATGATAGGCACACACCTTACCTAGTGCTCAATCCTATTTCTCAGCCTCTCAAATACACTCACGGCTAGTAAATTGAGCCTGAACTATACATGGTTATCCAAAAACGTGGATAAGCTCTTTGAGCTCCGCATGCTCAACAAAGGGACCCACAAACAATAATACGGTCTTCACATGACATATGTGACCGGCCATGGAGAGAGGGAGATCAGCTTCAACTCCTCTCACACTCTGCACACAATTCTTAAGGAATTCCATGCTTTTTCACGTGACTCATCCTAGTCATTCTCAAAAATCAGAAAATATCTCTCTATCTTGGCTTACTTGGTTAAAGAGAATATTTCTCTCTCAACACATCATCACAAAGGCTGACTCAACTTTACACAAATTGGGGGATATCAATTAGGATTTTGCTCTGGCGGTCTACGACACGTGTGAGAAATACCCGACTTATTTCTCACCGCAGAAGAGAATAAAGGCGGTGGAATAATGAGATAAACTCAACCTAGTTTATCCTTATTCCCGAAGAGACTGGGAGAATTGTTCCGCACGCCACAGAAAGCAATTCTTATCTTCACCGACTTGAGATTAGAGAATTCAGCTATAAATAGGTCATCTATTTTCCAAGCTACGATCATCTTTATCATAACCTCTCAGGGAAATAACTTGTTCTCTGATCTCTCTCTTCATCTGCTTCCCTCCCTAAGACCAGCCCTAATCCTTCTTCCCTGTGACTGAAGCAGCCTTTGAACGGCCACTGTGCGTGGTTTAGGCGAAGACTGTTCGTGCTCAACCTCTCGTAACTCACTTTCAGAAACTTTGGAATCTCACTTCTAACCTTTCTCAGATTTTAGGTAACTACAGTCAGAAAGTTTGTTCTTAATCAAACGGAATTGGACGATTCAAACCATCAATTTGTTAACAAAAATTACGTCAGTGAGAATATCGTGTCATCTCAGCAAATTTGTTATAATAAACAAAATACACAAATAAGTGCTTCTCAAATAGAAGTTTTGAAGCCAAATTCGGTGATGAAACCCACTGTGGTGATTATGGAGCATATTAGTAATATAAAAAAGCTCCCACTATGGAAGAAGAATGTGATCTTCCACGAAAATGAATGTGAAGAAGACTATCGTTGGTGTATTGCTGGTAATTTACTAGTGCTCAATGGTTATGCCTCACCAGTTATATATGAAGATTATTATAAATGGAAAAAAGAAAAATACTGTTGGATAGAATTGAAGCTTATATCGTTAGAATAGATGAAATATTTATGTACAGATGCTATAAGGAAGATCTTGGAGGATGTAAAAGATACTAAACCAAGCTCTCATCTCCCTTATAAAGCACTAGAAATAACCCGTGCCGTAACGGCACGGCATGAGACGGAATAATTTTTTGGTCAGAATGATTTAAATAAATACTACAAATTATGATAAGATTTATTTTGAGCCATGAGAATTTGTAGCTATGAAAATCTTAGATGTTTGTCATCAAAATTAATTATAAATTCAGTTACACTTGCAATTGATTAAAATAATAATTTCTGATAAAAATGCTAGGTAAATTATTTTATGTTGCCCTAAAATAATAAATTTTTAGTCAATCCCCAAAGATTGGTGGTCTTTGATACTGATTTGGGTTGTATAATTTAGATCTTTGTGCTTAATCTTTATTGGATGAGAAATACATGTAATTACATCCTGTCAGAAATTCTTCCTCGATCACTTGCACTATCGTCATGTGTTCGTTATTCATATGTTCTGGTGATTCTTTTCATGTATTATCCCAGGTCATCTCCATTGCATGGTTTTGCCGAAGCCAAAAATCCATTCTCCCATTCTCTTCACGGATCATCAATATTTTCGTGCACAGATGATGCATGAAGTATGGTTTTCCCTCATTTCCCTCCTCGAGGGAACATTGATATTCTCTCGTTGATGTCATTGTCTCGATTCCTCACGATACTTTTCAGCAGTCTTCGATAAGTTTCATTATCTTTTTGTCAATTTTAGATTTAGACGTCTCCAAAGGGTGTCCTTGTCTAAATTTTGGTAGGAGAATTGTTCGTTTCGTCTTATCTTGGTTCGCGGAATCCAATTGTGTGTGCGCCTCATTGTCCATTACAAAGTCTTGGCCGTATAGTTATCGTAGCCGCAGTTTCTTATTTTATCTCTCCTGACTTCTTTCCCTCATCCTGGACATTTGATTTGTCTGAGTTTCAACTTCCATTACGCTCCTTTGGTTTTTATAATAATATGTTAATCATAAAAGCAGTTGTTTCTTATGCATGCATACTTTATACTACGAACGTTATTTTCTTAATTGATAAGTATTTCAGTGAAATAAATTGTGATGGTAAATTAGTGATTATAGGTGGATAATATGTTTATGTGGTGAGGATGATATGGGGATGAGGAGTATAATCAAGCGAAGAAAACCGGTAGTAGAGAGGAAGATCAGAGGAGTTAGATCGTGTTCAAGGCATTTTTTTTTAGCATTAAGTCTACTCTGCCCTTATTTCGTCCATAATATTTGTCTCCGATTTACTTAAAATAGGAAAAAAATGAGTTATATGAATCCTAATTATGTAATGCACGTTCTAAATTTTAGCCTTAATTATGAAGCCCCTGTTTGTAACGTTTACTGGTGGAATAAGTTCTGAAAAGGCTAGCAGCAAAAGCGACCGAGATACCAAATTAATGATTTAGAGAAATTAAAACAGTTAAATACAGAGAATCGGGTTTCATTTCGTTCAATAATACCGAGAATGATGAAGGTATTGCTTGTAGCATTAAATCTACTGAATCTCTTAAATCTTCTCCATAACAATAACATCAGGAGTTGAAAAGCTGAAGGTGAATCATGAGAATAAAAAAAGATTTGGGGATAGTAATCGGTCAGTAATTGAAGATTTAGATGACAACGCTCAATCGTGTTGTTATGGAGGAAATGACAATCATGATCAAGAAAAAAAAAATTAGAAGATTCAGAGGAAAAAGGAAACCACCCAAAAAGTCAAGAAGGTTTATGAAAAGATTGAGGTTCAGTGTAAGTGTAGCTTTGAAAAGGAATGCGACTCCAACCTAGATTGTTGTCTGATTTGCAAGGCTGCAAAGAATGCAAGCTTGCGAGTTTTCATGGCTTTAAAATAGTATTTGTCTTTCACTAAAATTAAATTAGGCCTATGGTTGAAGTGAAAAGTTCTGGCGATTCATTATTTGGATAGTTCTCAATTGTATGTATTTATTTTTATTTTTCGATTATTCCCAACAAACAAAAAAATGAATCAAATGAAAATGAATTTTTTGTATTCTTAACATAATGTTCTTTGTTCTTTGCAGGTTGATGAAGGGAAGTTAATTTATATCAAGGCAGAAATACGGGGTTTACATTTTGTAACCGCAAATGTTCTAATGTTATTTGTTGTAGGTTGATGAAGGTGGGATAATTCGACTTAAAAAACATATGAGTCAAAAAAAAAGGTTTTACATAGTTGTAGCATTTAAATGGCAAGGATTTTTTTATTGGCATACAAATTTTTTTAACTGGTGAGGAACTAATTATGAGGGTTATCAATGCATATATCAATAATTGAAGGAGGTTACGAATCTTACATCTGTTGGATGTCTTTGGCCGAGGGGAGACTGGGATGGTCGGATGAAACGTTTGTTTCTCAAAATATTATCCAACCGTCAAAGCCTCAAAATCCCTTTTTGTTTTGTAACTTTTGTAATTTTTTTTGACTCGTATCTTTTTGCGTTCGACTGTATTTGAATCAACATATGTGCGTATTATCATTCAAAATCATATTTAACTATATATGAAATAAATAAATAATTTTATTTTTTATGTTGGCAAAAGTTCTAACGATGTTCTTTATTTTCGGGTTGATAAAAGATGGATAATCTGTTAAGATATCTTTTAGCAAATAAATCTTTTGTATGCTTTTTATAGGATAATTATTTTCTTAGTTTTTTTATCAATTAAAGGTAAGGATTTGTCGTTGGAATATTAATTTTTTTAATTGATTAGGAGTTAATTATGAGGGTTATCAATGTATATATCCATAGCTGAAGGAGGTTACAAATCTTACATCCGTTGGATGTCTTTGAATGCTACCGGGAACCATTATTCTGAAACCCAAGATTAAGCTGAATTAGGTTTTTTGTCAAAAATAATGTCCATACCTACACTGTAAAATTAGTCATATAATCATCCAAAAACAAACACTTAATCATGTAAGTAATAATATGTACCTATATTTATAAATATATATCTCACTTATGCTTTAGAAAAAGAAAAAAAAAGTCTCACTTCCCATCATGTACACACTGCCACCACCAAATACAATCAATGCATAAATGCATTATGATTTCATTTAATGTTTCTTTAAATATCTTGAGTTAAGTGGTTATACACCAATTAAAGGTTAATAAATTTGAATTCATAATGTAATAGGTTACAAAAACGACAACCATCGGATGAGACTGGGGTGGTCGGATCACTTGTTTGTCTCTCAAAATGTTATCCGACTGTTCAAGGCTCAAAAACCCATCATGTTTTGTATTATAGATATTTTGGACAACTTAGGCAAGATAAAGAGCGGACAGGATTCATTCTTGGCAAAGCTAAATCCATGGCTCTGGTTATTCACATCATTATTGAATCATCAATTTCTTATAATAAATACTTTATTAATCTCTTATTATAAATGTCTTATAATTATCTTAATAAATATATTTTCATTAGATAAATAATAAATTTGTTAATAAAGAATCATAATAACTTTTAAAATTCTTTTCAACCTGTAGATGGGGAAAAACGATTTGCTGGTTTTGAAGGAATTGAGGAGACGACCGTACGGAGGAGACTTCTCTAACCGAGCGAAATGTTAAACCTCACACAGATGCACCGCTACAAAGGGGGTGCATTAGATTCGAGAGATCAATCTGTAGTACTCCGGCCTAAATCAAGACAATGACCATTCCAGAGTAAATTCGGTCACAAGAGAGGATGGGTTGATCTGTAGGAGGGAAGCTGGGAAATGTGTGGAATCAATGGTAATCAAAGATTATGGGTGTGTGAATTCTGAATATGATAAGCTCTGAATGATTGAAATTTCTCAATTGAGATTAGTTGCTCAATTGATGAGTTGATGATCTCGTGTTGTCGATGAGACGTGAGATTGATGATACTGTTGATGATTCAATCATGATTCAGAGACTTATTTATATTGCTGGAATTTTAGACACCATGATTCCATGAAGTGTGACAGTTGATGGAATCAAGGAGTGGGGAAGTGGAAATCGTGTTTGAAACCAGTTGCTCAACGTGTGGAAACTTGGTCGATTTTCCACCCACTACCTTGTGAATTCCTTTAACTGATTGCACGACTTGCTCACATTCCATCGTGTGTTTGAACACACGTGTCGTAGACCGCCAGACCAAAATCCTAAGTGATATCCCCCCAAAGTGACACGATTGACGTCTCGTGGTATGTTAGTCAATTGATGACTTCGTGGTTTAATGGGACGATGAGTCCATGTAGTTGCTGAGTTGAACATGATGTTCTGAAACTCATGAATTGAACATGTCATGAGACAGAGGTATAGTTCTTACGATGAAGTGAGCAAGTATTGCTCATTCAATGGATCGTTGAATATTGATTTTTGAACCAATATTCCTTGGTTTGAGCAAATATTTATCATCCGAGCAAGTGTTGCTCATGTGATGAATTGTTGAATATTTGATCGTCTGAGCATGTGTTGCTCATCTGATGGGTTATTGGCAGCGTACCAAAAATATTAATTAGAATACTGGTCGTTGAACCGAGCATAATTAATAAAATTAATGACCATGAGGTCGTCGTAAAATTATTAAGGTTGGAATCTGGAATGATGATCCTTGGATTCGGAAACCCTAATTTGATCAATTGATGATCAATTCATGGTTCGTCAGAAGTTTAACCATGGGACGAAGGAGGGAGCGACTACGTGAGACCGTGGATCAACCATGTAGTGTCCATATGCTCACGTGAGCAAATACAAAGAACTCCTGAAGAGTTGACGATTTGTTGATGAAAGAATGATTAAATGTTGGTTTAATCATTTATTCGAAAATGCTCGTCTGAGCCTTAGGTGAGAAAATCTAATTAATTATGACGGAGTGAGGGACCGAACATGGGGTCATGAAACCGGCCCTGGGTTGTCATGTGACCGCCTGACGATCACTTCATGAAAATCCAAAGTGTTTGGAAGAGTTTTGGACCTAATACGAGCAATTGTGCAAATTAGGTCAAAACTGTGAAAATTGATGGGTTCGGCTTCCGTGAGCCAAAGAGCCAATCTTGGTCGGTCAAGATAGCGTGCTCGTGTCCCCAAGGCGTCTGCGTCTCAGTCCTGAGAATTTTGATATTTTCTGGCGTGCAATTGAGCATCCATTCGAGAAAATATGCCAAAATTAGGGTTTCGACGAAACTGAGGAAAACACCATGAGATGATGAAAAATAATTATAAAATAAGGAATGAGGAGGCGTGGGACCTCCGTGGTCAAGGCATGGTTGGCCGGTCGTGACCACGGTCCCGTGGCGCCTTTTCCTTAATTTTATAATATTTTGATGATTTTATGAAAAATTCATGAATTTTGAGAAATTTGATGAATTTAGGGAGTTTCCATGAATTGAAGGAGTTTTCATGAGTTCATGGAAGCAAAATATTAAAATAATAAAAACACGGGCGTGTGGGACCATGGAGGCATGGACGGCCGGCTATGGACCGGTCCCACGAGTTTTTCATAATATTTTAATATTTTTAGGTATTTTTGATGATTTGAGGGAATTTTTCCTAATTTGAGAGAAATACCATAAAATCAAGGAATTTGATGAATTCAAGGAAAAATAAGAAAAATAATAATAAAATAATAAAACAAAGGGCGTGTGGACCGGCTAGGGCATGGCCGGCCGGCTAGTGGCCCGGTCCCACAAGTTTTCATAATTTTGATTTATTTTATTATTATATAATGATTTGTGCAAAAAAATACCATGAAATCAAGGAGTTTTTTCATGAAATTAGAGAAATAATAATAACAATAATAAAATAATAAGGAATCATGGGGTGTGGGGCCGGCTGGGACCAAGGCATGGCCGGTTGGCCAATGGTCACGCCCCACACTCCTTTTCTTAATTTTATATTATTTCTTATGGATTTATGGAAGTACCATGAAACCGAAGAGCTTCCTCGAGACGAAGGAGATTTGATCAGATGAGAGAATTTTCATCAAATCATGGAAAATAATAAAAATGTATTAAAAATAAAACTGGCGTGGAACTGACCACGGCACGGTCAGTAGGTCGTGTGTCCGTGTGCCCAGCACCTTGGTCAATATTTTTAATTATTTATTATTTTCTTCCCTACTTTGCATAGGTTCATCGTTTCGTTGTATTTTGAAATACTCGTTCGTGCGGTGACTGTTAGTGTATCGTCGTTGAATACACTTTCACCATTTGAATCGGGGCTTACTTAGAGGTAGCTCAGACGCCCGGTTGTTGATTATTTATTACTAATTGTGGAATTCAGTGGAGAATAATTCACAAAACTGAGTAATAAGATGTTTATTATTAATTCATAGGATCAGCTGAGGATTCGACTACGAATTCAGAATAATAAAGTGAGCATTACCATTCCATGGGATCGTAGATTCGACCATAGAATCAGAGTAATTAAGATTTATCTATTACCATTTATGAGACCAGTTGTGGATTCGATCATGAAATCGGAGTAATGAGATAATATAGTTATTGCTATTCTATGAGATCAAGCCGTGGATTCGATCATAGAATCAGAACAATTGTTATTTCCATTCCATGGGACCAGTCGTGGATTCGACCATGGAATAGGAGAAATTGTTATCGCCATTCCATGGGACCAGTCGTGGATTCGACCATGGAATAGGATCAATTGTAATTAGGAATAATTAACTTTGTGGCTCTATACTAGCATAGAAAACTGTCTAGGAGCATTAATTATCCCGATATGAGCTTGTCGGTAAGTCATATCCTTTATATAGTCAGGGTAAACTCGTTGTTTGTTCCTGAAGACGTTATCGCTCTATACTAGCAGAGCAAGCTGTCTAGGAGCCGTCCATCTCGTGATACTATATAGAAATAATCACTGAAAGTGTTCAGTATTCATGAGATATGTTGTTGTCCAGTCGTGAGACTACATATCTACATGTACTCTGAGAGAAAGTACTCTCCGTTGAGAATTCGATGAGAGACCCGTGTTTCCATACTCACGTCTGATTGCTGGGTCAGAGATTCGTATAATTACGAGTTTACGATTTTAGCCCTTGTCGAAAATCCACCATCTACACAACCCATTGCATTTTTCTAAATAAATTTTTATTAAATAGTCTTATAATTATCTTAATAAATATACTTTAATTAGATAAATAATATTTTTTTAATAAAGAATCATAATGACTTTTAAATTCTTTTCAACCCATTATATTTTTCTAAATATATTTTTATAATAAATTTATTAATAATCACATACGTAGAAATTAGGGATGACCCAGGTGGTGTTTGAGATTGGAGATGCATGGAGCCGGTGACGATAGTGATGGTGGTGGAAAAGGTAGTGGTAATTAGTGGGTTTGGTGGTGGGTTGCCATATGAAATGGCTCACATTTAGAAAATCAACGTCGTAGACTGTCTGAGAGTTTTCAAGAATTTGAGATATATCTTTTCTGAGTCGAATGTGTTTCCATCTGAAATGTCTCAACGTTTTATGATATAGTGTCTTAGATAAATGAGTTAGTATTTATTTGTGTTATTCAAATATAAGAACATACGATGTAATATGTACTGTAGAGTCCATTCAGAGTTCTAATCTTTTTGGACTATTTTAGAATGGTACGCAATTATTTATAGGAAGAATGAGTTTGAGTGATGTAATTTTGTTTTATTCCACATAGTTCGATGTTTTGGTTTTGTGCGGTCACTAAAATAAGGAATATGCAGAAGGGAAATACCATTTCAAATGATCAATAATATGTTTTTGTCTTTGCAAACTAGAAAACATATCAAATATCGTTGGTTTTGTTGTGAGTGAGGGAAAGAATAAACATTATTTGGGAGAATGTCAAAATATCAAACATACTGGAAAGGAATCATATCTATACTATAAGGGACAATGGTGTTTTTCTTATTGGGCGGTCATCTATAGTTTGGACACATAAAGGACGGTCATGATAAAATCAATATATGTGTTTTAAAAAGACAATTTAGGAACATAAAGGACGGTCACGATCAAACCACTACTATGTGTTTTTACATATGGATGAACATCTATAATTTCCTCGCAAATGGTATAAAGAACGCTCCAAATGGTATGTCGCCATTATTTAAGGCATAGCCATTACAAATTACCATTATTTAATGGTTACAAATTCTTATTAGTATTTATCTTCATTAGTCCACCATCGGTTACACATTCCCAATATCTTGTTTTAGTAGTCTCATTAATTACCCCGTGGTCCCCGTCAATAGCGATGTAGAAAAACCATTGACCAACAGAAAGAAGCGTATATAAAGTTGCACTGAGCATTTGTGATTTTCCAAAAGGTAAGAGGAATGTAATAACTGATCACGTTTCAATCTCGCGTCTGAATTTGGTTGCTCAATCTTCATTTATCTTCCCAAATTTTTAAAGTGGATGCTCTAAAGCATGTTGAGCTTTTAGGTAGTATCACATCTATTACACAAGGACATACTCTAGCTTACGAAGAAGTCCCCTCAAAAAATCCTCCTATTTACTTGAAAAACTTTGTGCCAGATTAGTTGGAGAATATATTCAGTTTACCTCCATCCGTAGATTTTTCTTTTGCTTAAACCATAATCAGGTGAACGTTTTTTTAGGGAATGAGTACTTTACTTGCAGACTTGCAGCATCTCTCCATCTCCACGTTAACGATTAACCTGTTTTTATTTTTATCATTGTCGGTAGCTCTCACTTGAAGTAGAGGCAGATTTTTGAAAAAAAGCATGTACGAGTTTGTGCCACATTACCCAAATATTCACGTATCCAAATATGTTCTTTTGTTAAAATTTTGGAAACTAATGGTTGAAATGACCCTGCCCGTCCACTAACTAATGTTGTTTTTCAAATTCATTGCGAGCTTCACTGAAGTACAATTGTGAACGGGAAATGTGTTCAAAGCAAGTGGTTAGTTCAAAATTTGCATGTGTATTCGAATGCTTTTTTTTTTTTTAACTTCATCATTTACATTTTATACGCATTTTTAGTTTTTTGTTGTACATTTGTCCAGTTCATTATAATTGAGCATCAAATATTAACATACAATGGTAAAATGTTCATCATTTACGGATTATGGTCCAAATTTTGTTTTTCATTTCCATTGGATACCTTCCACCTAAGGTGTAAGTTAATGGTGAATTTGTTTTTTAGGTTGTCCAGTTAGGTAGGCATGTGTATTTTTGATATTATTAAAATTATTTTTCTTCGCATATATCCATATTGTGGAAATTTCTGACAAACTCAAGTTTGGTTCCTTTCTCTTCTAAAAACCCATCATTAAGATTGTATATATGTGTAGCCCAAATTACAAAATCTACGGTTAAAAATAATAGTTTTAGATTAGATTCTTATTTTCACATTTTCAAATGGACAAAGTTAACCTTAATTAGTTATGTATAATATTAACAAAATTATTTAAATAAATAAATAAAAAAGATCCACAGATTCGGAGAGGCGTTTTTTATGGGCGTTATTTGTGGATAGTTTCTTCTTTAGTCTCAGCATCCCTTCATCTAGGATTTCAAATCTTGACGAGGCAATATTGTTCCCTTTTTTAGAAGATTTTGAAGACCCCCTGCCGGTGAAAGCAAATACAGAAGGTTCGTCATCACCATCCTTTTGTCTCTACCCTTCTCACTGTCACTATCTACAGAGTACAAGGTTCTTCATAATCTATATTGTCTTCGTTGAGGAGATCAAAAGCCAAGGAGTTAAAAGTTGTACAAGATTTTTTGGTTTTTGTCTTCTTTTTACCAGTAAAAATCATCGGGGGAGCATCATCTTCAACTTGTTCATTCTTTTTCCATTTTCTTCTACCTTTTTTTCATCTTCAATGGTACTTTTTTCGAATGAATCAATTAAGTTGTTAATCATGATTAAATTTGGTGTGTTTTTGTATTTTTATGGGTTTAGGGTTTGTCTTTTGATAGTCAACTTGTGATAGTTCAATCAATCACTTATGCCGTCGAGGATGTTAGACTAAGAAAAACTTTTCAATCGCAAGAGAGAATACGAGATCAATAAACCATAATGGGTCTTAGTGGTATTTTGTTTGATACATACTTCGAATCTTATACACAAGAACCGTCCGGCTCCCATATACGGAAAGGTAAAGCTTTATGTTTATAATGGGTGAACCGTCAAGCTTTTCCACGATGGATGAACCATAATAGGTCATGGACTCATGGCTATAATAATTGTCTTAATTTGTACTTTTCTACTTTTGTTGTTTGCTTTAAAAATTTGATTACAAGTTACTTAACACAAAATTGATTAAAAAGACCAAAATCAACAATTTCTGGGTGAAATGGACAGTTAGATTTTGATACTGTTTAAATGGACAAAAATGTAAAAATAAGCAAGATGTAACCAGTTTCATCGTGCCCATTTTCAAATATTTTTTTTTATTTTTAATTTACACAGGATGTATCCAGTTTCATCCTTGCTATTTTTTAAATTTAAGCTAGGATGTATCCAGTTTCATCCTTATTATTATTTTTTTTGGCCATTTCACCCAAACTATTTTTTACTCATCCATTTGAAACGTGATTTAAAAATATTTGGACAAATGTCCATTTTCGGGTTACTTAATGTGTCGCTTCTCGTTAATTTGTTCAGTTCTGAGATGTAATCCTATTTCATAACCATGTCCTTCCTTGTAGTAGTCGACACTTTCACATGTATCTATGAGGAACAATATTTTCTTCTTCTTGTTTCAGCTGAAATTAAATACTGTTGAAATCAATTAATTACAAATCATAAATTTTGTGTATCCCAGTTTTAGTTCTGATTCAATCCATATTATATGCTTTTTCGGTGTTAACTTTGCCCTAAGATCTGCTAACTAGCATCTTCAAATAATGTAGGACAAAAACGCCTCAAAACTTGCAAACAAGAGGCATTGAAAAAATTGGTGAGACTACCGTAGGTCATCTGTCTAAATATCCAAAGGAACGTATCTAAAGAAATATTATCTCACAAGGATGATGAGTTTTACGGTTGTCTGTTCTAGACAAGCTATACGAGAGATTACTATGCAATCCAAAGATATATATATGTGGAAGCCGACAAGATACATATGGAAGCTAAACGAGTTAATTAAGAAGAAAGTTTGTGCATTTTTTAGATTGATATGGTTTTGAAACAACATGTATTCACTTATGTTTTTAATGAAAACTTACACAGTATTCGCCCTTGAATTTGAATGAAAGATTCCTTTTTCACATTTGTTGAAGTGAATTTTTTTATTTTCATTGTTGTTAGGCGAGTGAAAATTTGAATTTTTACCATGGAAATTTTCACAAATGCTTGTGATAATTAGAGTTTTTTTTTACCATTGCGTGAAAATTGTAATTCTCCTCATCTGAATTCGTTGATAATTGGAGTTATTTTAGGGGCGATAACCGGAATTTTGAATTCGGTGATAATTAGAGTTATTTTAGGGGTGATAACCGGAATTTTTTGCTTTAGATGTGATAATTGGAGTTTTTTTATACAACGGTGATATTTGAATTTTTTTTAAAAAGAATTAGTTAGCAGAGGTTTTTAAGGGAGGGAACTAAGGTTAGTTAGTTTGACGGGAATGTTTGTTGGAAGTTATATTAAAACATTAATTATACCTATTTTTTTTAGGAAAAATTGATGTTTTTAATTTAATTAATTTAAATTAGTTAAAGGTTATTTGTGTAATTAATTCTTGTTCTAACTAACTATGGGTTTCTAATATATGTAATCTTATTGATGGGTTTGTGATATACAAAAATATAAAATTGGGCTAGAAATATTTTCCCCTTATTCATATTTATGGTACATATGTATCACACGAATTAATTTGATATTCTATTTTATCTATAAGATTACATATATTTCTATTTTATCTATTTTGGGCCTTGGACGGTCGGATAATATTTTGAGAGACAAACGTTGCATCCGACCATCCAGATAAAGATATTCGACGAAAGTAAGATTTGTAACCTCCATCAATTATGCATACATGCGTTAACCCTCATAATTAGTTCATTAAAAAAATTAATGTGCCAAAAAAAAATCCTTACAAATAAATGTTACAACAATGTAAAACTCGCATTTTTTGTTCAAGAGAATTTTGAAAAAATTTAACTCATATCTTTTTAAAATCGAATTAGCTCACCTTGATCAAACTACAAAGAACAAATAACATTAGAACATTTGTGGTTACAACATGTAAAAAATTTATTTCATTATGTTAAAGATTGTTGTCCTTCACCAACCTGCAAAGAACAAAGAATATTTTGTTAAACATACAAAAAAACATTTTTTATTTGACTTTTTTTTTCTCCTAAAACAATTAAAAAAAAATCTATATCCAAATAATAAATCACCAAAAGTTTTCACTTCAATCATAGGCTTAATTTTAATTTTGGTGAAAATGGGAATGTTATTTTATCATAGGCCTAATTTTAATTTTAATGAAAAAAGAAATGTTATTTTAAAGTTTATAATTGACCTAGATAGGATATGTAGACTGGCAAGCTTGCATTCTTCCTAGCCTTGCAAATTGGACAACTATCTAGCTTGGAATCACATTCCTTATCAAAGCTATATTGACACTGAAACCTCAATCTTTTCATAAATCTCGACTTTTTGGATGGGTTACCTTTCTCCTCTGCATCTACTAAGTTTATTTTGTTATCTTCTTGATCTTGATTGTCTTTTCCTCCATAACAACACGATTGAGCATCGTTATCTAAACTTTCAATTACTGACCCATCACCACCAAATCCTTCTTTATTATCATGATTCACCTCCAGCTTCTCAACTCCTGAGTTGGTGTTGCAAATATCGAATATGGAAAACGTGCAAAGTAGTGTTATATCTTCAACCAGAAATAGTTGCAAATATCGATGAAGATTCAGCATAATGTTCCGAATAGAACACAAAACAGTACCAAAGATCACCAATCTTTGGGGATCGACTAACAATTTACTATTTTACGCAAAATAAAATAATTTACCTGGCATTTTTTTCTTTAGAAATTATTATTTTAATCGACTACAAGTGTAGCCGAATTTATAATGAAAAATATCTAAGATTTTCATAGCTACAAGTTCTCATGGGCCAAAATAATCTTATTATATTTATTTAAATCATTATGAAAAAAAATTATTTCGTCTCATACCGTGTCGTTACGGCACGGGTTATTTCTAGTAAAAAAATAAGAGATGGCGTCACTCTTTGGCAATGTGGAGAAGAAGAAAGGGATGTAAGCAATAATTGCGTCAAATGTTATGATAGAATTGATATTAATATGTGGAACTCCAAGGTCCCAGTAACGGCTAACAATCGGTCTTTTCTGGTTACCTTTGTTTATGCCAAGGCTTCATGACGTAAGACATCCTTTAGATTTATGATTAACATTTTTATTATTGATTATAGGTATCTCGTATTTTTAGACTTTATTAAATTTAAGAAGTTATTTATTTTTAGAATGACTTTGGCTTCAAGCAGAATTAATCAGAGTTTCCTTAAATAGAGTTCTATTGTTTCCCTATAAATATGAGACAAGTTTATTGTAATTTATTATAATATATATTATTATCAATCAATATTGAGTTTTCTCAACTATTCATCTACTTTTACTACCAAATTTCTTTATTCACGCTTCCGTTCTGCATTAAGTGGCATATAGAGCTTCGGCTTCCGATCCTCTTTTTTTTTCATCTAAATTTCTTTTATCCTTTCGTCACATATATACCTATTAATATCTCCGTATCTTTTGTTCTGAACTCTATTATCAACTATCCTTTTATAATCAATTACAAAAAGAAAAAAAGAAAAAATTATTCAACCCGTTCGCCACTCCAACTAGCTATCTAACTCCTTTAAAATCCTAAGCTCCTTAGGCTCCACGTTGAACGGTGACCGTCACCCTCTCACAGAATTGCTCCGTTTCACTTTTCCTCAAAGGAGAGAAAAATAGGAATTCTCACACAAATTTCGCCCACAAAGCATAAAACCAAAGAACAAACCCTAAGAGCCATTTTTCTGTTTCGCTCACAAAACATTTAAAAAAAAAAAAAAAAAAAAAAACCTAAGAACAAACCCTAGGATATGCTTCCTCTCCTCTCCATGTTCTCTCTGTAGCCTTCTTCCTCTCCTCTCCATGTTCTAATTCTCTCCGTTTGATTCATCATCGTTTTCCTTTTTTGTTTTGTTTTGATTATCTAACTGTTTTGATTATACAAGTGAAAATCTAACTGTTTTTTGCTAACCCTAAAATCAGTTGTTTCCCTGTAGGTCCTGTCTGATTTATTTTGTTTTGATTATTTCATCTTATTCACAGAAGGAGTTGATGTTGTCACAAAGAGTTGTTCGAGATCACGATTTTCACTTGAAAGCAGTTGTTACAACCATCATTACTACTGAAGGTATGAATTCTATTTTTCAATTTAAGGTGTTCTTTTTATTGATTATAATGCAACATGCAGGTGATAGTGGCTTAATGCGATTAAGGTTTTTACTGCAAAACGCATCACGAGTTTTTTTTACCGCTGCTTTCTTTTGTTTGGGTTTATCAAATATGAGGTCTTTTGATGATTTTATTCAGTTCTTTCCTCTGTTTATCTGTTCATGGAACAATAAACGCTTACCCATTTATCTTCATTGTAATTAGTTAGGTTGGTGTGCTTAGGAGGAAGCCAGAGGAGTTGAAATTTCGCAAATAAATTATCTTGAGCTTGTTGTTAATCTTGCAAAAAAAAAGGCCAAAAAGTTGGTAAGTCATGCTTCTGTTTCTTCTTTGTTGGTAATTGGGAACTTTAGTAGAATTGTATGAGGCACATTGTTGCGATTTAATTTTTATCGAATCTCTTAATGTGGTGGCCACAGTCGGCAAGGAAGTGTCTCGTGCAATCGTTTACCAGGTAGTAGAAGCAGTGAGAATGCTAACATCTGATGAAAAGAAAAAACTAATCTTGGTTAAAATTTGACAGGTACGTGCTTCAAATTTATTAATTTTAATATTATTTGATTGATCATCTTTAGTCACCAACAATTGATCAAATTTGGTATTCGAAATTGCGGCAATGTTTTTTGCTTTATTTCCCCCCCCCCCCCTAAAAGTCTTTGCGTGGCCCTTCATATTGTAAGGAAAGCATCTAATATCTCTAATTTCATTTCATGGATACACTGTCATACATGACAGCTATATACTAAGCATTCTTTAGAAAGCTAAGTTGTCGAGCTATATTATAGGTGAGTGTCCCAAAGTGGGGTTCATATATGCCATGAAAGGGTATGAGAAATGGCTTTAAAATGTAGGCAAAACGACAAGGGCACCTGTTAAGAGATTCAGAGAATTGACAATACGTTCTTCCAGCTCAACAGTGCTATGACTTCTAGGGAAATTTTAAAAAATAATATGGCTGCAGGTTTGTGTATATCTCCACTCCGTATTCTTTAGAATGCGCACATGCAATCTTCTTTTCGTGTCTCTTTCTTGGTTATTACATATTTTCCATTATATGCAGAACTTTTCACAAATGTCATTACTCAAATGGATGCAGACCGGCATTATAGTGGTATCAAGAGGTTGGCAGTCTCTCAAACTTAATATCTTTATAAAGGTATTGGAGCTAAGTCTTTGAGGATTAAAATATATACAACTGTGCGTGGTACCTCCTGACTTGCAAATTAAAAGTCTACATTTGCAGTTTACAGATCTGGGGTTTAGCATGGACTTCTCTTGACCATAGAGGCAGCTGGCGTGTCCCAAGTGCAGGTAATTTTGAAAACTGTTGCTTCACGCAGTCAAAAGTGAAATAATGCACGAACTGTATTGGTACAAGCATCTATATGCATTTCCTTTTTTTAGCATGACTATGATGTGCTTGCGGTTTATTTTTTTCCTATAGTTTATCCTAAACATAATAGGCCACTTTTATAATAAGCTGAACATTAATGTTGCAACTTGCAAATTCTCTGTGTACTTCATCTTGATGTGAACCAGTCATTTTGTGTGCTGGTGTTTTTGATTTTTAGCCTGGTCATTTGACTCTCTATTCACATGTACTGGATGGATTGAGCTTTCAAAAAACGCCTTATCAATGTTATTGTTGCCGCTCTTGGTTTGAAATGTCCCCTGGAATCATCTTTTACGTTAATTCTGCAACTTGGTTTTCTACTAGCTCATGAAGTGGAACCTCCTATTAGATCTTCTTTCATCATATGCTAATCGGAGTTAGTTCTTATACTTCCCTGTCTCAAAGTTGTTTTTCCTTTTCATTTTTTGGTTGTTGATTTGATTTTGATTACAGGTCTTATTCTTATATTTCAAAGCTGATTATGCTCTTTATGAAAATTTATCGGACTAGGTTCCACCCAAGAAAGACGATGACAAAGGAAAAGATGGTGAAGTGGAACCTCCTATTAGATCGTCTTTCATCATATGCTAACCGGAGTTAGTTCTTATACTCCCCTGTCTCAAAGTTTTGTTTCTTATTCATTATTTGGGTTGTTGATTTGATTTACATTACGGGTCTCATTGTTATATTTCGAAGATGATTATAAACAACATGCACCATGAATTTCCATATAGGTAAAGAGTTACTACAAACATTTTATTAGGATGTTTTTGTTTAGGTTGATTTTTTTGCTTTTATTTCATGGTTATTTCTGTGCACATATATATAGTTAGGATGGAGAAGACGGATATCAGATTGTAAGGTGTCAAGCCAAAGTTGTGGGAAATATAATGTAACCGTGGATGTGCAATTTACAGGGTACCATTGAGATGGTTATGCCAAAGCAGGTTCATGTTTGAAGATCATGTATTTATGTAGTGCTGACAGAAATTGTCTTGGATTGATAGTTACATATGCTATAGCTTGGGAAGTTCTACATGTATGCAACGATTATCAATTTGTTGGCACGATTTATTTTATTTTACTACTCAGCGTATGCTTCGGAATTCCTGTTAGGAAGTAACAATGAAGATGCACACATCACAACTTTCTCTGACAGCTCTAATATGCTTTTTGGGGACACTTCAATCCATTGTTGTCACTTTCGTCATGGAGTACAAACCATCAACTTTTCTTTTATGATTGTTCAGTTGATTTCATATACAACTCTGAGCCTCTCCTCAGTGTGCCATTTCATAACTGCCTTTATTTGTTTATTTTTAAACCAAATTAAAGTTGAAGGAACCATTAATTCTTATTTGGCTTCCAAATTAGATGGTCATTTTGTTAGTGGCACACCGAGGAGAGGCGAGGAGAATCAAGTGTTGGTATTCAAAACTTGATTTTTTAGTGTTGGTATTCAAAATAACACAAGAATACTAATAAATAAATTATTCCTATGTTAAACTTTGGACTCATCTCAGAAGTAGTTTAGCGAGGCCAGTGTTCATTTTTTTATCAAATGGGAAAGTGCATATGAAGAATAGTTGACTCGTAACTAACCAAAACACATAATTTCTTAAGAATGATTATACTCTCATCAAGACACAACATGAATTTCAGAGTTCTAAAAACTTTAATAAGATTACAAGAAATGGGGACTTGCGCGAAGCCGAGCTTTACCAAATCATGTCGGGACTGGGGCGAGGCGAAGCCGAACTTTACCAAATCATATCAGGACTTGGGCGAGGCGAAGCCGAGCTTTACCAAATCATATCGGGACTGGGGCGAGGCGAAGCCGAGCTTTACCAAATCATATCGAGACTGGGGCGAGGCGAAGCCGATCTTTACCAAATCATATCGGGACTGGGGTGAGGAGAAGCCGAGCTTTACCAAATCAAATGAGGACTGGGGCAAGGCAAAGCCGAGCTTTACCAAATACAAAATATGGTGCATTGTATTTGTAGTTTGTAGTTGTAGATTGAATTGGTGAACCAAGTTTGAGAACTACGCCCTGGCACTGACCTATAATTTTTCTTTTCTATGGAATGAGGTTTTAGTTCTTAGTAAACCCTAATAAGTTATGTTGTTCACATTATCATTTAGATGATTCACTCCCAAGTTCCTTCTGATTTTAATGTGTAAGAAAGAATGGCGACAGCTATTACTGGCATATGAATGATATTCATCTGTTCTTCTCAAATCGGGGCGAGGCGAGGCGAGGCGAAGCCGAGCCACGCCAAATCAAATCGAGACGGGGCGAGGTGAGGCGAAGCCGAAGCTGAACCCGAGCTTTACCAAATCAAAAATATGATTAAAAGAAAACGCCCGGGCACAAAATCTAGTTGTTACACATATGGATCTTACTGTTTCAAATCTTCCCACATATTTTAATCTTTCCCGTATACATCTAATCACTATCTCTATCTTTAGTTTCTTGTTCGGCCCAACTACCGAACAAAGCTTAAATTACAGCCCATTATCTCTCTCCATGAGCCACCAAGCCCATTTATTACTTAAAATTTAACCGTTGGGCCGTTGACTTTTCTTTTCCCCTGGCTAAAACTAATCAATCCAATACCAATTCCCGCATCAACTATTCAGTGCCAATTACAATTTACTTGAGATTTTTATCATGTTTAATTTTCACGATGTATTTCGTGAAATAGCGGAATTACAAAAGGAAAATTATCGTCGACTTGCAAAATGAAAGATTACGTTAGATCGATTGGATTGGTCACAGCTCGTTACCCTTCATACTTCATAAGGTTACTTCTACAACAATACAGGTCCCGACACCAATATTTTCTTCGCCAATAATATAATCACCGTCAATACCTTCTTTGCAGGTTTAGTCAAGTTTGTCAATGGGTGAAAATGATTTGCTGGTCTTTTAGGAAAGCGGAAACTCGAGCATTCGGGCGTAGCAAATTGCCTAAACCTTTTTCAAACAGATACACTGCACGGGATGCTTTGAGTTTGAGAGATCAATCTGTAGGACTCCGGCCTAAACCAAGAAAATTGTCGTTTTAGAGTCAATTCGGTCACACAGAGGGATGAGGGTCGATCTGTAGGAGGGAAGCTGAGAAGCGTCTGAGAGATCAACGATGATCAAGGGTTGTGAATGTGTGATGATTTCTGCAAGTTGGTGAACTATTGAGTTCAGATGAGATAAGTTTTGATTGATTGAGCGATAATATCTTGTGGATCGAAGTTGTTGTTGTTCAATCGTGGATCAGAAACTTATTTATATTGCAAGAATAATAGACACATTGATCCCAGTAAGTGTGACGGTTTCTGGAGTGAAAGATGGGAAAGTGGGAAATCGTGGTTAAACTAGTTCCATGACGTGCAGAGACTTGGTTGATTGTCTATCCACTACTTTGGTAACTTCCTCAACTGCTTGCACGACTTACACACATTTATCATCGTGGGTGTACACTCGTGTCGTAGGCCGCCAGACCAAAACCCTAGTGATTATTCCCCATGTGACGTGATTTACGTCTCACGAATGTGGAGTCTGCAAGGCAGACGTGTATTTAATTAGTCAGTTCTTGACTTGACTAGACGATGAGTCTTAGCCTCGATAATTCGAGCATAATGAACGAATGTGGTTTGATATGAGACTCATGGATTGAGTATAAGGTGTCTGCTGGGACACAATGGTGGAAAGACGTTGAGTCTTGATAGATTGTGATATATTATTTTACCAGTCGAAGTAATAATGATATTTGGATCAGGCGTCGATGGGATTGCTCGATCAAGGACTTATTTTGATATGTCAAGTGTTCGACAAGAAATCAAAGATATTGTTGAATTATACAGAATGCTCATTTCTGATATAATATATCATGAATGACCGAATGACAAAGTGGGATCAGAAATATTGGATGTTCGTTCATTCGAACCATGTTGCTCATTCGAGCAAAATGTTGGCAGCAGGACCAAACATTAAATATAAATTGGAATATTGATTGCTGGATCAATAGAATTCTAGAATGTTGATAGTTGAACCACCATGAGGAATATTGCTCGGTCGAGTAATTGATAGTTGAATCAATGAGTTTTGAACCCAGTTGATCGTGTATTTTGCTAGCTTAAGCAATTTAGTATTGATATATGAGCAAAATAAATATTGCTTGTTTAAGCAAATATTGCTCGTTTGAGAAAATATTACTCGTTTGAGCAATATTGATCGATTCATGAATTATCGGTAGCATGACCAAGTAAAATATTAACCAAAAATACTGGTAGCTAGACCGAATATTATATAATTAATCAAGATGTTGATTTCTGGATCAACACAAAATTATTAGCGTTTGAACTTGCTCAGAATTATGGTTTGCAGAGCATTTGGTTTGAAACCCTAATATTGATCGATTGTTGATCAATTGATGATTTACTGAAAATCGATCAAATGAGTGAGAGAAGGATCGGCTACATGGGATGATGTTCCGACCATGTAGCTCCCAGGTTCTCGAATGATCATGCACCAAAGTCCTTTGTAGACCAGTTGGTGAAAGGATGATTAAATGTTCATTTAATCATTATTAAAATAGTGCTCGTCTGAGCATTATGTGGTAAAAACTAATTATGGAGAGAGGATGGACCGACCAAGGGGTATGAAACCGGCCCTGGTAGTCATGGGACCAACTGATGGTCGATTGATCAAATTCCAAGTTGTTTGGAAAGAGTTTGAACCTAATATGGAAGATTAATAAGGTCAAAATTATGATAGGTTGTGGGACCGGCTTCTGAAAGCCAAAGGTCCGACCTTGGTCGGTCAAGGTGGCATGTCGGGGTCACCATATTTCCCGTGACTCAATTATGAGAATTTTGATATTTTCTGGTGCGCGTTCGAGCAATATTTTGGATTTTCAGAAGAGTTTGATCTTGACTGAAACCCTCGATTTTGCTTGAATAAGCAAGTAAAACTTTGCTCGTGCGACTAATATTTTGACAATATTAAAATAAATGATATTTTAATATTTACCGTGAGAAGCGGATGGTCGTGTGACATTTGACTTTTTGGCCTTTTGGTAGTTTGAGCAGAATTGGAGAAATATGGAAAAATTAGGTTTTTTGCTCAAACGAGGAAATCTCATGAGATGAGAGAAGAAATAATAATTAAATGGAAGTGTGGGATCGCCCACGGCTAGGGCATGGCCGGATGGCTAGTGGGCCTGGTCCCCTGACACTCTTCCCTATTTTATGTTATTATTTTTCGTTGTCTGAGGAAATATGGAAAAACTAGGATTTTTGCTCAAACGAGGAAGTTTGCTCAAACAAGGAGTTTTCATGAGACAAGGAAAATAATAAAATAAGATTTAAAAATAAAACGGAAGGCGTGGGACCGTCCAAGGCGGCATGGCCGGCTGGTCGGTGGGCCCGGTCCCGTGCGCACCTCTCTTTTATTTTTGTATTATTTTTTCTTCCCTATTATGCATAGGTTTCCTCGTTCGTCCATATTTTTGAGTGCTCATTTATGCATTTGTGTTAGAACACTGCTCGGTCGAACTCGCAAGCGTTGCTATCTCAAAATTGTTTGTCAAGTGTAGTTGTCAAAACTATAAGTCTTGATTTCAAGTCTACTTATAGCTATGCGTCGGATTAGGATAGAATGTGTAGTTGAGCTTTAGACTTCACGGCGTTCATCGATTGAAGACAAAGAACTACTAAGGGGAGCTTGTGGAACATCATCAACAAAAGTTATGTGGAGACTTGAACTCATCTATCACTCAGAAGTCTATTCTATTCTATCTCCTATTGAGACAAAAGTCGTATAGCTATATAGACTTTACATTATACGCATTTGATATTTCGAGCTGAGTTTAACTCTCTTATATCTTTCTCGAAATATGTGTTGGAAAGTTTTTTGTTTTAACCACGTTCATCATTATTCTTGACGAAAGTCCAAAGATGATCATGTGAAAATCACCTGGTAACATGTTACATGATTTGTGTGAGACAATCATTTGATGTAGGTTCGGAATGTTTCGTATTGATCATTCGATCACTAGAAAATTGCGTATAAGCTAATAGTTTATGTGAGGAAGCTATTGTCGTCTTCTAAAAATGTTTCAATGATTGAAATGTGAGTTAAGAGTTAAACCCATGTCTGTATACATTACGGTTTGTGTACTTAGTGTACGAACTGTTTTGACGGAATTCAGGACCTGTAGTTTGCATACTCGTTCGCAAACTTATTCAACTGTTTAAGTCAGGGTAATTAAGTTTGCATACCCGTTCGCAAACTGATGTATTGTTGAAGTCCGGGAACCAATTTTTCGTACCCATTCACAAACGGTTTCAACTGAATTCGATCCGGAGCTAAAGTTTGTGTACCCGTTTGCAAACTGTCGGCTTGTGAACAATGTCCGGAACTTAAGTTCGCATACCCGTTTGCAAAATTAAGTGGTTCAAGTTCGTAAATTGGTTAAGTATGATTTCATACTCATGAACAAATACATTTATAAATTAAGGAATGCAATCTTTGCAAACCGTGGCTAAAATGTTCGTGAACTGATTCTTTTCAATCAATCCGATTTTGCTTCAATTGAATCTTGTATACTTCTATAAGAATATAAACAATTGAAAAACTCTATGAGTAACAAAATTAGATTCATTTGATTATCAATTTATCTAGAAGTGTTAAGATGAACAAGGTTAAGAGAAAATTGTTCATATGACTAACTTCGGTTAACTGTTATTGAGCCAACTCAATATATACGTTTAGGTACGGTTACCCATATCTAAATGAAGGTATATTTCATTTGTGTGTAACAAGCTAAAGACCATCTAACATTGAAAAGATATTAGCTTGAATCTTAAATCAGGTTTCATCTAACTATGAATATCGAATGCTTTGTTACCAAGGTAACATTGATTGCAAACCCTGATTTGAAGACTATATAAGGGAGAACTCTAGCAACAGGTAAACCTAATACCCACACCTCATGTGTGATACTAGTTGCGACTACATTCGATTCTCCTTTAACCTAGTTGCGACTAGAGTCGACTATAATGGTTTTAGGAAAAACCTAGGTTAAAGGAGAATCGACACTAGTCGCAACTAGTATCACACATGAGGTGTGGGTATTAGGTTTCCCAGTTACTAGAGTTCTCCATTATATAGTCTTGAAATCAGGGTTTGAAATCAATGTTACCTTGGTAACAAAGCATTCAATATTCACAGTTAGATGAAACCTGATTTAAGATTCAAGCTAATATCTTTCCACCGTTAGATGGTCTTTAGCTTTTTACACACAAATAAAATATACCTTCATTTAGATATGGGTAACCGTACCTAAACGTATATATTGAGTTGTCTCAATAAAAGTTAACCGAAGTTAGCCATATGAACAATTTTCTCTTAACCTTGTTCATCTTAACGCTTCTAGATCAATTGATAATCAAATGAATCTAATTGTGTTACTCATAGAGTTGTTCAATTGTTAATATTCTCATAGAAGTATACAAGACACAACTGAAGAAAGAATCGATTTTGATTCACTTGAATCAATTCATGAAAATTATAGCCGCGGTTTGCAAAGGATTGCATTCCTTAATATATAAATGTATTAGTTCATGAACAAACCAATTTTAGAACTTAACCCACTCAAGTATGCAAACGGGTACACATACCTAAGTGGTCGGACATAGTTTGGGTTCGCCTGTATGCGAACGGCTACGCATACCTTCAAACTCAGTTGAATTCCCGGACTTGAACTTTACGCAGGTACGCATACGGGTACGCATACTAAGTTCCCGGACTTCAACTACCAAACCAGTACACATACGGGTATGCATACTATGGTTCTCGGACTTTGAATAACTTGCAACAGTTAGCAAACAAGTACGCATATTGTGCTATATTCAATCAATGGTTAATCGTTTTAAACTCCATCTTAATCATTGAAACATTCTTGGAAGACGGGAATAACTGTCTTACACAAACTATTAGCTTCAAAGCAATTTTAAAGTGATCAATAGTTCAATACGAAAAAATCCGAGTCTACATCAAATGACTGTGTCACACAAATCATGTAAGATATTACCAGGCGATTTTCACATGATCATCTTTTGACTTTCGTCAAGAATAAACATGAACTTGGTGAAATCGAAAGCTTACCAACACATATTTCGAGAAATATGTAAGCGAGTCAAACTCAGCTCGAAATATCAAATGTGTATACTATAAAGTCTATGTAGCTATACGAATTTTGTCTCAATAGGAGATATAATAGAAATATACTTCTAAGTGATAGATGAGTTCAAGTCTCCACATACCTTTTGTTGATGAAGTTCCACAAGCTCCCCTTAGTAGTTCTTCGTCTTCAATCGATGAACTCCGTGAAGTCTAATGCTCAACTACACATTCTATCTTAGTCCAAGACATAGCTATAAGTAGACTAGAAATCAATACTTATAGTTTTGGCAACTAAACTTGACAACAAGCTTGAGATAGCAACGCTTGCGAGTTCGACCGAGCAGTGCTCTAACAATCTCCCCCTTTGTCAATTTTAGTGACAAAACTATCAATACATATGAATTACAAAATAAATAAACTTTGTAGCTTCTCATCAAAATGCTTGATTTCCTTGGTTCTTCAACATTACTTGAAATCTTCGTCACTTCCAAGTACTTCAGTGATTCTAAACGTGTTCAAATCAGCATCATAATTGTTGATGATATGTAGCCATAACAATAAGAAAACAATTATTCTCAATTATTGTTATACAATGTCATAATATTATTACACAGCATTAAAGTCCAATTGTATCACAACTTTGACAATAATCCTACGGTGATATGTATCACTCCCCCTTAGTCAATAATTCATCTCACAATGAAACCAATACCCCTTACATAATGATCCGTAATCCATATGTATTTGTAGTATGAACTACACATTAGTCCTCCCTCTTTTTGTCAAAATAAATTGGCAAAGGTACGAAAACTAGTGGGATCATAATGAAATTCTCAGAGAGATACTTCATGACTAAAAGAGAACATATCAACTTTGTTTCGATGATTTCACATAGTCGAAACTTAGTGTATTCATCAAGGAGTTTGATACAAGAAAACTCCTATAATATTCCACAGCCGCACTCCCCACAAAAATTTGGCAATTAAGCATAAGTTCAATTAAGAACTCTTCCCCATAAAATGTCATTCCCGAAAGAACAACAAGAGGGACCTTACTTTTGCAAGAAAAGAAGGATTTATTTGGACATTAACAAATTACATGAAACATGAATTTGTATCCAGAAAACTCAATTAAATTAACCACAAGAGAACATATGATTAATTTAGTTGGAAATGCTCAACATAAGAGAACTTACGGAGCCACACAGTACTTTCACATACAAGTGGATCAGGAAATATCAATACTGCGAAATATTCAAAGATTCATTCTATTTTTCATCAATATTTGCATAATGATATCATAGACTTAATCTTTGCAAATCAAAAGTTCATCTTATCTTCCATCAATATTTGCATAATGACACAATAGGCTTAACTTTTGATATATATGGGACAATCATAGTTCACGGACGCAAACACACATATCCCATAGCAATTTTTGCAATATATAAAACCAATAAAGATTAATATTGCAAAATCATCTTTCAAATAAACTTTAGAATTTAAATAAATAAATCTAAAAACATTACAAGATGAAAATCGTTGGCAATAGCAATGTGTAATCACAAAATAAGCTATTCCAAACCCCAGTTATCCTTCTTAAAACACAAGAATAAATTCACATAAGAATTTTCCTAGACATTAAATCCTCTGAAAAATTCTTTATCGTCCCCGAACTCCTTGTCGTCAACACCCATTGGAACATAAGGTTCATGAAGAAAGGAGTCAATTCCAACAAACTTTCTTAACTGATGTTAAACCAGGGCCTTCTGAATCTCAAGAGTCCTTAAAACAATAACCTTTATTTGCTTAATATCCTTCCTAGTTTCCTTCAACTCTTCAAGAACACCTGAAAACTTCTGAAGATTAGAGGGAATAGCCCTTGGTTTCATCATATTCTTCCTTTTTCTCTCTAAAGTTGTAGAGGAAGGAGACTTATTTTTTTCCTTCATGATTGATGACTTAACAATCATATTAACATCTTTTCTATCATACGACATAATGCTTGGAGTCTCTATACAAGTATGGAATTGTGAAAGAAATACACAAATAAAGCTCAAAAAGCAATCTTCTGATAAAAAGAGTTTTTCAGGGAAGGAAAAAGGAATGTTGGGGTACGAAACCTATATACAGAGAAGGATTCACGTACGACCAATTCATAACCCTAAAGAAGGTAGAATTGTCAATTTTAACCCCTTTTTTAATGGAAAAGGAAATTCTTTTCAATACAAATTTATGATATGAAAAGATCAATAAAATTCAAAAAAAAAACAAAAGCAACAAAAAGAAAAAAAAAAACTTTCTTTTCCTAAAGCCTGAACAGTGCAAAACTCTTGTCTCTTTGAAGTCAGGCACATGAGACAAGATGCATTTTCAACACAATTAAGTTGTGTTGGGGTGAACAATAATCTGTCCACCATACACTTCTTGTATGGAATTCTTAACACCCTTTTCCACATAATGTTTAGACCTTCTTCTTTTCCAGAGAGGTCT
Source organism: Papaver somniferum (assembly GCF_003573695.1). Classification (NCBI taxonomy): domain Eukaryota; kingdom Viridiplantae; phylum Streptophyta; class Magnoliopsida; order Ranunculales; family Papaveraceae; genus Papaver; species Papaver somniferum. The sequence continues at coordinate 161,915,341 of NC_039366.1, read as the reverse complement.
AATTAGTTCTTTAGAAATTAACTTTTTCGGAGAGGAATAAAAGAGTTTACTTACCTCAGATAAGTTAGACTTCTGAACAAGTTTGAGCTTGTTTGCTAATCGATTTGCTCTCCGTTGAAGTTTATTGACATACCTTACTTTATGTTTATACTTGTAACACATAGAGAGTTCATGACCCGTAGAAGTACAATAAGAACATGTCAATGTGGAGGATGGTTCAGACACCATAACTGAGCATGCTGTTAAACAAAATGAGGTACCTGAAACATGCGAAATAGAATTTTCAGTAGGCAGGGAAAAATCCATTTTATCCTCCATAGATATTGACGAAGTTTCTCCAGGAAGAATATCAAGATTGATGTACGTATTCCTAAAATTATCAAAATCAATATTTTCACTAAGGAGTGCAACACTTGGCTTTTCTTCATCTGAATCACAGTGATCAAACATCTCATCAAGAGTTGCAGCAAGACCTTTATTCCTAGTGTATTTTCTACGATTTGGACACTCATTATCAAAATGACCAAAACCTTTACACTTGAAGAATTGTTTCATATCCTCATCGTCGACGGTGTCTCTGTTTTTAGGAGGGGAACGGTCGTGAGGTTTGACTGATGACCTGGGATTATCTCTGATGAATTGTTTCCTTCTCTTCAACAGAAGATCTCCAAACTATCTAGTGATCAGTGAAACTGACTTGTCAAGATCTTCATCTGATGAATCAGTCTCAATATCATCAACTTCAGAGTTGCCAACACTTTTACTTTTATCAAGTAATTTAGTGTTCTTTTGTGCTTTGAAAGCAATATCCTTCCCAGATTTGGATGTATGCTCATGATCAAAGATCTTTATCTTACCAACAAGAGTATTTTTGGATAAGGTATCAATGTTATTTCCTTTAACGATGGCATGCTTCTTAGAATTGTATCTAGCTGGAAGGGATCTGAGAATTTTCATCACAATGTCCTTTTCAGGAATAGTCTTACCTAACGTAAAAGATGCATTAACAATTTCAGACGCTTTGTGATTAAACTCATCAAATGAATCTTCATCAGCCATACAAAGGTTTTCCCAATCAGAACATATGTTTTGAAGCCTAGGTTCTTTCTCAAAGGAATTCCCTTCCAATACAGTTTCTATGATATCCCAGGATTCTTTAGACTTAGTGCACGTAGTCACATGGTGTTGAAGATCTGGGGTAATGGCATGTATGATGGCATTTAGGCCGTCGGAATTTTACTTAGCAGCAAGGATCTCGTCAGGCACATACTTACCAATATCCTTTGGAAGAGTTACATCGTCTTCTGTAACAACCGGAGGATCATAGCCATTAACAACACGAATCCATGTTTGAAAATCACGAGCTTGTAGAAAAGCACGCATAGCAATTTCCACCATGAGTAATTTGAGACATCGAAGATTGGTGGAACGTTTATAGAGATAGCACTTCTGTCCATAGAGTCAGATTGCTACAAACACAGACTTATGAGGTCTTAAACGTGTTTGCCTGCTCTGACACCAATTGAAAAACCGGGGGTATAACAAACACACCCAATATTTCGTTTAAGCAATCTGTATGTACTAACTCAAACATATATCCAAGAGAATCAACTAGACAGTCAGAATCAATCCAGGAAAATACATCCAAGAGTTATATCTCAATTTCTCAAATCCATCTGCAATCGAACATATAGAAATCTGTGAGCCGGATTAATATGAGAAATAACTTGGATGGTACCAAAGACCAATATCCAAGTATCAATAAATTTATATCAACAACCAAAGGTTGGATTATCTAATTGATTGAACTTCGCACAACCTGTGATATTTCACTTATATGAAAATATAATGCGGAAAAGAAATAACACAGACACCAGAAGTTTTGTTAACGAGGAAACCGCAAATGCATAAAAACCTCGGGACCTAGTCCAGATTTGAACACCACACTGTATTAAGCCGATACAGACTCTAGCCTACTACCAATTAACTTAGGGTTGGGATGTAGTTGAGCCCTAACCAATCTTACACTGATTAAGGTACAGTCGCGTTCCTTACGCCTCTTGAACCACACCAGATTCTGCGCACTTGATTCCCTTAGCTGATCTCACGCACAACTAAGAGTTTCTACGACCCAAAGTCGAAGACTTGATAAACAAATATGTCTCACAGAAAAGTCTATTGAATAGATAAATCTGTCTCCCACAGATATACCTACGAGTTTTTGTTCCGTCTTTTGATAAATCAAGGTGAACAGGAACCAATTGATACACCGGACTTATATTCCCGAAGAACATCTGAGTAATATAAATCACCTCACAATAATCTTAATCGTATGGAAGCGAAACAAGATATTGTGGAATCACAAACGATGAGACGAAGATGTTTGTGACTACTTTTTATCTTACCTATCGGAGATTAAATCCCGATCAAATCTTAGAGAAGATAGTACTCAACAAGATAGAACAAAGTAATATCAGAACACACAACTACAGAGAAAATAGTTGGGTCTGGCTTCAGAATCCCAATGAAGTCTTTAAGTCGTTAACCTATAATGGTTTTAGGAAAAAACTAGGTTAAAGGAGAATCGACTCTAGTCGCAACTAGTATCACACATGAGGTGTGGGGATTAGGTTTCCCAGTTGCTAGAGTTTTCCCTTATATAGCCTTCAAATCAGGGTTTGCAATCAATGTTACCTTGGTAACAAGGCATTCAATATTCATCGTTAGATGAAAACCTGATTAGAGTCAAGCTAATATCTTTCAACTGTTAGATCGAACTTAGCTTGTTATACACAAATGAAATGTGACTTCATTTAGGTATGAGTAACCGTACCCAAACATGTGCAGATAGTTGGCTCAACAACAGTTAACCGAATTTATCCATATGAACACTTTCATATCAACTTTGTTCATCTTAATCACAACTAGTTCAAATGAATCAAATGAAACTAGTTATGGAGTTGTTCAATAGTTTGTATTCTCATAAAAGTATATCATACATATTTGAAGCAAAATCGATTTTGATTCACTTGAATCAATTCATGAACATTATAGTCACGGTTTGCAAAAGATTGCATTCCTAAATATATAATTGTATTAGTTCATGAACAAACCAATTTTAGAACTTAACCCACTCAAGTATGCAAACAGGTACGCATACCTAAATGGCCGGACATAGTTTGGGTTCGCCAGTATGCGAACGGGTACGCATACCTCCAAACTTAGTTGAATTCCCGGACTTGAACTTTACGCCGGTACGCATACGGGTATGCATACTAAGTTCCCGGACTTCAACTACCAAACCAGTACGCATACGGGTATGCATACTATGGTTCTCGGACTTTGAATAACTTGCAACAGTTAGCATACAAGTACGCATACTGTGCTATATTCAATTAATGATTAATCGTTCTAAACTCCATCTTAATCATTGAAACATTCTTGGAAGACGGGAATAGCTGTCTCACACAAACTATTAGATTCAAAGAAATTTTCAAGTGATCAATAGATCAATACGAAACATTCCGAGTCTACATCAAATGACTGTCTAACAAATCATGTAAGATATTACCAGGCGATTTTCACATGATCATCATATTTTGACTTTCGTCAAGAATAAAGATGAACTTGGTTAAAGAAAAATCTTACCAACACATATTTCGAGAAATATGTAAGCGAGTTAAACTCAGCTCGAAATATCAAATGTGTATACCATAAATTCTATATAGTTATACGACTTTTGTCTCAATAGGAGATAGAATAGAAATAGACTTATAAGTGATAGACGAGTTCAAGTCTCCACATACCTTTTGTTGATGAAGTTCCACAAGATCCCCTTAGTAGTTATTCGTCTTCAATCGATGAACTCCGTGAAGTCTAATGCTCAACTACACATTCTATCCTAGTCCGAGACATAGCTATAAGTAGACTAGAAATCAATACTTATAGTTTTGGCAACTAAACTTGACAACAAGCTTGAGATAGCAACGCTTGCGAGTTCGACCGAGCAGTGCTCTAACAATAGTCAGGGAACATTGAGACATCCTGAAGACGTTAACGCTCAATACTAGCATGAAATATGCGAAGTGTCGAAAGCTTGGTTGTGAGGATTTACTAATCACATATTCATGCGTGCTCTAAGAGGGTGTACGCTCGATCAGAGATTGTGTAATGAGCTTTTACGAATCCTAAAATATGAGTTTCACATATGTGTCTGAAGTCGTGTCAGAAATACGCAAGGTCATGATTTTACGATTTAGCCTTTGTCGAAAATCCACCATCAATATTAATTCCCCTGCTTAGTGAGAGACAGTCACAGTAAGCACTGGATGGACATTTTCCCGATTACACTTGAAATAAGCAACTGAGCTTAGTCGTAAGAGATATTACCAGAACCCTCGATTTGCTCCATTGTCGCGCACGAGCAATAGTTTGAATAGGAACTCTGGTAGTATGATAGAACATCGTCCGACGATTGTGAAGAGATGAGGCACCGTTGATTTGGGTGGTCGAACGCCCAATTTTGGTCATTTTACCGTTTATGGGACGGGGTCCAAAAAGGAAAAAGAGTTTAATTAAGTTTTGGAAATAAAAATTATTATAAAAGGGAAGAAACCCCATTTTTTCATTATTTTCTTTGACCGACCGACCATCTCTCCTCTTCACCTCCCTCACGTCCGAGCAGTGGAGGACTTTTTTTTCTTTTTGCCAGCCGCCGATCACCGTCAGGCCCAATTCCGGCCGACAGCACCGACCAGGTAAGAGAATTTTTTATTTATTTTCTTAACTTTCATGAGTTGTTCATGTTTAAAAAATAATAATCACGTGTACATGCATGCGTATACGTGTGAGTTTTCACAAGAGATTTTGTTTTAGAAACGAACGTCCGTCCATTAGTTAAAGAAACGAACAATAATCCCTAACACAAGAGAGATATGTTTTTTGAATAGACATGGTCTAATTGCAGTGAAGAAAACTTTCTCTATGAGCTTTCATGAAAATAAAATTTTATTTTGAATATGCGGATTTTCACAAAAATAGGAAAGACTCTCGTTCCATAGGCGAATGCTCGTCCGAACGAGAAAACAAGTTTTTTTTTAATTTACGTGAGTAATTCACGTCAAAATTTTATTTTACAAAATTTATGTGAGTTTCACTTTTTTTCTTTTGTAAAAATCAAATTTTTATTTTTGAACAATTGTGGAAAATAAACAATTATTTGCGACGAAATAATATCTTTATGTGAATTTTTATAATTTGATAGTGGATGTTCACACAATAGAAAATCGGTGGATGTTCACACGGTGAAAAATTATGTGAATTGTTCACGGTTTTATGAAAAATTAGTGGATGTTCACACAGTAGAGAATCACGTGAATCGTTCACGGTTTTATAAAATCAAGTTTTGATTTTTTGAATAATGATTTTTTTGCTCGTCTTTGTAGGTTTGAAGAAACGAGCAAATTCTCAAAGTTTTCGCGTTATAATCACTACAATTAGTGAAATTGTAAACATGTAAAGTTGGACTGTTACCGTTTTTTTCACGTGTTTGTTTTTGACGTATCCATGACTTCATATCTTTCGCCCCAGATAATAGTTATTCATAGTCACAACCACTCTTCCGGCTCTTCTGTGTAACACTCTAGAAATACCAGGCTAAAGAAGAAAACTTCTACAGATGTTCGTGCCAAAATAAATCAATCTTTCAGGAATGCTGGAAAGCTGATACATGGTGTGTCTCTTGATCATCTGAGAGTCTTCCGTGGTGAAATCAACTCTTTCTTGGCTTTAATGGATGCGGAAGAGAAGCATAGGCGTGATGATATATCTTAGAGGAAAATAGATGAAGATGAAAATCTCGCATCTTATCAGCAGAAACGGCGTCGACTTCAGCAAGCGAGACTAGCGGCTGAAGATGAGGTTCGTCCTTGTGCCGATGGTGTAGCTTATAATCAGACGCAGAAGAAGTTTAGTCTGTCTGGAAACCCACTGATCGCAAAGTTAATCCATATCTACCTAGTATGAAAGTTGAACGATTGGCCAAAGCTGATCTCCGAACCAAACGTGAAGAAGATGAATATTTAAATGCAATTTATGATGATCCTGAAGACCACTTGGAAAAAGTTTCTGGTGACTCTGAGGAAGAGCTTGAAGAGGATTCCATGGAGGATGATGATCGTGACGACGACGATGAATTCGATGATTAGTCTTACTTGTAATCTTCCTCGATAGTTTAATATTTTTATTTTTCGTAGATGTCATCTTGATCACTTGAGCAACTTTGTTGCATAGATATTGCATTAGTATTTTTTGAATAACAATCCTTTATTATACATTCTGGTTAATACTCTTACGCCTTTGATTGAATGAACTGGACCAATGTCCATGTGCATAAAAGTAGATCATAATTCCTCGAAATACGATGTGCACGAACGTTGTATGAGCTGGGACGTGTGACACGCACGTACAGTCAATCCCGAATTAGGATAGTGTCCCTTGACCGTGTCCAGTCATGGTCATGGACTGGCAGTTCCCAACATTATCACTTTTCTTTTGCGTCACCATATCAATCTTGTTTGAAATTTAGGGCTACAGTAAAAATCGTAACTGATTTGATTATCTGTAAAGGATAAGTATCCACCGTGTCTTGTGCATTGACCTTTAAGACTTAGGGTTTTCTACTTACAAGAATATATCTTCTTCTATTATTGAGTTTAATTACACAGAAGAAATTTCAATCATAATCATACCTCGTAACAACATGTATGACAGTAGTTCATCTTCCCAAAGCCCATCTCCGTCGAGGCAAGGAAGTGAAACCCCCAATCTGGTATGAAGTATTTTTCTTTTTTTTTTTTGTGTGATCAATGATGATTAAGAATATTTGTTGCAGATGAATTATGATGATCGACTTTCTTCCACTCCTTATAATTTAAGACCCAAACGAACCATCAGAATACCTGCTCGTTTCAAACCCGCTCGTAAGGACGCTGGAACATCTGTGAGTTTGTTTTTAATCAGAGATTTATTTGAGCAATTCTCTAAACCTTCATTCAACTTAGATGTCTCGCCCTTGCAGGTTGATGTTCACGTTGTTGATGCTGGGAAGAGAAGAAATGGAAAGTGATGACCGTGCTGGCAATAATTCAATCAACTTTGTAGATGCTGATTTTGGAGCTGCTGTTCGTGAGTACCCGACAGCTGGACTCCCATTTGATATCCTTATGGAAAATTCTTTCTCGGATAATCAACTCATTGGTGGCTTTATCGTGCCTAAGTGTTGTGCATCTCTCTACACCGGGATCTGGAGAAAGTAAGGGGATATTTCCACTACTGAAGTGTGGAAGAACTTTCTGCCGATTCTTCTGGCCACAGTTGCTGGACTGTTGCCCATTATTGATGAAATGAATAATAAAATTATGCGAGACGTCAGGAACAAAGAGATTAACCGATGGGATGACATGATCTCGAACTGTGAGACCTTGAAGTTCAACGTAGGTTGGCTCTGTCGCCGACTTGAGGTTATCAAGATTGATAGAGAGGATGTTGCTGCTACTATGATTTCTGCTTCAACTACCATCATGGAAGAAGAGAAGGCGCTCGCGCTAGAGTCAATAAGGGTTGACAAGGCAATTCAAGAATTGAAGGTGAAAACCAAAAATTTCCAGAAGAGGATTAAAATGGTATTCGACAAAAATTATCCTTTGCTAGATGGTTTTCTCGGAATGAGCGTTTGAGGTTGTTTCCTGTAGGTTTAAGATTTATTTCTATAATATAATAAAGAAATATGATTTGTTTGGTGTCCATGGTTGGTCTTTTTTTGGACCAAAATGCCCCTCCGGGTTTTCTTTAGTTTTCCTACATATCATTCGGATTTTAGTAGATTTGGAGAACTCCAGGGGCAAATAAGAATCCTCTGTTTTGTCACAACAAAATCATCGTTTTTTCCTCCTCTTCCATAACTAGAGGAAAACCATCACCACCATTACAAACCAGACCCCCATAAAATCCACCACCGGCAACCCCATCGCCACTATTATAGAAAAACACCACCACCACTTCCTTACTCTCTTCTTCTTCTTCTTCTCCGAATTGTTGTTGTTTGCACAAATTTTCCCCCAATTTTGTGCCCTAATCTAATTGTAACATCAACTCTTCTCAACTCTCCCAACAATCTCATAATTTACCTTATTCAATTCAGCACCACCAATTCCAACTGGATTTAAAATCGAAATTGTTGCATATCTTCCAATTTCGAATTTTGAGTTGAAATTGATATTCTCTGAAGTGAATCATCTAAAAACACAAAACCCAGTTGATATAACTGGATCATCAGCTTTATCTTGAGCCGTTTATCTCTTTAAATCTCTGCATCTACCATTTTAACACTCCTGCATCTTACTACCATCATTAGCAAAAATTATGCTAATTTGATAGGGAAGAAAACAGAAATAATATGATTACACCAATGGCCTCGCATGCGATTCAAGTATTGCGACATACAATGTAATAGAGGGACAAAGAGTTGCGGGGAAACAAGATTCAATATGTATCATACAGGTGCAAAGAAGAGGAAAAGAATGTGAGCTCATGTTTCGGATGCAAAAGAGATGATTTTACCTATTATATTAACTTTTGTGATTAAAATGCCTCAAGGCCCTTACCTTACACTTGGCTAGGCCTGTCAATGGAAGAATATCCATCGGATATTTAGAATTCTGATATCCGACAGGTTAAGCATTATCGGATATTCGATATCCGATAATATCCTATAGGATATCAAAATCAGATATCGATTCCGATAGGTTAAGCTATCGGATATCGGATATATATCCGATAATATCCGATTCTGACAAGAAAAACAACTAATCAACTATTGTCTGTAAAACATATGCAGAGCAGCAAAGGTGATATTTAAGTTAAATTTCTCATACATACCATCCAAATTGTCTTCAAAAAGTCTTAAAACATTACTCTTAAGTAGTTATGTCTCTAAGTAAGTCTCTTACACACACATACATGAAAAGAAACACAAGCAAATGCGATAGAAAGTAAGATAAGTATCTGTCACTCTCCTCTCCAGGCTCCAGCCTCTGACCCTCTTGAGTCTTGACTTCATTCGTCGTTGATTTCCAAATATTCCATATCTGCATCCAGACAAACACACATAGATTAGATCCAAATTGAAATGCTAACAAGTAACAATAAATAGAGATTAGTAGTATTTAAGAAAAAACATCTAAGTAGATAGTTTGTTTTGTACTTCTCATTGCTCTCTAAATCAAAATATACTGGTCAAAACCAGCATCCGGTATGCTTTTCTCTTATGTAGTCATAGCATATTTCAATAGGAACTAAGAAGAATAACAAATTACAGATGGATCCATGCACTGAGTTTAAGAAAAAAAAAGAAAAAACATATGTTACCTTCACAAATGAAATCTGGCAACCAATCGCTTAAGCACAACAATGCTTCAACAAGCTCTGGATCTAATGAAGCTCTGTGTGTTGTAAGCACTCTACCACCTGCACTGAACATTGATTCGGATGCAACACTGGTGACTGGGATAGCCAAGACATCTCTTGCCATCTTTGCAAGAGTTGGGTACTTAGGTGCATTTAGCTTCCACCAACTTAAGATTTCAAACAAATACTCATATTTTGGTGAGCCTTTGGTAAGCATTGGTTCTTCTAAATACTTGTCCAACTCAGACTTCTGCACCTCAAATTCAATGTTCTCCATCATAAAAAGAGCTGTCAATTTTGTTTTGAATTTGTTATACTCTACTGCATAGCCAGTTCCATACAACTTCTTATAACGAAACTCTACCCATTTGGCTTTGTATCTAGGATCTAACACAACTACGATGCCCATAACCAAATTACTTTCAAGCCAATAAACATCGAACTTTTCCCTCATCTTCAACCCCATTTCTCTGATATACGCATACTCACTGTCTTCCCATTGTTTGATGCACTTGTTAATTTCATAGACCCCATTGTAGTACAGATTTGCAGTTGGATACTTCATCCCTACAAACCTGGTTGAAACATCATTAAACACCTCTAAACACTTGCAAATAACTACCCCTTGTTGCCACTCGTCTTCACTTGGTATACAATCTAATTCAGGATCAAGGACAACAAATCTTTGAAACCCTTTTTTCAACTCAATTGCATTTTTAAGCATAAGAAAAACTGAGTTCCATCGAGTGTCCACGTCAAGACTAACTGCCTTTCCAGACAACCTACATTGTGACAGTTCCGTTTCAAACCTCTCTTTCCTATCTTGTGAAGCTTTAACATACTTAACACAATCTCTAATTGATTATACAAACTTAGCAGCAACTTTCATACCATCTAGGAAAACCAAATGAAGATTGTGCAAATGTGCAATCACCTATATTAAAATTGATGATATCATATTCAGGATTATGCTGTTACACATCATTACTGAAATTCAACTAAATATAGTAAACAAGGATGTAAATTAAGATACATTATCAGAGAATCAGAAACATAATTCCAAGAGAATGATTATGATACCTGATAGAGCAGAAACCTTCTTTAGAGCCTTTTGCTTGTCTTTGTTGTCAAAATTAACTTCTGTTTAACACCAAAAAGATAGAAATCAGATTCTTCACATAAAGAAAGTAAAACAGAAACTGCAAGTGTAAACCCATCTCAAAAATAGATCAATTCAATCAAACCCTAAACTAATAACTATCAATATTGAGTTATTCTTCAACCTCAATGCCTCATATTCTTATTTAAGTTAAACCCATCTCAAATCTTTCTCTAATTTCATCCATACATGTAAGTCATATCAAACCCTAATTTTTGATTGCAAGACAGAAACCCTATTTTCATGTCAATCGATGAATCGAACAAAAAAATTTAACAAAGAAAATAGAAGAGAATTAGTACCTGATTGAACGGGTGAGTGATTGGTAAACAACTGAGTGAGTGAGTGATTGATCGAGAGAGGCAGAGACAGAATGGATACTCGAGAGGCGACTGAGAACAAACGGCGAGAAACTGAGAAGAGAAAAAAAAATGAAAAAACGAGATGACTTCTCGAGTCCTCGAGTAGTCAAATAAGGATATGGGAAAATTACAAGTACGTCCTTAACATATCGGATATCTAAACAAACGGATATAGCCTAATCCGATTCCGATATGTTAAGGAAGAAATATCCGATAACATATTATATCCGATATCCGATAAAACGGATAAAATACTATAGGACATCGAATAATCGGAAACGGTTTCCGGATATCGGATAGATATTGACAGGCCTACACTTGGCTCTCATGCGCACATACATATTGTAAAGGTGTTCGCGGTTAAAAAAAAAAAACTATACACAATACATAATTGTTCATAGACGAAATACTGCTCCAATTGATCAAAAAAAAATAAAAAAATACTGCTCCACACGGATATATCATAAAATTACCTGGCTAAATTGGGGACTACTCCAATTAATTTGGGCCTATGACTACAGGACAAAAAAGGTCATTGAAAGGTAAAAAAGAACACCCCTTATCCAATTATTCTTTAAAATGGCTAATTTATCCCTTGATTAATTAGTGTTAATCGGGTGATTAATTGATGTTTAATCAAATTAGACTAGAAATTAACTAATTTTGATTCTTCATCAAAACGTGATTTATTTTATTTTATTTTATTTTATTTTTATTTTTTTGAAAAAACTCGTCCAGAATCGGTGGATGTTCATGCTCCCATAAACCGATTGTAAGAATCGATTTATAATACTTAGAACATAGACCGATTATGAAATTCATGAGTTTTTCTGTGATTTTTTTCGCCAGAATCGGTTTATGTTAATGCCCACATAGACCGATTGTTAATTTGTGCATTTCTTCGACTGTTTTGCTCATAATTTCTTCGTCCGATGTCGGAATGACCTCATTCTTTTTGCGTTAAATTTCAAATTTCATGCTCAATAATATAAAGATAAAAATTTCAAGATTTGTGCAAAGATTCAAACATGGTTAATGAATCGGTTGATGTGTGCATCAGCATAAACCGATTGTGGTTGATGTTCATCACATCAACCCAGAATCGGTTTATGTAATAGTAACATATCTACCGATTTTGGGGAACATCGATAACAATCGGTTTATGTAGACCCTTAAATAATCCAATTGTGGGAATAGCATTTAAGAAATCAAAGGTTGTACAATCGGGTTATGTGGACATACATATAATCTGATTCTAACCAAAAAAATGTATAGAAAAAAAAGTTCTCTTCCATACCAGAATCGGGCTATGTACATTAACATAGACCGAATGGTTCAATATTTCAAACCAGAAAATACGTTCAGTATAATCAGTCTTTGTGGGCATGAACATAAACCGTTTCTAAATAAAATCGGTTTATAAGTACATTGACGTAAACCGATTCTAATAAACCCAGAACACTTTGATTTAAAAAAAAATCGAATTTTGAGTGATTGCATGTTGCTAAAACTAATTTAGGGGATTGGGTTGCAAAAAAAATACTTGATTCGTGCCATTGCATCTGTTTCTATGACAATCGAAGATGGTTCGTATTAGGGGAGAAGAAGATAAGAAGAATCGTTTGGAGATGGAGATGGAAATGAATTTGATTTTGATTTTGATTAAGTTTTTAGTTTTATGATTTTGATTTTAGTTTTTATTTTGATTTTAGTTTTTAGTTTATAAGTTTTTAGTTTTATAATGATTGATCATGATGTCAATGAAGGAATTTGTTAGATCATAGCTCGGTTAAACCCACCAAGCGTTGGTATGTCAAGTTTGGTTGTCATATTTTAGTGAATTAAAACTCATGTTAAGAGTCGCTTGATTATGTACTAGAGTCAACTTCTTATAGGATATCTTGAAAGTATTAGGATTTGAAACTTTACAAGTATTGCGAAGACTTGAAGATGTGAAGTAGCAAAGAGCTACAACGATAACAATCATCCATCCACTTGAGGTTAGTGATATTTGACTTGAACTGTTTCATTCCCTAACGTATCTTTCAAGTCGTGCATATTGAAAACAAAACTGCGAAGCATATTTGAACTCTAGATAAACATAGTATTAAGGAATACAATACGAGGTTTATTGCTTAACCATTAAACTTTGTAGATAAGACATCGCCATAATCAATTGAATGCTATTGTGATTATGTATGCGTATGAGGTGAGGATTTCATCCTAGGGAACAATGTTTTACATGTGTTCTAAGGAAGTAAGTTCATAAACTTGTTTGTGAACCGAAAAAGAAATTGCCAGGCGTTATTGGTTTTGTTATTCATTGCATATCTTATGAACAACTAATATGTGTGATTGAGTATAACCGTTCACGACTTGTTGTGTTCTTGATAGAACTATTCACAAAGTCCTGACTTATGTATTGGTATGACTTTTATTAGTGAAAACTATCTTAAGTAATCACCTGAGATGGTATGATCGGGTTTGTGATTTTATGTCTGATCAAATATGGGAAAGGGGAACCGATCCTAGTAAGAGGTGCAGTGCATCACAAAAGGGAACCGATCCTTGTATGAGATGCAGCAAGGTTTATAGCAGAAAGGGGAACCGATCCTATGAACATGTGCAACACGTTTTTAGGCAAAGGGGAACTGATCCTATGGACATATGAAACACATATAAGTTAGATACCATATATATGTGTGGAACCGATCCTAGTACCTAGTCAACCGAATTTTGGAAAGCTAGTGTGACTATGCACAATACTCACATGGAAGGTAGAACCGAAACTTGTTTTGGTAGAACCGTTAAACCCATGATTTGTGATTGAATGTTATTTGATCAATCGCATAATTCTTGAAAGCCAGATGAACCAATTCTAAACTTGTTTGGAAGTGTGGCAAATCGGTTTCAAGGTTGTAAGTGTGAAAGAGAACTTACAAAGTTAAGATGTCGACATACCTTGAACACGTGTTATTAATGTTTATTTCTTTAATTGTTCAAAGTTATTCCTTAATATCTAAGGGAAGAGAATCCCAGGATCGAAACATAAATAAGTTAATAATCTTTTAATTAAGTTATTTAACTTCATTTTTAGGAAAATAAGAATTAGTAATGTGCATTTACTAATTAGTGATTTTCTGAGAGATTTCGATCATTATTTTTGGACAGAGCATTTCCAGGAATTATGGAAACCGAATTTGTGCTTTAATGAATATCTTTAGCATATTTTCAGTTTTGGAAATTCCTTGGTGGCAAAACTTCCTTGTCTGTGAATACTTGAAGTTTTCCTTTCTAGCAAACTAATCCTTCGTAACAACAAACTTCCTCTTTGTTGTGTTGTTACTGGTGTAGTCTCCTATTCAGAGAGGAGAGTAACCTAATTAGGAGAAATCTCTTACGGCCGCTCAGTTTAAAGTCTTCTTTGGGATTGAGAAGCTCTACTAGTACCGTTGGTGGGAAACTAGATAATTGCGGTTTATCTTTTGTTTTCATTGATTTGATTGACTAACGGTGGTTGAACTTTAATTTCACCTAGTTTGTTTATGCTTGAAATCTTCTCTTCTGATATAAGATTCACTCAAACTAGTTCAGAGTTTCGACAGGGATCTTTAGACTGTTGTTAGTTCTAAAGACGATCTTGTGATAATCCATTGTTAGCAGACTCCGTTCTGTGCATGATTGATCACAAGAGATTCAAGTGATTGTGTGCAGGTTTTTACTGAAGATCTAAGAAGATTTGAAGACGAAGAATATACTGAAGATTTCTGATTTGTGGGATCATAATCTTTGGTGTGCACAATACTTGTTTCGGTAAAAGAGGATCCAATTAATAATCGGTTTATCCTTGTGATAGATTGGACTGATTAATTGAGTAGATCGGCATCAACACAATTCTTTGGATTAATAGTGTTGTTGGCTTAATATTAAACGATTACTTCGGTAATTGAACATAAGATAGATCTAAGGACCTGACGAAGGAGTTTATGTTAAGATAAACAGAAGAGCCTTTGTCCGACTCATATCACTTGGTTGAATAGAGCTGATACCAAACAGATTTGTTGTTCCTTTACTGTTTGGAATACGAACCAAAGGAATTGTTCCAAGTACGTGACTTATTCATAGGTCGGATATGTGGAAATACATACGGAACTAGGTGAACTATAGGTTTATTTGCTTGGTCTCCACTATACGAAGTTAGGTATAATTTTGTGTAGCGGCTTAATCTTGAGAGAATTCAATTCTGGACAAGGTCCCGGGGTTTTTCTTCATTTACGGTTTCCTCGTTAACAAAATCCTGATGTGTCATTTACTTTATATTTCTGCATTATAATTGTTTTATTATAATTAAAGTAAATCACACAAACGTTAATTCCTATTTACTTGATAAGTGAATCTTATTGTGTTTGGTTAAGTCCGAACCTTTTTATCAAGTAACATACTTCGTTGTTGTATTGTCTCGATCTCGTATCCATAGACGATCACACGAAGTGTGAACCGATTTGTTGTATTGTCTCGACTCATTCCATTGACAATCACTTTCGGAGAAAGGACTTATAGGTAGGAAAAGTTTTAACTTGAGGTATATTTGGGTGCCCTCGCCTTTTCAATTGGTATCAGAGCAGGCAAACACGAAAAGATCTAACAATCTGTGTTTGGTACGATCCAACCTATAAGAATAAATCAAAGGATGGTTCAGTTAATGTATGTCAAGATAATGAGAATAAGATCTCAAGGAAAACCAATGGAAATTGGTCTCGAAAGTCTTTTCATAAATCAAAGAAAAAGTCTTTGACTGTTGACTTGACTGTGTGTCAGGTTACTGATCAGAAAAGAGTGAGTTTGAAACTCAAGAAACATGTTTTGGATTCGACTCCAATTCACAGTGAAAAATCGTCTGAAAAGAGATTTGATTCACTAGTCTGCCCAACCTCTGAATTTCTAAAGATGTTGGAAAGATTTTTCAAACATGTTGAAAAATATTCAGAAAATGGAAAGGTTATTGACAGTCTAGATGATGTCACAGAACTGATTGTTCAACTAAATGTAAGAATATGTGAAGGAAAGCGAGAAACACTCCGTCTTCAAAATAATCTGGCATATTATATGGAACAAAAACTGGCCTTGTGCAAGGAAGTTTATCAACAGACTACAGATTGTGAAATTCTTACTCATTCGCTGGAACATTCACAGATAAGGAATAAGGTCCTTATTAAAAAGCTTCTTACTATAACATGTCAAGAGGTATATCTGAACATGTGTTTAGAAAAACATTTCCAACAAGGAATGAATACCTTAAGAGGACATAACATCTTAAACAAGAGACGTTAGCAAACTGTCGAATGGCAGATCTAGACTACACGGGTTCAAGATCAAAGAACATACCATCCTGGGCACAAGATGTAATCAAGGATATTGCATCTCGCAATTTTCCTAACAAAGAGGATGGTTTCAAAACCCAAGAAAAGGAACATGTTAATGCTCCCAAGACAAAGGAGGAAGATTCTCTTTTAAAGGTATTTGATGAGGGAGTTCCTCATCCTAATGCTTAATTGCATTAGAATGTGCATCCTTACAATGCCCATTCTTCGGATATAAGGACGCATATGTACCTGGGCAATCTGAATCCTACAAATTTCTCTTATTCAAGATAGAGAGAATACACAATCTACCTTACGAAAACTTTAATCATTCTTATGTGTAGAAAGGTTGTCTTACAACAACTTGTGTAAAAAGGATTTGTGTAGCTGTTTGAAGTATCTCTTAAAACCGTTTTTGGAGATAATATCTTTGGAGAATGTTGTGTTTCTGTAACACATTAGATGTGAAAATTATTTTCAAATCTTGTCAGAATTATTTATTTAAGGCTGATATCTATGTTTGGAATGTGTTAAAGGTATTTCAAATATATGTACTCAACTTGTCTGAGAACTTATACAAAAGGATGTATTCTCAAACCAGATCTCAAGCACAACTTCTGAAAGCTTTGAGTGGAATGACTTCTAAGGAAAGTGTTCATCTTGATAATACCTTCAAGAAATCTGGTTGTGAAAATACCGATAATGAAAAAGAAGATGTGACTCATCTCCTTGCTCAAAATAGCTTGGATGCTAAGGTTTATATTATCAATCTACGTCAAGTCATCCTCAGTACTATTGAAACTCATCATAGACAGGGAGCATTACTAAGAACTGTTATCCGTAACCAAAGAAAACTGATTAAACTTGGAATCTGTAATAGGGAGTATGCTTGGAATATTAATCGAAAGGTTAATGCTTTATCCTGTGAACATAACCAACATATTGTGTGCAGAATCCGAGATATCAGTCGAGATGTTGTTGATGAAGATCCTGAAAAATTTGAGGAAATTGAAGATGATCTTTGAAAATCACCTATGTAAAGGTTGTTAGAGATTAAGTTATTTGCTGGTTTACTTAATCTAGAAAAAATAAACATCAATTTTTGATTTCTTTCAATGATTGTATTGGTCTATTAAGAATAAAACTATTATGGATAAAATTATTTGATTTATAATTTTTCTTGTGATAGTTTTCGGTTTACATAGCCTGTGCTTGAATGCTTTTATTTTATTGCTATGTATGTTTATGGGATGCTTGATTTCAGTTACCTTAATATTCGATCTCATATGTTGTGAACCCTTGTGGTTTGGGTGACTTTTTGATTTAGAAGGATTAAGTTGTAGCCCATGTTGATAGGCTTTATCAAAGAATCATGAGGGGTTCTGGTAGAAACAATATGTGAAAAAGTCACAGTATGTTGAATCGGTTTTGGTTTAACATAAAAGCATATGTGTTTCGACGGTTTTCAACTTTTGCTTGCAATTGTTAAAACCGATTTTCAACCTTTCTCTGGTAAAGGTTGGTTGTTGTTATTATTTTGTTTTTACATAAGGATGACAACATGATGATATTTCGATATCAATTATCTCTGGAAGAAGATGCAATCATATTGGATAAGTGGATGCAAAATTTGAGGTAATAATCTTGTTAGTTAATTGTTTTCCTGTTTAAGAAAAGCCTGAGTTTATTTCATATATATTTATTGCTTTTACTTAACAAAATTTCGGTACCATTGATGTTTATTCCATGATGTGTGTATGGATGTATGTATGATTCAATTGGTTTCGGTTAAGAAAAACTTTTGTTATCTTGCTTTATTGTGTGGTATCAATTGTTTAGCCTTACAAAATTTCGGTGCAATTGTGGTGCTTTTAATGTCTATGTTGTTTCAATTGCTTCCGGTTGAGGTGAATAGTTATGCAAGTTTATTTATTTAAATTTTATGAATTATTTATGGCTTAACGAAATAAAAGTTTTACGGGATGAGTTGTTTAGTCCAATTAGATTCCGGATAAGAGAATCTAAGTTAATTCTGATCTTAGTTAGACTTATTGAAGTGAGGTTTCGGTTATCCAAGTCTAATTGAATGCCTTAACAAGAAATGCTAGTTAACTAACCTAGTACTTGTCTTGTTTAAAATTGAAAGGTCTAAGTTTATGGATAATTAGAACCTGATGAGAAAAATAGAGTTATCTTTATTTTGGTCTTATCGAATTAAGCGATTGTTTTTGTACAATCGGTTTAGCAAAGGGACTAAGGTGCTTAGTTGATTTTTGGTTTGCTAAACTAAAATGGGAAAATTGTTTCGGGCAATTGTTTCCTTGGTAACATATCAAAATAAAACTACTTGTAGTTTCGGTTCTTGATATTGGTTATCAGAACATGGTGTGTGGAACCCTCATGCCTAACTCTACAGATTGCAAGTCTATTTTGAGATTTGTAAGATTCTTTACGTGTTGTCCTTTATTTTTTCGTTTCTTTTTCATTTTGTGACAAAAAGGGGGAAAATATATGGAGTAAACAAGTTATACTGGCATTTATTTTATATTGATTGGTATTGCTAAGGAAAAGAACGTTGGTGCTTAAACGTTTTATCTAAATGAAAGAGTCAAAGCACATACTAAGGGGGAGTAAAATATCATATGAATTGGTATAACAAAGACGTGCGGATTGAATATCTACCTATAGGGGAGTATTAGCTTTGTTATTATAATGTCAACAACGGCATTTTCAAGGATTGAATGTAAGCATTTTACTGTGCTGTTGAATTCGGGAATCAAGCGTATGTGTAATGAATTCTTGTAATTTTTTTATCCATATGATGTAAGAGTTTTGTCACTAAAATTGACAAAGGGGAGATTGTTAGAACATAGCTCGGTTGAACCCACCAAGCATTCGTATGTCAAGTTTGGTTGTCATATTTTAGTGAATCAAAACTCATGTTAAGAGTCGCTTGATTATGTACTAGAGCCAACTTCGTATAGGTTAGCTTGAAAGTATTAGGATTTGAGACTTTACAAGTATTGCGAAGACTTGAAGATGTGAAGAAGCAAGGAGCTACAACGACAACAATCATCCTTCCACTTGAGGTTAGTGATATTTGACTTGAAATGTTTCATTCCCTAACGTATCTTTCAAGTCGTGCATATTGAAAACAAAGCTGCGAAGCATATTCGAACTCTAGATAGACATAGTAGTAAGGAATACAATACGAGGTTTATTGCTTAACAATTAAACTTTGTACATAAGACATCTCCATAAACATTTGAATGCTATTGTGATTATGATGGGTATGAGGTGAGGATTTCATCCTAGGGAACAATGTTTTACATGTGTTCTAAGGAAGTAAGTAGATAAACTTGTTTGTGAATCGAAAAGGAAATCGGCGTTATTGGTTTTGATATTCATTGCATATCTTATGAACAACCAATATGTGTGATTGAGTATAACCGTTCACGACTAGTTGTGTTCTTGGTAGAACTATTCACAAAGGCCTGACTTATGTATTGGTATGACTTTTATTAGTGAAACCGATCTTAAGTAATCACCTAAGATGGTATGATCGGGTTTGTGATTTTATGTCTGATCAAATATGGGAAAGGGAAACCGATCCTAGTAAGAGGTGCAGTACATCACAAAGGGGAACCGATCCTTGTATGAGGTGCAGCAAGGTTTATAGCAGAAAGGGGAACCAATCCTATGAACATGTGCAACACGTTTTTAGGCAAAGGGGAACCGATCCTATGGACATATGAAACATATATAAATTAGATACCATACATATGTGGGGAACCGATCCTAGTACCTAATCAAACGAATTTTGGAAAGCTAGTGTGACTATGCACAATACTCACATGGAAGGTAGAACCGAAATTTGTTTTGGTAGAACCGTTAAACCCATGATTTGTGATTGAATGTTATTTGATCAATCGCATAGTTCTTGAAAGCCAGATGAACTAATTCTAAACTTGTTTGGAAGTGTGGCAAATCGGTTTCAAGGTTGTAAGTGTGAAAGAGAACTTACAAAGTTAAGATGTCGACATACTTTGAACACGTACTATGAATGTTTATTTCTTTAATTGTTCAAAGTTATTCCTTAATAGCTAAGGTAAGAGAATCCCAGGATCGAAACATAAATAAGTTAATAATATTTTAATTAAGGTATTTAACTTCATTTTTAGGAAAACAAGAATTAGTAATGTGCAATTACTAATTAGAGATTTTCTGAGAGATTTCTATCATTATTTTTGGATAGAGCATTTCCAGGAATTATGAAAACCGAATTTATGCTTTAATGAATATCTTGAGAATATTTTCGGTTTTGAAAATTCCTTGGTGTCCAAACTTCCTTGTCTATAAATACTTGAAGTTTGTCTTTCTAGCAAACTAATCCTTCGTAACGACAAACTTCCTCTTTGTTGTGTTGTTACTGGTGTAGCCGCCTATTCGGAGAGGAGAGTAACCGAATTAGGTGAAATCTCTTACGGCCTCTCAATTTAAAGTCTTCTTTGGGATTGAGAAGTTCTACAAGTACCGTTGGTGGGAAACTAGATAATTGTGGTTTATCTTTTGTTTTCATTGATTTGATTGACTAACAGTGGTTGAACTTTGATTGCACCTAGTTTGTTTATGCTTGAGAATCTTCTCTTCTGATATAAGATTCACTCAAACTAGTTCAGAGTCTCGATAGGGATCTTTAGACTGTTGTTAGTTCTAAAGACGATCTTGTGATAATCCTTTGTTAACAGACTCCGTTCTGTACGTGATTGATCATAAGAAATTCAAGTGATTGTGTGCAGGTTTTTATTGAATATCTAAGAAGATTTGAAGACGAAGAAGTTACTGAAGATTTCTGATTTGTGGGTTAATAATCTTTGGTGTGTACAATACTTGTTTCGGTAAAAGAGGATCCAATTAATAATCGGTTTATCCTTGTGATAGATTGGATTGATTAATTGAGTAGATCGGCATCAGCACAATTCTTTGGATTAATAGTGTTGTTGGCTTAATCTTATACGATTACTTCGGTAATTGAACATAAGAAAGATCTAAGGAACTGACGAATGAGTTTATGCTAAGATAAACAGAAGAGCCTTTGTCCGACTCATATCACTTGGTTGAATAGAGTTGATACCAAACAGATTTTGTGTTCCTTTACTGTTTGGAATACGAACCAAAGGAATTGTTCCAAGCACGTGACTTATTCATAGGTCGGAGGCCTGGGAATACATACGGAACTAGGTGAACTATAGGTTTAGTTGCTCGGTCTCAACTATACGAAGTTAGGTGTAATTTTGTGTAGCGGCTTAATCTTGAGAGTATTCAATTCTGGACAAGGTCCCGGGGTTTTTCTGCATTTGCGGTTTCCTCGTTAACAAAATATTGTTGTGTCATTGACTTTATATTTCCTCATTATAATAGTTTTATTATAATTAAAGTAAATCACACAAACGTTAATTCATATTTACTTGATAAGTGAATCCCATTGTGTTTGGTTAATTCCGAACCTTTTTATCAAGTAACATACTTCGTTGTTGTATTGTCTCGATCTCGTATCCATAGACGATCACATGAAGTGTGAACCGATTTGTTGTATTGTCTCGACTCAGTCCATAGACAATCACTTTCAGAGAAAGGACTTATAGGTAGGAAAAGTCTTAGCTTGAGGTATATTTGGGTACCCTCGCCTTTTCAGAATTTCTCTGTTTAGATTAATGAAATCTTTTTTGAGTTTTCAACGAATGAGCATTTTGCATGCTCTTTGAAGGAATAAAAATTATATTTCGAAAGTAAAGTTGTTGTTTACTGCATGTTCAGGTATAGTATTCTTTGAGCCATTTTCCGTTGATTATGTTCCCTTCCACTCCTCCTCCATTAACAACCAAAATTTTGTAATATCCACTAGATACTGCCTTGATGATTACGTATTGCCCTTCCCATTTTTGAGGGACTTGGGAGTAGATATGTCATGTTGAATATGCTTTGATGTTTTTAGCACCAAATCTCCTACTTGGAATGTTAGAGGTCTTACCATTTTGTTGTATGCTCTGGAAATCCTTTGTTTGTAAGCTTCCGATTTTTTTTCCACCTTGGCCCTCCTTGACTCGAGCATGTCCAATTCAGCAATCCTTGAATACACTTCGACTTCATCCTATTGTATATCACTGGCTGTTGCAATCCTTGTTGAAGGGATCTTGATCTCGGCTGGGAGAATATCATCAGCACCATAAACGAAGTAATATGGTGAAGTTCCAATCGAGCTCCTTGGTACGGTTCGATAGGCCCACAAAGCTATGAATAGTTATTCATGCCACGTTCGAGGGTTATCATGAACCGTTTGACTGAGAATCCGGATCAAAGTATTGTTGGTACTCTCCGCTTGTCCGTTTCCTTGGGGATAATTGTTAAAGAACTGCTCGGTCGAACTCGCAAGCGTTGCTATCTCAAGCTTGTTTGTCAAGTTTAGTTGCCAAAACTATAAGTCTTGATTTCTAGTCTACTTATAGCTAAGTCTCATATTAGGATAGTAAGTGTAGTTGACCTTTAGGCTTCACGGAGTTCATCGAATGAAGACGAAGTGTACATGTTTAGGTTACGGTCGTATGATGGTACATTTAATTTGTTAACGAGGAAACCGCAAATGCAGAAAACCCCGGGACCTAGTCCAGATTGAACACCACACTGTATTAAGCCGCTACAGACACTAGCCTACTGCCAATTAACTTCAGACTGGACTGTAGTTGAACCCTAATGAATCTCACACTGATTCAAGGTACATTTGTGCTCCTTACGTCTCTGATCCCAGTAGGATATTATGCACTTGATTCCCTTAGCTGATCTCACCCACAACTAAGAGTTTCTACGAACCAAAGTCGAAGACTTGATAGACAAATCTGTCTCACACAGAAAAGTCTATAGGATTGAATAAATATGTCTCCCACAGAAATACCCAAGAGTTTTTGTTCCGTCTTTTGATAAATCAAGGTGAACAGGAACAAATTGATAACCCGGACTTATATTCCCGAAGAATAGCCTAGAATTATCAATCACCTCACAATAAACTTAATCGACTAGCGAAACAAGTTATTGTGGAATCACAAACGATGAAACGAAGTTTGTTTGTGATTACTTTTCTATCTTGCCTATCGGAGATAAAAAATCTCGAGCCAATTATTTCAATTTCACTCAACAAGATAGAAACAACAAGATCAGATCACGCAACTACAAAGATAATAGTTGGGTATGCCTTCACAATCCCAATGAAGTCTTCAAGTCGTTAACCCACATGGTCTCGAGAAGAAACCTAAGGTTAAAGGAGAATCGACTGTAGTTATGTAACTCGTAACACACAGGAGGTGTGGGGATTAGGTTTCCCAGTTGCTAGAGTTCTCCTTTATATAGTTTTCAAATCAGGGTTTGCAATCCAAGTTACCTTGGTAACAAAACATTCAATATTCACCGTAGATGAAAAACCTGATTCAACCAAGCTAATATCTTTCAACCGTTAGATCGAACTTAGCTTGTTATACACAAATGAAATGTACCCTCATTTAGGTTTATGTAACCGTACCTAAACGTGTACACCAGGTTGGTTCACAAATAGTTAACCGAGGTTAGCCATATGATTACTCTCATATCAACCTTATTCATCTTAACCATAACTAGTTCAAATGACTCAAATGAAATTAGTTAAAGAGTTATTCAATTGTATAGAAAACACAATCGAAACCAAATCGGTTTGATTCACTTGAATCAATCATGAACATTATAGTCACGGTTTTCAAAGATTGCATTCCTTATGATTTAAATGTTTAAGTTCATGAACTGACCAATTTGACAAAGTAACCAGCTTAAGTATGCGTACGGGTATGCGTACTTAAGCAACCGGATTTCGAGTTTGTTAAGTTTCCAAAATCAGCAGAAATTTTCGGTTCGAAAACTTCTGTCAGTATGCGTACGGGTACGTATGCTTAAGGTGACCAGTTTAGGAGTTTGTAATTCCCAAACTCAGCACATATTTTCGGTTCGAAAACTTCCGCCAGTATGCGTACGGGAACGCATACTTATCTTGTCTCCTTCACCAATTTCGTATACACACATATGCATACTCTTGGTTCCCGGATTATGGATTTATACACTATTGTGCGAACACACTATATATGCGTATATCCAAAGATGGTTACATCATCAACTCTTTATTTCAATCATTGAAACATTCTTCTATAATGACAATAGCCGTTTTCACACACTATTAGTATCAAAGCAATTTTCAAGATATTGAAATAATCATTATCGAAACATTCCAAGCCTACATCAAATGATTGTATCACACAAACCATGTAAGATGTTACTCGGAAATTTTCTCATGATATAAGATGAACTTGGTCGAAGCGAAAGCTTACCAACACATATTTTGAGAAATATGTAAGCGAGATATACTCAGCTCGAAATATCAAATGTGTATAGAGAAAACTATATCGTAACACGATTTATGTATCAATATAGGATATAGTATAAATAGACTTTCCAAGTGATAGATGAGTTCAATTCTCCACATACCTTTTGTCGAAGAAGTGTCACAAGCTCCCCTTAGTAGTTCTTCGTCTTCAAGAGATGAACGCTGAGAGATCTAAGCTCAACTACACTATCTATATCCTAGTCCGAGACATCTATAAATAGGCTAGAAATCAAGACTTATAGTTTTGATCACTAGCATTGACAAACATGCTTGAGATAGCAACGCATGCGAGTTCGACCGAGCAATCCTCTAATAATATCCCCAGTTGTCAATTTTATTGAACAAAACTATCAATACATATGGATTACAAAATAGATAAAAATTGTAGCTTCCCATCCACATACTTGATCTCCTTGGCATCTTCAACGCGACTCGAAATCTTCGTCACTTTCAAGTACTCCATGATCCTAAATGTTGTAAGTTCAACATCATAGTTGTTGAAGATCCGTAGCTATAACAATGAGAAAACAAAATGCTCTCAACCATTGTTATACAGTGTCATAGTATTATTACACAACATCGAAGTCCAATTGTATCACACTTTGACAATAATACTATAGTGATATTCATCACTCCCCCTTAGTCAATACTTTATCTCAACATGAAAACCACTCCCCCTTACATAATGATCTGTAAACCATATGTATTTGTAGTATCACACTACACATTAATTCTCCCCTTTTGTTAATATAAATTGGCAAAGGTACGAAAACTAGTGGGATCCTCATGAAATTTCCACGGAGATACTTCTTGACTAAAAGAGAATACCATACCAACTTATTTAGATGCAATCATAAAGCCGAAGCTAATGCATTCATCAAGGAGTTAATAAAGATACAAGATAACCCCTAATATTCCACAGCCGCACTCCCCACAAAGATTTGGCAATTAATCACAAGTTCAATATGAACTCTTCCCCATAAAATGTCATCCCCAAAGGAACAACAAAGGCGACCTTACTTTCACAAGAAAAGAAGGATTTCTTTTGGACAAAATCAAATCACATGAAAACATGAATTTGAATCCGAAGTATTCAATTAAATTATCCATAAAAGAATTCATGATTAATCCAATCGAAATGCACAATTAAATTAATCACAAGAAAGCTCATAATTAATTCAATCGGAATTACACAACTAAATTAACCACAAAAGTGATCAATTCAATTGGCCATGCTCGACATAAGAGAACTTACGGAGCAACAACTAAAATTACCATAAGAGAATGATCTCAAACACAAGGAACCTTACGGAGCAACACAGTATATGCACAAAAACGTGGATCGGAGATCGACCAAATACTGCGGAATAGACAAGGATTCATCCTATTTTCCATCACTATTTACACAATGACATACAATAGGCTTAATCCTTGTAAACAAAAGTTTTATCCTTTCTTGCATCAAAACAATGACATAAAAGGCTTTAACTTTTGTAATGTCATAACATTCTATCTTTTATCAATACATTCATACCGACATAATAGAGATAACATTTGAACAAGTATGGGACAGTCACAGGTTCACGGACGAAAATAACATATCCCATAACAATTTACAATATATAAAATCATAAAGATTAAAATTCCAAAAATCATCTTCCAAAAAAACTTAGAATTTAAATAAATAAATCTAAAAACATGAAGATGAAAATCGTTGGACATAGCTATGTTAACTCACAATAATTTCTATTCCAAATCCTAGTTATTCTTCTAAAAATTAAAAAGAAGATTTACTAGACATTTTAGAGCTTTCTCAGGGCATCTACGGAGAATTCCTTCTCATTATTGAAAAAGTTATTGATAATGGGATCATTCAAATCCTCCAAATCTTCAGAAATATCAGTTAACTCACTAAGTTCTCTTTCAGTTCATGCAAAGTGTTGTTTGTTAGAGACAACATTTGTTCATAGTGAGAGATATCTCTTAGAGAAGAAATGATTCGAGATTTTAAACTATTTCTTTTTCTGATGAAATCCTCCACCACAGTCCTAAAGTTATTATCGGAATGACAAACACACAATAGGCAGTTAGAGGAAGAACCTGGATCATCATTCGTGTTTTTCGCCTTCCTTTTTCTTGAAGAAGCAATTCCACACAACTGCTTCTACAACATCTCTTTTCGTGGTACCTCTAGTTATAAGAGCCATGAGACTGTATCTTTAAAAAAGAAAGTAAAGAACAGTGATGTTCACACATGAACATAAATAGACTTCAGGATAGCAAAACCCTAAAGGACCTTGAAAAAGTCTCCACGGTTCATGATCCATTATCAATCTTAACAATAAAATATTTACTTGCTCAATATGGAACAAAAAAATCAACAAAAGATTTACAAGACTTGAATCAACCTTGAAGTAATCCTTATTTGTCAAGTCCGGATACAATTTATTACTATGGTTTAGATAGTAATAGAATAAACAGAGTGTTCACATCTTGTGTCACCAGGTGACATTTCAAGGTTTGTTGAGTAGACGGACTTACCTCGTCTGCCTCTGATTCTTTTGGATTTCTTCTTGTACCTAGACGTCTCTGACTGTTTCTTTATAGTCAGATTCATCGTTTGCATGTCATCTTGAAATTTGGTAATTCTTTTACAGTTCCCCTTGAATCTCCAACACTTACTCTGGACATGGATTGTACTTCCACAAAAAGAGCAGAGCAAAGAGGATTTGCTTTGTATATTTGAAACCTGTTTATCACAACGCTCAGGTTTGACTGATCCAAAGCTGGTTAGAATAACCGAGTTTGTTGTGCTTACAGTCTTTCCTTTGAACCCTAAACCTTGTGTGTTTTCGAAAGCCTTTTGACCAAATAACATTGCTGAAATTTTGTCTGAGTTTCCTGACAACCTTTGCAGGTCACACTTGAGAGAATCGATCTTTTTTTCCTTTAGTAATAGAGTTCTGGTGAATTCATCATTAAGACAGTCATTCTCAAGAGATTTCACCTGTAGTGATGACTCAAGTTTATTCAAAAATTCTTTTAGTTGAATATTTTCCTGGTGAATTTCTTCAATCTTATCCAGAAATTCTAGGATCTCAGTCTCGGATTCGCATTCCAAAATGGAGTTTGAATCACAAGAAACTTCTGTCGAAAAGGATGAACTTTCCGAACACACTGCAGTAGTATGTAACTCATTGTGACACTGAGATTTTTCTTGACTAGAATCATCAGAAGCAATAGAGAGAGAAGACAATCTCTCGCATCTTTTGCTTTTCATTAACATATCCTTGATCTTTGGTGTTATCAGCGATTTATGAAAATCAACATGACTATAACAACATTTATCAGCCCATGACAAATTAGAGGGTTTGCTTGGAATGATTACAATATTGAATGCAGAAGTTCCAACTGCACTCTGATCAAGATCAAGTAATTTAATCTTTCCCACAATAGTACTTATGGAAAGAATATCAAGGTTATTTCCCTCAACGATGGCATGCTTCTTAGAATCGTATCTAGATGGCAACGATCTGAGAATTTTCATCACAATGTCCTTTTCAGGAATAGTCTTACCCAATGCAAAAGATGTATTAACAATTTCAGACACTTTGTGATTAAACTCATCAAATGAATCTTCATCTGCCATACGAAGGTTTTCCCAATCGGAATTAAGGTTTTGAATCCTAGCTTCCTTCTCACTGGTATTTCCTTCGAATACGGTTTCTAAGATATCCCACGCTTCTTTAGACCGAGTGCACGTAGTCATATGGTGCTGAAGATCTGGGGTAATGGCATTCAAGCCGTCGGATTTTTGCTTTGTAGCAAGTATCTCGGCAACATTGTATTCACCAATGTTCTTTGGAATGGTTGCATTCCCTACTGCCACAACGGGAGCATCATAGCCATTAACTACATAAACCCATGATTGAAAATCACGCGCTTGAAGAAAGGCACGCATAACAATTTTCCACCACAATTAATTAGAGCCATCGAAGACTGGTGGTACGTTTATAGAGATAGCACCTTTGTCCATTTCAGATCACTACAAACACAGACTTATTAGGTCTTTAATGTGTTTGCCTGCTTTGATACCAATTGAAAATGCGGGGGTCTAACAACCACACCCAACAATTCGTTTGGCAATATGAGAGGACTTACTCCAATACACTTTCTAGAGAATCAACTAGACAGTCAGACTCAATCTAGAATAAAGAATATCAAAGAGTTTAATATCTCTAATTCTTAATTTAATCCGCAATCAACAAATAGAAATCTGCGAGCCTGATTGAATATAATAAGAGTAACTTGAACGGTACCAAAGACCAATGTTCAAGTGTCAATCAATGTATATCAACAACCCAAGGTTGGATATTCTAATTTATTGATCTTAACGCACAACCTGTGATATTTCAATTACATAACAAAATACAATGCAGAAAAGAAATAACACAGACACCAGAATTTTGTTATCGAGGAAACCACAAAGGCAGAAAACCCCGGGACTTAGTCCAGATTAAACACCACACTAAGATGCTACAGACACTAGCCTACTACCAATTAACTTCGGACTTGACTGTAGTTGAACCCTAATCAAATCTCACATTGATTCAAGGTACAGTTGTGCTCCTTACGTCTCTGATCCCAGCAGGATACTACACACTTGATTCCGTTAGTTGATCTCACCCACAACTAAGATTTGCTACGACCAAAAGTCGAAGACTTGATAGACAAATTTGTCTCACACAGAAAAGTCTATAGGATTGAATAAATCTGTCTCCCACAGAAATACCCAAGAGTTTTTGTTCCGTCTTTTGATAAATCAAGGTGAACATGAACCAATTGATAACCTGGACTTATATTCCCGAAGAACAACCTAGAATTGTCAATCACCTTACCATAAACTTAATCGACTAGCGAAACAAGTGATTGTGGAATCACAAACGATGAGACTAAGTTTTTTTGTGATTACCTTTCTATCTTGCCTATCGGAGATATAAAATCTCGAGCCAATTATTTCAATTGAACTCAACACGATAGAAACAACAAGATCAGATCACGCAACTACAAAGATAATAGTTGGGTCTGGCTTCAGAATCCCAATGAAGTCTTCAAGTCGTTAACCTACAGGGTCTCGAGAAGAAACCTAAGATTAAAGGAGAATTGACTCTAGTTATGCAACTAGTAACACACATGAGGTGTGGGGATTAGGTTTCCCAGTTTCTAGAGTTCTCCTTTATATAGTTTCCAAATCAGGGTTTGCATCCAAGTTAACTTGGTAACAAAGCATTCAATATTCACCGTTAGATGAAAAACCTGATTCAACCAAGCTAATATATTTCAACCGTTAGATCGAACTTAGCTTGTTACACACAAATGAAATGTACCCTCATTTAGGTCTATATAACCGTACCTAAACGTGTACACCAGGTTGGTTCACAAATAGTTAACCGAGGTTAGCCATATGATTACTCTCATATCAACCTTATTCATCTTAACCATAACTAGTTCAAATGACTCAAATGAAACTAGTGAAAAAATTGTTCAATTGTATAGAAAACACAATCGAAACCAAATCGGTTTGATTCACTTGAATCAATCATGAACATTATAGCCACGGTTTGCAAAGATTGCATTCCTTATGATTTAAATGTTTAAGTTCATGAACTGACCGATTTGACAAAGTAACCAGCTTAAGTATGCGTACGGGTATGCGTACTTAAGCAACCCGATTTTGAGTTTGTTAAGTTTCCAAACTCAGCAGAAATTTTCAGTTCGAAAACTTCCGCCAGTATGCGTACGGGTACGCATACTAAACGACTAGTTTAGGAATTTGTAATTCCAAAACTAAGCAGATATTTTCGGTTCAAAAACTTCCGCTAGTAACTCTCCTTGAAGGATGAAGTTTGAAGACTACAAGAAAACATCATCGAGGACTTCATCAACAAAGGTATGCGGTAATTGATTTCATTTGGATTCTTGTTCAGTTATACCTTTCTAATCTATCGAAACAAATGCTCACTCTATGGAACAATTCCTATGACTGTTAATATACATTTACGTATATATACTCGAGGTTATTTGAGCCACGACTTTTGTGACAATAAACTTTATCCCTGGAAAGATTCTCATGTTATATTGAAAGAGCTTACGAAATCAACGAGCCAAGAATCACTCAATTCTGAGTTATAAGGATGAAGTTATGAGTGATTTATTAAAGTAACAGTTTTAAGTGTTGTTGAAACTGTTACAGTTCGTTAGTAGGAAACTATCCATAAACTATTTGTAACAGTTCACGAACTTGAGCCCAATTACGTGACTAGAGGCCTTTTTTAGTCATGTATTTGATGTTTCCTTATCTAGGCAAGATAACGATTACTCCAAACATATTTGATTACCATATTAAAGTGTTTGTGATATCTTTTAATTCCTTCCTAATAAGATAAATTGTGATTTATTCACATTAATACAACAAGTAGTGAGCAAGTGCGATGCACGTCGCTAACATTACCTTTTCTTAATTTTCCTTCCATTTCTGAAAAAGTAGTACTTTCATTTTATTTTCCAATTTGGTTCATTATTAGGTAGAAATGAAAAAAAAAATGAAAAAATCACTTTTAATGAAACAGAGGTAATCTTTCGCATCCGAAACTAAAATCTATACGTAATTTTATAGCATATCATGTGAAGGCAACATGTAAAAAGTACATAGGCTCTTTCAAATTACTTTTAAATTATAGCTATTTTTTTGGAGAACTACAAATATATTAAAAAGTAAAAATTTGATATAGTTGTTTATACTCGTTGCGTAGGTGATTCAAAGAGCTTTCCAAATATATAAAATTCACAAAAATCCGACGTACCACTTGGAAGATATGAAGTTTTAAAATATTATCTACATTTTTATAAAAATGGCATTTCTGTAAATAAAAGATTTCACATATTATTATTTTTAAGTCCATATTGAGATTTATTAACTAAATGATCCCTATTCTGTTAAGCATTTTGGTCCCTATTCCGTTTGGTGAACCAAAATCCGTTAGGTGAACCAAAAATGGGTAAGGATTTTTGATTTAGCTTGCTTGCATTAAAGAGGAGGGAGATATTTGCTAAATTAATTATTTTGGCAAGAGTTGTAACTTAGGAAAGTCTCCCAAAATTAAGAGAGTCTTAAAAAGGAAAATAGCTTTGCTTAGCTTTCAAGTTACCTTTCACTATAAATAAAGGGTTCGTGAGTGTTACACGTTTTCATCCCCTTTTGAAAATTGGTGTAAGCTTCATAAGGTTGTTTTCCATGTCTTCTGTTCTTCGTGAACAAGAGTG
This sequence comes from Papaver somniferum, assembly GCF_003573695.1. NCBI lineage: Eukaryota > Viridiplantae > Streptophyta > Magnoliopsida > Ranunculales > Papaveraceae > Papaver > Papaver somniferum. Next base: position 161,883,214 of record NC_039366.1, on the reverse strand, counting down.
AGATAAAAGTCTTTGTATTGGGGATCACAAAGCCGAGTTGGATTTAATCTTCGTGATTGATTATACAACTTGTAATATAGTTTTTTCACCTCTTGTCTATTCTAATGTTTTCTCTTCTGATATAAAATCATTCAAGAGTTGTTGATCACAAACCTTAGGTTTTGATAGATTTCAGTTTCTGATCGTATACCAACACTTGTTGGCAGGACCAAATAAAATATTAACTAAAAATACTGGTAGTTGGACCGAATATTATATAATTAATCAAGATGTTGATTGTTGGATCAACATAAAATTATTAGCGTTTGAACTTGCTCAGAATTATGGTTTGCAAAGCATTTGGTTTAAAACCCTAATTTTGATCGATTGTTGATCAATTGATGATTTACTGAAAATCAATCAAATGAGTGAGAGAAGGATCGGCTACATGGGATGATGTTCCGACCATGTAGCTCCCAGGTTCTCGAATGAGCATGCACCAAAGTCTTTTGTAGACCAGTTGGTGAAAGGATGATTAAATACTCATTTAATCATTATTAAAATAGTGCTCGTATGAGCATTAGGTGGTAAAACCTAATTATGGAGAGAGGAGGGACCGACCAAGGGGTATGAAACCATCTCTGGTGGTCATGGGACCAGCTGATGGTCGATTGATCAAATTCCAAGTTGTTTGGAAAGAGTTTGAACCCAATATGGAAGATTAATTAGGTCAAAATTATGATAGGGTGTGGGACTGGATTCTGCAAGCCAAAGGGCCGACCTTGGTCGGTCAAGGTGGCATGTCCGGGTCACCATATTTCCCGTGACTCAATTATGAGAATTTTGGTATTTTCTGGTGCGCGTTCGAGCAATATTTTGGATTTTCAGAAGAGTTTGATCTTGACTAAAACTCTCGATTTTGCTTGAATAAGCAAGTAGAACTTTGCTCGTGCGACCAATATTTTGACAATATTAAAATAAATGATATTTTAATATTTACCGTGAGAAGCGGATGGTCGTGTGACATTTGACTTTTTGTCCTTTTGGTAATTTGAGCAAAATTGGAGAAATATGGAAAAATTAGGTTTTTTGCTCAAACGAGGGAATCTCATGAGATGAGAGAAGAAATAATAATAAAATAAGGAATTATAGAAGTGTGGGACCGGCCACGGATAGGGCATGGTCAGATGGCTAGTGGTCCCGGTCCCTTGACACTCTTCCCTATTTTATGTTATTATTTTTTATTGTGTGAGGAAATGTGGAAAAACTAGTATTTTTGCTCAAACGAGGAAGTTTGCTCAAACAAGGAGTTTTCACGAGACAAGAAAATAATAAAATAAGATTTAAAAATAAAAGAGAAGGCGTGGGACCGGCCAAGGCGGCATGACCGGACGGTCGGTGGGCCCGGTCCGTGCGCGCCTCTCTTTTATTTTTGTATTATTTTTTCTTCCCTATTATGCATAGGTTTCCTCGTTCGTCTATATTTTTGAATGCTCGTTTATGCATTTGTGTTATAGCACTGCTCGGTCGAACTTGCAAGCGTTGCTATCTCAAAATTGTTTGTCAAGTTTAGTTGTCAAAACTACAAGTATTGATTTCAAGTCTACTTATAGCTATGCCTCGGATTATGATAGAATGTGTAGTTGAGCTTTAGACTTCACAGTGTTCATCGATTGAAGACAAAGAACTACTAAGGGGAGCTTGTGGAACTTCATCAACAAAAGTTATGTGGAGACTTGAACTCACCTATCATTCAGAATTCTATTCTATTCTATCTCCTATTGAGACAAAAGTCGTATATAGATTTTACATTATACACATTTCATATTTCGAGCTGAGTTTCACTCGCTTATATCTTTCTCGAAATATGTATTGGAAAGTTTTTTGCTTTAACCACGTTCATCATTATTATTGACGAAAGTACAAAGATGATCATGTGAAAATCACCTGGTAACATCTTACATGATTTGTGTGAGACAGTCATTTGATGTAGGTTCGGAATGTTTCGTATTGATCATTCGATCACTTGAAAATTTCTTATAAGCTGATAGTTTATGTGAGACAGCTATTGTCGTCTTCTAAGAATGTTTCAATGATTGAAATGGGAGTTAAGAGCTAAACCCATGTCTGTATACATTACGGTTTGTGTACTTAGTGTACGAATTGTTTTGACGGAATTCAGGACCAGTAGTTTGCATACCCGTTTGCAAACTTATTCAACTGTTTAAGTCAGGGTAATTAAGTTTGCATACTCGTTCGCAAACTGATGTACTGTTGAAGTCCGGGTACCAAGTTTGCGTACCCGTTCACAAAAGGTTTCAACTGAATTCGGTCCGGAGCTAAAGTTTGTGTACCCGTTTGCAAACTGTCGGCTTGTGACCAGTGTCCGGAACTTAAGTTCGCGTACCCATTTGCAAACTTAAGTTGTTCAAGTTCTTAAATCGGTTAAGTATGATTTAATACTCATGAACAAATACATTTATAAATTAAGGAATGCAGTCTTTGCAAACCGTGGCTAAAATGTGCATGAACTAATTCTTTTGAATGAATCCGATTTTGCTTCAATTGTGTCTTGTATACTTCTATGAGAATATAAACAATTGAACAACTCTATGAGTAACAAAATTAGATTCATTTGATATAGAAGTGTTAAGGTGAACAAGGTTAAGAGAAAATTGTTCATATGGCTAACTTCAGTTAACTTTTATTTAGCCAACTCAATATACAAGTTTAGGTACGGTTACCCATATCTAAATGAAGGTTCATTTGTGTGTAACAAGCTAAAGACCATCTAACGGTGAAAAGATATTAGCTTGAATCTTAAATCAGGTTTCATCTAACTGTGAATATTGAATGCTTTGTTACCAAGATAACATTGATTGCAAACCCTGATTTGAAGACTATATAAGGGAGAACTCTAGCAACTGGGAAACCTAATACCCACACCTCATGTGTGATACTAGTTGCGACTACAATCGATTCTCCTTTAACCTAGTTGCGACTAGAGTCGACTATAATGGTTTTAGGAAAAACCTAGGTTAAAGGAGAATCGGCACTAGTCGCAACTAGTATCATACAAGAGGTGTGGGTATTAGGTTTCCAAATTGCTAGAGTTCTCCCTTATATAGTCATAAAATCAGGGTTTGCAATCAATGTTACCTTGGTAACAAAGCATTCAATATTCACAGTTACATGAAACCCGATTTAAGATTCAAGCTAATATCTTTCCACTGTTAGATGGTCTATATCTTGTTACACACAAATGAAATATACCTTCATTTAGATATGGGTAACCGTACCTAAACGTGTATATTGAGTTGGCTCAATAACAGTTAACCGAAGTTAGCCATATGAACAATTTTCTCTTAACCTTGTTCATCTTAACACTTCTAGATCAATTGATAATCAAATGAATCTATTGTGTTACTTATAAAGTTGTTCAATTGTTTATATTCTCATAGAAGTATACAAGACACAATTGAAGCAAAAATCGATTTTGATTCACCTGAATCAATTCATGACCATTATAGCCACGGTTTGCAAAGGATTGCATTCCTTAATATATAAATGTATTAGTTCATGAACAAACCGATTTTAGAACTTAACCCACTCAAGTATGCAAACGGGTACGCATACCTAAGTGGCCGGACATAGTTTGGGTTTGCCTGTATGTGAACGGGTACGCATACCTCCAAACTCAGTTGAATTACCGGACTTGAACTTTACGCCGATACACATACGAGTATGCATACTAAGTTCTCGGACTTCAACTACCAAACCAGTACACATACAGGTATGCATACTATGGTTCTCGGACTTTGAATAACTTGCAACAGTTAGCATACAAGTACGCATACTCTGATATATTCAATCAATGGTTAATCGTTCTAAACTCCATCTTAATCATTGAAACATTCTTGGAAGACGAGAATAGTTGTCTCACACAAACTATTAGCTTCAAAGAAATTTTCAAGTGATCAATAGATCAATACGAAACATTCTGAGTTTACATCAAATGACTTTGTCACACAAATCATGTAAGATATTACCAGGCGATTTTCACATGATCATATTTTGACTTTCGTCAAGAATAAACATGAACTTGGTTAAAGCGAAAGCTTACAACACATATCTCGAGAAATATGTAAGCGAGTTAAACTCAGCTAGAAATTTCAAATGTGTATACTATAAAGTCTATATAGCTATACGACTTTTGTCTCAATAGAAGATAGAATAGAAATAGACTTCTGAGTGATAGATGAGTTCAAGTCTCCACATACCTTTTGTTGATGAAGTTCCACAAGCTCCCCTTAGTAGTTCTTCGTATTCAATTGATGAACGTTATGAAGTCTAATGATCAACTACACATTCTATCCTAGTCCGAGACATAACTATAAGTAGGCTAGAAATCAAGATTTATAGTTTTGGCAACTAAACTTGACAACAAGATTGAGATAGCAACGCTTGCGAGTTCGACCGAGCAGTGCTCTAACAATCTCCCCCTTTGTCAATTTTAGTGACAAAACTATCAATACATATGGATTACAAAATAAATAAACTGTGTAACTTCTCATCCAAATGCTTGATTTCCTTGGTTCTTCAACATTACTTGAAATCTTCGTCACTTCCAAGTACTCCAGTGATTCTGAACGTGTTCAAATCAGCATCATAATTGTTGAAGATCTGTAGCCATAACAATAAGAAAACAGTTGTTCTCAATTATTGTTATACAGTGTCATAGTATTATTACACAACATCAAAGTCCAATTGTATCACAACTTTGAAGATAATACTACGGTGATATGTATCACTCCCCCTTAGTCAATAATTCATCTCACAATGAAAACAAATCCCCCTTACATAATGATCCGTAATCCATATGTATTTGTAGTGTGAACTACACATTAGTCCTCCCCCTTTTTGTCAAAATAAATTGGCAAAGGTACGAAAACTAGTGGGATCGTAATGAAATTCTCAGAGAGATACTTCATGACTAAAAGAGAACATATCAACTTTGTTTCGATGATTTCACATAGTCGAAACTTAGTGTATTCATCAAGGAGTTTATAAAGATATAAGAAAACTCCTACAATATTCCACAGTCGCACTCCCCGCAAAGATTTGGCAATTAAGCACAAGTTCAATTAAGAACTCTCCCCCATAAAATGTCATTCCCGAAAGAACAACAAGAGCGACCTTACTTTTGCAAGAAAAGAAGGATTTCTTTGGACATTAACAAATTATATGAAACATGAATTTGTATCCAGAAAACTCAATTAAATTAACCACAAGAGAACATATGATTAATTTAATCGGAAATGCTCAAAATAAGAGAACTTACGGAGCCATATAGTACTTTCACATAGAATTGGATCAGGAAAGATCAATACTGCGGAGTATTCAAAGATTCATTCTATTTTTCATCAATATTTGCATAATGATATCAAAGACTTAATCTTTGCAAATCAAAAGTTCATCTTATCTTCCATCAATATTTGCATAATGACACAATAGGATTAACTTTTGACATATATGGGATAATCATAGTTCACGGACGCAAACACACATATCCCATAGCAATTTTTACAATATATAAAACCAATAAAGATTAATACTGCAAAATCATCTTCCAAATGAACTTTAGAATTTAAATAAATAAAGGGGTATTTTGTGTTTCCTCCCCTTTAAAGATAGCTAATTAGCGTTTCCTCCCCAAATAGATTAAAATTAGTGTTTCCTCCCATCGTTACATTTTCCATCCAACTTCCAGTTAGCTGAGTCATCAAGGATATACACGTGGCATAAACTGTACACATGTCGAACGAACTTACCAAAATACCCTCATCTGTTTCGGTAGATTAAATCAAAGTCACAATCTTCTTCCCTGAAACTGAGACTCTAATCGCTCGTATGCATATTCAATGGCAACACAACATCACCAGCAACTCCTTTTAACTCAGAACACCCATTCATCGTAGTAGCACAATCTCATCTCCACCATCCTCGTTTGTTTCTCTGCTCGACTCAACAAACCCTAACTATCCATCTGTAGCTGACCAATAACATTAATCTTAAATTTATCTAATTTAGCTCAAAATCACCAGATCCATCTTTCTACCAACCCTACATAATCATTCATCGATACAACAAATTCAAATTTCTCGATCTCGAATTCGACTCAAACCCTAGACAGAACCATCAAACCCAGATGCTCAAATCAATCTTAGAACCAAACCCTAATTCTTCATCCGCAACTTCATGTAACAATCCAATCAAAAGAAATTAAGAGTGGGTTTGATCCGAATATGATTATTTGGCAGCAAGATGGTACCGAGATTACAAGAAGTTGATGATGTCGTTAAATTAATGGGGTTCGGTGGTTGATTTAGATTGCGAAGATGGGTGTTATTTGAGCATTGAAGAGATGGATTGACATAAAATGAAGTTAGGATTGATTTTCATCGCCCATCGCCCGCTAACAACAACCAGACTATTTCAACATTTCTCTGGTAATAATTGTTTGATTTTTTACTCGAAATTTGTGAATCGATTAGATTTTGGGGATTTTTGTTTTTTGTTTTTGCTCAATCGATTTGTATCTGGATTAGTATCTGTAAATCAATGTATGAATGTGATTTAGTTAGTATTTTGTGGTTTGTTAGTGAATATATTGAGAATTTGTATTTGAAATTCGTTGTGTGTATGTAATGAAATGATCTGATTGTAGTATGGAAATCGATTTGTATTTCATTTTGATGGATATTCATGGTTGTATTTAGAATTTTTTAATTTTGAATAATGCCGTGAATGGGAAATCAAGATTTTTATGTTTGTGAGTTTCAAACTTTCAACGGGTACTGATGGTGTTTGGAATCTGAGATGAGACAGATGGATATGAATTCAGAGTTGTTAGAGATGAAGTTACAACAATGAAGAAGGGGCTTACAGAAAATCAAGGAATTGAAGATGAGATGAAGACGGTTTTTTGGTCGAAACTGAACACCAGCAGCTCAAGGATGTAGATGGTGGAATTAGGATTCTGTGAAGGGATTGAGAAATGAAATTGAGGGTCGTGTTAGAGAAGAACAATGGATTTAATGGGTTTGCTGAGATATTGTTATACCAGTGAAGATACAGTCGTGGTTGAGAATATGGAGAAGAGTTTTTGTGTTGTTGATGGAGCTACTGGTGAATGAAGGTGATGAGATTGATAAACTGGTTCAGATCATAAGGTAGTGGTTGCAGCTACGGATGGGTATGTTGGTGATGATTATGGACTGGTTCTTATTGGAGGGTATTTTGGGAAGGTCACGAAACACGTGCACAGTTTATGCCACGCGTGCACAGGTGTTGACTCAGCTAACCGAGCAATGGATGGAAAATGTAACGATGGGAGGAAACACTAATTTCAATCTATTTGGGAAGGAAACGCTAATTAGCTATCTTTAAAGGGGAAGAAACGCAAAATAACCCTTAAATAAATCTAAAAACACTGCAAGATGAAAATCGTTGAAAATAGCAATGTGTAATCACAAAATAAGCTATTCTAAACCCTAGTTATCCTTCTTAAAACACAAGAATAAATTCTCATAAGAAGTTTCCTAGACATTAAGTCCTTTAAAAAATTCTTTATCGTCCCCGAACTCCTTGTCGTCAACAACCATTGGAACATAAGGTTCATGAAGAAAGGAGTCAGTTCCAACAAACCTTCTTGACTGATGTCAAACCAGGGCCTTCTGAATCTCAAGAGTCCTTAAAACAATAGCCTTTATTTTCTTAATCTCCTTCCTAGTTTTCTTCAACTATTCAAGAACACCAGAAAACTTCTGAAGATTAGAGGGGATAGCCCTTGGTTTCTTCTTATTCTTCCTTTTTCTCTCTAAAGTTGTAGAGGAAGGAGACTTATCTTTTTCCTTCATGATTGATAGATTAACAATCATACTAACATCTTTTCTATCAGATGACATAATGCTTGGAGTCTCTATACAAGTATGGAATTGTGAAATAAATACACAAATAAAGCTCAACAAGCAATCTTGTGATAAAAAGAGTTTTTCAGGGAAGGAAAAGGAATGTTGGGTTACGGAACCTATATACAGAGAAGGATTCACGTACGACCAATTCATAACCCTAAAGAAGGTAGAATTGTCGATTTTAACCCCTTTTTAATGGAAAAGGAAATTCTTTTCAATACCAATTTATGATATGAAAAGACCAACGGAATTCCCAAAAAAAAAAGCAACAAAAAGAAAAAACTTTCTTTTCCTAAAGCCTGAACAAAGCAAAACTCTTGTCTCTTTGAAGTCATGCACATGAGACAAGATGCATTTTCAACACAATTAAGTTGTGTTGGGGTGAACAATAATCTGTCCACCATACACTTCTTGTATGGAATTCATAACACCATTTTTCACAGAATGTTTAGACCTTGTTCTGTTCCAGAGAGGTCTAATTAGTTCTTTAGAAATTAAATTTTTCGAAGAGGAATTGAGTTTACTTACCTCAGATAAATTAGACTTCCAAACAAGTTTGAGCTTGTTTGCTATTCGGTATGCTCTCCGTTGAAGTTCATTGACATATCTTACTTTATGTTTGTACTTGTTAGAGCACTGCTCGGTCGAAATCGCATTCGTTGCTATCTCAAGCATGTTTGTCAATGTTAGTGATCAAAACTATAAGTCTTGATTTCTAGTCTACTTATAGCTAAGTCTCGGACTAGGATAGAAAGTGCAGTTGAGCTCTAGACTCCATGGCATCATACAAAGACGAAGAACTACTCAAAGAACTGGTGGAACTTCATCGACTAAAAGGTATGTGGAGACTTTAACTTATCTATCACTCAGAAGTCTATCTACTCTATCTCCTATCTTAAGACAAAATTTGTATTGTTATATAGACTATGATTATACACATTTGCTATTTCGATCCGAGTTTATCTCGCTTATCTATTTCTCGAAATATGTGTTGGTAAGCTTTCGCTTTGGCCAAGTTCATCTTTACTAGTGACGAAAGTCATATTAAATTTCAGTTACTTGAAAATTGCTTTGAGAGAAATGGTTTGTGAATAACAACTATGTAACGTCCTCTAAGAATGTTTCAATGATTGAAATGAGAGTTTAATATATAACCATTGTTGGATATAAACATTGTGTGATAACTCATATGTGTGTAAGTCGTTATTCCTTGAACCAAAGTACGCGTACTTTGCTGCTCAGGAAAACCGGAACTAAAGTCCGCGTACCAGTACGCGCATCATCGGAAGTTCGCGTCCCGTGAAAATCTGCTGGAGTTTGTGAACTGAAAACAAACTTATTCCGGGTACTTAAGTCCGCATACCAGACCGCGTACTTAGGTTGGTTATCTTCTAAAAACGATTATTCGTGAACTTAAACTTATATAAACTAATGAATGCATAATTGCAAACCGTGACTATAAAGTTCATGTATCGATTCGAGTGAATCAAATCGTTTTTGCTTCGATTATGTCTTGTATACTTCTATAAGATCTAAGCAATTGACCAACTCTCTAACAAATTCATTTGAGTCATTTGAACTAGTTATGGTAAAGAAGAATATGGTTGATATGAAAGTGCTCATATGGCTAACCATTTGGTTAACTATTGTTGAACCAACTAAATGTACATGTTTGGGTATGGTTACACAAACCTAAAACGTGCATTTCATTTGTGTGTAACAAGCTAAGTTTCGATCTAACGGTTGAAAGATATTAGCTTGAATCTAATCAGGTTTTCATCTAACGGTGAATATTGAATGCTTTGTTACCAAGGTAACTTAGATTGCAAGATTTGAAAGACTATATAAAGGAGAACTCTATCAACCGGGAAACCTAATCCCCACACCTCCTGTGTGATACTAGTTGTATAAGCTAGAGTCGATTCTCCTTTAACCTTAGGTTTCTACCGAGATCATGTTAACGACTTGAAGACTTCATTGGGATTGTGAAGCTAGACCCAACTATTTTCTTTGTAGTTGCGTGATCTGATCTTGTTGTTTCTATCGTATTTGAGTACAATCGTAAGATTGGCTTGAGATTGATTTCTCCGATAGGCAAGATATAAAAGAAGTCACAAACACCTTTGTCTCATCGTTTGTGATTCCGCAATATCTTCTTTCGCTAGTCGATTAAGATTATTGTGAGGTGATTGATAATTCTAGGTTGTTCTTCGGGAATATAACTCCAGATTATCAATTGGTTCCTGTTCACCTTGATTTATCAAAAGACGGAACAAAAACTCGTAGGTATTTCTATGGGAGATAGATTTATCTATTACCGTAGAATTTTCTATGTGATACAGATTTGTTTATTAAAGTTTTCGAATTTGGGTCGTAGCAACTCTTAGTTGTGGGTGAGATCAGCTAAGGGAATCAAGTGCGTAGTATCCTCCTGGGATCAGAGACGTAAGGAGCGAAATTGTACCTTGGATCAGTGTGAGATTGATTGGGGTTCAACTACAGTACAGACCGAAGTTAGTTTGTAGTAGGCTAGTGTATGTAGCGGCTTAATACAGTGTGTGTTCAATCTTTACTAGGTCTCGGGGTTTTTCTGCATTTGCGGTTTCCTCATTAACAAAACTTCTGGTGTCTGTGTTATTTCTTTTCCGCATTATATTTTGTTATATAACTGAAATATCACAGGTTGTGCGTTGAATCAATCAATTTGGAAATCCAACCTTTGGTTGTTGATTGAAATTGATTCATCCTTGAACATTGGTCTTTGGTACCGTTCAAGTGATTTCTCTTGTATTCAATTAGACTCGCAGATTTCTATTTGCTTGAGTAAGTATTGAATCGAGAAAGTGAGATATAACTCTTTGATATACTTTTATTAAGATTGAGTCTGACTGTCTAGTTGATTCTCTTAAAAGTATATTGGAGTTAGTCCATACAGATTGCTTAGCGAAATATTTGGTGTGGTTGTTGTACCCCCGCTTTTTCAACTGGTATCAGAGCAGGAAAACACGTTTAAAGGCCTTACAAGTCTGTGTTTGTAGCGATATGACTCCACAGTGATGCTATCTCAATAAATGCATCACCATATCCAGGGATTCCATAATTCTCTTCCATGACTGATTTAATAAAATCCGTAGAAGAAATTCTGTCAAAACCTCCACCAGGTTTAAAATCCCTTGAAGTTTTTTCAGGAATTGAAAAGTAACGTGAAAGCTTATCTTCTGATGTTGAGTCATATCTCCAGAAAGAACAAGATTCTCTTGACAAGCTAAATCAAGTTATAATGAATAACATTTATGTTGAGTTCGACATTGATTTACTAATCAGTGAGAGCATTGCTCCTCCTCTAAGTAATCCAATTAGTTGTAACAAACTAAATGATTTACAAGAAGAGTTTAAATCTCAGTCATCTGAGTATATCATCTTAAAATATGAATTGATTCAGTGCTCAACTCCTGAAATTTCCTATCAAGATAGTTGTAATGTCTTCATGGATGAAGAGGTTAGAACATCATTTTTTAAAAGGGGTTCCCATCGTTGTGCTAAAAAATATCTGCAAAAACTGTTCTTTATAAGATGGAAAACGAGAAATCAGAAACACAAATTCTTTTGGGTTCTCTTGAAGTTCTGTGATAATCTTATAAAGACAAGTCCTTGGGTGTATCTCACTGCTAGAAAATGTGAGAGTTGTTGGAAAGAAACCCTCTCTTGGTGTCATGGTATGCACGTTGTGATAAATCAAAGGGTATTGTGTCAGTGAGCGTTGCTTCAACTTCGTTGTGCCCTTTGCTGTTTACACTAAAACAAACATGCCCTTATGTCACACGTGCAGTTCAAATACCTTGAGGCCATGCGAATGGATCTTGTTCCAGTTGGAACACGTCCTATTCGTGTACCGCCGCGTGTCTCTTAAAGGAGAATTTTTTCTTTTTTCCTCGTTTGTTTCATCATTCTTCTTCAGTTCGAGAACTCAAGAGAAAAACCATTTGTTCACATTCTAATCCCTTCTTCTCTTCCTGTTTCTTAATCTATTTGCGTGGTGTTTGCACCATTAGAATCAGAGGAAGGTTGTGCACGTTGGGTCGGAAACGGTTTTTGTTTTCACTCTATTTTTTGTACACCACCATTAGCAACAGTTCTCGAACCAGGTAAGTGTCTCGTCTCTTCCTTGAGAATTTATCAGAATTAAGAATGACACATAGAAGAACTAGTTTTGTTAGCAGTCCAAGTGGCCATGCTAGGGATGATTCTTTCTATTATCCTAGTATGCGTGCTAGGTTTGTCAACCCTGCTGATCGTGTGCTCTATTTGGAGTATATGAACAAACAGCCAGTCTTTGAAAGATACTATGACGAATCAGAGATTGTGGTAAAAGGTTTAACTGATTTCTTCAAAAGACACTCGTGGGGAATCATTCACAAACCTTTAGGAACTGTTCGTGTTGAAATGGTTGCGCAGTTTTATGTGAATATGCATGAAATGGATCCTGCAAACTGTATGTTCAAAACTATGGTAGGAGGTATTACATTTGTTGTGGATCGTCGTATTATTTCTTATCTGATAAATGTACCTGTTGGGGGTGATCGATTTCCTCCTCCTGAGAATGAAAGATTAACTCCCCAAGTTATGTCTAATCGCCTCTTTGATAGAGATGTTTCTCGGAAAGATGGAAATATCAATGTTCGTGGTGCTGAATTGTTTCTGAAAGTGAAGCAAAACTTATTATAGACAACATGATGCCAAGCACCATCGACAACAACTTATGGACCAGATCTCTTGCAGGATTGGTCTGCTATATTGTTGAAGGGAGAAACATTGATTTCTGTGGACTTATTGTCAATCAGATGATAAGTGTGAAATAGACCCCGAAGAAAACTCTAGGTTTCCCCTGCCTCATCTCAAGGATTTGTGGTAATTTTAATACCACTTCTTTTGTATCCGAGAGTGGTGGTCCAAAGATTCTGAGTATGGCAAGTATCAATGCAATGAAGCAATCCTCATCAAGTGCACCAGCAAGTTCTTCTACAGCTACTAATGCTGAACTGGTTCGTCTTAAAAATGAATTGACTGCATGAAAGAGCAGTTGGAGTATGATGAAGCAGAAAATCCAAATCTAATCGAGAAGTTTTATGAAATTTATAGAGATTATTATGGGAGATGTGAGTGATCTCTACTCTAGTTAATCTCTTACTGGCTTTTCTTGGGTTGTTAAACTGGTTATGTTATTTGTTTAAACTTCTTGAATTTAATGTTATGGTAATGTAATAACTTTAATGGCAGCTTAGCTTTGAATGATTATTTCTTTCAATTAAATCACTAAATTGTGCTAAGTTCAACCGGGCTCGCAAAATCCTATTTGATGATTGCATATTGAATTGAGAGATAGAGATATAAAACTCTTTGATATACTTTTCTTAACATTGAGTATGGCTGTCTAGTTGATTCTTTTGAAAGTATATTTGAGTTAGTCCATACAGATTCCTAAGCAAAATATTGGGTGTGGTTGTTAGACCCCCGCTTTTTCAATTAGTATCGGAGCAGGCAAACACGTTTAAGACCTTATAAGTCTGTGTTTGTAGCGATATGACTCTATGGACAGAAGTGCTATCTTTATAAACATATCGCCAGTCTTCGATGGCTCGAATTACTTATGGTGGAAAATTGTTATGCGTGCCTTTCTTCGAGCGCGTGATTTTCAATCATGGGTTTACGTTTCTAATGTCTATGATCCTCCGGTTGTTACAATATGCATTGTAACTGTTCCAAAGGATATCAGTGATTATGATGTTGTCGAGATTCTTGCTGCAAAGCAGAATTCTGACGGATTGAATCAATCATCCATGCCATTACCCAAGATCTTCAGCACCATGTGACTACGTGCACTCGGTCTAAAGATGCTTGGGATATCTTAGAAACCGTATTTGAAGGGAATACCTGTGAAAAACAAGCTACGCTTCAAAACCTAAATTCTGATTGGGAAAACCTTCGTATGGCAGATGAACATTTATTTGATGAGTTTAATCACAAAGTATCTGATATTGTTAATGCATCTTTTGCGTTGGGTAAGACTATTCCTGAAAAGGACATTGTGATGAAAATTCTCAGATCATTGCCATCTAGATACGATTCTAAGATACATGCCGTTGTTGAAGGAAATAACCTCGATACTCTTTCCAGAAATACCCTGGTTGGAAAGTTAAAAGTAGTTGATCTTGATCAGAACACAGTCAGAAATCTGCGTTCAATGTTGTGACCAACACAAACGAATTTTCTAACTTGTCTTGGGATGATGAATGTTGTTCCAATCATGTTGATTTTGATAAATCACTGATAACACAAAAGGATATTGTAAAAAGAAGCAAAAGATGTGATAAATGTCTCTCTCTGGTTAATGGTTCAGATGATTCAATACAAGAAAAATCTTCCCTGGCTGTCAACATCTTGCATGCTTCCGATGTGTGTAATGGACTTTCAACTCTCGCAGCAGAAACCTCCATCTACTCAAATTCTGATTCAGAGCTTGAGTCTGACACTTTGATTTTTGAATTGTTGGATAAAAGTGAATAAATTCACCAAGAAAATCTTCTACTAAAGGCTTCGTTGAAGAAACTTGAATCATCACTCCGGGTGAAAAATCTTGAGGTAAATTGTCTTAATAATGAATTCACCAGAACCCTGTCTGTGAAGGAAAGAGAGATTAATACTCTTAAAGGTGACCTGCAAAGGTTATCTGGAAGTTCTGACAAAATCTCAGCAATGTTATTCGGTTAGATTCCTTTGGGAACACAAATAGTTTAGGGTTCAAAAACAAAACTGTGAGCATAAACAACTCCTTGGTTTCATCTGGTTTTGGAACAATGGATGTTGAATGTTGTGATCAACATGAGGCAATTCAACAAAACAAAATATCTTTATTGATTTGTTCATTTTGTGGAAATGCAAATCATGTTCAAAGTAAGTATTGGATATTCAAGAGGAACAACAAAAGAATTTCCAAACTTCAAAAGGACATGCAAAGAATGAATCTGTCTTTGGGTAATCAACAGGGTATTCCCAAAGATATAGAAAATTCTAAAAGAACCAGAGTCAGACAAGGTAAGAAGTCTGTCTATACAACAAACCTTGATAAATCACCATGTGATAAAAGGCGTGAGCACTTTGCTCATTCCGTCGCTATGTAATACTAGTGACATTTGCATCCTCATTATTAACTTGAGAATGTGAGGATTGCATCAAGGTTGCTCAAGTTTTTTTTTATTGTTAATTTCTTATTTTTATGTTAAGAAAAATATCTTCTTAGTTAAAATAGATAATGGATCATGAACCGTGAAAGACTTTTGCAAAGCTCTACTTGGGTTTGGCTGTCGATTGATCTATTTATATTCATTGGTAATCGAAATGCCCTTAACTCCTTTTATCTTTGAAAGATACAGTTTCATGGCTCCTGTAACCAGAGGAACCACAAAAAGGGATGCAGTTGAAGCAGTTAATGTGTATCTCTGTGAAGGAATCAAATCCTCAAGGAAGAAGAAGGAGAGATCTACAAATGATGAAGAAGGTTCTTCCCCTAACTGCCTCTTGTCTGTTTGTCATTTTGATAATAACTTTAGAGGTATGGTGAAGGATTTCATCAACAAAAGAAATGATTTAAAATCTCAAATCATTTCCTCTTTACAAAAGATATATATCTCACTATGAACACATGTTGTCTCTAATAAAGAACACCTGGTGTGGACTAAAAATAGAACTTAGTGAGTTAACTGATATTTATGAAGATTTAGAGGAATTGAACGATCCCATAATCAATGGGATTTTCAATAATGAGAAGGAATTCTCTGTAGATGCTCTGAGAAAGCTCTACGATGTCTAGGAAACTTCTTATGAGAATTTATTCTTGTGTTTTAAGAAGGATAGCTAGGGTTTGGAATAGCCAATATTGTGAGTACACATAGCTATTTCCAACGATTTTCATCTTGCAGTGTTTTTAGATTCATTTATTTAAATTCTAAAGTTTATTTGGAAGATGATTTTGCAGTAATAATCTTTATGGTTTTATATATTGCAACTTGTTATCGGATATGTGTGTTTGCGTCTGTGAACTATGATTGTCCATACATGGTCAAAAGTTAAGTCTTTCATATGTCATTATGCAAATATTGATAAATTATTGAATGAACTTTTGACAAACAAAAGTTAAGCCTATTATGTCATTATGCAAATATTGATGGAAGATAGGATGAACTTTTGTTTACAAAGATTAAGCCTATTATATGTCTCAATGCAAATATTGATGAAAAATAGAATGAATCTTTGAATATTCCGCAGTATTGGTTTTCATGATCCACATCTTTGGGTAAATACTGTGCGGCTCCGTAAGTTTTCTTATGTTGAGCATTTCCGATTAAATTAATCATGGGTTTTCTTGTGGTTAATAACTCACTGTCGCAGGCATCGTCGATTGCATTTAGCATATGAAATAAGCCTTTAAACCCCTAGGTGGCCCTAGTGGCCGAGTTATAGTCTCGGGAGGGTTTACCAGAGGTGTACCCACAAAACCTTTATACTCCAGACCTTAGCTATCTATGCAGAACCTTGGAAGGCACTAAAGAATTTCCTTGGTTGGCATACTTATTGACTACAGGAGGAAGTACCCTGATGTGAAATTCCAATTGTTGTACACGAGTTTGCACTCAATCATACTAAAATTCATATATAAGTCACAGAGCTCTACTCAGATAGTCGCACTATGGACATCAATATCCGGAGTCAACAAATCACATGGATAAATTATGAGATGGATATAGAAAAACATAGATGGTTTTGATGTTGACTAGGTGAATGGTGTTTCTCATATCTGTCTGAAGGCCACTTCCAAAATGAACCTATCCTAATGGACTGAGATACTGGTCTGACTAATATCAATCCAACTGGCATATACAAGGGAACCAGGGATCGATAATCCGAATTCTATATCAACTCAGCTGACATATACAAGGGAACCAGTGGTCGATTTATTGAACAATTTATTCCGTTTGGTATGATGGTCTGGTCTCAATTTTTTTTTTTATAATCCTTTTTTTTTCTTTTTCTTTTTCACTTTCTTTTTCACTTTTTTTTTTGGTATCTCAATCATTCTATTTCACCCTAGCAGTGGTAACAACTTGATTTGTGAGCCCCACCTAATCACTTAGAGAAACATATTTTAAAGAAAACAAAATAAAACAGAAGTGAAAAGGACTCAACAAGATATGGCGAAACTACCATGTTATTTCTAACACCTGAGCTCTGTGCTTTTATGAATAGACTCTTTAGATGTTTCCATCTTATCAGATTGGTTCCTCAACTCCTACAACTAAGATGTTTCTATCCACTTAGATTGGTTATTGCCATCCTTAATAAGCATAAATTTCTAGGCTCTGGAGTTTATTTATTAATGCAACTAAAAAGTTTCTCCCATACCCCCAAACTTAAATCTAACATTGTCCTCAATGTTCTAAAGATAAAATTAAAAGCATGAACAAGGAGAAATTGTTACCATTTGAAGCAAAAAGAGTTTAAGGAAAGATATTACCGTGTTGCATGAGCATGGGTTACCTCCCAAGAAGTGCTAAGTTTAACGTCTTCAGCCAGACTAAGAAAGGATTAGTCACCTCATAAAATCATAAAGTAATAGCCGAAATATATGTGGGTCATCAAAACCAAATAAAGCTACCACAAGTAAAAGGAATTTGCAACATAATGTAGACAAATAAAGCAAACCCTTGTCTAGTTTCCTGTTTAAGACAACTACATCTAGCTGTGGTTCAGGTTCAGGCTCTATGAAAGGTTCTAGATAAAATATTTTCATGTGTTGGAATTTCTCAAAGCTAAGATTTGGTTCAGGTATTAGATTCTGGAAAAACTCAAGTAAACACTTAGAAGCACATAATAATATCCTGAATAATTGCGGATCCTTAAAGTTAATCAGTTTTGACTCACACAATTGACCACGATGAAACTGGCAGTCAATCTTAAGCAAATATGTCGACAGTAATTTCCTAAAGTACTTGGGATTAGTCTCAAAACTTAATAGCTGACACATTTGAAACTCATACGTTCCCACATTTGGTTGAAAAATATTTGGTGGAAAAACAAAGTCAATTTGGGTATCATAGCCTGGGTAAACCACATCAACCAGAGGATGGGTTTCTAACAACTGAACTTCTTTATGTACATCACTAGGTTCAGGAAAACGTGTATGAAGATAATCTTGTAAAATGGTTGAGGCACATATGTCAAGTACCAAGTGAGGGACCTTTCTAAGAGTTAAAGCACATGGAGAATGATAATCACCCCCAAACTTAGAGTTTTCAGTGTCTCTAGAAAGGTTGGTCACAACATCCCTAATTTCTAGGTCATCAGATTCCTGAAAATGGTCAATTGATTCTTCTAAGTCTGGTATATCCTCACTCATATCGACGAGTTCATTTTCTTTGTCTAAGACTAATGTTTCTAAATCGCTAGACTCTAAAACAATATTCTCAGAAGAAACTCGTTCCTCTAAAATATTATTAGCTTCGTAATCAAAAGGAAATACTACATCGTCTAAAACTGTGGTATCTCTAGTCAAATCCTCGTCCTTTTGAATAGGTGAATAATTACTAAAATTATTTGGATTTGAACTAGAAACATTATCATTATTAAGCTCAATTGGAGTAACAAATTCATGATCACTATGCCTACTTATTTCAAATTCTTCATCAGCACTATCCTCATCATAATCATCATTATAATAACATGAAAATGGTTGAACCTCGTCTAAACAAGTAGTGTTACCAATTTTATCCTCGTCATCTTGATTATGCAGATAACCATTTTCAAGGGTACTATTGGAAACACTATATTGGAAATTAAGACTATCTTGAGCAGTTCTTTCCTGGGCCTCAAACAACATTTTCTGAGTTGACTCACATGACTTCCTGATTTTATCTAGGAAAGAAGGTTCACACGTTGCATTGATTTCGTCCATAACTAAGTTATTCATCTCAGCTGAACTACGCGTCGACTCAAGTAACTTTTGTGTCGACTCAGCTAACTTACGCGCAGACTCTAGTAGAGAGGAATTTTGCTCGTATGACCGGTGGGCGTATGGATAGTAATTGGGCTCACCATGGTATGGACCATAACCTTCAAAAGGCTGATGTTCCCAATCACTATTCACATTATGGTCAAAGTAGTAACGTCCATTTTGAAGCTCAATCGGATATTCGTTGTATTGGCTATTGTAACACCAGTTTGACATTCTATTGCAGGGGTGTGAGTTGTCACACAAAATAAAACCCACTGACAGGGGTTTCGTGGGTGGATAGAGTCTTACCTCCCGTACCAGACGGGCGATGAACCGTTGAATTCGACTCAGGCCATCGACTCCGATGTCAGTGTACGAACCCGAGGGGCCGAGACAATATCGTAACTGTCGTCCTTCCCTGCAAACAGTTTTATTTAATTTTTGAACCCTTCCTTAGGGTTTAAAATAATAAAGTCCAAGTCCAAAAATAAAGTCCAAAAATAAAAAGAAAAATTACAACAATGAAACCCTGTTTACAGTTTCTAAAAATAAAAAGAAATAAAGTCCAAATAAAATAAATATATGCAAAATATTCTCCACTCCTTGGACTCCTCTTTCTTTCCTTCTTTGACGATGCTTTCCTTTTATAGCACTTTTTCTTTCCATGTAGCTTCGCTCCAAATCTGAAAAGATAAAAAAATACCAAAGGCGTAAAAGAGAACAAAAAATAATAAAAATAAACCTAAACAAATCTAAATACAGGTCCCCGGCAACGACGCCAAAAATTGATGTAGTTTTTAATTGTTGTTGTAAAGTGGTAGTAAAAGTTCGTTCAACTCGGGCTTGTAAAGGTTTGATTTAAGAAAACACTAAAAATAAAGATAATATATACAAAAGTTTGTCACAATAACGAGAGGTACTGAGACTCGGGATTCCACCATAAACTCATTCATGCGATTCATATATTTATTCCAAACAATTATAACTCAAACAATATTGACTCTAATTCTTTGCCAAGGTATATTTTTAAAAGATTGACTGTAAATCACTAGCATGACGCATCAAAAGAACTTAGACCAAGCATGCATCATCATACGACATCACAATCAATTAAGAAAAATCATAAAACGATGATAATAGTGCAAGTAGTGATAAAAGAATTAAATATAATTTACCACATGCATGAAATATAGCTTCCTCCGTCGTCCCAGTGTTGGGGTTTAGCTCCTCATATCAAAAAAACGCACAAAATAATAATCCATAGCTCAAAAAGGTGTTTTATTGAAGAGATTGTATAACACAGAGATTTGCAACGCTGCATGGGTGTTACAGACGTCATATTTACAAGGTTCTAAGACTGTGGAAGAACGATAGTTTTCTAGTGCAGGTTCTTCGTATCTTCCTTCTTCCCTGCACCAGCAGAGAAACTTCTCTGCACTTATTGTTCTTCGTTCCTGAGCCCTCTGTTGGCTCCCCCAACTCTCTTTTGTTTTTTTCTAAAACTCACCAAAGCTCTTTTATACCCACAGGCTAGATAAATCCGAGAACATCTTCTTCTCTTTCACTGGAAGTCACGACTTCTATTCTTTCTTTTTATTTCTCTTACGCCTTCACATATATATCCAAACATGCAGAAGCGAATCCAAGGGATGATATCCCTTCTCTGATTCCAAGTACTTTCCAAATATTCAACCAAGTTCCCGTAAATAATTTCTCTCCCTGTTTTATCTCTGAAGTGATGCAGCTTCTGATTTTTCTCCCAAGCCTGTTTACACGTTTTTGATTCGAACCAAACTCTTCCAAATATAGACCTAGGTCAAACAAGGAAAGTCTCACTTGTTCTCCACGTATTTGCAGCAAAATCACCGGGATATTCTTGGCACCCTGTTTTCACGAGAAACAATATATTCGTGGTTTTCTTCAAACCCAAACCACCAACCATCCATGGTTCATCCAACTAGGCATGTATGTACCCAAATCCACAAACAAATACGAGATACAATTGCCAGAACCCAATACAGTGAAGTACACAGTAACTGGAATTTTCAAACCATAATTTCCCGCCAAAATCTGGAGAAGACAACGACCCCCCCTAACCAAACCGAGGGTCCCTTTAGCAGATCCACTGGGGAGCCCTGAACCAGAAGCATGTGTGTCTTTAATCATAGGGTACCCCTTAGTAATTGAGGTGCCCCTTAGTAATTTTCTTCCACGAGCACAAAAACCACTTTTCGAGCCAATTTCGACGCAAAAGTCTATTTCTCCAAAAACACCTACAATTACATAAAATAGCAAAATAAGCACAAAATCGAGCACTAACAATATGGAGAATTGAGATCAAGATAGACACATAAATGCGTCTATCAGTTAATTTAATTGAGTTTTTTAGATACAATTCATGTTTCATGTGATTTGTCAATGTCCAAAGAAATCCTTCTTTTCTTGTGAAAGTAAGGTTGCTCTTGTTGTTCCTTTGGGGATGACATTTTATGGGGGAGAGTTCTTAATTGAACTTGTACTTAATTGCCAAATATTTGTGGGGAGTGCGGCTGTGGAATATTATAGGGGTTATCTTATATCTTTATAAACTCCTTGATGAATGCATTTAGTTTCGGCTATATGATTGCATTTAAACAAAGTTGATATGTGGTTCTCTTTTGGTCATGAAGTATCTCTATGGAAATTTCATTAGGATCCCACTAGTTTTCATACCTTTGCCAATTTATATTGACAAAATGGGGGAGAATTAATGTGTAGTTCACACTACAAATACATATGGTTTACAGATCATTATGTAAGGGGGAGTGGTTTTCATGTGAGATGAATTATTAACTAAGGGGGAGTGATACATATCACCATAGTATTCTTGTCAAAGTTGTGATACAATTGAACTTTGATGTTGTGTAATAATACTATGACAATGTATAACAATGATTGAGAACTATTGTTTTCTCATTGTTATAGCTACGGATCTTCAACAACTATGATGCTGAGTTGAACACATTTAAAATCATTGGAGTACTTGGAAGTGACGAAGATTTCGAGTAATGTTGAAGAACCAAGGAGATCAAGAATTTGGATGAGAAGCTACAAAGTTTATTTATTTTGTAATCCATATGTATTGATAGTTTTGTCACTAAAATTGACAAATGGGGAGATTGTTAGAGCACTGCTCGGTCGAACTCGCAAGCGTTGCTATCTCAAGCTTGTTTGTCAAGTTTAATTGCCAAAACCATAAGTCTTGATTTCTAGTCTACTTATAGCTAAGTCTTGGATTAAGATAGTAAGTGTAGTTGATCTTTAGACTTTACGGCGTTCATCAAGTGAAGACGAAGAACTACTCAAGGGAACTTGTGGAACTTCATCAACAAAAGGTATGTGGAGACTTCAACTCATCTATCACTCAAAAGTCTATCTACTCTATCTCCTATTTGAGACAAAATTCGTATTGCTATATAGACTTCAATTATACACATTTGGTATTTCGAGTTGAGTTTATCTCGGTTATCTATTTCTCGAAATATGTGTTGGTAAGCTTTCACTTTAACCAAGTTCATCTTTTATTCTTGACGAAAGTAAAAAGATGATCATGTGAAAATCGCCCTGTAACATCTTACATGATTTATGTGAGACAGTTATTTGATGTAGACTCGGAATGTTTCGTATTGATCATTCGATAACTTGAAAATTGCTTTGAAGCTAATAGTTTGTGTCAGATAGCTATTGTCGTCTTCCAAGAATGTTTCAATGATTGAAATGAGGGTTTAGAACATGTAACCATGATTGGATATAAACATAGTGTGTATTCACATTTGTGTAAATTCCAAAACCGGGAACCATGGTATGCGCATCCGTACGCGTACTGGTTGGTTGTTGGAAGTCCGGGAACTAAGTATGCGTACCAGTACGCATACTGGCGGAAGTTCAAGTACGTGAATTTTCTACTGGAGTTTGGAAGTGTACTATGGTATATGTACCCGTACGGGTAGTGGCGAAACCAAACTCAGTACGACTACTTAAGTATGCGTACCCGTTTGCATATTGATAGACGCATTTATGTGTCTATTTTGTTCTCAATATTCTGTATTGTTAGACTCGATTAAGTACTTATTGTGTTATTTTGTGTTTTTGTAGATGTTTTTAGAGAAATAAGCCTTTGCGGCGAAATGAGCTCGAAAAGTAGTGTTTTACACCCCAGGATAATGTACCGATGACACCTCAGAAATGCACCGGAAGCGTCCTAGAAATGTACCGGAGGAACCCAGAAAAATTACTATTTCCACCCCAATTGCTAAAGGGACACCCGTACAGGATTAGGGGGAGGACACTTTTCTTCTCATAATTCAAATTTCATTTTTGGCGGGAAAATATATTCTCTCCCTGGCAGATTTTCAAATTGATTTTCGATGGATTTGTGGAGAAACTAAATGGCTAGAATTAATTGGGTCATATCTATTGAGTATAACAAGATTATTCTGAGTGTTGGAATGAGTTAAATTTGGCTAGAATCCGCTAACTTTCAATCGAGAGTTAAACAGGGAAGATACGCTCGAGTTCTCTGTGAGAGGAACTTTTGGGAAGTTTTGTGGACTAAATGGGGAAGATATCTGATCTTCTTAAGTGTTTATGCAACTATGGAAGTATTATAGCTCATATGCGCAGGCAGAGGGGATGTAGAAGATCATATCTCGGCTGACAGTGAAGAAAATGGAAAAAAATATTTTCCGAGTAATGGAGAATTATATGGAGTGAATGAGCGAGATTCGATGGGTATGTTGGCTATAAATAGGTTGCTGGGGTTGAGCAGAGAGGGTGTCGAGAGTTTGGGGAAGCTTTGGAGGGAAGAAAAATCGAGTTGCAGAGCTACCATTTCTACTGCTGCAACTCAAGAACACGAAGAACATTAGACAACCAGAGACAGTCGTTCATACTACAGTAACAACGACTGTCACTTGGGGGTCGTAGTATTCTGTATACTACAACACTTTTCATTTATCGTTCTTTGTAACGGTGTTTGCAACAATTATAAACGTTGCAAACACCCGATTTTCATTATTATCTCCATTTCATCATTTGTACACCTCTTTTGAGCAATGAAAAATTCCTTTGAGCGTGTTTCCAATATGCGGAGTTAGGACCCAACACTGGGACGACGGAGGAGGCCGAGCTTCATACATGGGTAATTTTATTAATTCTTTTTAAGACTTTTGCATTGAAAATTAATTGAAATATGATTTGATTAAATTGGGTGTTATTTGATTAGATGGGTCATGCTTAGCTTAGGTGATTTGATGTTCCATGCTTAACATTTACAATCAATGTTTTGAGAATCTACTTTGGAAAAATAAGAGTCCATATATGTTTTGAGCGATTATTGTTGAGAATAAATCATTGAGCCCTATGTTATGAAGATTGGCCGAATCATTAGTCCTAGTACCTCTCTACCAATTTGTCAATATTTTTGTATATATTTTTATTAAATCTAAAAATCCTTCACCTTCACAAGTCTGAGAGTTTGAACCTCATTACTACAACCCCACGAAAAAACTTTAATCAATTTGGCGCCGCCGACGCGGATTTGTGCTTAGGTAGAATTTTTAGGTTTTTTTTTTTTGTTACTATTATTTGTTCCTTTTTACGTTTCTTTTTGTGTCTTTGATTTACAGGTTCGAAGTGGAATACTAAGGACTTGGGAACAAAAAGCTAAAAGCTAAAAGCTAAAGGAGAAGAAAAAAAAAAGACATAATTTTTTTTTTAGGATTTAATTATTATTATTATTATTATTTTTGTATATAGCTTTTATTTATTTATTTTAGAATTTGTAAATAAGCTTTATTTTTCATAATTTTTGTAATTTTTGGACTTTTTATTTGGACTTTATTCTGGACAATTGGACTTTATTCTTTTTTTAACCCTACGGAAGGGTCTTATTATTAATAATTTTTTTTTTAAATATAAACTGTTTGCAGGGAAGGACGACGATTACAATATCGTCTCGGCCTCTCGGGTTCGTACATGACATAGGAGTCGTGGCCCAAGTCGACTTCAACGGTTCATCCCCCGTCTGGTACGGGAGGTAAGTCCATCGAAACACTCGCGAATCTCCTGTAAGCGAGTTATTGTATTCCTTAAGGTGATTCATTGATTGAGGACGAATTTGGACTGTTTTTAAATTCCTAGTAAAGGGCAAGGCCTGGCCAATACAAGATAAGGGTTCGGATTTCATCACCGCTCCCTTCTTGCCCGCCTTAGGAAAACGAAACCTAACGCGAACCCAAGCTTAAAACTTGACTAGAATGAGACCGATAGGGTAACGAGCTTAATAGGAAACTCGTTCGAAAAATATTGGTTTCTCTTTAAGCACACTTCAAAGTTCATGATGGTTTCTGTGAGTTGAATGCGTGACTGCGCCGCCTTCTAATGCGGTGAGGCCTTGGGTATCAAAGCTCCACTAAGCTTCCCTCGCCTCTATTCAACTTACTTTGACTCGGATTGATTCCAGAGGGGTTTCCTCAAATTGCAACGAATTCCCTTTCGAAAGATAGAAGCTGGTCTAGAAACAATCTAAGTGGAGCCATCATGCTTTTTGTTTGCTAGAATTTATAGGTTTGATTTGGTCGAGTCAGCCTTGTTTGTGATTGTGTAGAATTCCTCTGTAGTTTGTGTTTCCTCGGTGATGAATCCTTTTCAGGAGACGCCACTTGAGATGACATTACGAGAATATATGAGTAGAAATTCTCATTATCAAGAGACGACTTCGAAAATGACTCTTGGTGAATATATGCAAGGGAAACGACATTGGGATGTTCCAACGGTTAGCGATGAATCACCTCTAACGATCTACGAGAAGTATTATAAAAATAGACCGCTTAGTTTGGAACAAAGATTGAGAATTATTAAATGTCAAAAATTATATTATGATGATGAAGATAGTGCTGATGAAGAATCGAAAATGTGTGGGAATAGTGATCAGGAATTTGTTACCCCAGTTGAGCCTTATAATGATTGTATTATTTCTGCTTCAGATCCTAATAATTTTAAAAATTATTCACCTATTCAAAAGGACGAGGATTTGACTAGAGATACCCCCGTTTCAGACGATGTAGTATGTCTTTTTTACGAAACCAAGAAAGGTTTAGAGGAACCGATTTATCCTGAGAATACTGTTTTAGAGTCATACGATTTAGAAACAATAGTTTTAGATGAACTCGTAGAGGTGAGTGAGGATGCACCGCAAGATTACAACTTAGAAGAATCAATTGCCCATTTTCAAGAATCTGATGACCTACAAATTAGGGAAGTTGTGACTAGTCTATCTAGAGACACTGAAAACTCTAAGTTTGGGGGTGAGTATCATCCTCCATGTGCTTTAACTCTTAGTAAGGTCCCTCACTTGGGACTTGACATCAATGCCTCAACCATATTACAAGATTATCTTCATACTCGTTTTCCAGAACCTAATGATATCCAACAAGAGTCTCAACTGTTAGAAACCCATCCTCTGGTTGATGTGGTTAACCCAGGCAATAATACCAAGATTGATTTTGTTTTCCCACCAAATAGTTTTCTTCCAAATGTGGGAACATATAGATTTCAAATGTGTCGAATATTTAGTTGTGAGACTAAACCTAAATGCCTTAGGAAATTAGAATCGACACATTTGCTTAAGAATGACCACTACTCTCACTGTGGTCAATTATGTAAGTCAAACCTGATTGACTTAGAGGATCCTCAATTATTTAGGTTATTATTATTTTGTGATTCTAAGTTCTTATTTGAGTTTTTCCAGACTCTAGGACCTAATAATTTGGATCCAACCTATGAGGAAATGCATCCGAGGAAAATATTTTATTTAGACCCTTTCATAGAACCTGAACCTGAACCACAATTAGATATAAATATCTTAATCAGGAAACTAGATAAGGGCATGTTATTTTTGTTCACTTTCTTGGGTTATTGTAGTTTCCTTTGGTCAGCTCTATTTCGTTTTGAAGACCCACAATTATTTCGACTGTTACTTTATGGTTCGAGTTGACTAATCCTTTCCTAAGTCTGGCTGAAGACTTTAAACTTAGAACTTCTTGGGAGGTAACCCAATCTCATGCGACACGGTAATATCTTTCCTTAACTCTTTCGCTTCAAATGGTAACAGTTTCTCCTTGTTCATGCTTTTAGTTTCATCTTTAGAACATTGAGGACAATGTTAGATTTAAGTTTGGGGGTATGGGAGAAACTTTTTAGTTGCAATTAGTAAACTCCAGAGCCTAGAAATTTATGCCTATTAAGGCTTGCACTAACCAATCTAAGTGGATGGGAACATCTTGGTTTTAGGAGTTGAGGAACCAATCTGATTAGATGGAAACATCTATAGAGTCTATTCATAAAAGCACAGAGCTCAGGTGTTAGAAATAACATGGTAGTTGCACCATATCTCGTTGAGTCCTTTTCATTTCTTTTTATTTTTTCATTTTAAACTATGTTTCTCTGAGTGATTAGGTGGGGCACACGATTCAAGTTGTTACCACTGCTAGGGTGAATTAGAGTGACTGAGTTACTAAAAAAAAAGAACGGACCAGTTAGACCAATCGGAATAAGTATTAACACTTGGATAGCAATATACGTGTGTTCTCCCTGTTTCCGTCGCCTAAGCAAGCGTGGAATGCATGACCCGTGGGAACTATCGTGTAATCCGCTGGCAAGAAGCATGCGCTTGGATCAAAAATATCTATTCATGCCGTTAAGTTAAAAAAAAAATAAAAAATGGTTATTGTTCTGTGTAGTCAACTGCTGGTTCCCTTGTATATGCCAGTTTGTTGATCTAGATTTAAGTTATTGACCACTGGTTCCCTTGTATATGCCAGTTGTGTTGATATTAGTCAGACCGGTATCTCAGTCCATTAGGATAGGTTCATTCTGGCAGTGGCCTTCAGACAAATATGGGAAACGTCGTGCACTTAGTAAACATCAAAACCATCTATGTTTTTCTATATCCATCTCTTAATCTTTCCATGTGATTAGTTTGACTCCGAATATTATGTCCATAGTGAAACTATCTGAGTAGAGCTATGTCACTTATATATGAATTTTAGTATGCTTGAGTGCAAACTCGTGTACATCAATTGGAATTTCGCATCAGGGTACTTCCTCTTGTAGTTAATAAGTATGCCAACCAAGGAGATTCTTTAGTGCCTTCCAAGGTTCGTTGTAGATAGCTAGGGTCTGGAGTATTAAGGTTTTGTGGGTATATCTCTTGTAAGCCTTCCCGAGATTAACTCGGTTTTATTTTTTTATTTTTGCTCGAGGACTAGCAAATAATAAGTTTGGGGGTATTTGATAGACGCATTTATGTGTCTATTTTGTTCTCAATATTCTGTATTGTTAGACTCGATTAAGTACTTATTGTGTTATTTTGTGTTTTTGTAGATGTTTTTAGAGAAATAAGCCTTTGCGGCGAAATGAGCTCGAAAAGTAGTGTTTTACACCCCAGGATAATGTACCGGTGGCACCTCAGAAATGCACCGGAAGCGTCCCAGAAATGTACCGGAGGAACCCAGAAAAATTACTATTTCCACCCCAATTGCTAAAGGGACACCCGTACAGGATTAGGGGGAGGACACTTTTCTTCTCATAATTCAAATTTCATTTTTGGCGGGAAAATATATTCTCTCCCTGGCAGATTTTCAAATTGATTTTCGATGGATTTGTGGAGAAACTAAATGGCTAGAATTAATTGGGTCATATCTATTGAGTATAACAAGATTATTCTGAGTGTTGGAATGAGTTAAATTTGGCTAGAATCCGCTAACTTTCAATCGAGAGTTAAACAGGGAAGATACGCTCGAGTTCTCTGTGAGAGGAACTTTTGGGAAGTTTTGTGGACTAAATGGGGAAGATATCTGATCTTCTTAAGTGTTTATGCAACTATGGAAGTATTATAGCTCATATGCGCAGGCAGAGGGGATGTAGAAGATCATATCTCGGCTGACAGTGAAGAAAATGGAAAAAAATATTTTCCGAGTAATGGAGAATTATATGGAGTGAATGAGCGAGATTCGATGGGTATGTTGGCTATAAATAGGTTGCTGGGGTTGAGCAGAGAGGGTGTCGAGAGTTTGGGGAAGCTTTGGAGGCTACAGAGTGAAGAAAAATCGAGTTGCAGGGCCACCATTTCTGCTGCTGCAACTCAAGAACACGAAGAACATTAGACAACCAGAGACAGTCATTCATACTACAGTAACAACGACTGTCACTTGGGGGTCGTAGTATTCTGTATACTACAACACTTTTCATTTATCGTTCTTTGTAACGGTGTTTGCAACAATTATAAACGTTGCAAACACCCGATTTTCATTATTATCTCCATTTCATCATTTGTACACCTCTTTTGAGCAATGAAAAATTCCTTTGAGCGTGTTTCCAATATGCTGAGTTAGAAACCAACACTGGGACGACGGAGGAGGCCGAGCTTCATACATGGGTAATTTTATTAATTCTTTTTAAGACTTTTGCATTGAAAATTAATTGAAATATGATTTGATTAAATTGGGTGTTATTTGATTAGATGGGTCATGCTTAGCTTAGGTGATTTGATGTTCCATGCTTAACATTTACAATCAATGTTTTGAGAATCTACTTTGGCAAAATAAGAGTCCATATATGTTTTGAGCGATTATTGTTGAGAATAAATCATTGATCCCTATGTTATGAAGATCGTCCGAATCATTAGTCCCAGTACCTCTCTACCAATTTGTCAATATTTTTGTATATATTTTTATTAAATCTAAAAATCCTTCACCTTCACAAGTCTGAGAGTTTGAACCTCATTACTACAACCCCACGAAAAAACTTTAATCACATACTTAAGTAGGTTATGTTCTAAAATCGGGTTGTTCATGAACTAATACGTTTATATAATAAGGAATGCAATCTTTTGGAAACCGTGGCTATAATGTTCATGAAATGATTCGAGTGAATCAAAATCGATTTTGCTTCAATTGTGTCTTGTATACTTCTATGAGAATATAAACAATTGAACAACTCTCTAACTAATTTCATTTGAGTCATTTGAACTAGTTGTGATAAAGATGAATAAGGTTGATATGAAGTGCTCATATGGCTAACCATTGGTTAACTATTGTTGAACCAACTAAGTGTACACATTTAGGTACGGTCACCTTTATCTAAATGATGGTACATTTAATTTGTGTATAACAAGGTAAGTTCGATCTAACAGTTGAAAGATATTAGCTTGAATCTAATCATGTTTTCATCTAACGGTAAATATTGAATGCTTTGTTACCAAGGTAACATTGATTGCAAACCCTGATTTGGTGACTATTTAAAGGAGAACTCTAGCAACTGGGAAACCTAATCCCACATCTCCTGTGTGATAGTAGTTGCGACTAGAGTCGATTCTCCTTTAACCTTAGGTTTTTACAAAACCCAGTAGGTTAACGACTTAAAGACTTCATTGGGATAGTGAAGCCAGACCCAACTATTTTCGTTGTAGTTGCGTGTTCTGATCTTGCTATTTTCTATTGTGATAATCTTCTTTAAGATTTGCTCGAGATTTATTCTCTGATAGGCAAGATTGAAAAGTAGTCACAAACATCTTCGTCTCATCGTTTGTGATTCCACAATATCTTGTTTCGTTAATCGATAAAGATTATTGTGAGGTGATTGATAATACTAGGCTGTTCTTTGGGAATATAATTCTGGTTTATCAATTGGTTCCTGTTCACCTTGATTTATCAAAAGATGGAGCAAAACTCGTAGGTATATCTGTCAGAGACAGATTTATCTATTCAACAGACTTTTCTGTGTGAGACGGATTTGTTTATTAAATCTTCGACTTTGGGTCGTAGCAACTCTTAGTTGTGGGTGAGATCAGCTAAGGGAATCAAGCGCGCAGAATCTGGCGTGGTTCAAGAGGCATAAAGAACGCAACTATACCTTGATCAGTGTGAGATTGGTTAGGGGTCAACTACATTCCAGTCTGAAGTTAACTGGCAGTAGGATAGTGTCTGTAGCGGCTTAATATAGTGTGGTGTTCAAATCTGGACTAGGTCTCGGGGTTTTTCCGCATTTGCGGTTTCCTCGTTAAATTTTTTTCTGGTGTCTATGTTATTTCTTTTCTATATTATATTTGTTTATATAATTGAAATATCACAGGTTGTGTGTATGTTCAATCAATTGTGAATCCAACCTTTGGTTGTTGATTAAATTGATTGACACTTGGATATTGGTTTTTGATACTGTCCAAGTTATTTCTTATATTCAATCAGGCTCGCAAATTCCTATTTGTTTGATTGCGACTGAATTGAGAAATTGAGATATACCTCTTTGATATACTTTTCTTAAGATTGAGTCTGTCTGTCTAGTTGATTCTCTTGAAAGTATGTTGAGGGTTAGTCCATACAGATTGCTAAGCGAAATATTGGGTGTGGTTGTTAGACCCCCGCTTTTTCAGTAATACGGTGTAGAGAAAATATGTTTGATACCATATTCTTCAAGCAATTCTTTCACATGTTTGTTGGCAAATGGAGTTTCATTATCTGTGATAAGATATTTAGGAGCGCCGAATATACATATGATATATTCCTTGATGAAAGTTGTAATCGTGACTTTAGTGGTGCTTCGAAGAGGGATAGCTTCAACCTATTTGGTGAAATACTCAGTTGATGTGATGATGTATTCATGTTGTTTCGAAGACGCTGGATTGATTTTTCCAATGATGTCTAGTCCCCATCTATAGAAAGGCCACGAAATGCTCACATAATGTAATGGGAGAAAAGGAGTGTGAATGAGGTTACCATGGACTTGGCATTGATGACATTTCTGAACGTATGCAGCTGCATCGTCTTCCATAGTCAGCCAATAATATTTCTCATGGACCTGGAGAAATAGTTTCCTCTTTCCTTGATGTTATCCTTCGTGCATTTCTTTCAAGATTGTTGGGATTTCATGATCGGCTAGGCATATAAGCAAGTTCCCACCAAAGCTTTTGCGATATAAAATCCCTTCCAGATAGACAAACTGTTTAGCAATCTCGGCGAGTTTGATTGCTTCTTTCTTCTCTGATGGAAAATCATTATCACGAAGGTATTTGATGTAAGGTTCTCTCCAGTCCCCATTATGGTGGATCGTTAAAGCTTCTAAATGATGAGGCGGTGTTTGACAATTGGGACAAGAACCTTGTAAAATTCTCGACTGAGCCTCCATGGAGGGACGGTGTACCCGAGTCAACTTCGGTTGAACCCACCAAATATTGGTATGTCAAGTTTGGTTGTCATATTTTAGTATCAAAACTCATGTAGAGTCGATTGATTACATACTAGAGTCAAATTCGTTTAGGTTAGACTAGAAAGTCTAGGAATGTTGAGACATACAAGCTATTATTCCGAAGGCATGAAGAATGAGAAGAAGTAACGACTGCAAAGAAGACATCATCCTTCCACTTGAGGTTAGTAATACTGACTTGACTTGTTTCCATTCCTAACGTCCCTTTCAAGTCGTATTATATTGAAAACATATCATGGGAAACTGTATATATATATATATATATATAATACTCTAGTGATTAGACTTGGTCATATCATTATGTAGAAAGTGTCAAGGAATTTATTGAATTATGAAGTATAACGCTTATCTTTGGAACTTCGTAAATACGACATCAACATAATCTACGTATTTGTAGTTACTTGATTATGTGTAAGATATAAGTGTGATTTCATCCTAGAAAACTATGTATTATTACATTAGTTTAAGGAAGTAGATGTATGAACTGGATTCACAATCAAAAGGGAAATCATGATTGGTCCGGTTCCTTATTGAATATTTTTGGATGACCAATACAAGATGACAAGGTAGATAATATCTTAACTTACGTTAAGAATTGAGGTATAACCGGTTATAGCTATAGTGTGTAGCATTTGTAATCGGTCACAAGCTACTTTGTGAAGCAAGGTCTAACCAGTCACAAGCTACATTGGGAATCTAGTTGTAATCGGTCACAAGCTACTGTGGGAAGCAAGGTGTAATCGATCACAAGCTAACTTGGGAAGTAAGGTGTAACAGATTAGAAGCTTCTTTGGGAATCATGGTGTAACCGGTCACAACCTAATTTGGGAAGCATGGTATAACCAGTCATAACTTAAATTGTCAGTCATGGTATAACTATCCCACAGAGCAATACTGAGTTTCCAATATTCACATATCTCTTTATGTTTTGTGTGATCTTGGAATTAGGGTTTGCTAAGAGAAACATCCAGATGTCGACATTATGTGAACATGTACATAACTCGTATCAATTGTTCAAAGAAATTCCTTGATACTCAAGGTGATACCAAACCGAAATATAGAAAAGCATTTAATTATGATTTTCAAATATATATGTTTTAATTACCTGCAATTGAAGCATATTCTCTAGAAAAGTTTATTAGTTAATGTGCAAACTAATAATATTTATTTTCTAAGAGAGATTTCGGAAATATGTTTTGGCATTTAATTGGAAATAGGAAACCAAAATTAGATACTTTAATGAAATATCTTGAGAATATTCCGGTTTTGGAATTTTCTTGTTGCACACACAACCTTGGTCTATAAATAATTGATTTTGCATTTCTTGCAAACTCTTTTAATAGCCAGAGAAACTTCATTCTTGTTGTTTCTGCTGGAGCCGTCTATCCGGAGAGGAAACTACCCTAATTAGGCGAAATCTCTTACGACTGCTCGTTTAAAGACTTCTTTGGGATCAAGAAGCTCTACGAGTACCGCTGGTGGGAAACTATATAATTACATGGTTATTTTAGTTTTCGATAATTGATGTGATTGACTAAAGGTTGTTGAAACTTTGATTGCACCTAGTTTGATTATTCTTGAGAACCTTCTCTTTTGATATGAGGGTCACTCAAACTAGATCAAAGTATCGACGGGATCTTTAGAACCATTTGCGAATCTAGATACATATTGTGATAATCCATCGTTAACAGACTCAGTTATGTATATGATTGATCACAAGAGGATTCAAGTTGTGTTGTGAAGGTTATTGAAGGCAATTGAAGATTTAAAGACGAAGAAGATTTTCATATTAGTTTTTGTATCTTGTGAATCTTTTGCACAAATGATCGGCTGGGATTCAACTAGAATTGTGTTTATCTTTGATAGACTTGATTGTCTAGTTGTGTAAGATCGACATTGCTTTATAGTTACTCTTTGAGTTCTAGCTATATTGATTGATTGCGAATTCGAAAATTGGTTATTTCAGTAATCAAGTTTTGGATTGATCTAACCAGACAAAGGAGTTTATTAGTTTAAATGGAAGAGCCTTTGTCAACAACTCATACATATATTTTAACAAAGATTGATTAGAGTGGTTACCAAACAGATTCATTCCTTTGTTGTTTGGAATATGATTCAAAGGAGTATCTATTTACGTGCGTGAATCTAGAAGTCGAAGGCGCAGGGATACTGAGGAAACTAAGTATCTATGGTTAGTCTACTTGGTATCAACTATACAAAGTTGGTATTAAATTTTGTAAATAACGACTTAATTCTAAGAGTATTCAAAACTGGACTAGGTCCCGAGGTTTTTCTGCATTTGTTGTTTCTTCGTTAACAAAATCTTTTGTTATTTTATTTACTTTACTTCTGCATTATAATTGTTTTATATAATAATAAAGTAAATACACTTGTGTGTTAATCCTAATCACTTGAGATTGATTCTATAGTGTTTCGGTTTAATACCTTATCTATTATTAGGTGAACACCTTGTTGTTGTATTGTCTCGATTTCATATCCATAGACGATCATACAAAGTGAATACCATAGTTGTCGTATTGTCTCGACTTTATCCATAGACAATCACACTTGGTATGTGACTTATAAGTTGATATTTAAAAGATTGTGGTGTATTTGGGTACCCTCGTATTTTCAATTGGTATCAGAGCAGGCAAAAACGAAAATATCTAACTATCTGTGTTTGGTGTGATCCATCCTATAAGATATGAGTCTACAAAGAGGTAAAGTAAAACCTAAAACGGACTCAGTTAACGTATCACATGAGTTTGGCAAATATCACTCTATGGATTTAATTTTAGTAAATGTTTAAAAGGGGCTGGCTTCTTTCCCAAGTTCTACTTGCTCTTCTGAAATGTATCTAAACATTCTCAAGAAGAGGTTAAGTTCAGCCATGTATTCACAATCAATGATTCAGACTCTGAAACTATCTTCATGATGGTAGATAACACATTGATTACATAAATATAGAAACATCACAGCTAAAAGAACCGAGTGAACAATTTCTCTCATGTGCAACTGAACTTGCTCTTGCACTAGAAAGAGAAGGAAAGCTTCTAGAAGTGAAAATGAGCAACTTGTTCTTGATTTTACTACCTTGAAAGCAGAACTAGTCTCTCTCAAGAATACATATTCCTTGAATATTCAATCCTTAGAGGAGAAACTTAGTAAAAGCATTGATCAAGAAAAATGACCGAGCTCTTAAGAATATCAGCTTCAGACAAATACAATGCCTCAAAAATCTCAAATGATTATGGGATTAAGACAGTTTACGAACTTGTCAAAAGGCTAAAATATTAAAATCAATCTTTATGTCAAAAAATCAACCGGTAATATCCTATCCGGATAATTCCAAAAGGTCTGATTTAACTTATTCCTTGAAAAGGAAAACGGTTGACATTGAAGGCTCTCGGAAGAAATTTTCATCTTCTAAAGAAGCTTCTGTACTCTCTGGTGATTCTAAGATGAACTACTCACATCATAATATTCCACAACATCACAAACATTATTACAAACGATGTTTTTATTATGGAATTAAAGGTCATGTTTTAAGAGATTGTCAACAATCAATTTGTTCAAGCTCTAAAAGAACAACTTTCAATCAAAGTTGTAACAAGAGACCTTTTTCAGAAAAACTCATACATAACTATGTTTTTCCCAAATCAAAGAGTTTTCATAAAAATCCTCCGAAGGGATCTCAAAGAGTAGTACATCACAAAAGGAAAGAGAATCTCAAGACTAGCAACTCATGGAGATGGGTACCAAAGAAGACAGTAGAACCAAATAGAAAATAATATGGAAAATTCTCCAGTCCATCACTGCATAAGGTAATACCTTGATTATAGTCTTTTCATTGATAAGTTTGGTTCATCTTACAAGAAAATTAAGATCTCTAAGAGAACAAATAAAGGAAGATTCTCGACAACTATTAAAGAGAATAATCTGTTTCAACTAGATACTTAGTATCTTGATTATATACACTAACTCATGAAGTTCTCAAACTTTTGTTTGAGGAGTTTAGTGTATATAGCACAACAGTCAAAAGCTTGCGAGATATATGGAAAATATTCACAATAAAGCACTCTCTTAAAACTCAAAATATAAAGAAAAAAAAATCGGTATCTTTATATTAAAATAGAATATTGTTGACTTCCATGATCAGTGACCAAGTTTTTGGAAACTATTGTTATTTAAATATTTGGTAATCTATTACATCTCTTAAGGAGAAATCTTGTATATTCCTCTTAGAGAAAGAATTATGTACAATACAAATTACCATGCAAAACTGTCTTCAAGGGTTTCAGAAAGGTATGCTGAAAAATGGCCTTTGATCCTTCTTTATACTTCAACTCCAATGGTTTAGATGGAAACAGAGTCACCTCTTGCAATAATATCGATCCATCATATTCCATGATCGATTATGAAAAAGAGTTTCACAAAATGGCTCATACATGTGCAGAAACAAAATTAGAGGTCATGATGTTGAAGCGTTCTATTGAAAAATATCTACTTGTTCAATCTCATCTTGTCAAACAACAAGAAATTCTTTTAAAAAGAATAAACGAAGGAGACCTAAATTATCCAAGGTTGAGGAATTATTCTTTGATCAAGGATCTCTTCAAGGAATTCGAAGAATTATTCCTATTAAACGAAGAAGATCACAACATCATGAAGAGATTTGATCCTCAAATCCATTCTATTTAGGAATAGACTAATCAAATTGTTGATTTACTTCAATATTTTGTATAAGATCTATTCGAATAAAACTATCAATTATTATGAATGAATAAAATATATTTTATAACTTTTGTGTTTCATTATTTGAAAGTATTGATTGCATAACCTGTGTGAATGATAATTATTTTATGCTACTTCTTTTGGTTTATGAGATGTTAGTTCGATTTTTATTAAACTAATTATTCGATCTCATATAATGGTTGCCCTTATGATGTGTCTGGATTTTTGATTTAGCGGGACTAAGTTCTAGCCTTTTTAGGTAGGCTTTATCAAAGGATCATAAGGTGATACGATTAAAACTCATGTTTGAAAAGTCATAATATATTGATATCAATTTATGTTTACATAAGTTGTGTTTAGCATAACATATGGGTTTTGGGTTTAAACTTTTGCTATTGGCACGCATTAGTTAAAATCGATTCAACCTTTCTTTGGTAAAGGTTACTTTTGTTGTTGTTCTTTTGTTCTTGCGAGAGGATGAAAACAAACAAGTGGAGAAATCTTATTGAACTTGCGCTTAAATGATATATCTTTCTGAGGAAAAGTGGCTGCGGAAATCGAGGCAACAATTTTTATTGTTAATTAATCTTTTTTCATGTTTAAGAAAATTTTGATTTTATTTCATATATTTTTATTTTGCTTAACAAAATTTCGGTACAATTGATATGTTCCATTATGTTGTATGGATTGATTATTGTGATTCAATTGTTTTCGGTTAAGAAAAACTGTGTCAATTCTATTGACTTAATGATTTGGTATCTTCTTTTTGGTATCAATTGTTTTTTTTAACGAAATTCGTTGCAATTGTTGTTCTTACATTGGATTATCTTTGTTTCAATTGCTTCCGTTTAAGAAAAACTATGACAAGTCAATATTTTGGTTTGTATCTATTGTTTTTGCTTAACAAAAATTACGGGGTCATTTGTTTAGTCCATTTGATTCCAGATAAGAGAAACTAAGTTAATTTTGATCTTAGTTAGACTTATTAAATGTAGGATTCGGTTACTCAAGTCTAATCGAAATCCTTGACAAGAAAAACTAGTTAACTAACCTAGTGTTTCTCTTGTATAACGAGAAAGGTCTAATTTGTTTTATGGAATAATTAGAGCATGATAATAAAACTGGAGTTAATTCTGATCTATATTTGTGTCTTGTCGAAACAAGCGGTTGTACATACACAATCAGTTCGATTAATAACTAAGTTATCTTAGTTGATTTATCAGAGTAAGGGAAAATTGCTTCAGGCAATTGTTTCCTTGATAACATACTAAAGCTAGATTATTTTTTTAGTTTCGGTTTTAGTATTGGTTATCTAAAATGGTATGTGAAACCTTCGTGCTTAAATCTTATAGGTTGTACAAGTTTTATGGATTTGTAAGATCCTTTCGGTTTTCTCTTTTGTTTCTTCGTTTCTTTGTCATTTTTGTGACAAAAAGGAGGAGAAATATGTGTAGTAAACAAGTGATTTTTAATCACTAGGAAAGGATATATGGGCTTAAATGTTATATCTAAGGAAAGAGTAAAGCATAGGCTAAAGGGGAGAAATATATCTTCATGATGTATAGTATTTCATACTACAAAATGGGAATAACAAAGATGTTCAGATTGAATATTTACCTAGCTTTCTTTTAGGGGGAGTAAAGATTTTGTTATTTAAATGTCAACAACGACATTTTTTTTTTGAATATGTGCAGGATATTTTTGTTAGAGCACTGCTCGGTCGAACTCGCATGCGTTGCTATCTCAAGCATGTTTGTCAATGTTAGTGATCAAAACTATAAGTCTTGATTTCTAGCCTATTTATAGATGTCTCGGACTAGGACATAGATTGTGTATTTGAGCTTAGTTTTCACGACGTTCATCATTTGAAGATGAAGAACTACTAAGGGGATCTTGTGGAACTTCATCGACAAAAGGTATGTGGGGACTTGAACTCATCTATCACTTGAAAAGTCTATTTCTACTCTATCTCCTATATTGAGACGTAAGTCGTATTACGATATAGTTTTCTATATACACATTTGAGATTTCGAGCTGAGTTTAACTCGCTTACATATTTCTCGAAATATATGTTGGAAAGCTTTCGCTTCGACCAAGTTCATCTTGTATCATGTGAATGCCGAGTAACATTTTACATGGTTTGTGTGATACAATCATTTGGTGTTTTCTTGGAATGTTTCGTAATGATTATTTCAATAACTTGAAAATTGCTTTGATGCTAATAGTGTGTGAAAAAACGGCTATTGTCATCCTCTAAGAAAGTTTCAATGATTGAAATAAGAGTTTAGAACACTTAACCATTATTGGATATGTCATGTTGTGCACTCTTGCACATATGTAATCCATGTCTGGGAACCATAGTATGCGCACCCGTTTGCATACCTGTTGGTTTGAGAAATTCGGGAACCTAAGTATGCATACCCGTTTGCGTACTGGCGTACAGGTTCATGTCCGAGAATTTCTTCTGGGATTTGAAGTTTGCGTACCCGTTTGCGTACTGGCGTAACTCAATCTTAGTCCGGGTATTTCAAGTATGCGTACCCATTTGCATAGTTGAAGGTTAAAGTTCTAAAATCGGTTATGAACATGAATATAAACATTTATTTAATAAGGAATGCAATCTTTGGAAACCTTGGCTATAATGTTCATGAGTGATTCAAGTGAATCAAACCGATTTTGCTTCAATTGTGTTCTTGTATAATTCTATGAGAATATATCGATTGAACAACTCTTTAACTAGTTTCATTTAAGTCATTTGAACTAGTTATGGTTAAGATGAATAAGGTTGATCTGAGAGTAATCATATGGCTAACCTCGGTTAACTATTTGTGAACCAACATGGTGTACACGTTTAGGTACGGTTACATAAACCTAAATGAGGGTACCTTTCATTTGTGTGTAACAAGCTAAGTTCGATCTAACGGTTGAAAGATATTAGCATGGTTGAATCAGGTTTTTCATCTAACGATGAATATCGAATTCTTTATTACCAAGGTAGCCTGGATTGCAAACCTTGATTTGAAAACTATATAAAGGAGAACTGTAGCAACTGGGAAACCTAATCCCCACACCTCTTGTGTGTTACTAGTTGCATAAAGTAGAGTCGATTCTCCTTTAACCTTAGGTTTCTATCGAGACCCTGTAGGTTAACGACTTCAAAGACTTCATTGGGATTGTGAAGCCAGACCCAACTATTTTCTTTGTAGTTGCGTGTTCTGATCTTGCTCGATTATATCGTATTGAGTACTATTGAAATAATTGACTCGAGATTAATTTCTCCGATAGGCAAGATAAAAGTAATCACAAACATCTTCGTCTCATCGTTTGTGATTCCGCAATATCTTGTTTCGCTAGTCGATTAAGATTATTGTGAGGTGATTGATACTACTAGGCTGTTCTTCGGGAATATAAGTCCGGTTTATCAATTGGTTCATGTTCACCTTGATTTATCAAAAGACGGAAAAAAAACTCTTGGGTATTTCTGTGCGAGACATATTTATTCAATCCATAGAATTTTCTGTGTGAGACAGATTTGTTTATCAAGTCTTTGACTTTGGGTCCTAGAAACTCTTGGTTGCGGGTGAGATCAACTAAGGGAATCAAGTGCGTAGTATCCTGTTGGGATCAGAGACGTAAGGAACAAAACTGTACCTTGAATCAGTGTGAGATTAATTAGGGTTCAACTACAGTCCAGTCCGAAGTTAATTGGTAGTAGGCTAGAGTCTGTAGCGGCTTAATACAGTGTGGTGTTCAATCTGGACTAGGTCCCGGGGTTTTTCCGTATTTGCGGTTTCCTCGTTAACAAAATTCTGATGTCTGTGTTATTTCTTTTCCGCATTATATTTTGTTATATAATTGAAATGTCACAGGTTGTGCGTTAAGATCAATCAATTAGAATATCCAACCTTTGGTTGTTGATTTAAATTGATTGACACTTGAACATTGGTCTTTTGTACCGTTCAAGTAACTCCTCTTATATTCAATCGGGCTCGCAGATTTCTATTTGTTGATTGCGGATTGAATTAAGAGTTAGAGATATTAAACTCTTTGATATACTTTACTCTAGATTGAGCCTGACTGTCTAGTTGATTCTCTAGAAAGTATATTGGAGTAAGTCCTCTCAGATTGCCAAACGAATTGTTGGGTGTGGTTGTTAGACCCCCGCATTTTCAATTGGTATCAGAGCAGTAAAACACATTAAAGAACTTATAAGTTTGTGTTTGTAGCGATCTGATATGGACATAAGTGCTATCTCTATAAACGTACCACCAGACTTCGATGGCTCAAATTACTTGTGGTGGAAAATTGTTATGCGTGCCTTTTTTCAATCGCGTGATTTTCAATTATGGGTTTATGTAGTTAATGTCTATGATGCTCCCATTGTGGCAGTAGGTAATGCGACCGTTCCTAAGGATATTGGTGCATATGACGCTGCTGAGATACTAGCTGCAAATCAAAACTCCGACGGTTTGAATGCCATCATACATGCCATTACCCCAGATCTTCAGCACCATGTGACTATCTGCACTCGGTCTAAATATGCTTGGGATATCTTAGAAACCGTATTTGAAGGGAATACTAGTGAAAAGGAAGCTAGGCTTCAAAACCTTAATTTCGATTGGGAAAACCTTCATATGGCATATGAAGATTCATTTGATGAGTTTAATCACAAAGTGTCTGAAATTGTTAATGCATCTTTTGCATTGGGTAAGACTTGAAAATGCGGGGGTACAACAACCTCACCTAATATTTCAATTAGCAATCTGTATGGACTAACTCTAATATACTTTTAAGAGAATCAACTAGACAGTCAGACTCAATCTTAATAAAAAGTATATCAAGGAGTTAATATCTCAATCTCTCGATTTGATCTTTACTCAAGCAAATGGAAATCTGCGAGTCTTTATCAAATACTAGATATATAAACTTGGATGGTACAAAAGACCAATATCCAAGGATCAATCGATTTCCAATCAACAACCAAAGGTTGGATTTCACAATTGATCGATACAACGCACAACCTGTGATATTTCAATTATATAACAAAATATAATGCAGAATAGAAATAACACAAACACCAGAAGTTTTGTTTACGAGGAAACCGCAAATGCAGAAAAACCCCGGGACCTAGTCCAGATTGAACACCAAACTGTATTAAGCCGCTACATACACTAGCCTACTACAAACTAACTTCGGTCTGGACTGTAGTTGAACCCTAATCAATCTCACACTAATTCAAGGTACAGTTGCGATCCTTACGTCTCTGATCCCAGCAGGATACTGAGTACTTGATTCCCTTAGCTGATCTCAACCACAACTAAGAGTTGCTACGACCCAAATTCGAATATTTTAATAAACAAATCTGTATCACACAGAAAATCTACGATAATAGATAATTCTGTCTCCCACAGATAAACCTATGAGTTTTGTTCCGTCTTTTGATAAATCAAGGTGAACATGAACTAATTGATAACCTAAACTTATATTCCCAAAGAACAACCTAGTATTATCAATCACCTCACAATAATCTTAATCGTATTGTAGCGAAACAAGATATTGCGGAATCACAAACGATGAGACGAAGATGTTTGTGATTTCTTTTTATCTTGCCCTATCGGAGATATAATCTCAAGTCAATTATTCAATTGAACTCGTATGATAGAAAATGGCAAGATCAGATCGCTCAACTACTAGAAAAGTAGTTTCGTCTGGCTTCACAATCCCAGTGAAGTCTTTCAGTCGTTCACCTACAGGGTCTAGAGAAGAAACCTAAGGTTAAAGGAGAATCGACTCTAGAAAAACCAACTAGTATCACACAGGAGGTGTGGGAATTGATTTTTCCAGTTGCTACATGTCTCCTTTATATAGTTTTCAAATCAGGGTTTGCAATCCAAGTTACCTTGGTAACAAAGCATTCAATATTTACCGTCAGATGAAAAACCTGATTTAACCAAGCCAATATCTTTCAACCGTTAGATCGAAACTTAGCTTGTCATACACAAA
This sequence comes from Papaver somniferum, assembly GCF_003573695.1. Classification (NCBI taxonomy): domain Eukaryota; kingdom Viridiplantae; phylum Streptophyta; class Magnoliopsida; order Ranunculales; family Papaveraceae; genus Papaver; species Papaver somniferum. The sequence goes on along the minus strand of NC_039366.1, from coordinate 161,840,182 downwards.
TGAAATGTATTCATTTAGGTTTGAGTAATCATACCTAAACGTGTACACTTAGTTGGTTCACAAATAGTTAACCAATGGTTAGCCATATGAGCACTTTCATATTAACCGTATTCATCTTTCTCATAACTAGTTCAAATGACTCATAAGAACTAGTTGAAGAGTTGTTCAATTGCTTAGGTCTTTATTCATAGACACAATTGAAACAAAATCGGTTTGATCCATTTGAATCAATTCATGAACAATATACCCACGTTTTCCAAAGATTGCATTCCTTATAATTTATTGTTTTAAGTTCATGAACTAACGATTTGAGAAATAACCATCTTAGGTACGCGTACGAGTATGCGTATGATTGTATTTTTTTGATGATGTTGTAGTAATGACGTTCAAACTCTCGGACTTGTGAAGATTAAATTTAAAGATTTAATAAAATTATATACAAAAATATTAACAAAGTGGGGGAGAGGTATGAGAAAACAACCAAGACACTGATTCCACTATTACACATGAATTAATGATGGTAAATAATCCAAAACTCTAATTATCTTTTAAGTCCTTTATATCTTAACTCACTAATAATCAGGCAAATTCTCAAACATCAATTGTATCCCTTAAGCATAGATTATCTAAACAAAGCATAACCTATCTAATTGAATCACAACTGATTAGGAAAATTACGCAAACAATTTAAAACTATGCAAAAGCAGTGATTGAGTGAATTATAATTAAATATTAGAGAAAATAAAATAGTTACCAATTATTCATGCGTAAATAGCTTCCTCATTGCCTTGGTTGTGGGAGAATTAGCCGCTCATCATGTTGGAAACACGCTCAAAAATCATTATTATTGCTTAAAGGGTGTTTACAAATGATGAAAAGGGAGAAATAATTCAAAACCGGGTTTGTAACAATTATATTTGTTACAAACCAGAGAACTACGACCCTAGGCAAATAAGACTGTCCTGCGACAGTAACAAATAAGACTGTCACTTTAACAAATAAGACTGTTGGTCGACGGTCGCTGAAACTGTAGCAAAATAAGACTGCTATGTGTGGGTCTTATGTTCTTCGTGTTCTTGGTGCAGCAGCAGCAACAACAGAAACCGAGTTTGGGAAAACTCGAATTTCTTCTTCTCTGGATCTCCGTAGCCCCCTAGACTCTCGACACCCTCTCTATGGACTCACAGGGAATCTATTTAAAGAAAAAACACGCGTTGAATCTCCTCCATTAATCCCAAACAATCTTCTTTCACTCGGGATATATTTTCTTTCTTTTTTTATCAATGATTTTGATTTTTACGCATCTGCAGCTGGATTAAATTCCTTATAAATCTTCTTCAAGTTCCAAAGTGTTGATTAAGGCTTCCAAACACGTGCAGTACACGTTTAGATTCACCACAACTCGTGTAAGCTCATGTTTTTCCTCCAACTCCCTGTTTGGATTAAACCAAGTTATCCAGACAAATTTGATCGAAACAAACACCCATACTAGCTTTGTTAGGACATATCACAACTACCCATTAAGTTTCAGCCCTTTAGTCTACCCAGAACTCCTTCAAGAATCGATCGAAAGTTACACAGTTGAGAATAAAATTTTCCCGCCAAAACGAATTTTTGAAATGTTGAAGATGGTGTCCCCCTAACCAAATTGGGGGTGCGAATAGCAGGTGCCCAACTGAGGTGCCCCTTATCCAAATTGAGGGTGCATTTAGTACTTTTCTCCGGGAGTCCAAATAGCACTTTTTGAGCAACTTTTTCCACACAAGTGTATTTCTCCAAAAACACCTACAAACACACAAAGCATCAATATTAGTATAAAAATCGAGCACTAACAATAGAGACATTGAGTACAATTTAGACACAAAAATGTGTCTATCAAATACCTCCAAACTTATTATTTGCTAGTCCTCGAGCAAAACTATCAAAAAATAAAACCGAGTTAATCTCGGGAGGGTTTACCAGAGGTGTACCCACAAAACCATGACTTCTAATTGGTCACAAGTATCCAAAGAGAAATGAGGACATACATATTATCAACCTATCTCCAAGTAACTAGAATGTCAGAGAAATTAAAGGTGTCAGCTCTAAAGCTGACTGAAAAAAAGGGGAGACACATCCGCAACACTGCTAGATAAAGAGATATCCGCTACACAGCTAGATAAACATTGTAAGATGGGTCCGCTGCGTTACAGCTGGATAAGATTAGGAGAGAGATAAAGATGAGAGGGACATCTGCTACACAGCTGGACTAATTACGTGTGATGAGTTAAACCAGTGCTAGAAAGCTCTTGTGCCAGATTGAAAGCGAACTAACAAAGCAACCAAATGTATCTTTCTTCGACTCTCTCATAGTGCTCAGTAGAAACAACGTCTTCTTCGGTCTTCAACTGTTGATGATAAACTATCGAACCTCATAGAACCTTGACAATTAACTCTTTTCTTCGATTTCTTGCTTGACTTATAAATTTCTACTTCCCTTTGGCCTTATTGAACAAAACGTAACGATGATTTTTTTTATTTTTCATTTTTTTTTTTATTGTTGGAAACAAAAATTACAATACAACAATTTACATGGCCATGAGAGAAGGACTTTCAAAACTTGGATCTTCGCAACTTGTGATGTCTTGGTATCATGGATTCTAACAACTTATATCATTTGCTCTTATAACTTCAACTTTGATTTTTGAATTATTCTTTTCTATTGTTGCTTCTAAACCTAAAACATCTTCAACTTTCTTCATAGATTTTGATGTCGCTCCTCTTGTTGATGATGATAAGTTTCTACTGAGAGAGAGTCGCAATCCAGTAACTAAGACTACATTGTGAGGTTGCTTTGTCTTTCTGGCATTTCTTGACCTACTTTCCTTTCCATCATGTATGGTTAGGTCCATCACGGTTACCCTCTAAAAGGAACAAGTTCTCTCCTGAATTTCAAGGATCTCAATGTCTTTTTGTCTAATGTCTCAAAAGGTTGTTATCCCTAGCATTCCAATTTCTATCTTTTCGGTGAGAAACAGTATGTAAACTTAGCTAACCGGATACCATGTGACGCTAGAAGTTTCAAAAGTGCAACTAAAAAGTTCTTCCATACCCCCAAACTTAAATCTAACATTGTCCTCAATGTTCTAAAGATAAAATTAAAAGCATGAACAAGGAGAAATTGTTACCACTTGAAGCAAAAGAGTCAAGGAAAGATATTACCGTGTTGCATGAGCATGGGTTACCTCCCAAGAAGTGCTAAGTTTAAAGTCTTCAGCCAGACATTGGAAGAATTAGTCACCTCGTAGAACCATATAGCAGTAGCCGAAATAATTGTGGGTCATCTGGATCAAAAAGTGTTACCCACAAGAAGAGGAAACTGCAACAGACCAAGAAGATATCGAATATACCCTTGCTTAAGACAACTACATCTAGTTGTGGTTCAGGTTCAGGTTCTATAAAAGGGTCTAAATATATTTCTTTAGGCTGCAACTCCTCAAAAGTGAGATCCGAATTATTAGGTCCTAGAGTCTGTAAAAACTCAAATAAAAATTTAGAAGCACATAATAATAACCTAAATAATTGACGATGTTCTAAGTCAATCAGGTTTGACTTACAAAATTGACCACAGTGAGGGTAGTAGTCATTCTTAAGAAAATGTGTTGATTCTAATTTCCTAAAGCATTTAGGTTTAGTCTCACAACTAAATATTCGACACATTTGAAATATAAACGTTCCTACATTTGGAAGAAAACTATTTGGTGGGAAAACAAAGTCAATAAGGGTATCATAGCCTGGGCAAACCACATCAACCAGAGGATGGGTTTCTAATGACTGAACTTCTTTCTGGACATTATTAGGTTCGGGAAAACGTGTATGGAGATAATCTTGTACGATGGTTGAGGCACAAATGTCAAGCCCTACACGAGGGAATTTTTAAGAGTTAAAGGTAAAGCACAGGGAGAATGATAATCACCCCTAAACTTAGAGTTTTGGATGTCTCTAGGTAGACTAACTACAATTTCCCTAATTTCTAGATCATCGAAATCCTGAAAATGGTCAATTGCTTCTGTTAGGTTATACTCAGGTGATGCATCCTCACTCATATTTAAAAGCTCTACGAGTTCATCTTCTTTATCTAAGACTATTGTTTCTAAATCACTAGACTCTAAAACATTATTCTCAGAATAAACTCGTTCCTCTAAATCATTATCGGCTTTGTAAAAAGGAAATACTACATCGTCTAAAACGAGGGTATATCTAGTCAAATCCTCGTCCTTTTGAATAGGTGAATAATTATTAAAATTATTTGGATTTGAAATAGAAATAATATAATCATTGTAAAGCTCAATTGGAGTATCCATTTCCTGATCACTGTTCCTACATAAGTATGATTCTCCATCAACACTATCCTCATCATAATAACATGAAAAAGATCAAAACTCATCAAAACAAGTAGTGCTACCAATTCTAACCTTGTTATCTTGATTATGTAAATAACTATCTTTATTCTCAAAGGTATTATTGGATACACTATATTGGCAATTCAAGTAATTTCGAGCAATTCTTTCGTTCGTCTCAGCTATCCGCTTGAGGTGGCCTTCTAAAGAAGGTTCACTCATTATTGTAGTTCTTTCATCTATAATTATACTATTCATCTCAGCTAACTTACGCGTCGACTCAGCTAACTTCCTGAGGGACTCTTCTAAAGGAGGAATATGAACAGAGGGATCATAAAAAGGACTACTTTTCAATAGTTTGATTATATCCTCTAGAGACGAAGAAGTAGTACTATAATCTTCTTGCTCGTAAGACTGATGCATGTGTGGATAGTAATTGGGCTCACCAGGGTATGACCCATATCCTTCCAAAGTATGGCGTTCCCAACCACTATTCCCAACATGGTCATAAAAAGGATGATGTCCATATTCAAATTCAGATCGATAATCATTGTATTGGCTTCTATCCTACCAGTTCGACATTCTTAATTGCAAGGGAATTCTACCCAATCACAAACAAGGCTGACTCGACCAAATCAAAACTATAAAATCTAGCAAACAACAAGCATGATGGCTCCACTTAGATTGTTTCTAGACCAGCTTCTAATCTTTCGAAAAGGAATTCGTTACAATCTGAGCAAACCTCTCTGGAATCAATCCGAGTTTAAGTAAGTAGAATTGAGACGAGGGAAGCTGCGAGGAGCTTTGATACCTAAGGTCTCACCGGTATTATAAGGCGGCGCATTCACGCATTCAACTCGCAGAAACCATCATGAACTTCAAAGTATGCTCAAAAGAGTAACCAATATTTTTCGAACGACTTTCCTATTAAGATCGTTACCCTATAGGTCTCGTTCTAGTCAAAATTTTAAGCTTAGGTTCGCGTTTGGTTTCGTTTTCCTAAGGCGGGCAAGAAGGAAACGGTGATGAAATCCGAGTCCTTATCTTAATTTGGCCAGGCCTTTCCCTTTACTAGGAAATTAAAACAACCGTATTCAAATCCTCAGCATATATTCACCTTAAGGCATACAATAAACCCGCTGACAGGGGATTCGCGGGTGTTTCGAAAGCTTACCTCCCGTACCAGACGGGCGCAGAACCGCTGAAGTCGACTCGGACCACGACTCTTATGTCATGTGCGAACCCGAGGGGCCGAGACGATATTGTAATCGTCGTCCTTCCCTGCAAACAGTTTTATAGTTAATGTACCCTTCCTTAGGGTTTAAAAAAAAATTGTCCAAGTCCAAGGTCCAAATAAAGTGCAAAAGAAAAGAAATAAAAAATAAATACAAAAAATGGAAGGTCTCTAAAAAATAAATAAATAAATAAATTCTCTCTCTCTTTTTTTTTTTAATTTTTCTTTTTTCTTTTTCCTTTGTTTTTTTCCTTCTCTTTTGGCTTTAAGATTTGATTCCAAGTCTTTAGTATCCAACTTCAAACCTGTAATACAAAGACACAACCAAAGAAACGTAAAAAGAACAAAAGAAATAAAAAAAAAAAACCCTAAAAATTCTACCTAAGCACAGATCCGCGTCGGCGGCGCCAAAATGATTGTATTTTTTTGATGATGTTGTAGTAATGAGGTTCAAACTCTCGGACTTGTGAAGATTAAATTTAAAGATTTAATAAAATTATATACAAAAATATTAACAAAGTGGGGGAGAGGTATGAGAAAACAACCAAGACACTGATTCCACTATTACACATGAATTAATGATGGTAAATAATCCAAAACTCTAATTATCTTTTAAGTCATTTATATCTTAACTCACTAATAATCAAGCAAATTCTCAAACATCAATTGTATCCCTTAAGCATAGATTATCTAAACAAAGCATAACCTATCTAATTGAATCACATCTGATTAGGAAAATTATGCAAACAATTTAAAACTCTGCAAAAGCAGTGATTGAGTGAATTATAATTAAATATTAGAGAAAATAAAATAGTTACCAATTATTCATGCGTAAATAGCTTCTTCATTGCCTTGGTTGTGGGAGAATTAGCCGCTCATCATGTTGGAAACACGCTCAAAAATCATTATTATTGCTCAAAGGGTGTTTACAAATGATGAAAAAGGAGAAATAATTCAAAACCGGGTTTGTAACAATTATATTTGTTACAAACCAGAGAACTACGACCCTCGGCAAATAAGACTGTCCTGCGACAGTAACAAATAACACTGTCACTGTAACAAATAAGACTGTCGGTCGACAGTTGCTGAAACTGTAGCAAATAAGACTGCTATGTGTGGGTCTTATGTTCTTCGTGTTCTTGGTGCAGCAGCAGCAACAGCAGAAACCGAGTTTGGGAAAACTCGAATTTCTTCTTCTCTGGATCTCCTCAGCCCCCCAGACTCTCGACACCCTCTCTAGGACTCCCAGGGAATCTATTTAAAGAAAAAACACGCGTTGAATCTCCTCCATTAATCCCAAATAATCTTCTTTTACTCGGGATATTTTCTTTCTTTTTTTATCAATGATTTTGATTTTTACGCATCTGCAGCTAGATTAAATTCCTTATAAATCTTCTTCACGTTCCAAAGTGTTGATTAAGGCTTCCAAACACGTGCAGTACACGTTTAGATTCACCACAACTCGTGTAAGCTCATGTTTTTCCTCCAACTCCCTGTTTGGATTAAACCAAGTTATCCAGACAAATTTGATCGAAACAAACATCCATACTAGCTTTGTCAGGACATATCACAACTACCCATTAAGTTTCAGCCCTTTAGTCTACCCAGAACTCCTTCAAGAATCGATCGAAAGTTACACAGTTGAGAATAAATTTTTCCCGCCAAAACGAATTTTTGAAATGTTGAAGATGGTGTCACCCTAACCAAATTGGGGGTGCGAATAGCAGGTGCCCAACTGAGGTGCCCCTTATCCAAATTGAGGGTGCCTTTAGTACTTTTCTCCGAGAGTCCAAATAGCACTTTTTGAGCAACTTTTTCCACACAAGTGTATTTCTCCAAAAACACCTACAAACACACAAACATCAAAATTAGTACAAAAATCGAGCACTAACAATATAGACATTGAGTACAATTTAGACACAAAAATGTGTCTATCAGCGTACCTTAGCTACCGGATTTGAGTTTACAAACTCAGCAGAAATTTTCGGTTCGAAAACTTCCGTGGGTATGCGTAACTAAGGTGACTGGTTTACTAGTTTGCAAACTACAAACTTAGCAGAAATTTTCGGTTGGAAAACTTCCGCTGGTACGCGTACGGGTACGCGTACCCAACCTGTCTCCTTCACCAATACCGTATGCACACATATGCACACACTTGGTTTTCTGGCACATGGATTTTACACTAATGTGCGAACATACTATATATGATTATATCCATAGTTGGTAGTCTCAACTCTACATTTCAATCATTGAAACATTCTTTTATAATGTTATAACAATCGTCATTCACGACTATCGTCATCAAAGCTATTTTCAAGATTGAAACGTCATCATGACTTTTGTCACGGGTAAAGATGAATTTGGTTAAAGCAAAAGCTTACCAACACATATTTCGAGAAAAAGATAGGCGAGTAAACTCGGCTCGAAATAGCAAATGTGTATGTATGAAAACTATCATACTTATATGACTATTGTCTCAAGAGTATGAGATAGAGTAGACTTTTGAGTGATAGATAAGTTCAAGTGTCCGCATACCTTTTTAGTCGGATGAAGTTCCACTGGTTCCTCGAGTAGTTCTTCGTCTTCGTAAGATGATCGCCATGGAGTCTGGAGCTCAACTACACTTCACTATCCTAGACCGAGACTTAGTCATAAGTAAACTAGAAATCAAGACATATAGTTTTGATCACTAATATTGACAAACATTATTGAGATAGCAACACATGCGAGTTCGACTGAGCAATGCTCTAACAAGACTATTCCTGAAAAAGACGTTATGATGAAAATTCTCAGATTGTTGCCATCTAGATACGATTCCAAGAAGCATGCCATCGTTGAAGGAAATAACTTTGATGCTCTCTTCAGTAACACGCTGGTTGGAAAGCTAAAGATCTTTGATCATGAGCATACATCCAAAATCGGAAAGGATGTTGCCTTCAAAGCACAAAAGAACACTAAATTGCTTGACAAAAGTAGAAGTGTGCATGTCTATGAGGATTGTTAGAGCACTGCTCGGTCGAACTCGCATGCGTTGTTATCTCAAGAATGTTTGTCAATGTTAGTGATCAAAACTATAAGTCTTGATTTCTAGTCTACTATTATCTAAGTCTCGGACTAGGATAGAAAGTGTAGTTGAGCTCAAGACTCCATGGCGATCATCATACAAAGACGAAGAACTACTCAAGGAACTGGTGGAACTTCATCGACTAAAAGGTATGTGGATACTTGAACTTATCTATCAATCAAAAGTCTATCTACTCTATCTCCTATCTTGAGACAAAAGTCGTTTTGCTATATAGACTTTGATTATACACATTTGGTATTTCGAGCCGAGTTTATCTCGCTTGTCTATTTCTTGAAATATGTGTTGGTAAGATTTCGCTTTGGCCAAATTCATCTTTACTAGTGACGAAAGTCATGTTAAGTTTCAATCACTTGAAAATGGCTTTGACGAAAAATGGTTTGTGAACAACAACTATATAACGTCCTCTAAGAATGTTTCAATGATTGAAATGAGAGTTTAGATTATATAACCATTGTTGGATATAAGAATTGTGTGATAACTCATACATGTATAAGTCTGTATTCCTTGAACGAAAGTATGCGTACTTTGTTGATCAGGAAAACCGGAACCGAGTCCGCGAACCCAGTCCGCGTACTGTCGGAGGTTCTCTTCCCGAGAAAACCTGCTGGAGTTTGTGAAATATTTACAAACTTATTCCGGGTACTTAAGTCAGCGTACTTAAGTTGGTTATTTTCTAAAAACGATTATTCGTGAACTTAAACATAAAAACTAAGGAATGCAAGTTTGCAAACCGTGGATATAAAGTTCATGAATCGATTCGAGTGAATCAAATCGTTTTTGTTTCAATTGTGTCTATTATAAAGATCTAAGCAATTGAACAACTCTCTAACTAGTTCATTTGAGTCATTTGAACTAGTTGTGGTAAAGAAGAATATGGTAAATATGAAAGTGCTCATATGGCTAACCATTTGGTTAAAAACTGTTGAACCAACTAGATGTACAAGTTTGGGTACGGTTACACAAACGTGCATTTCATTTGTGTGTAACAAGCTAAGTTTCGATCTAACGATTGAAATATATTATCTTGAATCTTATCAGGTTTTCATCTAACTGTGAATATTGAATGCTTTGTTACTAAGCTAACATTGATTGCAAACCCTGATTTGAAAGACTATATAAAGGAGAACTCTAGCAACTGGGAAACCTAATCCCCACACCTCCTGTGTGATGATAGTTGTATTAGAAAGAGTCGATTCTCCTTTAACCTTAGGTTTTTATCGAGACCCTGTAGGTTAACGACTTGAAGACTTCATTGGGATTGTGAAGCCAGACCGATACTACTTTCTCGTAGCTGTGTGATCTGATCTTGTTCTTCCTATCGTACTAAGTACAATCGTAAGGATTGACTTGAGATTGATTTCTCTGATAGGCAAGATATAAAAGTAGTCACAAACATCTTCGTCTCATCGTTTGTGATTCCACAATATCTAGTTTCGTCATCATACAATTTAGATTATTGTGAGGTGATTGATAATACTAAGCTGTTCCTCGGGAATATAAGTCTGGTTTATCAATTGGTTCCTGTTCACCTTGATTTATCAAAAGACGAAACAAAAACTCGTAGGTATTTCTGTGGGAGACAAATTTATCTATTACCGTAGATTTTTCTGTGTGATACAAATTTGTTTATTAAAATCTTCGACTTTGGGTCGTAGCAACTCTTAGTTTTGGGTGAGATCAGCTAAGGGAATCAAGTGCGTAGTATCCTGGGAGCAGAGGCGTAGGAGCGCAACTGTACCTTGGATAAGTGTGAGATTGATTGGGGTTCAACTACAGTCCAGACCGAATTTAGTTTGTAGTAGGCCAGTGTCGGTAGCGGCTTAATACAATGTGTGTTCAATCTGGACTAGGTACCGGGGTTTTTCTGCATTTGCGGTTTCCTCGTTAACAAAACTTCTGGTATTTTTGTTATTTCTTTTCCACATTATATTTTGTTATATAATTGAAATATCACAGGTTGTGCGTTTGAATCAATCAATTGGGAAATCCAAGCTTTGGTTGTTGATTGAAATTGATTGATACTTGAACATTGGTCGTTGGTACCGTTCAAGTGATTTCTCTTGTATTCAATTAGACTCGCAGATTTCTATTTGCTTAAGTAAGTATTGAATCAAGAAAGAGATATACAACTCTTTGATATACTTTCATTAAGATTAAGCCTGACTGTCTAGTTGATTCTCTTAAAAGTATATTGGAGTTAGTCCATACAGATTTCTAATCGAAATATTGGGTGTGGTTGTTAGACCCCCGCTTTTTCAATTGGTATCAGAGCGGGCAAACACGTTTAAAGACCTTACAAGTCTGTGTTTGTAGCGATCTGACCCTATGGATGGTAAGAATATCTCAGAGAATGCAACATCAGCTCAGAGTCATCCTTATGAACTTCAAAGTCCTGAAGCTTCTAAGGAAAACTCTGTTTCTGGTCCTTTGACTGAATCTGCATTTAACTGGGAAAAATCTTTTGATGAACAGTTGGATGATCTTTCAGATGACAGGGATTCAGAAGGAGGACAATGTATTGATGAGAAAATCTCTCAATATATCAATCTTTTTGACCATGCTTTGAAAGAAAAGAAGTCAACTACTTGCTTGAGTAAATACATGGCACCTCTCTGTCAAGAAAACAAAAAACTGAGAAAACTCTTTAAAGGGTATGATTGTGGATATAAACTTTTACAATTTATCGTTAAAGATCGAGAAGAAGAAGTACGATCAAAAAGGTCTGAGTGTGACAAACTTCTTCAAAATCTCTTTGTGTTGAAAGAAAGACTTGCGGAAGCTAAAGCAAGATATGGCTCTCAACAAAAATGTTTTAATGACAGAGAACTCAGTCTTCTCGCCAAACAAAAATCGTTGGAGACTGATCTCGCTGCTGCTCTTAATAAAGTGAAATCACTGGAAGAAAATATGAAAATATTTAATTCTAGCTCTACAAAATTATCTTCTATGCTTGGAGCATGTAAAGAACATCGTAATACACGTGGTCTGGGCTATAAGGGAATAAACGCTCCAAGTACTGGTAAGATTAATTTTGTTCATGCTAATGAAAACTCTTCATGTGAAAAATCTTTTCAAGCAGCCGAAAGTCCTAAAAACAAGGATTTTGTTTCTTAAAAGTCTACTCACACGAGAACAGTGAAGACCAAGTCCTTTAACTGTTACTATTAGGGAAATAATGGACATCCTGAACGAAGATGTCGTTTTCGATTAAGGAATGAAAAACTTCACAACATTCTTGTATGGATGTCTAAAGAAGTTATTAAACCTGTCTCTCATCTTGGTGGAGTAAAAGGCATTGTCGGCAATCAAGAGAAATACTGTGATAATACATTTCTTGATTGTGATTTTGAAACTAAAAACGCCTACAATAGTAGAAGGAAGAACGATAGAAGGACAACTGACTTCTTAAATAACTCTGAGAAGAGAAAAAGACATAGGAGAAAGAAAGAAAATCCAAATTCCTTTTCTCCTTCTAAAGAAGACAGTAAACCTGAGGTGTCTGCTCCAGATTTCATTCATATCAATAATCGAGTCTCGGATCTTAAAATCAGCATAAACAGACTCAAGCGGAGCATCAAAAAGACAAGGGAAGCAGCAAGTTCAGGTATTCCTTGTTCCCCTGTGGTTAAATCTTTTTCTACTAATCCTAATGATTTTTCTTAAAATCTTCAAGTAGGAAAGAGAGAAGAAGTCAATATTCTTGATGAGCAAAAAGCTCATCAAAATACAACATGACTACTCAATATATATAGCATCCTTCTTGAAATATGGAAGGATGCTTATAATTATCAAGAAATATGTATGTCTTGAGAAAGTAGTTGTTGTTATATTTCTTTTTCATTTACGAAACAATGATCATTAAACTGTTGAGCCTTGCTCCAGTACTTTACATGATATAAGTTGATCACTCACTCTTGAGAATAATTTCTTGTTGATTGCCTTGTGTTTCAACGATTCTCTTATGTTCCCTTGAACTAAGAAAGTCATCTCTTGTTTAGAATATTTCTTGAGTGTCAAGATCCCTTCTAAATTTGGCTCCATCATACCTTTGGTATCGTACCAAGATTGTAACCATAAGTGCACGATCACCAGACCCACACGGAACGTATCCCTAGGGTTTCCCAAGAAACACTCATATATATATATATGTATATATGTATATACATGTATCATGCTCAACTTTGGTACATATACGTTCCGTAACGTCAAAAAGGTTCATCTGATTTCTGTGTGTACAATGGATGGATGCAACAAGTAAGACAACGATGAGAAGGGAAATCCTATCGAGTTTCACGAGAACCCTGTTTTCATTACCTGCTATCATGCTGTTGATCATGAAAACAAACTACCAATTCAGATGTCATCACAGCTGGTCGGAAATCTTCTTCGAGATTTTGAGGTCGTACGTGAACAACTCGGAATTGCAACAAGGAATCTTGATTTTCTGAAAACGAACTGAAGAAAGCAACGGATGAGCTAGTCCTTGTTCAATCTCTAGTTGCTGGACACAGTTAATGTTTTGATTAAATCATGTTCTCTAAGAGTTATTTTGTCTAGAAAATCTTCTGATGAGAATTTTATTTCTTGTTTTGTTTAAGAAGAATAATTAGAGTTTGGAATAGCCATTATTCTGATTACACATAGCTATGTCCAACGTTTTCATCTTTATTGTTTTTAGATTTATTTGTTTAAATTCTAAAAAATTGTTTGGAAGATGATTTTTGCAGTATTAATATTTATGGTTTTATATATTGGAAACTTGTTATCGGATATGTGTGTTTGCGCCCGTGAACTATGATTGTCCCATACCATGTCAAAAGTTAAGTCTTTCATATGTCGATATGCATGTATTGATAAAATAATGAATGAGCTTTTGACATTACAAAAGTTTTAAGCCTATTATGTCATTATGCAAATATTGATGAAAGATAGGATGAACTTTTATTTACAGGGATTATGTCTATTGTATGTCATTGTGCAAATAATGATGGAAAATAGAATGAATTATTGTCTATTCCGCAGTATTGATCTTCCCTGATCCATTTTTTATGTATATACTGTGCGGCTCCGTAAGTTATCTTATGTCGAGCATGACCAATTGAATTGATCACACTCTTGTGGTAATTTATGTGTGTATTACGATTGAATTAATCATGGGTTTTCTTGTGGTTAATTTAATTGAGTATTTTTGGATTCAAAATCATATTCGTATGTGATTTTTTATGTCCAAAGAAATACTTCTTTTCTTGTGAAAGTAAGGTCGCTCTTGTTGTTCTTTCGGGAATGACATTTATGGTGGAGAGTTCTTAATTGAACTTGTGCTTAATTGCCAAATCTTTGTGGGCAGTGTGGATGTGGAATATTATATGGGTTATCTTGTATCTTTATAAACTCCTTGATGAATGCATTTAGCTTCGGCTATATGATGGCATATAAAAAGTTGATATGTGCTTTCTTTTGGTGATGCAATGCCTCTTTGGAAATTTCATTAGGATTCCACTAGTTTTCGTACCTTTGCCAATTTTATTGACAAAAAGGGGGAGAATTAATGTGTAGTTCACACTACAAATACATATGGTTTTCGGATCATTATGTAAGGGGGAGTGGTTTCCATGTGAGATGGAGTATTGACTAAGGGGGAGTGATACTTATCACCACAATATTGTTGTCAAAGTTGAGATGCAATTGAACTTTGATGCTGTATAATAATACTATGACACTGTATAACAATGATTGAGAATTCTTGTTTTCTCATTGTTATGACTACGGATTTTCAACAACGGTGATACTAAACTTACAACCTTTGGGATCATTGGAGTACTTGGAAGTGACGAAGATTTCAAATAATGTTGAAGAACCAAGAAGATCAGGCATGTGGAAGAGGAGCTACAAAAGTTTGTTTATCTATTTTTGTATTCCATATGTATTGATAGTTTTGTCACTAAAATTGACAAAGGGGGAGATTGTTAGATCACTGCTCGGTCGAACTCGCATGCGTTGCTATCTCAAGCATGTTTGTCAATGTTAGTGATAAAAACTATAAGTCTTGATTTCTAGTTTACTATTAGTTAAGTCTCACACTAGGATAGAAAGTGTAGTTGAGCTCAAGACTCCATGGCGATCATCATACAAAGACGAAGAACTACTCAAGGAACTGGTGGAACTTCATCGACTAAAAGGTATGTGGAGACTTGAACGTATCTATCACTCAAAACTCTATCTACTCTATCTCCTATCTTGAGACAAAAGTCGTTTCGCTATATAGACTTTAATTATACACATTTGCTATTTCGAGCCGAGTTTATCTCGCTTATCTATTTCTCGAAATATGCGTTGGTAAGCTTTCGCTTTGGATAACTTCATCTTTACTAGTGACGAAAGTCATGTTTAGTTTCAATCACTTGAAAATGGCATTAACAAAAAATGGTTTGTGAACAACAACTATATAACGTCCTCCAAGAATGTTTCAATGATTGAAATGAGAGTTTAGATTATATAACCATTGTTAGATATAAGCATTGTGTGATAGCTCATACATGTATAAGTCCTTATTCCTTGAACCAAAGTATGCGTACTTTGTTGATCAGGAAAACCGGAACCGAGTCCGCGAACCCATACCGCGGACTGTCGGAGGCTCTCTTCCCGAGAAAATCTGCTGGAGTTTGTGAACTATTTACAAACTTATTCCGGGTACTTAAGTCCGCGTACCAGTCCGCGTACTTAAGTTGGTTATTTTCTAAAAACGATTATTCGTGAACTTAAACTTATATAAACTAAGGAATGCAAGTTTGCAAACCGTGGATATAAATTTCATGAATCGATTCGAGTGAATCAAATCGTTTTTGTTTCAATTGTGTCTATTATAAAGATCTAAGCAATTGAACAACTCTCTAACTAGTTCATTTGAGTCATTTGAACTAGTTGTGGTAAAGAATAATATGGTTGATATGAAAGTGCTCATATGGATAACCATTTGGTTAACTACTGTTGAACCAACTAGATGTACAAGTTGGGGTACGGTTACACAAACGTGCATTTCATTTATGTGTAACAAGCTAAGTTTCGATCTAACGGGTGAAAGATATTAGCTTGAATCTAATCAGGTTTTCATCTAACGGTGAATATTGAATGCTTTGTTACTAAGCTAACATTGATTGCAAATCCTGATTTGAAAGACTATATAAGGGAGAACTCTGGTAACTGGGAAACCTAATCCCCACACCTCCTGTGTGATACTAGTTGTATTAGCTAGAGTCGATTCTCCTATAACCTTAGGTTTCTATCGAGACCCTTTAGGTTAGCGACTTGAAGACTTCATTAGGATTGTGAAGCCAGACCGATACTACTTTCTCGTAGTTGTGTGATCTGATTTTGTTGTTTTTATCGTACTAAGTACAATCATAAGGATTGACTTGAGATTGATTTCTCCGATAGGAAAGATATAAAAGTAGTCACAAACATCTTCGTCTCATCGTTTGTGATTCCACAATATCTAGTTTCGCCATCATACGATTTAGATTATTGTGAGGTGATTGATAATACTAAGCTGTTATTCGGGAATATAAGTCTGGTTTATCAATTGGTTCCTGTTCACCTTGATTTATTAAAAGACGGAACAAAAACTCGTAGGTATTTATGTGGGAGACAGATTTATCTATTACCGTAGACTTTTCTGTGTGATACAGATTTGTTTATTAAAGTCTTCGAATTTGGGTCGTAGCAACTCTTAGTTGTGGGTGAGATCAGCTAAGGGAATCAAGTGCGTAGTACCCTGCTGGGATCAGAGACGTAGGGGCGAAACTGTACCTTGGATCAGTGTGAGATTGATTGGGGTTACAGTCCAGACCGAAGTTAGTTTGTAGTAGGATAGTATCTGTAGAGGCTTAATACAGTGTGTGTTCAATCTGGACTAGGTCCCGGGGTTTTTCTGCATTTGCGGTTTCCTCGTTAACAAAACTTCTGGTGTCTTTGTTATTTCTTTTCTGCATTATATTTTTTTATATAATTGAAATATCACAGGTTGTGCGTTTGAATCAATCAATTGGGAAATCCAACCTTTGGTTGTTGATTGAAATTGATTGATACTTGAACATCGGTGTTTGGTACCGTTCAAGTGATTTCTCTTGTATTCAATTAGACTCGCAAATTTCTATTTGCTTGAGTAAGTATTGAATCAAGAAAGAGAGATATAACTCTTTGATATACTTTCATTAAGATTGAGTCTGAATGTCTAGTTGATTCTCTTAAAAGTATATTGGAGTTAGTCCATACAGATTGCTAATCGAAATATTGGGTGTGGTTGTTAGACCCTCGATTTTTCAAGGATGATCTTTCTGAGTCTGATTCATCATATGAAGATCTTGACAAGTCAGTCTCTTTGATCACAAGACAGTTTAGAGATCTTCTATTGAAGAGAAGTAAACGGTTTTCCAGAGACAAACCTAGGTCATCAGTTAAACCTCACAATCGCATTCCTCCTAAAAACATGGATGCTGACGAGGATGATGACGAGGATATTCCACAATGCTTTAAGTGTAAATATTTTGGTCATTTTGCAAATGAGTGTCCAAACCGTAGAAAATACACAGGGAACAAAGGTCTTGCTGCAACTCTTGATGAAATGTCTGATCACTTTGATTCTAATGAAGACGAAAGATCAAGTGTTGCACTTCTTACTGAAGATATTGATTTTTATAATTGTAGCAATACATACATCAATCTCGATATTCTTCCAGAAAGAAGACTCAACCAATCTAGAAAAAAAAATTAACCTTTCTGTTGGAAACTCTCTGTCTGATTTTTCAGGTTCCACTTTGTGTCTAGCAACTTGCACATCTCGGGCGTCTGAATCATCTTATCCATTTACATGCTCTTATTGTTCACTCAAAAGTCACGAACTTTCAAAGTGTTTCAAGTACAAACACAAGATGAGATATGTCAATAAACTTCAACGAAGAGAAAATCGCCTAGAAAACAAGCTTAAACTTGTTCAAAAAACCGCTGAGGTGTGTAAGATTTTATCCTCTTCAAAGAAGTTGATTTCCAAAGATAGGTCAAGACCACTAGAGAAAATAGTATGGTCTAAACATTTTGATAGACAGGGTTCTATGAATTCCGATCAAAAAGGATGTGATGGACAAATTATTGTTCATCCCAGCATAACTTAAATTGTGTTGGTTAGTGCATCTTGTCTCATGTGCCTGATTAAAAGAGACAAGATTCTGCACACCTCAGGGTTTTGAAAAAGAAAAATGGTTTTAAATTTGTTTTCTTTTCTTTTTGAGCTTTGCCTGTTTTGGAAGATTTGGAATTCTTTCATATCTAATTGATATTAAAAGGGACTTCCCTGTTTAATCAATAAAAGAGGATTATTCTCAACAATTCGACTCTCTCTAGGGTTGTGAATTGTGCGTGCGTGAACCTGTGCGGTTAAAGGTTCCATAACCCTACATTCTTTTTCCTTCTTTGAAACTCTTTTTATCTTAAGACTTCTTGTTGAGCTTAAATTGTGATTTCCTCTCACAACCTCATACACTCATGGAAACTCCAAGAATCATGTCTTCTGATGGAAAAGATGTTAATATGATTGTTAAGCCATCAATCATGAAGGAAAAAGTGAAATCTCCGTTACCTCCAACTTTGAAAAGAAAAAGAAGGAATGTTAGGAAGCCAAGAGTTGTTCCTTCAAATTCTCAGAAGTTTTCTGGTGTTCTTGAAGAGTTGAAGGAAACAAGGAAGGAGATTCAACAAATAAAGGCTTTTGTCTTGAGAACTCTCGAAATTCAGAAGGCCCTGGTTCGACATCATCAGTCTAGAATGTTTGTTGGAATTGACTCCTTTCTCCACGAACCTTATGTTCCTATGGATGTTGACGACAAGGAGTTCAGGGATGATAAAGAATTCTTCAGAGGTCTCAATGTCTAGTAAATCTTCTTATGAGAATTTATTTCTTGTGTTTTTAGAATAATAACTAGGGTTTGGAATATCCATTATTGTGAGTACACATAGCTATGTCCAACGTTTTCATTTTCATGTTTTTAGATTTATTTATTTAAATTCTAAGTTTTTTGGAAGATGATTTTTGCAATTTTAATCTTTATGATTTTATATATTTCCAATTGTTATGGATATGTTGTTTACGTCCGTGAACCTGTGATTGTCCCATACTTGTTCAAAAGTTATCTCTATTATGTCGGTATGAAAGTATTGATAAAAGATAGAATGAACTTTTGACTTACAAAAGTTAAAGCCTTTTATGTCATTATTTGATGGAAGAAAGGATAAAACTTTTGTTTACAAGGATTATGTCTATTGTATGTCATTGTGCAAATAGTGATGGAAAATAGAATGAATCCTTGTGTATTCCACAATATTGGTCGATCTCCGATCCACTTTTTTTTTTTGCACATACTGTGTTGCTCCGTAAGTTCTATTATGTCGAGCATGACCAATTGAGTTGATCATGTTTGTGGTTGATTCAATTGAGATCTTTGGATACAACTTCATGTTTTCATGTGATTTGCTTATGTCCAAAGAAATCCATTTTTTTCTTGTAAAAACAAGGTCGCCTTTGTTGTTCTTTCGGGAATGACATTTTATGGGGGAGAGTTCTTTTTGAACTTGTGCTTAATTGCCAAATCTTTGTGGGGAGTGCGGATGTGGAATATTATAGGGGTTATTTTTTATCTTTATAAACTCCTTGATGAATGCATTTAGCTGTGGCTTTATGATTGCATCTAAATGAGTTGGTATGCTATTCTCTTTTGGTCATGAAGTATGTACTATACTAGTACAATAATGAATGAATTACTTGGTAGCAAGCTACCTTCTCTCTGAAACCAGAGCCTAATTTATCTTCCAAAGGAAAATAGGGTTTTCATTCATTGCTTCAATCTTACACAATCATTGGTTATTTAACTGCCCACTCCTGGTTGACGAAAACAACAACCAGGATTACATCAGCCTCATACAAAAATCTAGGAATAATCTATCCTAATCTGATTCAAATACACAAGCCCAACAGAAAAAGCTTAAGAACTAACAACAATCATTGCAGCCCATTACATAAGCCCAATACTCTGATTAAGTATATGACATTTCCTCCCCCATTTAAGCATCCTTGTCCTCAAGGATGAAGTCTGGAAATTGAGCTTGCATATGTGCTGAATCCTCCCATGTTGCATCTTCAGGAGGGGAGTTAGACCACTGAATCAAGACTTGAGGTATAGACAAACCACCACGGAGTGTAAGCCTGCGTTGTAAGAGAGCTACTGGTTCAATAAAAAAATGGCCATTGTGATCAACAAGTGGTAGCTGAGGCAAGGTTGTTGCAGTAAGACCAATCTTCTTTTTGAGCTGTGAAACATGAAATATAAGGTGAATGCGAGAACCCACTGGAAACTTTAACCTGTAAGAAACAACACCAATGCGCTGAAGAATCTCAAATGGTCCAAAATATTTAGAAGAAAGCTTGAAGTTCTTCCGAATAACAACTGAAGTGTGCCGATAAGGTTGAAGCTTCAGAAACACCATGTCACCTACTGCAAACTCCTTGTCGGATCGTTTCTGGTCTGCGAAGAACTTCATCCTGCTCTGTGCTTTAGAAAGATCAGTTTTGAGTAGTTGTAACATAAGATCTCGTTCCTGCAAATAATCTTCAATAGTTGCCACATAAGTAGGAGTTGGAATAGGAAAGACCAAGTGAGGAGGTTGGTAACCATAAATTGCCTGAAATGGAGACATTTTGAGGCTTGTATGATAATTGGTGTTAAACCAATATTCTGCGAAAGCCAACCATTGAACCCACTGCTTAGGTTGGGAACCTGTCATACATCGTAAATACTGTTCGACACAGGCATTTGTCCTTTCAGTTTGACCATCTATTTGAGGATGGTAAGTTGAACTCAGTTTTAAGGTAGTACCTAATGATTTAAACAGAGCTTGCCAAAACTGACTGATGAAAATTTTATCTCTATCACTGATGATAGTGTTGGGTAAACCATGAAGTTTAAAAATATTGGATAGAAATTCTTTGGCAACTGTTATAGCAGTGAAAGGGTGGCCGAGGGGAATAAAATGGCTATATTTAGTTAGGCGATCTACGACTACAAGAATAACATTTTTTCGATAAGACATGGGCAAACCTTCAATAAAGTCCATTGATATGTCCTTACAAGCAGTGTCAGGGATTGGAAGGGGTTGCAGAAGTCCACCAGGAAATTAGTGGTCACCCTTGTTGCATTGGCAGATGTCGGTCTTCATCTTTGGCCAATAAAAATGTTCTTTAGCCCTGTTATAGGTACCAACAATGCCAGAATGGCCTCCCACAGCATATGAGTGGACTGAATGCAATATATAAGTTCTAATGGCATTACCTGAACTAATGTACAACCTCCCTTTGAACTTCAAGATACCTTGTTGGTAAGTATAGTGCTGCAAGGTTGGAGAAATAAGAATCTGGGTAATTAGGTTTTGGGCCACCGCATCTGAATCATAGCTTGAGATAATATCACTAGTCCACTGAGGTTAGGATACTGACATTGTAGAACAATAAGCATGTGGTAACCTAGAGAGTGCATCAGCAACCAGATTGTCCTTGCTTTTCTTATAGTGGATGACATAATCAAAACCCATGAGCTTGACTAACCATTTTTGTTGCAAAGCTGAAGAAAATTTCTGCTCCAGTAAGTACTTCAAGCTTTAGTGGTATGTGTTGATCACAAATTTAGCATGGCCCAAATAATACTTCCACTTTTGAACTTCCATTACAATGGCCAAGAACTCCTTTTCATATGTTGACAATGCCAAAGCTTTTGGGCCTAAGGGCTTACTGAAAAATGTTATGGGTCTGTTGTCTTGTATAAGCACTGCACCAACATCCTTTGAGCATGCATCAGTTTCCAATGTGAAGAGCTTGTTGAAATCAGGCAAAGCTAAAACCGGGGCTTGAGTCATTGCTGTTTTGATAGAGGAGAATGCTGTGGTGGCTTTCTCAGTCCAGCAAAATGAGTCTTTCCTTAACAGATCTGTCAGAGGTTTGCAAATATTGCCATACCCCTTAATGAACTTGCGATAATAACCAGTCAGGCCTAAAAAACCTCGTAACTTCTTCAAGGTTTGTGGTTGAGGCTAATTAACCATAGCAGCAACCTTGTCAGGATCTGCAGCTACACCATTTCCTGTGATCAAGTGTCCCAAGTATTCAAGTTGAGGCTGATCAAAGGTGCACTTGGAGAGTTTGGAATACAGGGAATGTTGGCGTAGCAAAGAAAAAACCACATAAAGGTGTTTCAGATGATCTGCCAGAGATGAACTGTATACAAGAATATCGTCAAAAAATACGAGTACAAACTTGCGAAGAAATGGTTGAAAAACCTCATTCATCAATGCCTGAAATGTTGCAGGTGCATTTGTAAGGCCGAGGGGCATTACGCGAAACTCATAATGGCCTTGATGAGTGCGCAAAGCCGTCTTATGAATGTCCGGTGGATAAATCAAAATCTGGTGATAGCCTGACAACAAATCGGTCTTTGTAAATATAATTGCTCCATTCAACTCATCTAACAGTTCTTCGATTAAAGGAATATGAAACTTGTCCTTCACAGTCTGTCATTGAGTTTGCGATAATCCACACAGAATCGCCATGTTCCATCCTTCTTTTTAATCAAAATAATTGGGGTAGCAAAAGGGCTATGACTCTTTTGAATCAACTCCGCAGATAGCATTTCTTGGACAAGCTGTTCCACTACAGATTTATGAATAAAGGGACATTTATATGGTCTTTGTGAAGTAGGTGCTGAATTAGGTTTAAGTGGAATCTTATCATCTAATGGACGAGAAGGTGGCAGTTGGGTGGGTTTTGAAAAGACATCAACAAATGAATCTAGTAAGGTTGAAACTTCACTAGGAAGTTGTTGCACAGGAGTAGCATGAACATGAAAAA
Organism: Papaver somniferum; assembly: GCF_003573695.1. Taxonomy (NCBI): domain Eukaryota; kingdom Viridiplantae; phylum Streptophyta; class Magnoliopsida; order Ranunculales; family Papaveraceae; genus Papaver; species Papaver somniferum. Next base: position 161,817,542 of record NC_039366.1, on the reverse strand, counting down.
ATTGTCCAATTAGGGCAGGGGATTTACTCTTGAAGAACTTCTTAAGAGTAGTAGCACTGATAAGACTAAGAGAGGGCTTAGAAGAGCTCCCAGTTAATGTAATTGAATACCCTTGATGTATAAAAGAAATTTTTAGTTGAGCAAAGTTGAAAGTTACATCACCTAGCTGTCGTAACCAATCTGCGCCAAGCACCATGTCACAACCATCGAGAGGGATATCTCGTAAGTCAATAGAGAATTTGTAACCCTGCATTTCCCATTGAAGGCCTCGACATATACCTTTGCTGATGGTGCTATCTCCATTGGCAACAGTAACGAGCATATGACCTGTAGGGGATATGTGGAGACCAAGCTTATCTGTGATTTTAGAATCGATGAAATTATGTGTACTTCCTGTGTCAATCAGTACCATAATATGCTGATTAGTGAGAAGTCCTGCAATACGAATAGTGTCTTGAACAGTAGTGCCTGTCAGGGCATGCAAAAAAATTTCCATGGTTGTATCTGAACTAAAAGGGGAATCCGTCATATGCTCATCAGGTGATGATAAGTCACTCTGATCACTGAGTTCCTCTTCATTAGCAACAAGCATAAATAACTATTGAGTTTTGCAAATATGGCCAGTCCTGTAAAACTCATCACAGTTATAGCAGAGACCCTTATCTCTACCAATTTTCATTTTCTAAGGGGTAAGCTTTTTAATAGGTGAAAGTGGGGGGTCAGTGTTTGTAGGTGTAAGTGGGTGAGTACTGAAAGGGGTTGAAGAAGAAGTAGAAGGTTTATTCATATTATGAGAGGGAGAAAAGAATGGTTTGGATGTGGATAAAGTCTGAGGAATAGACATAGGTGAAGAAATGAATAGCCTAGAAGGGTACTTGATTTGTTTTGGAGAGTAAACAAGAGAAGCCTGTTGCATTCTAGATAAGAAAAAAGCACGAGAAGTATCGTCTGTCTTAAACATTTGAACTATAGTGCGGATTTCATCCTTCAAACCACTAATAAAACTCAGTGTATAGAAAGATTCATGCAATGTTGGATTATTAACTACCATAAAAGCTTTAAAGTGCTCAAATCTATCATAATAATCCTCAACTGTAGTAGTCTGAGATAACTTGTTAAAACTACCAACATAATTGTCATGTGCAACGTCCTCAAATCTAACACACAAATCATGAACAAAGGTATCCCAAGACATTTTATGCTTACCCTGTTGATAATTTAAGAACCATGGATCTACTTTAGAATCAAAATGGATTGCAGCCATATCAGCTCGGTCTGACTCGACAAAATTATGAAAAGCAAAATAGCGTTCACATTTTTGAGCCCAACCCCTTGGATTAGTTCCATCAAATCGTGGGAAATCAACCTTGGGGGTTCGAGAAAACTTACTAGTATGCGAAGTGTGGATTAGCTCGCAATTTCCATTAGATCCTTTTGATGAATCGTGATGAGAACCAGGATCTATTGTTTCATCAGATTGTACCTCAGGAGGTAGCAAAAGCTGTAAGGCTTTGAAGATGCGGTCAAAATTGGCGTTCGTTCTAGCCTCAGTAGCAGTACGAGCAGCTGATTCTGCAGAAAGAACCTTCAATTGATCACGAATTTCTTGGATTACAGTTGAGTTTTCCTGAGCAAGTGTATGAACACTGTTAATAGTATGTTTCTCACAGATTGTCATGATTGAGGTCCCAGAATTGAAGTCTGATACCAATTGTACTGTACTAGTACAAGGATGAATGAATTACTTGGTAGCAAGCTACCTTCTCTCTGAAACCAGTGCCTAATTTATCTTCCAAAGGAAAATAGGGTTTTCATTCATTGCTTCAATCTTACACAATCATTGGTTATTTAACTGCCCACTCCTAGTTGACGAAAACAACAGCCATGATTACATCAGCCTCACACAAAACTCTAGGAAATAATCTATCCTAATATGATTCAAATACACAAGCCCTATAGAAAAAGCTTAAGAACTAACAACAGTCACTGCAGCCCATTACATAATCCCAATACTCTGATTAAGTACATGACAAAGTATCTCTATGAAAATTTCATGAGGATCCCACTAGTTTTCGTACCTTTTCCAATTTATATTGACAAAAAGGGGGAGAATTAATGTGTAGTTTCATACTACAAATACATACGGTTTACGGATCATTATGTAAGGAGGAGTGGTTTTCATGTTTAGATGAAGTATTGACTAAGGGGGAGTGATACATATAACCATATTATTGTTGTCAAAGTTATGATACAATTGAACTTTGATGTTGTGTAATACTATGACACTGTATAACGATGATTGAGAGCATTTTTTTTCTCATTGTTTTCGTTACGGATTTTCAACAACTATGATGCTGAGTGAACACGTTTAGGATCATGGAGTACTTGGAAGTAACGAAGTTTTCGAGTCGTGTTGAAGATGCAAAGGAGATCAAACATTTGGACGAGAAGCTACAAATTTTTATTTATTTTGTAATCCATATGTATTGATAGTTTTGTCACTAAAATTGACAAAAGGGGGAGATTGTTAGAGCACTGCTCGATCGAACTCGCGTGCGTTGTGTAGGATCAGAATATCGCAACAATAATACCTCAGCGAAATTATTAACAACACAACAGTGTCGCAGAACAACTTCAGAAATGACATAATAAACGACGTCAACTAAATCATGAGAAAAATGTGATGGTCTTGCGAAAATTAGAGAGTTTGCGAGATTAACATTTGTAAGGTTGCGAGAATGTCGCAAACTATATCCGAAAATAAAGGACAGATTAGCTGTCATCCACTATGTATTTCCCTATAAATAGTCATTCAGTTGTAAAAAAAAGAGGGAGATCTTTTTTGAGTGAGAAGCAAGTAAATAGGAGAGAGAAAATTTAGAGCAGTGGTTATTCTTGATTCCTTTATCTTGTCTTGTAAGATTGTTCAAAAATTCATCAATAAAAGTTAAGATTGTTAATCCAAAAATGAGTTGAATGTTAATGAAATCTTGTGAGGGGTGTAGTGTAGGATTTCCTGCAACTACATAATGGCGCTAGAAACAGAGACGAAGATTGAAGATCATCCTAGAAAAAGTTGAAGATTAATATTCTGATTTGTAGGAAATTAGAATAACTGGTGAAGAATTTACGAAATCTCTTACAATTCATTAGTATTGAAGAAATGGCTAGAAGGAGGAATATATCTGAACAACCAACAACCGCTAGAAGAAGAAGTAAAAGACTTGCTGGAAGGGAGAGAAGTGAAACATGAGAATATACTAGAATAAGAAATGATGGAGAAAATCGAATTCAACAACCAATTCAACAAACACCGGTACAAAATAGAACTATGGATTATGATAGAGTGAGCATACATACTTGGCGATCAAATTCAGCAGATGAAGAAGAAGAACGACAAACGAGAAATAATAGACAAACAGATGGAGGACAAGAAATAGTTGAAGGAATAACTCGTGAAGATGAGGAAATTGGAGCAATAGAGATGCTGAGACGAAGAATGCGTGAAGAAAGAAGAGCTGAGACAGAAGAGCGTGCAAATCTAACAAGGAAAAATCACGAATTGAGGATGGAAAATATGAGACTACAGAGTAGAAGATCGAGAAGTACTACAAGATCGTATTCAAGATCGACTAGAAGAGAGATGAGGCGAAACTCACCCACAGTTAATGCTGGAAATAATATTCGAGAAGAAATATCAAATCCTAATGAAGAACATCGCGAAAGTAGAGAAAGGACTGATGATCGTTATGTTCCACAAAATGAAACTTTTGATGATAGGCAAAATGATAGAAATCAGGAGAATGGACAACGTCAGGGACGAAATAATCAAGATGGTGAAGGGAATCGAGAGGAAGGAAGGAGAATTTTACAGGAGAGAGAAACTCAAAGAAATCAACAAACGATTGAAGAAGAAATTGAAAGACATTATACTGAACAAGCACGTTTAACTTGCGAACGTGAAAAATTAAGAGCGGAAATAGAAGAACAAGAGCTTCAGGAGGCAATTCGCCAGAACAATCATGACAATCGAGAAAGAAGGCGTACACAAAACCGAAATAACGGTAATCTCAATGAAGAGTATGATAGAGTACAGAGGAGGGCTGAAAGACAGAGAATGGAAATGATAAGAAATGAACAAAATCATGGAGGGGAAAATGAAAGACATCATCATATACGAATTCAAGATAGAGATGAGGAAGAGAACCGCAGGAGAAGACGAGATGAGGATGATGAAGAAGAAATGCAAAATTTCGCGAGAGAAGAAAGACATGAACGCAGAAGAAGGGAGGCGAAATTAAAAAGACCAATGGATCAAAATTCAGGCGTAAATGAACAAATCTTAAAAGAATTGGAAGAAATGAGAGGAATGCTAAATAATAGAGGATAAGTAGGCAGAAGACAATTAGATGAAGCTATAGAAGAAGTTGCGAAAACTCCATTTACAAGAGAAGTACAACTAGGAGGAATACCTCCGAAATGAAATTTGCTCGCATTAACCAACATTTTTGATGGAACAACTTGTGCAATTCAACACATTAAGGCCTACGTGACGTGCATGTTGCAGTGGGAAAATCATGATGCCGTATTGTGCAAATATTTTGCATCCAGTCTAACAGGAGAGGCGTTAAAATGGTTCGAAGGTATACCAAAAAATACAATAACGTCTTTCAATCACTTACAAACCATATTATTGGGGGCATATATAAGTAACTGTAGATGGGGAAAAACGATTTGTTGGTTTTTAAGAAATTGAGGAGACGACCGTACGGAGGAGACTCCTCGAACCGAGCGAAATGTTAAACCTCACACAGATGCACCGCTGCAAAGGGGGTGCTTTAGATTCGAGAGATCAATCTGTAGTACTCCGGCCTAAATCAAGAAAATGACCATTCCAGAGTAAATTCGGTCACAAGAGAGGATGGGTTGATCTGTAGGAGGGAAGCTGAGAAATGCGTGGAATCAATGGTAATCAAAGATTATGGGTGTGTGAATTCTGAATATGATAAGATCTGAATGATTGAAATTGCTCAATTGATGAGTTGATTATCTCGTGTTGTCGATGAGACGTGAGATTGATGATACCGCTGATGCTGATGATTCAATCATGATTCAGAGACTTATTTATATTGTTGGAATTTTAGACACCATGATCCCATGAAGTGTGAAAGTTGATGGAATCAAGGAGTGGGGAAGTGGAGATCGTGTTTGAAACCAGTTGCTCAACATGTGGAGACTTGGTCGATTTTCCACCCACTACCTTGTGAATTCCTTCAACTGACTGCACGACTTGCTCACATTCCATCGTGTGTTTGAACACACGTGACGTAGACCGCCAGACCAAAACCCTAAGTGATATCCCCCCAAGTGACACGATTGAAGTCTCGTGGTTTGTTATTCAATTGATGACTTCGTGGTTTGATGGGACGATGAGTCCATGTAGTTGCTGAGTGTCGAACATGATGTTCTGAAACTCATGAATTGAACATATCATGAGACAGAGGTATAATTCTTACGATGAAGTGAGCAAGTATTGCTCATTCGGTGGATCGTTGAATATTGATTGTTGAACCAATATTCCTTGGTTTGAGCAAATATTTATCATCTGAGCAAGTGTTGCTCATGTTTGAATATTTGATCGTCTGAGCATGTGTTGCTCATCTGACAGATTATTGGCAGCGTACCAAAAACATTAATTAGAATACTGGTCGTTGAACCGAGCATAATTAATAAAATTAATGACCATGAGGCCGTCGTAAAATTATTAAGGTTGGAATCTGGAATGATGATTCTTGGATTCAGAAACCCTAATTTGATCAATTGATGATCAATTCATGGTTCGTCAGAAGTTTAACCATGGGATGAAGGAGGGAGCGACTACATGGGACCGTGGATCAACCATGTAGTGTCCATATTCTCATGTGAGCGGATACGAAGAACTTCTGAAGAGTTGACGATTTGTTGGCGGAAGAATGATTAAATGCTGGCTTAATCATTTATTCAAAATACTCGTCTGAGCCTTAGGTGAGAAAACCTAATTAATTATGACGAGGCGAGGGACCGACCATGGAGTCATGAAACCGGCCCTGGGTTGTCACGTGACCGCCTGACGATCACTTCATGAAAATCCAAAGTGTTTGGAAGAGTTTTGGACCTAATACGAGCAATTGTGCAAATTAGGTCAAAACTGTGCAAATTGATGGGACCGGCTTCCGTGAGCCAAAGAACCAATCTTGGTCGGTCAAGATAGCATGCTCGTGTCCCCAAGGCGTCCGCGTCTCAGTCCTGAGAATTTTTATATTTTCTGGCGTGCAATTGAGCATCCATTCGAGAAAATATGCCAAAATTAGGGTTTCGACGAAACTGAGGAAAACACCATGAGATGTTGAAAAATAAATAATATAAAATAAGGAATGAGGAGGCGTGGGACCTCCATGGTCAAGGCATGGTCGTCCGGTTGTGATCACGGTCCCGTGGTGCCTTTTCCTTAATTTTATAATATTTTGATGATTTTATGAAAAATTCATGAATTTTGAGAAATTTGATAAATTTAGGGAGTTTCCATGAATTGAAAGAGTTTTCATGAGTTCATGGAAGCAAAATATTAAAATAATAAAAACATGGACGTGTGGGACCATGGAGTCATGGCCGGCCGGCCATAGACCGGTCCCACGAGTTTTTCATAATTTTTTTAATATTTTTTAGGTATTTTTGATGATTTGAGGGATTTTTTCCTAATTTGAGAGAAATACCATAAAATCAAGGAATTTGATGAATTCAAGGAAAATAGGATAAATAATAATAAAATAATAAAGAAAGGGCGTGTGGGCCCGGCCAGCCGGCTAGTGGCCCGGTCCCACAAATTTTTCATAATTTTATTTTATTTATTATTATATGATGATTTGTGCAAAAATACCATGAAATCAAGGAGTTTTTTCATGAAATTAGAGAAACTGTAATAATAATAATAAAATAATAAGGAACCGTGGGGTATGGGGCCGGTTGGGACCAAGGCATGGCCGGTTGGCCAATGGTCACGCCCCACACTCCTTTCCTTAATTTTATATTATTTTTTTTGGATTTATGGAAGTACCATGAAACCGAGGAGTTTCCTCGAGACGAAGGAGATTTGATAAAATGAGAGAATTTTCATCAAATCATGGAAAATAATAAAAATGCATTAAAAATATAAAACTGGCGTGGGATTGACCACGACACGGTCGGTCGGTCGTGTGTCCGTGCTCCCAGCACCCTGGTAAATATTTTTAATTATTTATTATTTTGTTCTCTATTTTACATAGGTTCATCGTTTCGTTGTATTTTTGAAATACTCTTTCGTGCGGTGACTGTTAGTGTATCGTCGTTGAATACACCTTCACCATTTGAATAGGGGCTTACTTAGAGGTAGCTCAGACGCCCGGTTGTTGATTATTTATTACTAATTGTGGAATTCGGTGGAGAATAATTCACAAAACTGAGCAATAATATGTTTATTATTAATTTATAAGATCAGCTGAGGATTCGACTACGAATTCAGAATAATAAAGTGAGCATTACCATTCCATGGGATCGTAGATTCGACCATAATATCGGAGTAATTAGGATTTATCTATTACCATTTATGAGACCAGTTTTGGATTCGATCGGAGTAATAAGATAATATATTTATTGTTATTCTATGAGATCAAGCTGTGGATTCGATCATAGAATCAGAACAATTGTTTATTTCCATTCCATGGGACCAGCCGTGGATTCGACCATGGAATAGGAGCAATTGTTATTGCCATTCCATGGGACCAGTCGTGGATTCGACCATGGAATAGGAGAAATAATAGATTATTCTTGGAATTCAGTAGTGAATGTCACGACAGAATTAATCTTAATTAGGAATAATTAACTTTGTGGCTCTATACTAGCAGAGAAAGCTATCTAGGAGCATTAATTATCCCGATATGAGCTTGTCGGTAAGTCATATCCTTTATATAGTCAGGGTAAACTTGTTGTTTGTTCCTGAAGACGTTATCGCTCTATACTAGCAGAGCAAGCTGTCTAGGAGCCGTCCATCTCGTGATACTATATAGAAATAATCACTGAAAGTATTCAGTATTCATGAGACATGCCGTTGTCCAGTCGTGAGACTACATATCTACATGTACTTTGAGAGAAAGTACTCTCCGTTGAGAATTCGATGAGAGACCCGTGTCTCGATACTCACGTCTGATTGCTGAATCTGAGCTTCGTATAATTATGAGTTTATGATTTTAGCCTTTGTCGAAAATCCACCATCTACATTAAGTCCCCTGCTTACTGAGGAAAGCTGTGTTCCTCAGTCAGCATTAAATGGTGATTTTTCGGCCATAAATAATAATACCAGTAATTGAACTTAGTCGTAAGTCGAGACGTTACCGGATTTAGAGAGCATGAGCAAACCACGACTTGATGAAGGCTTCAATGTCATGATTGGAGCGTCGTTTTATGAGCATAAATTGGTGTTGAACCGCTGGTTTGGACGACGAGTCCGTGGTCGGTTAGGATTCGCGGGTCGGGCCCAATAAGGAAATCCTTAGAAAATTAGGTTTTGGAAATAAAATTGATATAAAAGGGATTAATCCTTTTTTTTAACTCCACGACCAGTGCTTCCATCACCCCTCCACCACCTTCACGTCAACAGGAGCAGGAGAAGTTCTCCGCCGATCAGCGTCGCCGCCGCCGGTGCCGCCGTCGTTGTTGCCGCCGGCCAAATTCCGGCCGACCAGGTGCGTTTTTTTTTTGCTGATGTCCATGAGTATCATGGGTTGTTCATGCTTTGATCATGATGAATTTATATACATGTGTGTATATTAGTGTGATTTTTATGAAAAAACCCTCGTTTTTTTTAAAACGTACGTTCGTTCAATCGTTAGTTTTGAAAACTAACTATAATCCCTGATTTAGGAGAGATTTTTTTTATATGAACCTAGGTCCAGTGATAAAACTTAGTTTATGAGCTTTCATGTGTACCAAGGTTTTATCATAAAAGAAGTGAATTTTCATGAAATCGGAATAATCCTTCGTTTTAAAGACAAATAACGATGACACGAAGGAAAATATGTATGATGAACTTGTATCCAGTGATAAAATTTTGCTTATGAGCTTTCATGTAAATACAAAACTTTATCATATGTATGAGATGTGAGCTTTCACAATATTTTTTCAAATAAACCTTCGTTTTAAAGACAAATAATGACGATACAAAGGAAAAATAGTTATATATATATATGCAGCCGTGACATATATTGTGCAAAATATGATGATATATTTTATTTGCATGAGTTTGTTTTCGTTAGATAAAATACTTGAGAATTTATGTATGCAAGTTGGATTAATTGTTGTTTTTTCGAAAAATCAAAACGTGGGTTTTGAGGATTCTTCAAAGATAGACAATATATTTATGATAGAATATTGTATTGTTATGAACTTCATAGGTCAGTTGTGTGAATGTTCACATTATGAAAATTGTGTCCGTGATTTTATGAAAATCAGTTTCGAAATTAATAAAGTTTCGTTCGTTTTTGCAGTTTTTCGAGGAGACAAGCGATTTTGAGGTATAAATCTACCATTACTATCACTATTGTTAGTGGGAGTACAAAAGGTAAGAGTTAAGAGTTACCATTTTTTGTCGTATTTCCTTGATTCATGTCTGGACAGCATCCTGAAGTAGAATGTAATGTGTACTTTGTAGTTGTTTTAGCAAAATGACCAATTCCCCAGCCATCGATACTTCAAGGGACGAATCGCATACTGATGATGACATCTCCAGGGATGATGCATGCATGGACGAGACCTCCATTGGTGAGGAAGAGGAGGATGCCACTAGCGTGAAGAAAATTCATAATATAGACGACGCATTCTTTGAGGAGGATCCAAAAGGAGATGAAGCATATCTCAAGTCCCCAGTATATCGTCTTCTGATCAACCCTAGGACTGTGACTCAGAAGAAATTGGTGACCCCGAAGATGGTAATACGGATTTGTCTCGAACGAGGGCTTTTCCTTGCATCGACCATAGAGTTTAAGCTTTCTCGACGCCCTTTGAAAACATTTTCTGGATGGGAAAGGCATATGTTGGGTTTCCCTCATGTCAGAGCTATGCTCAACCAGGCGCAAGTGACGAGATCTATTCAAGCTTATGGAGACTTGTCTATTAATCATGATATGAAAAGTATCGTGGCTTTGCTGGCTCGTTGGTGTGTTCCCACTCATACCTTCATATGTAGATGGGGAGAATTTACTGTTACCTTAGAAGATGTGGCTGCTTTGATGCATCTCCCGATTACAAGTAATTTCTCTGGAGGTCTTTCGGATGAGGAAAAAGTGGTTTTTGACACTCTGACAGCTGCAATGGAAGAAGTGAACAAGGCGTCTGGTAGTAAAGGTTGTTATGACCATTGGTTGACACGTTGGTGGCCAAGAGATGAAGTTTCTGATAGTCCCATCACCGGTACATTACCTATTGCCGCTTTCTTATGCTTATGGTTATCCAGAGACATATTCGAAGACAGTGGAATTTGTTGAAGCCTTTTGTAATCCCTTTTGCAATTAAGATGTCTCAAGGTGAGCAACTCCCAATAGGTAGCTTATTCCTGGGTTCCTTGTATTCTAACTTTGACTCCTTGGTGTTAGATTCCAGCGTGTCGAATGGCTTCATGAAGATTGAGTGTTATGTTAACACGATGTTTCTTCAAGATTTGATGTGGGATTCCTTCAAGAATTATGCACCTATCCCACGTAATATCCTACAAGGACCAAATATTGATGCCTGTCACATCTTCGCCGAGAAAGATAATGCCCGAATCATGCGTTGGTCTACAAAGCAGCCTCGGTCTAAAGCACGCCTCATTGATGTGTTGGATGAGGAATCGGAGTTCGACTTTCGTCCGTGGGTGTTGGTTCGTGATTATGTTTCTCAACCAACGACTTTCAATACTGGAGAGAGCACGACTCTGAAATCTGGTGTGAACCCGAATGATGGTGAGAGATCCTTCATGTTGAGATGTACTCCTGGTCACTTGTTATCCGTTATGCATGGAGAGTGGGCCGTAGAAGAATACAACATTGATAGGGTGGCTCGACAAATGGGTATGGATCAGTGTGTTTTAACTATCCGGAGAAGGAAACCATCAATTGATCAGCTTGCATCTCGTTTAGATCACACTCACGTGGAAGGGAGTAGTTACTGGTTTCCTGGTTCTGATAGATTTGCATATGTAACCCCAGGTTATATAGAATTCTGGCATCAACAATTCGAAAGATTGCATGAATTCGTGACAGTTAGTCAGCCTCCAGTGACGATTCCTTCATCTGCTGAGATGATCTCTGGTCGACCAAGACTGAAGTACCTTTCTGGTGATAAACGAAAATTATCTCCAGGATGTTCTCAAGTAAGATTCTCCACATATCTTTTATGAAACCATGGTAACTGTATTCTGATCATGTTATTGAATTCTTTACAGGACAGTCGTAGCGTAAGACCTCGAATCCATGCAGATTTTTCAGATATTGGAGAAGTTGTTCATGGCGGAGAAGGAAGGAACAAAAGTTATAAGCTGTTACCTAATACCGTGAAGTCCCTAGTTCGTTCTTTGGTGAGTTCCAAATATTTCTCACCGTGACTTTCATTGCTATTAAAATTAGAATCATGAAGCCAAGTTGTTAATTTTGTTGCAGAATTTTACTCCATCAAGTCTTGAAGGTCTTCAATTTCCTGCTACTGAACAAGCAATCGCTGATTTGAGTGACGAAGAAACTGTAAGTATTTCTTCACATGTTCAAATGTGCTGCTTCATAGATGAAAATATTGATTGTAAAGGACGTGTACAGGAGGATGTCTTCATGGAGATGGAGAATTCTGGGACTCAATCATCCTCTGGGAATGGGAATGGAGGTAATTCCCAAGATTCGGAGCCGGATGGAAGTGATGTTCCTCTTGTCGTTGATGTGGACAATTCCAACCCCTTGGACACTTTGGAGACTCCTCAAATAAGTATACATCCTGTATATTCTTCATAGAAGTATAAAAGTGCTGACTTGTGAATGAATTAATGAGAACCCATGTGAATATATGAAAACTTAGTCGAACTTCGTCGTCAGAAAATTCAGAACCCAACTTTTTAGTAAAAACGCTGTAGAATCTTTGTCAGGAGTCGGATTTTGATGATCTGCATGTGCAAATTCAAGCCCGTAAAATTTCCAAGCTTTGGTAAAGAAGATTTTTAAGTTTTGAGCACGTTCAAAGCCTGAAAAAGGCGAAATAGTAAACTTCCAGGAGACTTCCAGAACTTTTTCAGATTGCGCATCACTTGATATTTTGGCCACATCTACTCGCTCGTTCATCGGATTGTCATGAAATTTTGAAATGTCATAGAGGACATCCATACGAATAGAATGGAATATGACCCATCCTAAGATTCCTTGTAGATTGTTCCCAGTTTGTCTCTTAGTACATGGCAGAGTTCAGTTTCTTCAGACGGACTCATCGTAAAATGTGTTTTCATGACTTTCATGTTATTTGCTCGTGCCTTGAATGTAGTATGATGAACTTTGATGATATTGCCTCGCGGGTATACTATGTTTCATAATCTCCTTTGGCTTCGTGACTCTAACCTCATGTAATCTTCGTATTAGGTGCTAAATACCAAAGTTGAGGATACTGGAGCCAATGATGATAACTCTAACCATTCTGAAGTTATTGATGAAGAGACATCCATCCCTGCACTTCGAGGCCATGAGAAGGTCACTGCTGATGTTATGGAAAACCAGATAGTTGTTTCCTTAGTGATAGAAGAAACCGAGATAGCAGCGGAGAATACCGAAGGAACTGTTGCTTTGGTCGTGGGAGCCGCTCCAGTGACTGAAAACCGTATAATAGTGTATGAATATCCAACTGCAGGGGTTTCTTTCGATTGTCCCTTTAAAACTTCACTCCTGTATCATGAACTGGTCAGTGGATTCAGCGTTCCCATTGGATATGCACGCTTGTACGAGACGATATGTAAGAAGTTTGGCCACATGATCGTTGACAGGAACCCTGGGCGTGCTTATGCTTTAACCATGCAAGTAGGCGTTATCTTGCGTGTCGTGAGTGATATGCATACGAGACCCAAGAATACCGTGACTCCAGATATACTCTTTGATTGGGATTTTAACTTGGAGAATTCAGAAAGACTTGGCCTCAACGTGAAATGGCTTCGTAAGAAAATAAACCTTATCAAGGATTCATGTGAGAAGAACATACCCTTTCCCAATGATGATGTGAAGGAGAAGGAGGACAAGATTGCCAAGCTGACCGAGGAGTTGAACAAGGAGAGGGCGGCTTTGCAAATCTTGAAGGATGCTGATGAGCGAAAGCCTTTTCTTGCTGATCTCTTGAACTTATGAACTTATCAGAGATGTGAGGTTTATACTTGGGTTTTGATATTTAGATGATTTTGGATTGACTGATGGTTAAGGATTTTCTTGTAGATTTGATAGAGATTTTCTTTTACGAAATATGAACTGAATTTTGATAAATTGTTGAATTCAAATATTGATTGCAAGTATTGCAAATGTTTTGGAGGAATTGAAATACAAATGAAAGAAAATCCTAAATGTTAAATCCCAACGCCATGAATGCTTCGAACGCCCAATACCTTAAATGTCCAATAATTTCAGATAAACGCCTTGAGCCAATTTTCGTGAATTACTGGTAGGGTTCTGCCATCTGTGTTGATCAATTTGTAGTATCCTCCGGCCACGGACTTAGCGACCATGAATGGTCCTTCCCAATTGGAGTTCCTTGTAGATTGAATACCGCGCTGAACTGCTTTGAGAACCAGGTCCCCTTCATGAAACTTGTTAGGCTTGGTCGATCGTGCCTTGAATATATTCCACTGATTCAGAATTCCCTTGATGGAATTCCACGATTATGGCACATATGGAAACTCGCGCGGAAGAGAGTATCTAGCATAGTGTTGATCATGCTTAGCCAAGTCTTCAACAATAAACCTCTCGATGGAGTGACCGATTTTAAGAAGTTCTGAACCCAACCATTGAGTGTAATATTGCTGAGGTGAAGTTACCCACTCGTAGCTTTTGATGACTGCTAAGTTGTTAATGGGGAGAAGTCCCTGGACCATAGTAGCGTATTTGAACATTGGTAATATTGGAGCAAGAGGAGGAATAAGACTTGCCTGAGCTCGAAACCTTCTGACAAAGGTGTGCGGATTTTCTCCAAGTTCCTGCATAAGCCCCATCAGAGTTTTTACTTCTTCCAGATGCTCAAACGGTGGTGTGTCCTCTGCTTCGTCTTCCGACTCGGAATCCTTGTCGATGACAGGATGTGTTGAAGGCATCGTTATCCTTCCGGCATGAATCGAAGTTCTTCCAGGGACCATGTCGTACCCAGGGTCTTCCCGGATTATGAAAAACTTGGCCTCAGTGCAAATCAATCTTTCCGTAACTTTGAGAGTGATGAAGCCGTATGCGTCTCTGGAGATTCCTTCATGGTCCCTAATTGCTATGGGAGCGTGGGTGGCTTCCTGTCGATTAATACCGGCAGCTCTGAGAGTTTTCAAAGGGATGATGTTGACAGCGGTACCAACATCGACGAACGCCCTTTTGAACTCATTTCCTTTAATGTGCACTGTGGTGAGCAGTCCCCAGTCATACATTTCTTTGTCGGTGGCTGAAGATTCGGCGGTGGTTTCTTGGATCAGCAGATGTTTTCCGGACACGATGTGGTTCAGTGCAGCAAACATGTCTTTCCTTTGAGCTTTCGAAAGATACAACAACTCGCAGACATGTTCGATCAGAGATTGAAACGCTTCCATGACAGGAGGTTCAGAGATGGTAAAAGTTCTGACTGGGAGGGGGTTTTTGTGCACTCCCTCAGTCCCCAGGTTGAGCTCTCCTGATTCGACCTTTTCCTTGAATATGCGCTTCAAAATTTTGCAATCACTTGTGGGATGGCTGACGTATCTATGGAAACGGCAATACCGAGGATTTTCCATGGCCTCTTCAGTTGGTTCCTTCTTGACATAAGGTAATTTGATTGCACCATCTTGAATCCAGGCATCGAGTAGTTCATTAACTTCTTCCATTGAACAGGGAAAATCAGGTGCTTCTGTATCTTCCGTATGCTGAGGAGGGATTTTCGAATTCTCCTTCTTGTGTGCCTTTGAAGGGGTGGATGAAGTATGCTTGTGCTGTGGTTATGCTTTTCGCTTACTCCCTTCCGCGACAGCATTTGTTGAAGGTTGCAGGTTGTACTGCTTGTTGATCAAACGCCTGCTTCCTCGAGTGTCTTTTGAATCCTCAGTCTTTGTAGACTTTGCTCTTTCCAAAAGAGCGGGTGCAGTGGTTGCGACCTCTTCGCAGCTTCTTGAAGCTCTGAGAAAGTCTGGAATCGAAGGTTTTCTAGCAAGGCCCTGTAGACCGGGAGCATGCCATTGATGCACAAGTCCACCAGTTGTTGCTCCGTGACGTTTGGTTCATGACAATCCAGGGCTTGGACTCTGAACCTTTTCACATAATCATTGGGATTTTCACTGACCCTCTGAAACATCCTTCCAAGGTCGGAGAGGGTGACTTGTTCTGACACGAAGAAGTATTTCCTGTAGAATGCGTTAACCATTTCTCCCCAATTGTTGATAGTCTCTGGTGCGATGTTGTTATACCAGGTGTATGCTCTGCCTTTCAGAGATTTTGAGAATTCCTTGAGAAGTACGACATGATTATGTTCATGTTCTCCCAGGGATTCGAGAAAACGAGAGACATGTTCCCTAGCATTGCCAGTTCCATCATATAAAGTGAAGGTTGGAGAAACGTAACCTTTGGGGAGTGGAATCCTCTGCGTAGCGGCAGGATAAGAAGGTTGATGACGATGGACATGCGATGTTTTGTATTTTCCACGGTTCTCCAAAAGGTGCTCCAGATCCTCGCGAGTGATGAAATTCGATGATCCCTTCGCTGATGAGTTGTTTGCAGCAGTTTTGTGGACTTCGTCATCTTCTACTGTATGGATTGGAATTACTTCAGGATCGTCGTCTGAGGATTTCTCCTTATCCTTTCCCTTCTCTTGAGTCTTCTCTGACATCTTGTCAGTAAGAGTTTTGAGATAATTACACAGCTCCTTCTGTGTAGCAGCCATGTCAGTCTGATTCTTTGCAAGAGTCTCCCGTGCTTTGATAAGATCAGCAATGGTAGGTGGTGGATCTCCTCTGACTTCTTCAGGGTGTCGTCCGTTCAGTGGATGACCTTCGGCGTGAGGAGGAGTAATGTCACCACCATCAGTGTTGGAGGTCGGAATTGTCTCCGGGATATTCTGATTATTGTTGTTGCTAGTGCTAGCGCGGTTTGTGTTAGGATTCGTAACTGAACCTGACCTGAGATCAACCATCTTGTGAAATTGTAAGATTGAAACTGAGAGAATGATCTCCCACTGTGGTCGCCAATCTGTAGATGGGGAAAAACGATTTGCTGGTTTTTAAGGAATTGAGGAGACGACCGTACGGAGGAGACTCCTCGAACCGAGCGAAATGTTAAACCTCACACAGATGCACCGCTGCAAAGGGGGTGCTTTAGATTCGAGAGATCAATCTGTAGTTCTCCGGCCTAAATCAAGACAATGACCGTTCCAGAGTAAATTCGGTCACAAAAGAGGATGGGTTGATTTGTAGGAGGAAAGCTGAGAAATGCGTGGAATCAATGGTTGTAATTGCAGGAAATCCTACACTACACCCCTCATATGATTTCATTGTTGATCAACTCATTTTTAGGTTTACACTCTTAATTTTATTGATAAATCTTTGAATGTTTTTACAAGAAAGATAAAGAATTCAAGAATGATCTCTGCTCTCAACTTTCTCTCTCCTATTTACTTGTTTCTTCCTCAAAAAAGATCTCTCTCTTCTTTACAACTCGAACGACTATTTATAAGAAAATACATAGTGGATGACAGCTAATCTGTCCTTTATTTTCGGATATGATATGCAACATTCTCGCAACCTTACAAATGTTAATTTCGCAAACTCTCTAATCTTCGCAGGACTATCACATCTTTCTCGTGATCTTAGATGACGTCATTTATTTTATCATTTCTGACACTGTTCTGCTACGCTGTTATGCTGTGTCATTGATAATTTCGCTGAAACATTATCATTGCGAGATTCTGATCCTACATCTTGCCTCTTCTCATATCTTCTATGCAAAGTAGAGAATGATATGAGAAATGCCGCAACTGTTCATCTTTTCATATTCTGCATTTATCACACGTATTCTTTCGTCCATTTGTTTCTCGACACGTCTTCTATAACCGCAACTTTTCAACCGCTCACGTCTCTTCGTCTTAATGGTGTTTATTTCTTCGAGTAAAAAAATCTCCTTTATATATTCATCTTACTCTTCTTTCTATTTTTCTTTTTACTTTCTCTTCTATTTTTATTCTCTCATCTCTGCAACTCTATTATCCTTCTGCAAATTCTGCTGCTGTAATTTTTTCTTCCTTCAATCCTTTTACTTTATATACATTTACATACTCTATATTCAAACATGGCTCCGAGTGGTCATAGATATGAGAAGAATTTACAAGATGTACAAAAAGATCTTGCTGATAAAGGTTTCACACTCTCCACCATTCCTGGTGAGAATGCCAAATCAATTCTTTCTGTCAAGCTTTTCTCTGATCAATATTGTGATGATCAATCAATCATAATTTCTCTAGGTCATAATCTCGCAGGTCTCTCTATTCCTCTTTATAACCCAGATCTTCCTTTATTCTATGAAATTCTCGCTCATTCGGGATTTTCGCGAGCCATCTTCCAACTGAGTGGGGATTGCATCCGTCTGATGCTAGAGTTCGCCAATCGTGGTGCTGGTAAAGGATCTCTGTATTCCAAAGAACTTATGGATCCTAAATTCGCAAACCTAGAGATAGTTGTTGAGAAGTATACAGTGGCGACTTTCTTTGAGAACTATGAACTTATCTCCATGAAGAAAGAGAATACTCGCTGGGGTATTCGCTTAAAAAAGAAAGATAACACTGATGAAGCCAAAATTCTTATGCAAGATATTGATTGGCATTCTGGTAAAAACATAACTCCTCGCCAATCCAAAGACGATAAATGGTGTGTTTTTCCTTTACTGCTAAAAGGACCCTACATTGCTGGGTCAAATATTCTTCCTGCGAATGTCGCTTCTTATCAACCTTGGGTTTTCTCTTGGCCTGAGAAGGAGAAAGAGGTATGTTTTTCCCCTTTAACTCATTTTATATTTCTTTATTGATTTTTTCTATTATGTTCGCTAACTCTTGCGACATTCCACAGATCCAAAAACTGAAAGATAGTTATAACAGGACTGGGAAATCTAGTACTCTGTTAGCTCTTCGTTCATATACAGATGAGGTAAGAAATTTTCTCTTATGATTTTAATTAGTACTGTTACTTCCATGCTTCCATTTCTTATTCTTATCTGTGTGTGAAGATTATTGCTGAAGTAGAAGAATCTGCTGATGTTGCGAAGATTGGTGATAAAGGTAAAGGTGCTCTTCACAGGGAAAAATCAACTGGTCCTCCTCCAAAGAAAAGGAAAGTTCGTTCTTCTTCTCCTTCAAATATTCCTCCTCACGAAAATTCTGAAAGTGATAAGGGTGATGAGGACAACGATGATATTGCTGCAAGTGAAGATTCTCCACCTGAATCTTCTATGGCTAAGTTATCTGGCCTCTTTTCTGATTCTCTACATGGAATGGGAGATAGCCAATTCGCAGATACCTTCAAAGCTCTCGCTACCCTTTACGATGTTCCTTTGTTGGATGGTGATAACTCTCTTCGTGGAGTTTCTAGATCAGTGACTCCCGATTTTTTGCATTCTCTCAATAGTCTGGTATATTTTTATCCTTTTACTTCTTCATTGTTATAATTCAAAATTTCTTTCTATATTAATATTTTTTATATTTTTTTCGCAGGATGGAAAAGCTTCTTTTGCTGTTGCCTCAGATCTAGAGAGAAGACGTGAAAATCTTGAAAAGAAGGATCTTCAATTTCGCAAAAAGAATGAAGAATTGGAAGCTGAAGTTAAAGGTCTTCGCGAGAAGAATAGACAATTAGAAATTGATTCTTCCTCGTATAAGAACAAAATTTCTAGTCTTCAACAAGCTAATAATCAGCTTTACGGTATGTTACTTTTCTCTTTTCTCTTTATTCATTCATCCTGTTGTTTTATCTTATTTAAATGATCCTTTTTGCAGACATTTATGGTTTTTCTGATGAAGCTACCCTTCTTCGCTCATTTCCTAATGCCTTGGATAATGATACCCTTCTTGAACGTCTTAACAATTCCTTAAATAGCTTCTCAAATGATAGAATTTCATCTCTTTCTCTAAATGAACTTAGATCTAAATTTCTCCTCTTAGAAATTGATCATAGATCCAGTTTAGGCTTAGCCAACAGATTTAAGCGTCTCCTTATTGATTCCAAAGAGAAAACCAATGAGTTAAGAACCAAAATTAGCGGTCTCATAGATGATAAGGATCGTATCTCTGATCAAGGTGCCAAGGCTTTGGCGAAATTCCAAGAGGCTCTCCTTGAAGTTCAACTTGAGCGAGATGAAGCTAACCGCAAGAATATTGAACTCTGCGAAAGGGAAAATCAAATTCGTTCTCGTCTTTTCATAAGTAGTGTGGATGAATTTATTTGGGCTGCGAAAATTTTAGATGATGCTAGAAAAGATTTAGGCGTAAACGTTAGTCTCCAAGTTGAACATACAACCTTGATTAGAGATATGATTTCTGACAAAGAAGGTTGTTAATTGCTCTTCTTTACTAATCTTTTGCTTCTTATGAATATATCAAGTTAATAATTGATTGCCTTTTGTTCGCAGATTCTGAAAGTAAATATCGTGAAAAGATTGAAGAACTTGAAGCTGAAAAGGAGGAACTCGCAAAGAATCTTTCTTCTCGCAAAGACAAGTATTATAGATTAAAGAATCAAATCAAGATCACTGTTGCGAATTTTAAGAATGACGCTATGCATTTTCGCAATCAAACATCCAAATGGTTTGTGATGATCATAATATCCCACATTCTGATTATCCTTGTCTTTTAGAAGAAATCCCACAGAATACTCTCAATTTGATTATCTCTGATAGCGAAGCTGACGATGAAGAATCTGATAGTGATGGAAGTTGTGATGGTGATGAAGATTCTGACGCAGATGAAGAAGGAAACAAGTCTGATGAAGATAATGAAGGATTAACCAAGAAATAGTCTTTACTTATTTCTTTGATTCTTTGTAATACTTGTACATTTATTTCTTCTTTCTGTATATTCGTGTTTCTTTTATTTTGACCTGCACAAATTAAAAAAATTCTTCTTTGCAATACAGTTAATCAATATAATCATTAATTCTTGAATTTTTGAGTAAATCTCTCATATGGAGACAAATAACATTTTCTAATTTCATACATTTCCATACTTGCCTCTGTTATTTGAATCCAAATGAGAGATTTCATAAAAAATTTCTTATTGTATAACTTCGCAACCTTTTGCGAAGTGAATTTGTTTCTTTTCAAAATCTCATTCCTGTGTGGTCTTATTTTTCTTTCCTAATTAAAGGTCTTATTATGCCACCTCTTGTCATTGCGACAAAATCGCAGGACGTTCTTGCACTTTCATGCAAAAACCCATTGATCTTGCCTTAACTTTTTCATTTGCATTATGGCCTCTTCAGGAATGTTTGGGAAAATGAAGCCCCATGACATTGCCGTCTTGCAACGAAATCGCAGGACGTTTTCGCACTTTCATGCGAAAATCCATTGATCTCGTCTTATCCTTTTCTTTTGTATTATTGCCTCTTCAGGATTGTTGCACAAATATGACAAGCCTTAATATCCTTGCGATAAGAAGCCTCATGACATTTGCGTCTTAAGACACTTATCAGCTCCCTAATGGAGGGTGCCGCCCTTATCTTCCCCCTAGCTACCCCTTCAAGGAGGCGTACTTCTACCATACAAGGTTAGCTCCTCCCATCCAGTCTTAACAACAACCAGTTTTTTTTGCAGCCTCTTATCCCTTTTACCTATAGGGTTTATGGTTACGAGACTGCACCCTAAGTGGGGTTTTCTTCAGGCCGAGTGCAGTATAAGCCAAGACTTGTCAAGAATGGCAAAGTACGCTTCAAACATCTCTGGCACTCTTGACTCAACCGTGTACCTCGGCGCCTTGATCATATCTGCACTCCTTGGGAGAGTCCTTATTACCTTAGTCGCCCAACCTAAGTCATATGCTTAAGTTGAGAAACCAAGGTGCCTCTCCCGGATGGGCTTCATTGACCCCAAATCTCCATGACCCAGGTTCTGGTGGCGGTGTAGCCTTTCCCTGAGTCATGCAATAGGTACCCCTTATATGACGTACTTTAGGTCTTACATTTGCCTCTTGCGAAATTGTATTCGCGAACTAGGTGTACGCCATAAAGGTTCGCCTCTTTCTCTTTTGTCATTCTTCTCTGATTATTTTCTGTAAAATTCATTATCTCTGCGAGAGTCTCGCAAATCATTATATTGTATCTGAATTTCGCGATCTCAATTTTGTTGTTCAATCAAATGTACTTTTGAGAATTTTACTTATTGCGAGATTATCGGAACAACTTAATCATTCATACATTTCTTGTTTTTATTACCTTTGTCATCCTCTGCTTCTTTACTATTTTCTGCTACTGCTTCCTTGGTAATGGTATATTCATCATTTTTATTCTGAGCTAGCATTAATTTCGCAATATCTCTTCTCCCTTCCTTTCGATTGTATCCACCATCAACCTCTCACTTCTTTGTACATCTTTGATTTTGTGTCGCCACTTTTCCTTCTTGTTTGCTCTTCCTTCGCAAGATTCTATCTCAGTTTCGTAAAATCTCTTTCCTTCGACCCAATCTCCCTTTATGATTCCTACACCATTGGGGTGAGGAAATTTGATGCATTGGTGGAAAGTTGAAGCTACACCTAGAATCCCATGTAGCCAAGGTCGACCAATTAACGCATTGTAGGGTGATTCTACATCAACGACACAGAATGAGATTTCAGAAGATATTCCCTTCAATGGAATTCGCATAGTAACCTCCCCTTTAGGCTTGTTAGCAGTACCATTAAAACCATATATCTTATATGTTGATGGTATAAGATCATCATCTCTTCCACCCATGGTTTTATAAGTATGATAAAATAAGATGTTCACAGAGCTCCCAATATCGACTAGAATTCTATTGATTGCCCATGAATCTCCAGCTTCATCATCCTCATCTTCTTTCGGTTTTGGATTAATTTCTAATTTTATTACCAATGGATTTTCATGCACCTCTTCTCCTTCGGGAATTTCTTCTGCAGTAAAAGAAATGATCTGTTTCTGCCATTCCTCTAGTGGCGAGATTTTCGCAATATTCATAATTTCTCTTCCATCATTATCTCTTGCGAACACTCTACTCAAAACATTATCATGAAAATCTTCAATTGTCTTATATGAATGTACGATAGAGTGACAGAATAGATTTTTTGCTTTTGCACCAACTTCTATGAAGAATGTTTCTTTCCTTTTCATCATGTTCACTTTATGATGTTCTGGTGGTGGTGGTAATGGTTGAGATTGAGGATGCCCTACCAGAAAGTCGTTTAGTTTTCCTTGATCTATCATTCTCAAAATAATTCTTTTTACATTTCTGCAATCGTTTGTGGTATGTCCATGAAAATAATGATAAGAACAAAATTCATGACTTCTGTGGTTTGGAGGTGGTTCCGTTCCCATGTTCCACGGTGTTGGTATATTTTCCATCAAGATTATAGCTTCTCATATCTTCTCCACACTTGCATTTAGAGGTGGCATCTTGATTTCTTCCCATATTACCTTGTGACTTCCTTGTCCCTTATTATAGTTTTTCCTTTGACCTCCATAAGTTTCCTGCGGTTGATCGAGCCTTTGAATCTTGTTATTTCCTCCACGATTGTAGAAATTTCTTTCTCTTTCATACTCTTCTTGATCTCTGCTCCCCATAGCTACTAATTTCTGCTGACTGTTACTTATCACCTTCTCTTGTTGTACTTGCGAAGTATTCGCCACTGTGTTTATTAGCTTGGGTAATAAGCTTGCATTCGACGTTTGTGAGCTGGTGTTCGCAACTGGATATGATTCCATTTCATTTTGCCTTTCCTCTAGAGCAATGTATTCTTATTGAAGTTCTCGCAATTCAGTCATTGTAATCGTATTCTTGACTCTGAAAATTTGGACATACAATAAGTTTGTTGCAAACATAACATTGATAAATGATAATATGAGATATCTCTCATCTACACGACCAGCCATTTCGCTACACATAATTCTCCATCTTTTAGTCAAGTATTTCAGATTTTCGCCAATCCTTTTTTTTTTTAATCCAAACACATCTTCTATACCAGGTCACGAGGAATTGTTACTTATATATGCCCCCAAGAATGTAGTCTGCAAATGATTGAAGGAGGTTATTGTATTCTTTGGTAAACCTTCAAACCATTTTAACGCTTCTCCTGTTAAGCTGGATGTGAAATATTTACACAATACCGCATCATGATTTTTCCATTGTAACATGCACCTCACATAGGCTTTAATATGCTGAATTGCACAAGTTGTTCCATCAAAAATGCTGGTTAATGCGGGCAAATTGCATTTCGGTGGTATTCCTCCTGATTGTACTTCCCTTGTAAATGGAGTTTTCGCAGCTTCTTCTATTGCTTCATCCAATTGTCTTCTACCTACTTCTCCTCTGTTATTTAGCATTCCTCTCATTTCTTCTAATTCTTTCAAGATTTGTTTATTTACACCTGAGTCTTGATCCATTGGTCTCTTTAATTTTGCTTCTCTTCTTCTGCATTCACGTCTATCTTCTCTCGCGAAATTTTGCATCTCTTCTTCATTGTCCTCATCTCGTCTTCTTCTGCGATTCTCTTCCCCATCTCTATCTTGAATTCGCAAATGATGATTCCTTTCATTTTCCCCTCCATAATTTTGTTCTTTTCTTATCAATTCAATTTGTTGTCTTTCAGCCATTCTCTTTACTCTATCATACTCCTCATTGAGATTGTCATTGTTCCGATTTTGTGTACCCCTTCTTTCTCGATTGTCATGATTGTTCTGGCGAATTGTCTCCTGAAGCTCTTGTTCTTCCATTTTCGCTCTCAATCTTTCACGTTCGCAGATTAAACGTGCTTGTTCAGCATAATGTCTTTCAATTTCTTCTTCAATTGTCTGTTGATTTCTTTGGGTTTCTCTCACATGTAAAATTCTTCTTCTTTCCTCTTGATTTCCTTCGCCATCTTGGTTATTTTGTCCCTGATTTTGTCCGTTCTCTTGATTTCCTCTAATTTTCCCATCATCAAAAGTTTCATTTTGTGGAATGCAACGATCATCAGTTCTTTCTCTATTTTCGCGATATTCTTCATTGAGATTTGATATTTCTTCTTGAATATTGTTTCCAGCATTGATTGTGGGTGAATTTCGCCTCACTTCTCTTCTAGTCGATCTTGAATATGAGTTTGTAATACTTCTCGATCTTCTATTCTGTAGTCTTATATTCTCCATCCTTAATTCGTGATTTTGCCTTGTTAAATTCGCACGTTCTTCTGCCTCAGCTCTTCTTTCTTCATGTATTCTTCGTCTCAATGTTTTTAACGCTCCAATTTTCTCACCTCCATGAATTATTCCTTCATCTGCTTCTTGATTTCTCTCTTCCTGTCTATAATTTATATTTTTTTGCTCTTCTTTTATTTCTTCTGCTGAATTTGATTTCCAAGTGTGTACGCTCACCCTGTCATAATCTGTATTCCTCTCTTGAACTAGTGTTTGTTGAATTGGCGGTTGAATTTGATTTTCTCTATTATTTCTCATTATAGTAGATTCTCCCATTTCACTTCTTTCTCTTCCAGCAATTCTTTTGATTCTTCTAATAGTAGTCGGTTGTTCGGATGTATTTCTTCTTCTAGCCATTTCTTCAATGTTAACAGTATTGCAAGAAATTATGAAATAGTTTTAATCAATCACTTTAAATTTTCACAAATCTCAATATCAATCTTTAGCTTTTTCTAGAATAATCTTCAACTCCTCCCTGTTTCTAGCGCCATTATGTAATTGCAGGAAATCCTACACTACACCCCTCATATGATTTCATTGTTGATCAACTCATTTTTAGGTTTACACTCTTAATTTTATTGATAAATCTTTGAATTTTCTTACAAGAAAGATAAAGAAGTCAAGAATGATCTCTGCTCTCAACTTTCTATCTCCTATTTACTTGTTTCTTCCTTAAAAAAGATCTCTCCCTTCTTTACAACACGAACGACTATTTATAAGAAAATACATAGTGGATGACAGCTAATATGTCCTTTATTATCAGATATGATCTGCGATATTCTCGCAACCTTACAAATGTTAATTTCGCAAACTCTCTAATCTTCGCAGGAATATCACATCTTTCTCGTGATCTTAGATGACGTCATTTATTTTATCATTGCTGACACTGTTCTGCGACGCTGTTATGCTGTGTCATTGATAATTTCGCTAAAACATTATCATTGAGAGATTCTGATCCTACAATGGTAATCAAAGATTATGGGTGTGTGAATTCTGAATATGATAAGCTCTGAATGATTGAAATTGCTCAATTGAGAGTAGTTGCTCAATTGATGAGTTGATGATCTCGTGTTGTCGATAAGACGTGAGATTGATGATACCGCTGTTACTGATGATTCAATCATGATTCAGAGACTTATTTATATTGTTGGAATTTTAGACACCATGATCCCATGAAGTGTGATAGTTGATGGAATCAAGGAGTGGGGAAGTGGAGATCGTGTTTGAAACCAGTTTCTCAACGTGTGGAGACTTGGTCGATTTTCCACCCACTACCTCGTGAATTCCTTCAACTGACTGCACGACTTGCTCGCATTCCATCGTGTGTTTGAACACACATGCCGTAGACCGCCAGACCAAAACCCTAATTGATATCCCCCCAAGTGACACGATTGACGTCTCGTGGTTTGTTAGTCAATTGATGACTTCGTGGTTTGATGGGACGATGAGTCCATGTAGTTGCTGAGTGTCGAACATGATGTTCTGAAACTCATGAATTGAACATGTCATGAGACAGAGGTATAATTCTTACGATGAAGTGAGCAAGTATTGCTCATTCGGTGGATCGTTGAATATTGATTGTTGAACCAATATTCCTTGGTTTGCTGAGAATTTTTATTTTCTGGCGTGCAATTGAGCATCCATTCGAGAAAATATGCCAAAATTAGGGTTTCGACGAAACTGAGGAAAACACCATGAGATGTTGAAAAATAAATAATATAAAATAAGGAATGAGGAGGCGTGGGACCGCCATGGTCAAGGCATGGTCGTCCGGTTGTGATCACGGTCCCGTGGTGCCTTTTCCTTAATTTTATAATATTTTGATGATTTTATGAAAAATTCATGAATTTTGAGAAATTTGATGAATTTATGGAGTTTCCATGAATTGAAGGAGTTTTCATGAGTTCATGGAAGCAAAATATTAAAATAATAAAAACATGGGCGTGTGGGACCATGGAGGCATGGTCGGCCGGCTATGGACCGGTCCCACGAGTTTTTCATAATTTTTTTAATATTTTTTAGGTATTTTTGATGATTTGAGGGAATTTTTCCTAATTTGAGAGAAATACCATAAAATCAAGGAATTTGATGAATTCAAGGAAAAATAGGATAAATAATAATAAAATAATAAATCAAAGGGCGTGTGGGACCGGCTAGGGCATGGCCGGCCGGCTAGTGGCCCTGTCCCACAAGTTTTTCATAATTTTAGTTTATTTATTATTAAATGATTATTTGTGCAAAAATACCATGAAATCAAGGAGTTTTTCATGAAATTAGAGAAATAATAATAATAAAAAAATAATAAGGAACCGTGGGGTGTGGGGCCGGTTGGGACCAAGGCATGGCCGGTTGGACAATGGTCACGCCTCACACTCCTTTCCTTAATTTTATGTTATTTTTTATGGATTTATGGAAGTACCATGAAACCGAGGAGTTTCCTCGCGATGAAGGAGATTTGATAAAATGAGAGAATTCTCATCAAATCATGGAAAATAATAAAAATGCATTAAAAATATAAAACTGGCGTGGGTTGACCACGACACGGTCGGTCGGTCATGTGCCCGTGCTCCCAGCACCCTGGTCAATATTTTTAATTAATTATTTTTTCTCTATTTTGCATAGGTTCATCGTTTCGTTGTATTTTTGAAATACTCGTTCGTGCGGTGACTGTTAGTGTATCATCGTTGAATACACCTTCACCATTTGAATCGGGGCTTACTTAGAGGTAGCTCAGACACCCGGTTGTTGATTATTTATTACTAATTGTGGAATTCGGTGGAAAATAATTCACAAAACTGAGCAATAAGATGTTTATTATTAATTCATAAGATCAGCTGAGGATTCGACTACG
Source organism: Papaver somniferum (assembly GCF_003573695.1). NCBI lineage: Eukaryota > Viridiplantae > Streptophyta > Magnoliopsida > Ranunculales > Papaveraceae > Papaver > Papaver somniferum. Next base: position 161,790,036 of record NC_039366.1, on the reverse strand, counting down.
GATTCAGAATAATAAAGTGAGCATTACCATTCCATGGGATCGTAGATTCGGCCATAGAATCAGAGTAATTAAGATTTATCTATTACCATTTATGAGACCAGTTGTGGATTCGGTCATGAAATCGGAGTAATGAGATAATATAGTTATTGTTATTCTATGAGATCAAGCTGTGGATTCGATCATAAAATCAGAACAATTGTTTATCGCCATTCCATGGGACCAGTCGTGGATTTGACCATGGAATAGGAGAAATTGTTATTGTCATTCCATGGGACCAGTCGTGGATTCGACCATGGAATATGAGCAATAATAGATTATTCTGGGAATTCAGTAGTGAATGTCATGGCAGAATTAATCTTAATTAGGAATAATTAACTTTGTGGATCTATACTAGCAGAGCAAGCTGTCTAGGAGCATTAATTATCCCGATATGAACTTGTCGGTAAGTCATATCCTTTATATAGTCAGGGTAAACTTGTTGTTTGTTCCTGAAGACGTTATCGCTCTATACTAGCAGAGCAAGCTGTCTAAGAGACGTCCATCTCGTGATACTATATAGAAATCATCACTGAAAGTATTCAGTATTCATGAGATATGCCGTTATCCAGTCGTGAGACTACATATCTACATGTACTCTGAGAGAAAGTACTCTCCGTTGAGAATTCGATGAGAGACCCGTGTCTCGATACTCACGTCTAATTGCTGAATCAGAGCTTCATATAATTATGAGTTTACGATTTTAGCCTTTGTCGAAAATCCACCATCTACAGTAACAATTCTTCGTGACCTGGTATTGAAGATGTGTTTGGATTAAAACAAAGGATTGGTGAAAGTTTGAAGCACCTAACTAAAAGGTGGAGAACTATGTGTAGTGAAATGGCTGGCCATGTGGATGAGAGATATCTTATCTTATCATTTATCAATGCTATGTTCACAACCAATCTATTGTATATCCAACTTTTCAGAGTCAAGAATACAATCACATTGACTGAACTGCGAGAACTTCAGGAAGAGTATATTGCTCTAGAGGAAAGGCAAAATGAAATGGAATCATACCCAGTTGCGAACACCAATTCACAAGAAGCGAATGCAAGCTTATTACCTAAACTAATAAACACAGTGGCGAGCACTTCGCAAGTACAACAAGAAAAGGTTACGAGCAACAACAATCAACAGAAACTGGTGGCTATGGGAAGCCGAGATCAAGAGGAGTATGAAAGAGAAATAAATTTCTACAATCGTGGTGGAAATAATAAGATTCAAAGACTTGATCAGCCGCAAGAAACTTATGGAGGTCAAAGAAAAAATTATAATAGAGGACAAGGAGGTCAGAAGGTAGTATGGGAAGAAATCAAGATGCCACCTCTGAATGCAAGTGTGGAGAAAATATGGGAAGCTATAATTCTGATGGAGAATATACCAACACCATGGAACATGGGAACGGAACCACCTCAAAGCCGCAGAAGTCATGAGTTATGTTCTTATCATCATTTTCACTGACATACTACAAATGATTACAGAAATGTAAAGAGAATTATTCTGAGAATGATAGATCAAGGAAAGCTAAACCACTTTCTGATAGGGCATCCACAATCTCAACTATTGCCGCCACCACCACTAGAGCATCACAGAGTAAACACGGTAAAAGAAAAGGAAATATTCTTTGTAGAATTTGGTGCAAAAGCAAAGAATCTATAATGTCACTCTATCGTACATTCATACAAGACAATTGAAGATTTTCATGACAATGTTTTGAGTAGAGTGTTCGCAAGAGACAATGATGGAAGAGAAATTATGAATATTGCGAAAATCTCGCCGCTAGAGGAATGACAGAAACAGACTATTTCTTTTACCGCAGAAGAAGTCCCTGAAGGTGGATAAGTACATGACAAACCATTAGTGGTAAAATTAGAAATTAATCCAAAACCGAAAGAAGATGAAGATGATGAAGCTGAAGACTCATGGGAAATTAATAGGATTCTAATCGATACCGGAAGCTCTGTGAACATCTTATTATATCATACTTATAAAACCATGGGAGGGAGAGATGATGATCTTATACCATCTACATATAAGATATATGGTTTTAATGGTACTGCCAACAAGCCTAAAGGGGAGGTTACTATGCGAATTCCATTGAAGGGAATATCTTCTGAAATCCTGTTCTGTGTTGTTGACGTAGAGTCACCCTACAATGCATTAATTGGTCGACCTTGGCTACATGGGATTCTAGGTGTAGCTTCAACTTTCCACCAGTGCATCAAATTCCCTCACCCCAGAGGTGTAGGAATCATAAAAATAGATTGGGTTGAAGGAAAAAATGTTACGAAACTGAGGTAGAATCCTACGAAGGAAGAGCAAACAAGAAGGAAAGTTGGCGACGCAAAATCAAAGAGACACAAAGAAATGAGAGATTGATGGTGGATGCAATCGAACGAAAAGAAGAAGAAATGTTACGAAACTAATGCTAGCTCAGAATAAGAAATGGTGAACATACCACTACCAAGGAAGCAGTAGCAGAAAATAACAAAGAAGCAGAGAATGGCAAAGGTAATAAAAATAAGAAGTATATGAATGATTGATTTGTTGCAACACTCTCGCAACAAATAAAATTCTCAAAAGTACATTTTACTGAATGATAAAAAAGAGATTGAGAAATGCAAATACGATGTGATGATGTGCAAGAATCTCGCAGAGATAATGAATTCTACAAAAGACAATCAGAGAACAATGACAAAAGAAAAAGGGGCGAACATTTGTGGCGTACACCCTAGTTCGCGAATACAATTTCGCAAGAGGAAAATGTAAGACCTAAAGTACGTCATATAAGAGGATACCTAGTGCATGGCTCAGGGAAAGGCTACACCGCCCCCGGAACCTGAGTCATGGATATTTGGGGTCAATAAAGCCTATCCGGGAGAGGCACCTTGGATTCTCAACTTAAGCATATGACTTAGGTTGGGCGACTAAGGTAATAAGGACTCTCCCAAGGAGTGTAGAATCTGACAAAGGCGCCGAGGTACACGGTTGAGTCAAGAGTTCCAGGGATTTCTGGAGCGTACCTTGCCATTCTTGACAAGTCTTGGCTTATACTGCACTCGGACCGAAGAAAACCCCACTTAGGGTGCAGTCTCGTAACCATAATCCCTATAGGTAAAAGGGATAAGAGGCTGCGAAAAAAACTGGTTGTTGTTAAGACCGGATGGGAGGAGACAACCTTGTATGGTATAGGTACGCCTCCTTGAAGGGGCAACCAGGGGGAAGATAAGGGCGGCACCCTCCATTAGGGAGCTGATAAGTGTCTTAAGACGCAAATGTCATGAGGCTTTTTACTCGCAAGGGTATTAAGGATTTTCATATTTGTGCGGCAATCCTGAAGAGGCAATAATACAAAAGAAAAAGATAAGACGAGATCAATGGGTTTTCGCATGAAAGTGCGAAGACGTCCTGCGATTTCGTCGCAAGACGGCAATGTAATGGGGCTTTATTTTAGCAAGAATATTTAGGCCTGTCATATTATCGCAACATTCCTGAAGAGGCAATAATACAAAAGAAAAAGGTAAGGCAAGATCAATGGGTTTTTGCATGAAAATGCAAAGACGTCCTGCGATTTTGTCGCAATGACAAGAGGTGGCATAATAAGACCTTTAACTAGGAAGGAAAAATAAGACCACACAGGAATGAGATTTTGAAAAGAATCAAAATTCACTTCGCATATGATTGCGAAATTATACATAAACAATTGCGAAGTTGAGGCACAAAATAAGAAAAATCTGCAAAATCTCTCATTTGGATACAAATAACAGAGGCAAGTATGGGAACGAATGAAATTAGAAAATGTTATTTCTCTCCACATGATATACTTACGCAAAAATTCAACAATTAATGATTATGTTGACTAACCGTATTACAAAGAAGAATTGTTTAAATGAATGCAGGTCGAAATGAAAGAAACTCATATATTAAGGAATGTCGGGAACCAAAAGAATTCGCAAATATACAAAAAGAAGGAATAAATGTACAAGTATTACAGAAGATCAAAGAAAGAAACAAAGACTACTTCTTAGTTGATCCTTCATCATCTTCATCAGACTTATTATCTTCTTCGTCTGCATCAGAACCTTTATCTCCATCAGAACCTTCACCACCATCATATTCTTCATCATCAGCTTCGCTATCAGAGATGGTCAGACTAGGAATGTTCTTTGGAATCTCCTCCTAGAGACAAGGATAATCAGAGTGAGGAATATTATGGTCATCACAAACCATTTGAATAGTTTGATTGCGAAAGTGCAGAACATCGTTCTTAAAGTTCGCAACAGTGATCTTGATTTGATTCTTTAATATAGAATATTTGTCGTTGCGAGAAGAAAGATTCTTTGCGAGTTCCTCTTTTTCAGCTTCAAGTTCCTCAACTCTTTGGCGATATCTACTTTTAGATTCTATGAAGCATATAGCAATTAGTCAGTAACTTGATAAAAACTTGTGAAAAACCAAATATTAATAAAGGAAAACAGTTAATGACCTTCTCTCTCAGAAATCATATCTCTAATCAAGGCTGTATGCTCAACTTGGAGATTAACATTTACACATAAATTTCATAATATTTCTCACTATTTATGAGAAGACGAGAACGAACTTGGTTTTCTCTCTCGCTAAGCACAACATTTTGACGATTGGCTTCATCTCGTTCAAGTTGAACCTCAAGAAGAGTCTCTTGGAATTTCGCCAAAGCCTTAACACCTTGATCAGAGATACGATCTTTATCATCTATAAGTTTGCTAATCTTGGTTCTTAATTCATTGATCTTCTCTTTAGAATTGAGATAAAAACGTTTAAATTGGTTGGCTAAACCTAAACTAGATCTATGATCAATTTCTAAGAGGCGAAATTTGGATTTAAGTTCATTCAAAGGCAGAGATGAAATTTTATCATTAGAGAAACTATTCAAAGATTTATTAAGATGTTCAAGAAGAGTGTCATTATCTAGGGCATCGGGAAATGAACGAAGAAGAATGGCTTCATCAGAAAGACCATAAATGTCTGCAAAAAGGATTAATCAAATAAGATAAGACAATAAGATGAATGAATGAAAGGAAAGGAGAAAAATTGCATACCATAGAGCTGATCATTAGCTTTTTGAAGAGTAGAAATTTTGTTCTTTTGCGAAGAAGTATCGGTTTCCAGTTGTTTGTTCTTCTCGCGAAGACCTTTAACTTCAGCTTCTAATTGTTCGTTCTTCTCACGAAGAACCTTAGCTTCAGTTTCAAGTTCTTCATTCTTCGTACGAAATTGGAGATTCTTCTTTTCAAGAATTTTGCGTCTCCTCTCCAAATCTGAGGAAACAGCGAAAGAAGATTTTCCAGCCTGCGAGAAAATGTAAAAAGTATTAAAATAGAAAGAGACTTTGAGTTACAATAATGAAGAAGTAAAAAGACGAAAACATACCAGACTATTAAGAGAATGCAGGAAGTTGGGAGTCACCGATCTAGAAACTCCGCGAAGAGAACTATCACCATCCAATAAAGGAACATCGCAAATCATGGAGAGAGCCTTGCAGGTATTAGCGAGTTGACTATCTCCCATTCCTTGCCAAGAATCAGAAAAGATGCCAGAGAGCTTAGCCATAGAAAATTCAGATTGAGAATCTTCATTTGCAGCAAAGTCATCATTATTCTCATCATCCTCATCACTCTCGGAGTTTTCATGAGAAGGAGTATTTGAAGGAGAAGAAGAACGGGTCTTTCTCTTTTTTGAAGGAGGAGCGGTTGATTTTTCCCTGCGAAGAGCACCTTTGCCTTTATCACCAGTCTTCGCAACATTGGCAGGCTCTTCTATTTCAGCGATAACCTTCACAAACAGATAGAAATAAGAAATAGAGGCAACAATATATTGTTTAAAATCATAAGAGAATATTTCTTACCTCATCTGTGTATGAGCAAAGAGCTAACAAGGTATTAACCTTCCTAGTCCTGCGGTAGCTATCTTTCAATTTATGGATCTGTAGAATGTCGCAAGAATCAGCGAACAAAAGAATAAAGAAAAATAAATAAGTGTAAAGTGGGCGAAACTGGAAGAACATACCTCTTTCTTGTTCTCGGGCCAAGAGAATACCCAAGGTTGATAAGCACGAGATTCTCAGGAAGAACATTTGACCCAGCAATGTAAGGTCCTTTCAGCATCAAGGGAAAAATGCACCATTTATCATCTTTGGATTGGCGAGGGGTTGTGTTCTTACCAGAGTGCCAATCAATGTCATGCATGAGCATTTTATCTTCAGCAATAACATCCTTCCTTTTCAAGAGAACACCCCAGCGAGTATTCTCCTTCTTCATAGATATTAGTTCATAATTTTCGAAGAAATTCGATACTGTGTACTTCTCAGCGACTATCTCCAAGTCTGCGAATTTAGGATCCCTAAGCTCTTTAGGATAAAGAGATCCTTTACCAGCACCACGATTAGCAAACTCCAATATCAGACGGATGCAATCCCCACTCAATTGGAAGATAGCTCGCGAAAATCCCGAGTGAGCGAGAATTTCATAAAACAGAGGAATATCTGGGTCATAAAGAGGAATGGGGAGACCTGCGAGAATTTGACCCAGCGAAATTATGATTGATTGATCATCACAATGTTGATCAGAGAAAAGTTTGATAGAAAGAATTGACTTGAAACTTTCACCAGGAATGGTAGAAAGTGTGAAACCCTTCTCAACAAGATCTTTTTGAACATCCTTTAAGGTTTTCTCATGTTTTTGACCGCTTGGAGGCATATCTGAATATATAGTATGGGAATGGATAAAAAGTAAGAAGATTGAAGAGGGAAGAATTACAGTAGCAGAACTTACGGAAGAACAATAGAGTTGCAGATATGAGAGAGTAAAAAGAGAAGAGAAAGTAAAAAGAAAATGTAAAGATGAGTAAGAAGAATATATAAAGAAGATTTTTTTACTCGAAGAAATAAACACCATTAATGCGAAAAGACGTGAGCGGTTGAAAAGCAGCGGTTACAGAAGACGTGTCAAGAAATGGATGGAAGAAAGGATACGTGTGATAAATGCAGAATATGAAGAGATGGACAGCTGCGGCATTTCTCACATCTTTCTCTACTTCGCAGAGAAGATATGAGAAGAGGCAAGATGTAGGATCAGAATCTCGCAACAATAATACCTCAGCGAAATTATTAACAACACAACAGTGTCGCAGAACAACTTCAGAAATGACATAATAAACGACGTCAGCTAAATCATGAGAAAAATGTGATGGTCTTGCGAAAATTAGAGAGTTTGCGAGATTAACATTTGTAAGGTTGCGAGAATGTCGCAAACTATATCCGAAAATAAAAGACAGATTAGCTGTCATCCACTATGTATTTCTCTATAAATAGTCATTCAGTTGTAAAGAAAAGATGGAGATCTTTTTTGAGTGAGAAGCAAGTAAATAGGAGATAGAAAATTTAGAGCAGTGGTTATTCTTGATTCCTTTATCTTGTCTTGTAATATTGTTCAAAGATTCATCAATAAAAATTATGATTGCTAATCCAAAAATAAGTTGAATGTTAATGAAATCTTGTGAGGGGTGTAGTAGGATTTCCTGCAACTACACGTTGCTATCTCAAGCATGTTTGTCAATGTTAGTGATCAAAACTATAAGTCTTGATTTCTAGCCTATTTATGTATGTCTCGGACTAGGACATAGATTGTGTAGTTGAGCTTAGTTTTCACGGCGTTCATCATTTGAAAACGAATAACTACTAAGGGGAGCTTGTGGAACTTCATCGACAAAAGGTATGTGGAGACTTGAACTCATCTATCACTTGGAAAGTCTATTTCTACTCTATCTCCTATATTGAGACATAAGTCGTATTACAATATAGTTTTATATATACACATTTGAGATTTCGAGCTGAGTTTAACTCGTTTACATATTTATCGAAATATGTGTTGGCAAGCTTTCACTTCGACCAAGTTTATCTTATATGATGTGGAAATTTCCGAGTAACATCTTACATGGTTTGTGTGATACAATTTGGTGTTGTCTTGGAATGTTTTGTAATTATTATTTCAATAACTTGAAAATTGTTTTGATGCTAATAGTGTGTGAAAAACGGCTATTATCATCCTCTAAGAAAGTTTCAATGATTGAAATAAGAGTTTAGAAAACTTAACCATTATTGGATATGTCATGTTGTGCACTCTTGCACATATGTAATCCATGTCCGGGAACCATAGTATGCGCACCCGTTTGCGTACCTGTTGGTTTGAGAAATCCGGGAACCTAAGTATGTGTACCCGTTTGCGTACTGGCGTGCAGGTTCATGTCCGAGAATTTCTGCTGGGATTTGAAGTTTGCATACCCATTTGCGTACTGGCGTAACTCAATCTTAGTTCAGGTATTTCAAGTATGCGTACCCTTTTGCATACTTGAAGGTTAAAGTTCTAAAATCGGTTATTAACATGAACATAAATATTTATATAAGGAATGCAATCGTTGCAAACCGTGGCTGTAATGTTCATGATTGATTCAATTAAATCAAACCGATTTTGCTTCAATTGTGTTCTTGTATAATTCTATGAGAATATATCAATTGAAACAACTCTTTAACTAGTTTCATTTGAGTCATTTGAACTAGTTGTGGTTAAGATGAATAAGGTTGATATGAGAGTAATCATATGGCTAACCTTGGTTAACTATTTGTGAACCAACATGGTGTACACGTTTAGGTACGGTTACATAAACCTAAATGAGGGTACATTTCATTTGTGTGTAACAATCTAAGTTCGATCTAACGGTTGAAAGAATATTAGCTTGGTTGAATCAGGTTTTCATCTAACGGTGAATATTGAATGCTTTGTTACAAAGGTAGCTTGGATTGCAAACCCTGATTTGAAAACTATATAAAGGAGAATTCTAGCAACTGGGAAACCTAATCCCCACACCTCCTGTGTGTTACTAGTTGCATAAACTAGAGTCGATTCTCCTTTAACCTTAGGTTTCTATTGGGACCCTGTAGGTTAACGACTTCAAAGACTTCATTGGGATTGTGAAGCCAGACCCAACTATTTTCTTTGTAGTTGCATGTTCTGATCTTGCCCGATTATATCGTATTGAGTACAATTGAAATAATTAACTCGAGATTAATTTCTCCGATAGGCAAGATTAAAATTTATCACAAACATCTTCGTCTCATCGTTTGTGATTCCACAATATCTTGTTTCGCTAGTCGATTAAGATTATTGTGAGGTGATTGATAATACTAGGTTGTTCTTCGGGAATATAAGTCCGGTTTATCAATTGGTTCATGTTCACCTTGATTTCTCAAAAGACGGAAAAAAAAATCTTGGGTATTTCTGTGGAGACAAATTTATTCAATCCATAGACTTTTATGTGTGAGACATATTTGTTTATCAAGTCTTCGACTTTGGGTCGTAGCAACTCTTGGTTGTGGGTGAGATCAACTAAGGGAATCAAGTGCGTAGTATCCTGATGGGATCAGAGACGTAAGGAACGCAAATGTACCTTGAATTAGTGTGAGATTGATTAGGGTTCAACTACAGTCCAGTCCGAATTTAATTGGTGGTAGTCTAGAGTTCGTAGCGGCTTAATACAGTGTGGTGTTCAATCTGGACTAGGTCCCGGGGTTCTACTGCATTTGCGGTTTCCTCGTTAATAAAATTCGGTGTCTATGTTATTTCTTTTCCTCATTATATTTTGTTATATAATTGAAATATCACAGGTTGTGCGTTAAGATCAATCAATTAGAATATACAACCTTTGGTTGTTGATTTATATTAATTGACACTTGAACATCGATCTTTGGTACCGTTCAAGTAAATCCTCTTATATTCAATCGGGCTCGCAGATTTCTATTTGCTGATTGCGGATTGAATTAAGAGTTAGAGATATTAAACTCTTTGATATACTTTACTCTAGATTGAGTCTGGCTATCTAGTTGATTCTCTAGAAAGTATATTGGAGTAAGTCCTCTCAAATTGCCAAACGAATTGTTAGGTGTTTTTGTTTGACCCCCCATTTTCAATGGTATTGTTGAAACTTGGAATCAAGCGTATAAAGAATGAATCATTTTGAAATTCATTTATCTCCATATGTAATAGAGTTTTGTCACTAAAATTGACAAAGGGGAGATGTTAGAGCATAGCGCGGTTGAACCCACCAAGCGTTGGTATGTCAAGTTTGGTGGTCATATTTTAGTAATAAAACCCATCTAGAGTGGCTTGATTATAGAGTTAACTTTGTTTAGGTTAGACTAGAAAGTCTAGGAGTGGTGAGACATAGAAGTATTATTCCGAAGACCTGAAGAATGAGAAGAAGTAACGACTGCAAAGAAGACATCATCCTTCCACTTGAGGTTAGTAATACTGACTTGACTTGTTTCCATTCTTAACGTACCATTAAAGTCGTATTATATTGAAAACATAATATGCGAAGTTGTATATATATGGTACTCTAGTGATTAGACTTGGTCATATCATTATGATCAAAGTGTCAAGGAATTGAATTACAAAGTATAACGCTTATCTTTTGAACTTCATAAATACGACATCAACATAATCTATGTATTTAGTTACTTGATTATGTGTAAGATATAGGTGTGATTTCATCCTAAAAAACTATGTATTATTACATTAGTTTAAGGAAGTAGATGTATGAACTTGATTCATAATCGAAAGGGAAATCATGATTGGTCCAGTTTCTTTATTGAATATTTTTTTGGATGACCAATACAAGATGACAAGGTAGAACCTATCTTAACTTATGTTGAGAATTGAGGTGTAACTGGCCATAGCATATTTGTGAAGCAAGGTATATCCAGTCATAAGATACATTGGGAAGCTAGTTGTAATCGGTCAAACCCTTTTGTGGGAAGAAAGGTGTAATCTACCACAAGCTAACTTGGGAAGTAAGGTGTAACCGATCACAAACTACTTTGGGAAGCATGGTGTAACCGATCACAACTTAATTTGGGAAGCATGGTATAACAGGTCACAACTTAAATTGTGAGTCATGTTATAACCGATCCCCCGGAGCAAAACCGAGTTTCCAATAGTCACATATCTCTTTATGTTTTGTATGATCTTGGAATTATGGTTTGCTGAGAGAAACTTCTAGATGTCGACATTATTTGAACATGTACATAAGTCTTATCATTATTTTTTCAAAGATATTCCTTCATACTCAAGGTGATCCCAAACCGAAATATTGAAAAACATTTAATTATGATTTTCATATATGTTTTAGTTACCAGCAATTAAAGCATATCCTCTGGAAAAGGTTATTAATTAATATGAAAAACTAATAGTAGAAGTTTTCTAAGAGAGATTTCAGAAATATGTTTTGGAATTTAATTGGAAATAGGAAAACCGAAATTAGGTACTTTAATAAAATATCTTGAGAATATTTTCGGTTTTGGAAATTTCCTTGTTGTCCCAACAACTTTGGTCTATAAATACTTGAGTTTGCATTTCTTGCAAACTATCCTAAGATCCAGGAAAACTTCATTCTTGTTTTTTCTGGTGGAGCCGTCTATCCGGAGAGGAAAGTACCCTAATTAGGCGAAATCTCTTACCACCGCTCGTTTAAAGACTTCTGTGGGATCAAGAAGCTCGTTGGTGGGAAACTAGATAATTGCATTGTTATTTTAGTTTTCGATTATTGATTTGATTGACAAACGGTTGTTGAAACTTTGATTGCACCTAGTTTGTATATTCTTGAGAACCTTCTCTTCTGATATAAGGGTCACTCAAACTAGATCAAAGTGTCGACGGGATCTTTAGAACTATTTGTGGATCTAAAGACATCTTATGATAATCCATTGTTAACAGACTCCGTTTTGTGTGTGATTGATCACAAGAGGATTCAAGTTGTGTTGTGCAGGTTATTGAAGGCAATTAAAGATTTGAAGACGAAGAAGATTTTCTTATTAGTTTTCGTATCTTGTGAATCTTGTGCACAAACCTTGATCGGCTGGGATCCAACTAGAATCGTGTTTATCTTTGATAGACTTGATTGTCTAGTTGTGTAAGATCGGCATCGCTTTATAGTTAATGATTGATTGCGAATACGAAAATTGGTTATTTCGGTAATCATGTTTTGGATTGATCTAACCAGACAAAGGAGTTTATTAGTTTAAACGGAAGATCCTTTATCAACAACTCATACATATCTTTTACCAAACAGATTTATTCCTTTGCTGTTTGGAATATGATCCAAATGAGTAGTTATTCACGTGTGTGACTCTAGAAGTCGAAGGCGCAGGGATACTGAGGAAACTAAGTAGCTAGGGGTAGTCTACTTGGTCTCAACTATACGAAGTTGGTATTAGATTTTGTATAGCGGATTAATTCTAAGAGTATTTAAAACTTGACTAGGTCCCGAGGTTTTTCCGCATTTGTGGTTTCCTCGTTAACAAAATCTTGTGTTGTGTTATTTATTTTACTTCCGCATTATAACTGTTTTATATTATAATAAAGTAAATACACTTGTGCGTTAATCCTAATCATTTGATATTGATCCTATAATGTTTCGGTTTAATACTGTACTTATTATCAAGTGAACACTTTGTTATTGTATTGTCTCGATTTCATATCCATCGCCGATCGCACAAAGTGAATACCATAGTTGTCGGATTGTCTTGACTTTGTCCATAGATGATCACACTTGGTGTAGCACTTATAGGATGATATTTAAAATATTGTGGTGTATTTGGGTACCCTCGTCTTTTCAAAAAGGAAGGTGGTAATCCGGTATCTCAAACCCAACTAGATACATTCAACGATATTTTGGATTGCAATTATCTGCATAGTATCCAATATATAGGTAATCCTTTCACTTCGACAAATAGAAGACAAGGCCAAGAACTTATTCTTGAAAGATTAGATAGGTTTGTGGCTGATATTAGATGGCTGAACAATTTTCCCAATGTTTTTACCTACCACTTAATACCTCTTGCTAGTGACCATTGTCTTATTATGCTGGCCACTTCTAGAATTGAGTCTAATATTCACAAACCTTTCAAAGTGAACAAGATGTGGTTTAGAGATCCTAGTTGTACAGATCTTATTTCAAATACAATCTGAAATTGGCATTTGGTTAAATGAGAGAGTCCACATTGCTGGTAATATCAAATCTTATTTTATCAATATGAGCAGAACTTATCATAATTTTATTACTGCATGTATAATTTATCATGATAATGCTAGACTTGTTTCCCCGCCTACTAGTGCAGAGATAAAAAGATATTGTGTTTGCTACGAAACCTTGGACCGTTCCTGGTTCGAATGGTTTTCCTCCTGTTTTCCTCCAAACCATGTGGGAGACTGTTGGTGATGACTTAGTCAAAATGGTTCAATCCTTATTTCATTCTAAGCACATGCTAAAACAAATGAATCACGATTTCATATCTTTGATACCTAAGAACAATTGTCCTAAAAGAGCAGTGGACTTTAGGCATATTAGTCTTTGTAACACCTCTTACAAAGTTATTTCAAAGCTTATAGCAACTAGAATTAAGGGTATTCTTGAAAAAGTTATATCTCCTTTTAAGACTGCTTTTGTCTCTGGAAGTATACAAGATAATATTGTTATTGCTCACGAACTTGTGGACTCTATGAAGAAATGCATGGTTAAAAAAGGCTGGATGGCAATAAAACTTGATAGGTCAAAGGCATTTGACAGAATTGAGTGGCCTTTTTTACTTGGTACCTTAAAAATGTTAGGTTTTTGTGATGATTTCTGCAATATGATTGAACAATGTAAAAGCACTATGTCAACATCCATTCTATTTAATGTCTCTTCTGGTGAGAATTTTACTTCTCAGAGAGGTCTTACACAAAGGGATCCTTTATCCCCTTATCTCTTCATTTTATACATGGAGTCTTTCTCTATAGCTTTGTTATCTGCCGAACATAATCATCTTATTCATGGTATAAAGGCTAATCAATATTTCCCTGTAGTTTCTTTTTTTTTTTACAGATGACTATATTATTTTTGATAAAGATAATGGGAAAGAACCTAGGAATTTGGTTAATATCATTGAGCAATTTAGTTCCTTTTCAGGTCAGTCAATCAACTACGAACATCAAGAAACTGGCTCTTAGTGATAAATATTTCTACCATTATGAACATCAAGAAACTGGATCTTAATGATAAATATTTAGGTGTCCCTCGTCTTTTTCAAAAGAGTAAGATTCAGTCATTTTCTTCTCTTCTTGATAGATACGGTGATAGATTTTCTCCCTGGAAACCAAATTTTTTGAATACACCAGCAAGAAAATTATGACTCAAACTTTTCTGGATAGCTTAGCTTCACATCATATGTCTGTTTTTCCCATTCCTAAGAGTCTGACTGATAAGATGGACTCCATCCAGATGAGATTCAGGTGGGGTAAAAAACACAGGAAAAATAGGTGTCTATTTTAAAAAGTGGAGGGAAGTTTCTCAACCAAGAGCTTTAGGGGGTTGAATATAAAACAAAATGGAATCATGAATTATGCTTTAATTTCTAAATTAGCCTGGAGAATCCTATATTCCCGTGATGATTTATGGGTTCAAATATTAGAAGGTAAGTATTTTCACAACTCTGATCCTTTATATGATAATATCAGCTCTAATGGGTCTTGGATATGGAATGGTGTTTGTAGGGCTCTGGAAATTATTAAACAACATGCTTGTTGGAAAGTGGGAGTGTAGATGGGGAAAAACGATTTGCTGGTTTTTACGGAATTGAGGAGACGTCCGTGTGGAGACTCCTTGAACCGAGCAAAATGTTGAACCTCACACAGATGCACTGCAAGAAGGGAGTGTTTTAAGTTCGAGAGATCAATATGTAGGACTCCGGCCTAAACCAAGAACAATGGTCGTTCCAGAGTCAATTCGGTCACAAGAGAGGATGGGTTGATATGTAGGAGGGAAGCTGAGAAATGTATGGGATCAATGGTGATCTGAGATTGTAGGTGTGTTGTGAATTCAACGTAAGAACACTCTGAATGATTGAATTTTACTCAAATGAGAGTGATTGCTCAGACGATGAGTTCGCGTATACGAAAGATTGTCCGTATGAACTTGCCGAGAATTGCTTGTTTAGACGAATGTTCGAGTGTTCGAATCTTGTCCTTTCAATCATGATTCAGAGGTCTTTTTATATTACTAAATTAAAAACACCATGATCCCATGAAGTGTGACAGTTGCTGGAATCAGAGAGTGGGGAAGTGGGAAATCGTGTTAAAATCAGTTGCTCATCGTGCAGAGACTTGGTTAATTTTCCACCCACTACTTTGCTGACTCTTCCAACTGATTGCACGACTTGCTCACATTTTCGTCGTGGGTGAACACACGTGCCGTAGACCGCCAGACCAAAACCCTAGTTAATATCCCCCCATGTGACACGATTGATATCTCGTGATTGTGGAGTCAGTTGCTGACTTTATGGGACGATGAGTCCGTGTATTGCTGAGTTGAACATGATTTGCAAATGTTCTGAAACTCATGAATTAAATATGTCTGCTGAGACGAGGTATTATTATGTTGATTACCAAAGACCAACAAACTGTGTTGTTGAATTGAATTGTTGAATGTTGATAGTTGGACCAATATTCTTTAATCTGAGCAAATATTGCTGGTTCGAGCAAATATTGCTAATTCGAGCAAATATTGCCGGTTTGAGAGAATATTGCTCATTTGATGAATTGTTGGTAGCAGGACCAAATAAAATATTAATTTAAGATACTGACTGCTGGGTCGAGTATAATAAATAAAAAATTTGATCATGGAATCAACATAAAATTATCAGTTTTTAATCTGCTTAGAATCATGTTTTTGCAGAGCCCTGGATTCAAAAACCCTAATTTTAATGAAATGATGATTTATTCAAAATCAACCTCCGAGTGAAGCAGGGACCGGCTACATGGGATGATGACTCCACCATGTAACGCCCAGATGCTCGAATGAGAAAAATACCAAAGTCTCTTGAGGACCAGTTGGTGAAAGAATGATTAAATGCTGGTTTAATCATTTATTAAAATAATGCTCGTGTGAGCGACAGATAATAAAACCTAGCCATGAAAAGACGAGGGACTGACCAAGAGGTCATGGGACCGGCTCTTGGTGTCCGTGGGACCAATTGATGGCCGTTTGAGCAAACCCCCAATTGTTTGGAAAGAGTTTGAACCTAATATGAGCAATTGACCAAATTAGGTTAAAATCATTAAAACGTTTGGGACCGGATGTTTTCAAGCCTTAGGGTCACCCTTGGCAGGTCAAGGGGATCTTCCCGTGTCACCATAGTGTTCGTGTCTCAGTCCTGAGAGTTTCAATATTTTCCGATGCGCGTTTGAGCAATATTTTGAGAAAATATGCAGAATCCAGGGTTTTGCTGAAACTAGGAAAAATACATAAGATGATGAAAAATAATAAATAAAACAGGGAATTGCAAGGTGTGGGAACGGCCACGACTAGGGCATGGTCGGCCAGCTGACAAGCACGGTCCCACACTTTTCCCAATTTTATGTAATTTTGCGTATTTCTCTGAATTGAGGGAAATCCCATGAAACCAGAGAGTGTTATGAAATTAGGGAACTTCCATGAGATGAGAGAAATAAAATAACAATAAAATAGGGAATGATGGAGTGTGGGACCGACAATGGCCAAGGCATGGCTGGCCTGCCAACGGGCACGGTCCCAAGGCACTCTTCCCTTTATGTAATTTTCATGATTTTAGAGAATTTTCATAAAATCAGAGAGATTTGTTGAAACCAAGGTATTTTGTTGAAATCAGGGAGTTTTCATGGAATGAGGAAAACAAAACAAATAAAAATAATAAAATAAGAGGCGTGTGGGACCGGCTAGGGCATGACCGGCCGGCTAGGGCCCGGTCCCACGAGTTTTCTTAATTTTATAATATTTTTCATGGGTTTAGGGAAAATTCATGAAATCAGGGAATTTTCATGGTTTTAGGGAAAATTCATGAAATCAAGGAACTTTCATGGTTTGAGAGAAATAATAAAATAATGGGGTCGTGAGGTGTGGGACCGGCCACGGCTAGGGCATGGTCGGCCGGCTGGTGCTCGGTCCCGTGACACATTTCCCTAATTTTATTATTTTCTTGACATAAAGAAGTATCATGAGATTAAAGAATTTCCTTGAATCGAAGGAGATTTTCTCGAACGAGAGAATTTTCATGAGATCAGGGAAAAATAATAAAATATGATAAAATATAAAATTGGGCGTGGGACTGGTCACGACATGACCGGCCGGCTGGTGAGCCAGTCCCTGACCCCTTTGCTAATATTTTATTATTATTATTTTTCCTTCCTATTTTGCATAGGTTCATCGTTCATTCGTATTTTTTAATGCTCGTTTGCGCATACAAATGCTGGTCTGTGCATTATTGCTAAGTACACTTGCACCATTTTAGTCAGGGCTTATTCGATGCTCAGATGCCTGTTTCGTTGAATATTTATCACTAACCCATGGAATTCTGCTGGGAAGAACCACGAATTGAAATGACGAAATATAACGAAAAATCGTAGAATATTGCTGGATATTCAGGCGATTAGAGATAATTAACTGATGGATCTATACTAGCAGGGCTTCCTATCTAGAAGCATTAATTATCTGAGAGTTGAGAAATATTAACTTGTTGGAGTATCATATTTCTCCTATATAGTCAGGGAAACCTGGTTGCATCCTGAAGACATTGTCGCTCTATACTAGCAGGCGTCCTGTCTAGGAGCCGTCCAATCTTTCGATTCTATATAGAAATAATTACTGAAATTGCTCAGTATTCATGAGATGTGTCGTGGCCTCAACTGGGAGACTACACATCTACAGATACTCTGAGAGACAACCTTCTCAGTCAGAGATTTTATGGCATGAGCTTTCACGCTTTGTTGAGAGACATGAGTCTCAATACTCATCCGATTGTCGGATCCGGAGTATGCATAATTATGGTTTTACGATTTTTCCCTTGTCGAAAATCCACCATCTACAGGGAGATGGAACTTCTATAAATATTTGGAAGAATAGATGGATACCATAAATAATTCTAATGTCAATTGTAATTCTGCATCTGATAACATGAAGATTGTGTCTCAGCTAATAGATGCTAATACTAAAACTTGGAATGTGCAGGTGATTCAAGCTTTGTTTGATAATGCAACTGTGGAGCAAATTTTGAATATAAGGATCACATTTGAAGGAAAAGACTATCTCAGATGGCAACCTAGCTCTAATGGTCAATTTTCAGGAAAGTCTACTTATAAAGCAATTTTGAACAGTAGCAGTCAAGCTGTTAGTTTTACTAATATTGTTCCTATTTCATAAAAGCATTTCTTGAAAACTGATCTTCCTAACAATATACACTATTTTTTGTGGAAATGTTTCCAGAACTGTTTGCTTGTATGTGATAAGTTAGCTAGATTTTGTCAAAATATTGATCCTATATGTGACCATAAAATTATGTCTAGCGCGCCTGGGCCCACACGCTATAACTTCCCGATGCGCCACTCTGATGCTACTGACCGAACCTTAAAACTGGCAAATCCACGTTCATATGCCCTTGCAAGCATGCTCATGGGGCATGGTGCAGCTAACTTGGATTCAACATCGTTCCAACTTACCCTTGTTCTGCTAAGGGTTTAAAGCCATGAAGGCTTGTGTCGATGCATTATTTCAAGCATCACTGGCTCTTGAGTACGTTTTAGGCATAGAACATGCCTTGAACTTAGGCGTAGGTCGTTACAGGCCTAATTCCACCTCTTTACTTATCTTAGGAAATTGCTGAGAGCATGCACTTGTCTTGATCGTGCCAAGGGTGCATCAATCAAGATCATGTCGTACTCTTTTTAGGATTATGCAAGCTCCGCTAACTTGCATATCGATGTATCTTACTTTCGAGGCCATGCCCAATGTGCCATTGGTACATGCCTACGTCGAACACCTTGATATGAAGTATGAACATCCAAGGAATGAAATGCAACTCGACTCATCATGTTTGGCCACAATCATCTCTTGGATCGCAATACCGAGCCAGATGATATGAGAGGCTAATACATCCCAATCATCTCTCAGTTAGATGATATGAGCGACAAAGTGCTGGACCGGCAATGCTGCAACTTATTGCGGCTACCTACGTACCATTCCCTACTCCAAAGGTATTAACCACTGACCGTAGTTCATCCTCGAAGGGACAACAACTTAATACAACTCGTTTGCAAGGTCGTGGACAAGCAATAATGGTAATGGCCTAGTCCGTGTAGGCCATTTCGTCAAAATGAGGCCTAAGCATCATTTATACTCTTTCGGATAAGCTATGAAGCTTACTTGGTGCATGGTCCGCATATGCACCTTCAACCAACTATCTGTACCCACCCTATATATGTTTTAAAGACATTTTTACAACTTAGAATAAAGGAGGAAAATGACATTCACCAAGTACAGGCCGTGATGGCTGTACATGGCCAACTAAAATGTACGGCCATGATGGTTGTACATTCAGTTCTGGCTTACAGGACAGTTCCAATGCCCGTCCATGATGGCTGGACATTTCCTAATCCAGGTCCAGTGAAGGGACATGATGGCTGTACTTTCGGCTTTGGCCCATATGCCACTCCAATGTCCAACCATGATGGTTGTACATTGCCAAGGCCAGCCTACTCTGGCCTGATGCAACTCAGTGATATGATATTGGCCATTGGCTAATAACATAAAAATGTGCTATGTTAGCAATAACTTTGCTCAAGGCCATCTACCCAACAGGTCTATTGTATCATTTGATGCGCGATTTGACTTTTGACAATATAGTCTACCTTAATGCGCCATGATTGGCACCGTATTTGCTCAGGATGATATTCATTTTACTACGCAATCGAACTTGAGATGAAGCTTCATCTCATACCATGGCGCATCTTTGAGCATGCGCCATGCTAAAAACACGGAGTGTTACATTATATGTCCTTTATGTAATATGTATAGTTAAAGCATGCATCATATCTTCATAGACTGTAGTATCACTAAGGATATTTGGAATGTTATTGATTTTAATTTTGGCGCTAGTTTGGCTAATGTTGATTTTACTGATTGGCTTTGCGGTTTGTTTCAGGTGAACAATCAGAGTGGTGCAAGAGATAATCTTCTCAAATGGTTTAGTTTTGTTATGTGGAATGTCTGACAATGTAGATGTCGGAAAGTTTTTGATAATTTAAAACCTAACATAAACCAAGTAGTCCATCACATACAGTTTGACTATTCAGATTGAATTAGCATGAATACTAGAAATTTCATACCTAGTGTTCAAACTAGAATCCAAAATAATAGAGATTCACAAAGGCCTTAAAATCCTTACATTAAACTGAATTTTGATGCAGCATATAAAGATGAAACAAATGATGTTGGTGTCGGTCTAATTCTTAGAGACTTTGCAGGTAATACAGATAAAGTTAGATGTTGTAGGAACAAAGCAATAGATCATGAACAGGCTGAAGCTAAAGCATTATTGAAAGTTGTACTTTGGGCAAGAACTAAAGGAGTACGAGCATTACATTTGGAGGGTGACTGTCAAAATGTTATCATTTCTTTGAATGGTGGATTAGATGCAATCAAGTGAACAACAACAAATTTAATTATCGATTGTAGTACTATTTTGAATTCCTTTGTAACTTGAAAATGCACACATGTGCATAGAGATGCAAATAATGTTAATCACTTACTGGCTAAACATGGTATAACTAGTGTTTCAGCTGAAGAATGGTCAAACAATATTCCGATTTGGATAACACAATGTATCCATAGGGATAATGATGTGTAATTTTTTAATTCAATACATTTCTTTTCGTATTTAAAGAAAAGATACTTCTCTAGTCACTACCACTAGTAGGATTTGTTTTCTGATCATCTCCAAGTGGTTGTTTATCGCTTGGTGATGTGGTGTACTTTTTGCCTTTTTTCTAGCCGACCGTGAAGGGTTAGGAATGGAGTTACTGTCATCCTCTTCATGAGATGAAATTTCTGTTGTTTTTTCCCTTCTAAAATTTACTTCTATTCGCATCTCTTCTCGTAATATGCAATGGCCTCTTAGCATATTAGAAATCTTATTACCGTTTTTTCGTTTATTTTAAGGTCCAATTTTTCCTAAAAGTTTTTCTTCTTTGTATATGTTCTCATTGTTTTATGCTCGTAAGATGTATTTGAAGATGAACTCGACTTGTTGGAGGATGATCCCCATGCTACTAGTGCGTGGAAAGATCGTGCAAAATCCTTTTGAATTGATTTGAAGGGTGCTCTTTTAAGTGTTTCGAGATAGCGCGCAAAAATTGCTAATTTGTAAGTCCTTTTAGGCAAAGGCGAGGTAGAGACTTGAGAATATTGAGGATGCTTTCCGTGGAGGAGTATACCAAGGTTCGTTTCCGTTGGGTGTGCCTGTTAAATATCTAAGGTGGTTGTCTCTTACTTTTCATGTTACTGGTTGTCTAGGTTATTGATGTTATCCATAGTGCACCTTGCAGGGTTTTTGTAACACCCCGAGTTCCATACCAGGGTCAACTCGAAGTGTTACAGGCCGGAAAGAGACTTTTGCATATAGTACTCTTACTTAAATGTTTATAGCAAACATGATTAGTTGTCTAGGTTTTTTTTGTTATCGAGGTTTTATTAATCTCTTCCGCGAATGAGATAGATATTAACCGCAAAGTTCTCTTCATCTGATACTTTGTGATTCCTAAAGATAGATATCTAAAATCTTCCTGATTGATCAGATTAAGATTTTTCTTGAGAGGTGGTTAATAATCCAGGCTTCTCAGCTAACTGAGTGTAAGTGTTTTTGATTTGTAAGGTTTGCTAGATTTGTCTATTGCAAACAGATTTCCAAGCCTTGATCTATTGATCTAAAGGGAAATCAAATAGGCTTATATGTTAGAGGCTGATTGGTCACTTAGGCTGAAGAAACTCTTTGGATATAAAGGACGTCAGCTAAGGGAATCAATTGCATAAGTCCTTGTGAGGTTCAAGAGATGTAAGGAGCACGACTGCAGCTGAATTTCTTGGAGGGTTAATTCAGCCTCAACCAGTATGAAGTATGGTAGTATGCTGATGTCTGTAGCGGCTTAAGATTGTTCGGTGTTAAAATCTGGACAAGGTCCCAGAGTTTTTATGTAGTTGTAGTTTTCCTCGTTAACACAAATTCTGGCATCTTGTGTTTTTCCCTTTCCGCATTGTATTGTTTTATCTTTATAATATAGGAATATCACAAGTAGTACGTAATTAAACTTTAGTAAATAACTCCATCTTAAGTATGATCGATTACGAGACTCGTTCTTGTAGAATTCGTATCTTGAAAGATAGATAACAAGTTTCATACTTGGCAGAACTCGGATTCAATTATTTGGATGCGACTAGATTGATCTTCGATATTGATTTTTGAAATCATCTAAGTACTCGTATATACAATCAAGTTCACGGACTTTGTTGTCTTCACTTTCTGATTGTGAAAAGGTAGAGATATAAATTATATATATAATATTCTTATTTATATATTTTTTCTTTATCCAAAGACTCTCTACTAAAAAACGGAGGTGTAGATCCATAGGTTCAATACCTTATTATAGAACTTATGCTTCATAAAAAATTTCGATCAGATAGAGTCGACGAAGAGGTGGTTTCATTAGTAATTTTACAAGGATCATTAAGTTGGTCTACTTGCAATTGTATTAGGTTTTGTCCATATAGGTTGACGAACAAATAAGTAGGTGGTATACTTGGTACCTTATCGTTTTTAGTTTTCAACCAAACTTTTGAACATTATAACCGAATTTTTATGATGTAATAGTACATAATATTGTTCCGTTATGTCGACTTTTGTAATCCTTAACGAACTTTTTTTTTTTACCGAACTTTCATGATTTGTAACCGAATCTTTTGATGTTTTTGTTAAGTATTTTTTTTATTAGGGACAAAAAGAAAGGTAATGCAACTGCTCTAGCAGAAGATCCTATAGAATTCCTACCCCTCACCGTGGTATACACTTATGTGTAAATACACGTGATACCAAAAGTACTAAGAAAGGGGAATCGTTGCCACGAATAGTAATCCGTGATGTGAACCAAGATATAGGGGATGTAGTTGAGGAAGAACAATAGGAAGTTGAGTATGATTACGAAAAAAATAAGTTGAGGAAAGTTGAAGTAGAAGAAGAGGGGGTTAAGAAGAAAACGACACCGAAATTATAATATAAGGATAGGATGAAAAAGAAGAATAAGCATTGTTGTTGTTAAAGAGAACAAGAAGCTTAAGATGCCTTGTGTTAGATATTCACACATTCCTCCTCCAAGCAAGTGCTTACCTTCAAGTGATCCACCTTACGGTATTCCAAGAGAAGGAACGAAAGTGTTGTTTGGATATAAATACTCATGGGCTTGCAAAATCTTCAGAATAAAGGTATTGAATCGTAACTATATCTTTGTTTGTCCAACTTACGTATGTTTAAGTATTAATTTCCAATTTGTGATTTTTTTTATGTAGAATCTGTTAGAGCACTGCTCGGTCAAACTCCCAAGCGTTGTTATCTCAAGCTTGTTTGTTAAGTTTAGGTGATCAAAACTATAAGTCTTGATTTATAGTTTACTTATAGCTATGTCTCGGACTAGGGTAGAATGTGCAGTTGAACTTTAGACTTCACGGAGTTCATCGATTGAAGACGAAGATCTACTGAGGAGAGCTTGGAGGAACTTCATCAACAAAAGGTATCTGGAGACTAAAACTTATCTATCACTCAGAAGTCTATTCTATTCTATATCCTATTGAGACTAAGTCATATGGCTATATAGACTTTACATTATACACATTTGATATTTCGAGCTGAGTTTAACTCGCTTACATCTTTCTCGAAATATGTGTTGGCAGTTTTTTGCTTTAGCTACATTCATCATTATTCTTGACGAGTTTAGTTGGAAACAATTTATTTATTGGAAACAAAAAAATGAGCCAAAATATGATCATGTGAAAATTTCCTTGAAACATATTACATGATTTGTGTAAGACATTCATTTGATATCGAATCGGAATGTTTTGTATTGATCATTAGATCACTTGAAAATTACTTATAAGCTAATAGTTTGTGTGAGACAGCTATTGTCGTCTTCTAAGGATGTTTCAATGATTGAAATGGGAGTTTAGAACAATTAACCGTTGTCTGGATATATCACAATATGCATACCAATATGCAAACTGTTGTAGTATGATTCATGTTCGGGAACCAAGTTTGCATACCAGTATGCGAACGGTTTTAATTGTCAAAGTCCGGGAACCAAGTATGCATACCAGTATGCGAACGGTTTTACCTGAGTTACGTCCGGGACAACAGTATGCATACCCGTTTGCGAACTGTCGGACAAGACCAATGTCCGGAACTTAAGTTTGCGTACCCGTTTGCAAACTAAGTTGGTTTAAGTTCTAAAATCGGTTAAGTATGATTTTGATACTCATGAACAAATAAATATATAAATTAAGGAATGCAATCTTTGCAAACTGTGGCTTAATGTTCATGAATTGATTCTCTTGAATCAATCCGATTTTGTTTCAATTGTGTCTTGTATACTTCTATGAGAATATAAACAATTGAACAACTCTATGAGTAACACAATTAGATTCATTTAATCATCATTTGATCTAGAAGTGTTAGATGAATGTGGTTAATAGAAAAGTGTTCATATGGATAACTTCAGTTAACTATTGTTGATCCAACTCAATATACACGTTTAGGTACGGTTACATATATCTAAATGAAAATATATTTCATTTGTGTGTAACAAGCTAAGACCATCTATCGGTGGAGAAATATTTCTTTGGTTTTAAGCAAACTTAACTTGAATCTTAAATCAGGTTTTCATCTAACGATGAATATTGATTACATTGTTTCAAAGCTATTCAAACCCTGATTTGAAGACTATATAAGGGAGAACTCTAGCAACTGGGAAACCTAATCCCCACCCCTCCTATGTGATACTAGTTGCGTAGTAGAGTCGATTCTCCTTTAACCTAGGTTTTTCCTAAAACCATTATAGGTTAACGACTTAAAGACTTCATTGGGATTCTGAAGCCAGACCCAAATTTTTTCTCTGCAGTTGCGTGTTCTAATCTTACTTGTTTTATTGTATTGAGTACTATCTTCTCTAAGATCGGTTCGAGATTTATCTCCGATAGGTTAGATATAAAAAGTATTCACAAAGCTCTTCGTCTCATTCTTTGTGATTCCACAATAACTTTTTCTACTACCATATAGTTAAGTTATTGTGAGGTGATTGATATTTCTAGGCTGTTCTTCGGAAATATAAGACCGAATGATTAATTGGTTCCTGTTCACCTTGATTTATCAAAAGACGTAACAAAAACTTCATAGGTCTTTCTGTGGGAGACAGATTTATCTATCATTATACCCATATTTATATTAGCTAGGACTCAATATTTTGACTAATGACACTATTTTAGTGCTTTTGCAGAAAGTACAAGTGAATTCAATCATCCAGCGAATAAACATCAAAATGTGAGACTTAATGGTGAAGCGAGTGGATGTCAGCACACTAATGCCACCGAAGATTGGTCAAGAGTGACTTTATTATTGTTAGCATAAGAATGGAAGAATATCACCTCCATGACCACGTGCAAATGAAGAAACACGAAAGATTAATATATCTTGTCCTTACATAAGTTCTCTTGCTATATTTATATAAAGAATCTGAAGGAATATTTGAAGCCAACTGACGTCATTTTGCAAATACAGTTAAGGTGGGACCCAGCACATGCAAGAAAATATCATGCTTTGTAAATGAAATTCATATACTATGGAAAGTGGAGATTCGGTGATACTTTACAATGTCTCGTCATATTATGACACGCGACACAACATTATTGGGTGAATTTATATTTTCATGACATGTGGCAGACTTCTATTGGGAGGTGATGTGGCGACGAAGAAGAAAAACGTGAATTCATTTATGAGCTATATTTATGTGTTGTTTCAAAATATACTAGAGGGGCGCCCGGCCACAGAGCTGGAAGAGAAACATGAGAAGGATTTTGGAGTTTTTCTTCTCCATTTTTGCTTATCTATTTGATTTTCATCTTTTTATGGTTTTTTGTGAAAGCCATGGCTAGCTAAAGCTTGTTAGGGTCTAGGTAGAACCCAATTTTATTATGAAAACTCTATATTTATATGCTTAATAATGAGTTGATTGATTAATAGTTTTTCTTCATTTGGCTTGGTATTCTATTGTTGATGTGATTTTCTAAATTATTTATGCTTTTGAATTGATACTGCATGCTTCGGTTAAATCCCTAGACGTGGTATGCAAGGATAGATAGGTAATGCTTTAGAATCACTACTCATGAAGCGAAGACAACTATAGCGGAGAAACAGTATTTGAAAAAGCATGGAATATACTTTTAAAGATTAGTAGAGTTTGCATAATTAATTGGTGGAAACCGAAAATCCTAATAACCCACACTCATTTTGTTTATCTTTAAATTATTTATCATTTCATTTTGTTCCGAATTTCTAAAAATCCTTAAAACATTATCTTGTTGATTATTTAATTTTTGGTATTAGTTGGTAGAGTATTTCACACTCCCTGTGGGAACGAACCGCATTTGCTATCTATATTACTATTGACCTGTGCGCTTGCGGATATAACTAGGTTTCATTTAATCATTAATTTTGGTTATCTAAAATCTACATCAAGTTTTTGGCGCCGCTGCCGGGGAGTGGTAGCAAAATACTCGCTAGTTGATATCATTGTATATAGCTTATTTTTAATTTTTGTAAATAATTTATTTTTATTGTTCTTTTAGTTCTTTTTACGCAGTTTGTTTGATTTTTTTAGGTACTTTAGTCTGAAGTGCGGGCGAAAAGAAAGTATGCACTCGCAAGATATTTGCAAGAGCCACTTGGGAGATCCATTAGAGGTTTGCTTAGCTCATTTTGGGTATGATTTTGATGACGATAGCGTTATTTGTGAAGTCAATGCCTTGTTAGACTCCACGCCGCTATCAGACACTAATAAATGGAAATCCAAACTAGAACCTCTAGTTTTGTTCGAGTCTCTACTAGTTCCATCAGTCGAGAAAGTTTCGACCATGACCTTTAAGCCATTAAGTTCAGAATTTTTTTGTCTTGATGATATTGATAATGAAACCGTTTTAGATGATAACGGGTCTATGAGTCATGATATTATTGCTCCATTTGAGCCAACATATGTTCGTGTGCCCTATTTTGCTCAACTGGAACCAATATCATCCATAAAAGTTATTTCCGCTGATTTAGAACCTGATTTAGGGCGTGCACCTCAACTAGAAGCTATTGAAAAATTTATGCCTCTTTGTGTGAATGATTTACATATCCTGACAATGCATGGATTGATTACTAAGGATTTTTATGGGGAATGGATTCACATATATCTTTGGATGATTATAGTTTTTGCAGATGCATATTTTCAGCTGACCGGATTGGTTGGGTTGATCCCCAACTTTTCAGACTCTATATATATGATTGGCAGCTTACTTTGAGGTATCAACCTCATTTTGTTTGAGATTATGCGCTATTGAAAGCAGGGAAACAATACATTTCGCTTCGTGGGAGTCAACCCATCAGATTTGTTCCCTTTTCTCTATCTTTTATTTTTATTTGTTTATTTTTTTTTTTGCAATTTATAATTTTCCACCTTGATTTCTACGTTGGATGACTCAATTACATTGAGGACAATGTAATATTTAAGTGTGGGGAGTGGCACTTTGGTTAGGATTTAAAAAAAATAAAATAATTATGACCAGCTGTGTAGCGGGTCTAACAAAAAATGATCAGCTGTGTAACGGGTCTTAAAAAAATATTATTATCGTTATGGTTTTTAGGGTCATGACCAGCTGTGTAGCGGGTCTTTTGTATGGTATTTTCTATGACCAGCTGTGTAGCGGGTCTCTCTCTCTCTTTATCTTATTATTTGACCAGCTGTGTAGCGGGTCTAAAAAAACAAGAAAAAAAATGATATGACCAGCTGTGTAGTGGGTCTCTATATTCATATGACCAGCTGTGTAGCGGGTCAATTCTTTGTTTTGCTCGAGGACTAGCAAAATATAAGTGTGGGGGTGTTGATAAGCACGAAAGTGCTATATTTTATACCCATATTTATATTAGCTAGGACTCAATATTTTGACTAATGACACTATTTTAGTGCTTTTGCATAAAGTACAAGTGAATTCAATCATCCAGCGAATAAACATCAAAATATGAGACTTAATGGTGAAGCGAGTCGATGTCAGCACACTAATGCCACCTAAGATTGGTCAAGAGTGACTTTATTATTGTTAGCATAAGAATGGAAAAATATCACCTCCATGACCACGTACAAATGAAGAAAAAGGAAAGATTAATATATCTTGTCCTTACATAAGTTCTCTTGCTATATTTATATAAAGAATCTGAAGGAATATTTGAAGCCAACTGACGTCATTTTGCAAATACAGTTAATGTGGGACCCAGCACATGCAAGAAAATATCATGCTTTCTAAATAAAATTCATATACTATGGAAAGTGGAGATTCGGTGATACTTTACAATGTCTCGTCATATTATGACACGCGGCACAACATCATTGGGTGAATTTATATTTTCATGACATGTGGCAGACTTCTATTGGGAGGTGATGTGGCGACGAAGAAGAAAAACGTGAATTCATTTGTGAGCTATATTTATGTGTTGTTTCAAAATATACTAGAGGGCGCAT
This sequence comes from Papaver somniferum, assembly GCF_003573695.1. NCBI lineage: Eukaryota > Viridiplantae > Streptophyta > Magnoliopsida > Ranunculales > Papaveraceae > Papaver > Papaver somniferum. The sequence continues at coordinate 161,761,255 of NC_039366.1, read as the reverse complement.
GGCCACAGAGCTGGAAGAGAAATAGGAGAAGGATTTTGGAGTTTTTCTTCTCCATTTTTGCTTATCTATTTGATTTTAATCTTTTTATGGTTTTTTGTGAAAGCCATGGCTAGCTAAAGCTATGTTAGGGTCTAGGTAGAACCCAATTTTATTATGAAAACTCTATATTTATATGCTTAATAATGAGTTGATTGATTAGTAGTTTTTCTTCATTTGGCTTGGTATTCTATTGTTGATGTGATTTTCTAGATTATTTATGCTTTTGAATTGATACTGCGTGCTTCGGTTAAATCCCTAGACTGGTATGCAAGGATAGATAGGTAATGCTTTAGAATCACTACTCATGAAGCGAAGACAACTATAGCGGAGAAACAGTATTTGAAAAAGCATGGAATATACTTTTAAAGATTAGTAGAGTTTGCATAATTAATTGGTGGAAACCGAAAATCCTAATAACCCACACTCGTTTTGTTTATCTTTAAATTATTTATCATTTCATTTTGTTCCGAATTTCTAAAAATCCTTAAAACATTATCTTGTTGATTATTTAATTTTTGGTATTAGTTGGTAGAGTATTTCACACTCCCTGTGGGAACGAACCGCATTTGCTATCTATATTACTATTGACCTGTGAGCTTGCGGATATAACTGGGTTTCATTTAATCATTAATTTTGGTTATCTAAAATCTACATCAACTGCGAGAACTTCAGGAAGAGTATATTGCTCTAGAGGAAAGGCAAAATGAAATGGAATCATACCCAGTTGCGAACACCAATTCACAAGTAGTGAATGCAAGCTTATTACCTAAACTAATAAACACAGTGGCGAGCACTTCGCAAGTACAACAAGAAAAGGTTACGGGCAACAACAATCAACAGAAACTGGTGGCTATGGGAAGCCGAGATCAAGAGGAGTATGAAAGAGAAAGAAATTTCTACAATCGTGGTGGAAATAATAAGATTCAAATACTTGATCAGCCGTAAGAAACTTATGGAGGTCAAAGACAAAATTATAATAGAGGACAAGGAGGTCACAAGGTAGTATGGGAAGAAATCAAGATGCCACCTCTGAATGCAAGTGTGGAGAAAATATGGGAAGCTATAATTCTGATGGAGAATATACCAACACCATGGAACATGGGAACGAAACCACCTCAAAGCCGCATAAGTCATGAGTTTTGTTCTTATCATCATTTTCACGGACATACTACAAATGATTGCAGAAATGTAAAGAGAATTATTCTGAGAATGATAGATCAAAGAAATCTAAACCACTTTCTGGTAGGGCATCCACAATCTCAACCATTGCCGCCACCACCACTAGAGCATCACAGAGTAAACACGGTAAAAGAAAAGGAAATATTCTTTGTAGAAGTTGGTGCAAAAGCAAAGAATCTATTCTGTCACTCTATCGTACATTCATACAAGACAATTGAAGATTTTCATGACAATGTTTTGAGTAGATTGTTCGCAAGAGATAATGATGGAAGAGAAATTATGAATATTGCGAAAATCTCTCCGCTAGAGGAATGGAAAAAACAGACTATTTCTTTTACCGCAGAAGAAGTCCCCGAAGGTGGAGAAGTACATGACAATCCATTAGTGGTAAAATTAGAAATTAATCCAAAACCGAAAGAAGATGAAGATGATGAAGCTGAAGACTCATGGGCAATTAATAGGATTCTAATCGATACCGGAAGCTCTGTGAACATCTTAATCTATCATACTTATAAAACCATGGAAGGGAGAGATGACGATCTTATACCATCTACATATAAGATATATGGTTTTAATGGTACTTCCAACAAGCCTAAAGGGGAGGTTACTATGTGAATTCCATTGAAGGGAATATCTTCTGAATCTTGTTTTGTGTTGTTGACGTAGAGTCACTCTACAATGCATTAATTGGTCGACCTTGGCTACATGGGTTCTAGGTGTAGTTTCAACTTTCCACCAGTGCATCAAATTCCCTCACCCCAACGGTGTAGGAATCATAAAAATAGATTCGGTTGAAGGAAAGAAATGTTACGAAACTGAGGTAGAATCCTGCGACGGAAGAGCAAACAAGAAGGAAAGTTGGCGACGCAAAATCAAAGAGACACAAAGAAATGATAGATTGATGGTGGATGCAATCGAACGAAAAGAAGAAGAAATTTTGCGAAACTAATGCTAGCTCAGAATAAGAAATGGTGAACATACCACTACCAAGGAAGCAGTAGCAGAAAATAACAAAGAAGCATAGAATGGCAAAGGTAATAAAAATAAGAAGTATACGAATGATTGATTTGTTGCGACACTCTCGCAACAAATAAAATTCTCAAAAGTACATTTTACTGAATGATAAAAAACAGATTGAGAAATGCAAATATGATATGATGATGTGCGAGAATCTCGCAGAGATAATGAATTCTACAAAAGACAATCAGAGAACAATGACAAAAGAGAAAGGGGCGAACCTTTGTGGCGTACACCCTAGTTCGCGAATACAATTTCGCAAGAAGCAAATGTAAGACCTAAAGTACGTCATATAAGGGGATACCTGTTGCATGGCTCAGGGAAAGGCTACACCGCCACCGGACCTGATTCATGGATATTTGGGGTCAATAAAGCCTATTCGGAAGAGGCACCTTGGATTCTCAACTTAAGCATATGACTTAGGTTAGGCGACTAAGGTAATAAGGACTCTCCCAAGGAGTGCAGAATCTGACCAAGGCGCCGAGGTACACGGTTGAGTCAAGAGTGCCAGGGGAGTCTGGAGCCTACCTTTCCATTCTTGACAAGTCTTGGCTTATACTGCACTCGGCCCGAAGAAAACCCCACTTAGGGTGCAGTCTCGTAACCATAATCCCTATGGATAAAAGGGATAAGAGGCTGCGAAAACAACTGGTTGTTTTTAAGACCGGATGGGAGGAGCCAACCTTGTATGGTAGAGGTACGCCTCCTTGAAGGCCAACCATGGGGAAGATAAGGGCGGCACCCTCCATTAGGGAGCTGATAAGTGTCTTAAGACGTAAATGTCATGAGGCTTTTTACTCGCAAGGGTATTAAGGCTTGTCATATTTGTGCGAAAATCCTGAAGAGGCAATAATACAAAAGAAAAAGATAAGACGAGATCAATGGGTTTTCGCATGAAAGTGCGAAGACGTCCTGCGATTTCGTCGCAAGACGACAATGTAATGGGGCTTTATTTTCGCAAGAATATTTAGGACTGTCATATTTTCGCAACATTCCTGAAGAGGCAATAATAAAAAAGAAAAATTTAAGGCAAGATCAATGGGTTTTTGCATGAAAATGCAAAGACGTCCTGCGATTTTGTCGCAATGACAAGAGGTGGCATAATAAGACCTTTAACTAGGAAGGCAAAATAAGACCACACAGGAATGAGATATTGAAAAGAATCAAAATTCACTTCGCATATGATTGCGAAATTATACATAAACAATTGCGAAGTTGAGGCACAAAATAAGAAAAATCTGCAAAATCTCTCATTTGGATACAAATAACAGAGGCAAGTATGGGAATGAATGAAATTAGAAAAAGTTATTTGTCTCCACATGGTAGATTTACGAAAAAATTCAAAAATTAATGATTATGTTGATTAACCGTATTGCAAAGAAGAATTGTTTTAATGAATGCAGGTCGAAATGAAAGAAACTCATATATTAAGGAATATCGGGAACCAAAAGAATTCGCAAATATACAAAAAGAAGGAATAAATGTACAAGTATTACAGAAGATCAAAGAAAGAAACAAAGACTACTTCTTAGTTGATCCTTCATCATCTTCATCAGACTTATTCTCTTCTTCGTCTGTATCAGAACCTTTATCTCCATCAGAACCTTCACCACCATCAGATTCTTCATCATCAGCTTCGCTATCAGAGATGGTCAGACTAGGAATGTTCTTTAGAATCTCCTCCAAGAGACAAGGATAATCAGAGTGAGGAATATTATGGTCATCACAAACCATTTGAATAGTTTGATTGCGAAAGTGTAGAGCGTAGTTCTTAAAGTTCGTAACAATGATCTTGATTTGATTCTTTAATCTAGAATATTTGTCGTTGCGAGAAGAAAGATTCTTTGCGAGTTCCTCTTTTTCAGCTTCAAGTTCCTTAACTCTTTGGCGATATCTACTTTCAGATTCTGCGAAGCATATAACAATTAGTCAGTAACTTGATAAAAACTTGTGAAAAACCAAAGATTAATAAAGGAAAACAGTTAATGACCTTCTCTCTCAGAAATCATATCTCTAATCAAGGATGTATGCTCAACTTGGAGACTAACATTTACACCTAAATCTTTTCTGGCGTTATCCAAGATTTTCGCGACCCAAGCGAACTCATCATCACTATTTATGAGAAGACGAGAACGAACTTGGTTTTCTCTCTCGCTAAGCACATCATTTTGACGATTGGCTTCATCTCGTTCAAGTTGAACCTCAAGAAGAGTCTCTTGGAATTTCTCCAAAGCCTTAACACCTTGATCAGAGATACGATCTTTATCATCTATAAGTTTTCTAATCTTGGTTCTTAATTCATTGATCTTCTCTTTAGAATTGAGATAAAAACGTTTAAATTGGTTGGCTAAACCTAAACTAGATCTATGATCAATCTCTAAGGGGCGAAATTTGGTTTTAAGTTCATTCAAAGGCAGAGATGAAATTTTATCATTAGAGAAACTATTCAAATATTTATTAAGATGTTCAAGAAGAGTGTCATTATCTAGGGCATCGGGAAATGAACGAAGAAGAATGGCTTCATCAGAAAGACCATAAATGTCTGCAAAAAGGATTAATCAAATAAGATAAGACAATAGGATGAATGAATGAAAGGAAAGCAGAAAAATTGCATACCATAGAGCTGATCATTAGCTTTTTGAAGAGTAGAAATTTTGTTCCTTTGCGAAGAAGTGTCGGTTTCCAGTTGTTTGTTCTTCTTGCGAAGACCTTTAACTTCAGCTTCTAATTGTTCGTTCTTCTCACGAAGACCCTTAGCTTCAGTTTCCATTTCTTCATTCTTCGTACGAAATTGAAGATTCTTCTTTTCAAGAATTTCGCGTCTCCTCTCCAAATCTGAGGCAACAGCGAAAGAAGCTTTTCCAGCCTGCGAGAAAATATAAAAAGTATTAAAATAGAAAGAGATTTCGAGTTACAATAATGAAGAAGTAAAAAGATGAAAGCATACCAGACTATTAAGAGAATGCAGGAAGTTGGGAGTCACCGATCTAGAAACTCCGTGAAGAGAACTGTCACCATCCAATAAAGGAACATCACAAATCATGGCGAGAGCTTTGCAGGTATTAGCGAGTTGACTATCTCCCATTCCTTGCCAAGAATCAGAAAAGATGCCAGAGAGCTTAGTCATAGAAGACTCAGATGGAGAATCTTTATTTGCAGCAGAGTCATCATTATCCTCATCATCCTCATCACTCTCGGAGTTTTCATGATAAGGAGTATTTGAAGGAGAGGAAGAACGGATTTTTCTCTTTTTTGAAGGAGGAGCAGTTGGTTTTTCCCTGCGAAGAGCACCTTTGCCTTTATCACAAGTCTTAGCAACATTGGCAGGCTATTCTATTTCAGCGATAACCTTCACACACAGATAGAAATAAGAAATAGAGGCAATAATATATTGTTTAAAATCATAAGAGAATATTTCTTACCTCATCTGTGTATGAGCGAAGAGCTAACAAGGTATTAGCCTTCCCAATCCTGCGGTAGCTATCTTTCAATTTCTGGATCTGTAGAATGTCGCAAGAATCAGCGAACAAAAGAATAAAGAAATGTAAAGTGGGTGAAACTGGAAGAAACATACCTCTTTCTTATTCTAGGGCTAAGAGAATACCCAAGGTTGATAAGTAGCGAGATTCTCAGGAAGAACATTTGACCCATCAATGTAAGGTCCTTTCAGCATCAAGGGAAAAACGCACCATTTATCATCTTTGGATTGGCGAGGGGTTGTGTTCTTACCAGAGTGCCAATAAATGTCATGCATGAGCATTTTCTCTTCAGCAATAACATCCTTCCTTTTCAAGCGAACACCCCAGCGAGTATTCTCCTTCTTCATAGATATTAGTTCATAATTTTCGAAGAAATTCGCTACTGTATACTTCTCAGCGACTATCTCCAAGTCTGCGAATTTAGGATCCCTAAGCTCTTTAGGATAAAGAGATCCTTTACCAGCACCACGATTAGCAAACTCCAATATCAGACGGATGCAATCCCCACTCAATTGGAAAATAGCTCGCGAAAATCCCGAGTGAGCGAGAATTTCATAAAACAGAGGAATATCTGGGTCATAAAGAGGAATGGGGAGACCTGCGAGAATTTGACCCAGCGAAATTATGATTGATTGATCATCACAATGTTGATCAGAGAAAAGTTTGATAGAAAGAATTGACTTGGCACTTTCACCAGGAATGGTAGAAAGTGTGAAACCCTTATCAACAAGATCTTTTTGAACATCCTTTAAGGTTTTCTCATGTTTTTGACCGCTTGGAGGCATATCTGAATATAGAGTATGGGAATGGATGAAAAGTAAGAAGATTGAAGAGGGAAGAATTACAGTAGCAGAACTTACGGAAGAACAATAGAGTTGCAGAGATGAGAGAGTAAAAAGAGAAGAGAAAGTAAAAAGAAAATGTAAAGATGAGTAAGAAGAATATATAGAGAAGATTTTTTTTTACTCGAAGAAATAAACACCATTAATGCGAAAAGAAATGAGCGGTTGAAAAGCAGCGGCTACAGAAGACGTGTCAAGAAATATATGGAAGAAAGGATACGTGTGATAAATGCATAATATGAAGAGATGGACAACTGCGGCATTTCTCACATCGTTCTCTACTTCGCAGAGAAGATATGAGAAGAGGCAAGATGTAGGATCAGAATCTCGCAGCAATAATGCCTCAACGAAATTATTAACAACACAACACAACAGTGTCGCAGAACAACTTCAGAAATGACATAATAAACGACGTCAGCTAAATCATGAGAAAAATGTGATGGTCCTGCGAAAATTAGGGTGTTTGCGAGATTAACATTTGTAAGGCTGCGAGAATGGCGCAAGCCATATCCGAAAATAAAGGACAGATTAGCTGTCATCCATTATGTAATTCCCTATAAATAGCCATTCAATTGTAAGGAAAGGGAGAGATCTTTTTTGAGTGAGAAGCAAGTAAATAGGAGAGAGAAAATTTAGAGTAGAGGTTATTCTTGATTCCTTTATCTTTTCTTGTAAGATTGTTTAAAGATTCATCAATAAAATTAATCCAAAATTAAGTTGAATGTTAATGAAATCTTGTGAGGGGTGTAGTGTAGGATTTCCTGCAACTACAATGTGACCGCTTACTTGTTGTATATCTTGGAAGCATTATCTTCCCCGACATTTCTAGAAACAAGGTAGATGCCCGTTATCTTCATCTTTCGGAGGATCTTGATGCGGTCAACAAGTACTCTTGGGGCACTATGTTACTTGGTTTGGCTTAGTTTTGATGTATTTTCCGATTTATTAAAAAAAAAAGAAAAAAAAAATCAGCTTCTACTTGCTAAAGGGTTTGGTCACTTGCTAGGCTAAAAAAATTCTTATATTGGCTACCGTGGGCTTACCTAGTAGGCTAACTCCAAAAGAACCATTTTTTAGGGACCATGGTTTTTTTAGGGGACCATGGTCTTATTAGGCCAACCTCCCTATACTTATAAGGGGTGTCCTAAAGTTAGGTAAATACACATTTACCCTTTACTTTAATTTAAATTAAAACTAACCTAATAACTATATAAATCTAATCATATATATCTAATCTAAATGAATCTATTAATCAAAATCAAAATAAAAAACAAAACAGTGGGGAATCGAAATTTTTTAGTTTTGAAAAAAAAAATTGTTCTCTTCTTCTTCTTCTCTCTTTCCTTGACGTTCCTCGTTCGATTGAAAAATGAGTATTAACCATCAAATGAGTTGAAAATGGAAGTTGCAGAGAGAAGTTCGGTTAGGAATTATGTGAAAAACTTTGTCGAACTAACCGAACCTAATGGAAATGATGAACATGAAGAACAGTTTGGCTATTTCGCAAAAAAAATTCCCAACCGAACCTTAATTCGATTATGTCGCAAAAAACATTTCCCAACCGAACCCTAATAGTTCGGTTAGTAGCAAAAAAACATTTTCCAACCGGATACTAATAGTTCGGTTAGTTGCAAAAACATTTCCCAACCGAACCTTAGTTCGGTTAGTTCGCAAAGATATTTCCCAACATAATAACAGTCCGTTTATGTTGCAAAAAACATTTCCTAACCGAACTAAGGTTCGGAAAATTCGCAAAAAATATTTCCCAACCAAACCCTAATAGTTCGGTTAGTAGCAAAAAACATTTCCCAACCGAACATAAAAGTTTGGTTAGTTGCAAAAAAACATTTCCCAACCGAACCTTAGTTCGGTTATTTCGCAAAATATTTCCCAATCGAACCATAGTGCGGTTACGTCGCGAAAAACATTTCCCAACCGAACTAAGGTTCGGTTACGTCGCAAAAAATATTTCCCAACCGAACCTTTGTTCAATTTTTTTAATTTAATCTTGATTTACTTGCACTAATCGTTCGGTTTAGTTTAATTTTTTTTTAGTTTAATTTTTTTTTGATTTAATCTTGCACTAATCACTAATTATGTTAACCTAATGATACAACTAATCATTACACTAACTTAATTGAAATAAAAAATTTTGGTATTAATATAAATATTTAGATAAGGGGTGACCTAAATTTACTTCTAATGTCTTACCCAAAATAAAGCAGTGGTCCCAAAAAAAAGTTGGTCCCCAAAAAACCGTTCTCCTCCAAAAGTCAAGCAAATGCCTATAGACTAAGTTTTTTCTCGCCAAATCAAGGGAGGGCTCAAGCCCCAGCTATCCCCCTCGTAAGCCCGTCCATGATGCAGGGAGTATTTTTATGCTTGGCCAAGAGACTCCCATATGGAGTCCGGTAGTTCGAGTCCCTAAACTTGCTTTATCAAAAATACAAAATGTCACAGTTTGACCAACTTTAGCTTAGACTTATTCTAATTGTGGTCCAAGATTCAAGCTTTTTCTTGGATTCACGTCACTGAATTTCAAGTACCAAGTCTAATGGAAATTCAACATTCAAAGTCAAAACGCCGTTTGAAATGGCGTAGGATGCCATTTGAAATGGCTTATCATTATTAGCCTTTAGATTTCCAATAAGATTATGAATCCAACGGTCTATATGATAGTGAATTTGAATTTTTATAAAACAGTGACAAAACGCCGTTTGAAATGGCGTAGGATGCACCCATTTCTAATGGCGTGCCTGGATTGCACCCAGATTACATCCAAGCAATCGCTTGGAGGAGTTGGGAATCAGGCAAATAGTGCCACTTTACACCACGCTTTTGGGTTCAAATCCTGGATCTTGGAGGTCCATTAGACCCAGTCTTAGAAAAAAGAATACAATTAAACAGTAGTAGGTTTATGCAAACGGACCAAGTTTGTAAACTTAATTGGATCTGGCGGATGAGAAGCCAATTGCTTCCATTACCAGTTTGTTTCACATCCGTTATACTGCAGTTGTTTGAAGGGTATTTGTATGCTCATTATTACGAGGATGGTTGCCTCGATCTGACTGTATGATGGCCTCAACCTCAAACACTCCAGTTGGCAATATCCGCTACTTAGAGTGCGTCCATTAAAACCCTCTCCTACTGACTAAACCTACATCTTCAGTAACTACAATGGTTGTTTGAACTTTGAAGCATAAACCGAGTCTTATCTTACTTCAATTTTCAGTCTCTGCCTTCACCTCGTTGGAAAACAAACCTGAGGAACAGGCCTTCTTTACCTAGACCTCAAGAACTGTGCCTCGGAAGAAAAATAACTTATAATCAGGTAAAGTGTTACGCTTTTAACTGATAAAGTTCTCGCAAGTAACTAATAAACATTCGAGTTTCATATCATTATTTTTTTTGAATCAATAATATAACGAGATAAATTTTCTTGAGAATAATTTAATGAGATAATGGAAGTGGCAGAAGAAGATGTTCAGTTTATTTGACTTTGTTCGTACCAGGTGCGTGCGTTTATTTGTTGCTCTGTTGCTAATAAATTTACAATATTATCTTTCGTACGAGGTTAGGTTCTCCCTCTCTGTCTCTATCTGTGTGTTGCATTATTCTTCTTACTCTCTTTTGAATTTTTCAAGGGAGATGCAAATAATTAAAACTAGATTCCAGTGACCACAACAAAAAAAATTAAGCTAAGGTCACCGAGTTAGAGTAAGTTCAAGTTTCAAACACCTTACTTAAGCATGGGTATAATATATATGCATAGTTATTTTAGAATGCCAAATCAATTGACTTGTGAGAAACAGAAATTGTCCAATGAGGGTTGAACCTACTCAGCCCTATGCACATGACATGACATGTTTAGAATCTCACTCACTCCTCTAAGAGTGGACGTATCTTCTGGCAGATCATGTGGCATGTCCTCAACTCATTTTGACCCCGTATGTATGCTATAGAAATACTTAAAAGGTATAATCAATATTTTTCAACTGGCAACAAATAAAGATAATGAAAAAAATTTCACATGCACCCAACTGCTTCTAAGCAAGAAATAGAATCTAACAAGATCGGATCTTAATGCACTACTTAAGTTTAAGCTTATCGATCTATAATCATGTGACCAAATAGTGGGAATATATATGTGGAGAAATATCATATGAATGTCACAAAATAATGGAAACATCATCAGCTTGGCATGTAGTGATAGTTTTGCACAAGCATGAAACATAACAGTTATGAAAGAGGACATCATAACTCTAAAAAAATTTAGCCTAGTTTCAGTAATGAGCCAACAAATTCGATAGCCCTACATGATAACTGACTGGAACATATAATGAAGTAGGTTAAAACATGATATATATGCATCATTTGCGTATGTTGGCTAATATGACAGACACATTACGCTAATAAGCTATGCGGCTTATATAAGTTCCAGAAGAATTCAAGTAATGATGTTTGATTCAGAATGAAGCTATGAGCAACTAAGTTAACAGTAAAAGTTGTTCTGGAACTTGGTGACGATGTAGCTTTCGTGTTTTGCTGGTGCCGATTTGGAAATCAAAGTAAGATTAGTAATTATAACTAATACAGATACAAATTAGGGAAAAGAAAACTAAGAAATAACAAAACCAATGAAGTTAGAATCGCTGGTCTGCAAGGATTACTTGGAGATCGACATAATGAAGGAAAACTGAGAATATAAACATCACGAGTGAACCATTAACTCCATCGTTTAAGGGAAAAGACCCAGTAACCCTATATAGAGGTGCAAGTAGTGTCTGCGAAAGAAACAGAATATCTGAAAATATTACACAAACATGAATCAACCATAGATCCAAAAGTCACAACTTACAAATCCTGTAACACTCTTCCAATAAAAAATGAGTCCACTTTCTATGATCCAGACAAATTCATACCTTATGCATTCTTCAATATGCCACATGTTTGATATAGCAACGCTTATTAACGGAGCAAAAAAATAAATAATGTAACAACGCTTATTAGACACCACAGACAACTGAAAATACAAGGGAAAAATATAATCTTACCTTCAAATAAATTTTCTTCATCAGTTTCTTCCTTACAGTTATGTATATATCCGCTGGGAAACTCGGTCCAGATATAAAATAATAGTCATTAATCGCTGATGCAGCATCATCAAGATTCTCATAATATTGAACCAGAGCGATCTCCAATAGAAATCCCTGACTTCATTTGTGAATCTTGAAGATACTGCATCTGCAAACACTGACTGGATTTCTTCTTCTTTGCAACCAAAGATCGATCTTTCTTCTGCAGTTCAAAGACAAAACTAAAACATATGATACGTGAATAATTCTACGCCCTAATCCAAAGTCATCAAAGCAAGAGATCTTACATTCGAAAGACATATGCGGACCATGGTTCTGCTTCAACTTGTTAACTACCATTGGATCAACAAGATAGTTATGTTTAGACATAAAAAGAAATAGGGTTTCTAGAGATTTTAGGGTTTTCCTTTTGCACAATAGTGTATTAGGTCTCAAATTAAACAAGAAGAAGAGGATAGAAATATAGAACCGGTTTGACATATAAAAAACAAGAAGAAATTAATTAAGAACAAAAAGAAAGGAAAGTAGAAAAGGGAAATGCAAACTCATAGATAGTAGTGTGAGGATTGAAGGTAGAGGAGATGGGTATATTTATATAAAAATATACAGGACTTAATTAAGAGGGTTTGCAAGGAGGACCGGAGGAGGGAGGAGGAAGAAGAGGAGAAAGTAAAGAATATGAGATGGGGATTGGTTGTGGCTGCAGAGAGATTTGACACAAGAGAGAGAAAATTACAGAGAGATGTTTATTACTGTAGCTAGGTTAGTAGTAGTAGTACCAACAGTTATACATCACAATCCAGAGCACCAAAATTGCTATACCATTAAATCAATCCCTGACCTAGACTAGTTGCTACAGTTGTCTAAATAATAATTTAAATCTTAGAAAGGAAATTTGAAACTTACTCTCTAAATGGTTGTATTTAGGTTTATATTTCTTTGCGTCTTCTACAAGATTATAAGTTAATAATTGACAGTACTACTAGGAAATGAATTGACGGGGGGCCATGATCGTAATACATACTGTGCTAGTTACGAATCTTGATTCTATTCAATATCATTGCCATTTTAAGCTTTGTTCAGACAAAATCCATCTTAGTTTTGGCTACATATTGATGAAGATTTTGTTTATGTTTTGAAGCAACCATTATTGATATTACAATGTACCCATCATTCTATGCCTTTTCTTTTCACTATGTCTTGAACTTCACTATGCCTTTTCTTGATGGGTTAATTCCAGCTTCATAGTCTCCTCGTACGTACAAATTCATAATTTTATATTCCTTGGGTGTGTTCAAGGTAAACCATTTTAATTATGTGTTCATTTGATGAGATTTATAGAATATACAATCTTAAAACTATATTTTACTATTTATGTTACCTGTAACATTGAAATAACCCATCAATGCTTACTTTTGTACGTATTCCATATGGCTTTTCATTTCAGTATTTCATTATTCACTTAGTACCTTTGAAGTGTTGTTTTTGGTGTATTTGATCATTGTAAAGAATTCATGTTCAAAACTACATATAGTTTTTCCATATGATATTTCATGTCAAATTATCCGAGGTAGTTATGCATACAGTGGTAAAAGTTTACTACTTTGTATGTCATTTCCTATCACCCTTCATTCATATACATCTTGGTGTTCTCAATTCACTGTTTCTTCGCACACTCATCATCACATCACTTGATATACATTCCCATATTCATAATAATGAACTTACTGTATGGTTATATATCCTTTTCTAAATTCACCATACTAGGTTATTTCCGATCTCCCTTTCGCCACTTTAACAAGTTTACTCAAGTGCTGTGCTAGCTAGGTAGAGTGCTTTTCTATAATTTTAAACATCCTGCCCATTTATTGGTGTCAAATCAAATTAAATAGAGATTAGGTTAATCTCGTAATGAAAACAATAAACAATACCAAAATTCTGATTAGGTTTGAATCTTTTATTTTTTCCGAATGGTTCGCTTTTAAAGTTTTTAGTTTTTGGACTTTGGCAGTTGGTGAGGAAAGATATTGAATAGAAGCAGTTGCCAGCCACTGCAATGACTAACAAGAAAATTCCGATGGGATCTTAAGTAAATTTTAATGTACAGTAGTTATTATTCTTCTCAAGTATTTTGATTGGTTAAAAGATCAGACGGATCTTTCACGACCTCCAAAAGATCTTCTATAACTAGAGGATGTGTTTTTAACCACCTCGCCAACTCATCTCCACATCCAAGATTACGTTTCCATTTCCACTGGAGAATGAATTTTGCTTAAAAAGTGAAGAAGTGGCATAATATAATATAGGACTTCTAACAACCAGCCTATTGGAGGTGCTCTGAGGTTACTACAAGTGCAATTAGTGATCCCTATTACTGGACTATATATTTATCGCTTAACATGACCCTATAGACTGTTTCTTTTTATTCTTAATCTAGCAACACTTAATAAAATGCAAGAAACTAGCTAGTGTCCACATTACATGTACATGTAAGAAATAAAGATCATCATCATCCAGAAGTTACAAGGGACGTCATGAAAATGACTTCTTGCAATTGTTTGCATTTTAGCAACGAGGTGAGAGTAGCAGAAATTTATGAGAATCTCCTTAATTACATAGTATATAAATTGTATAGGTAGAAGCAGAACAATAATAACTAGACTCCTGGGACCATGGCTTATTCTTTGTCACAACTGATGGGAATCTATAGCTAATAATATTCTTTTGATTATTAAGGTATGATATGATCAAGCATTCCTTCCTAATTTTGATTTCAAATCATGAATACAAACTAGAAGTAGTAAGTTTTACTTTACCCCTCAATCGCTTATTTAAATTTAATGTTCGACACACAGCAAAGCTGATGTTATGGCTTAACGTGGTTGTTTACTTCATGCTGGTGAAGCTGTTATAGGAAACCAGGTTGTATGAGTGCTGTTGGAGCAAGCAATAGCTTCCTCTTATTTCAGATTCAGTTAGCTTCTAAGTTTTTGGGATCGCACTGATCACCTCTTGTAATTAATTTTTGCTATTAATAAAAAAAATTGGACTTGGACCAAAAAAAAGTTCAGTACACAACAAATTCTGACCATAATCACATGACTAAAATATATTTATCAGAAATAAACCATGGATGTATAGAGTATTTAACTGATCTAAATCTCATTTCTGATGCTACACATTTATCACATATTTTTTTTTCCTCTCATATATTATTGATGATTTTAATATACCATTAACTCGTATCCTTGTAAATAAACAAATTCTGTGGTAAAGACAAAAACTTGCATTGTTGTTTGATTGGAAGAAGTACCACCACCAAACCCAAACCCGTACAAACTAACTACACTCCAAAACCACACGGTTCCTCTCCTGTTCTTTTCTCGCTCGTGATTTAACTTTTGTACAGTTTTACTGTTACCTATTAATCACTACTGTTAGTCCAAACTAGGTTAGGGATTAGGCTTAGATGTAGGCGTTTGGTGAGATGTATTGTCATCTATAAATTAGTAATTTTTACTCTGTTACCTCGGACATGGATTCCTTGTATCCGGGTACTACCAGGAGTCAGTTGGTTTTTTCCAATGAAAAAACCCACCTCCCTCTTTTCCCGCGACCCGACATTCGTACGGGTCCAGACCTTTTTATTATAAATCCAGGTAGATTTTTCCCGCTCTGCATTGCAATTAATTATGACTTCCCCCACTTCCCCAATACTGACCCACCTTCCTAAAACTTGCAGAATCTTGCATTCAATGCAAAATTTGATGAACTCAACTAAATCTACTGCCCCTTTGAAATACACTCATAAAAGCTGTATAGTCTTCTTGGCCATGATCATCGACATGAGTAACATGTTTTGACTAAGCAAGTCATGGTACAGAGAGTCTTATAAGATACAATTAGTCTTCCATTTTTTTGTTTCGTACCAGCTAAAGAATTGATCTGATGACAGAAATAACGGTCGATTTGTTCAGTTAAACAATGAAGCATTGAGGATTTGCATGGATCATTGATCTGCCTTTTTCATCACTTTGCTGCGAGACCACGTCCGGTGGGGGCAGAATGCTGTTCTCATGGCGAACATTTTGCATAAAGCAATGAATGTACCCTAGATCTTCATTGATTCTTTCTGATCAAAAAGCTCGAGTAGCTAGATATTTCAGTGACATTATTTATTCCAATCCTGACTAGAGTGTCTGAGATGGTGGTAGTGATTTCTTGTGAAATATTTGATATCTATGCCACAATAACAAGTAGTCATGACATAAAAATGATCCCATTGCTGGCCAAAGTGTACGTGCATTATAACATCAGTCCGACTCAGTCCCCCACTCAAAATGGTCCCAACCAATTGCAAACGGGTCCATGTGAAGAACCTGCTTGCCCACCTAATTAAAAACAATACCATATGAGTACCTGGTTTGAAAATGTTGCATTTAGGTGGTATGGTAAGCTAGTTGGTACTTAGTAGTAAACCTTAATTACTCAAGGGACAAAGCTGTACAGCTTCTGTGGTTGAGATATTTTATCCGGTACGTCTTTTTGAAGATAAGTTGTGGTGGCTCTGGCAGAGTTAATGGCTGTACATTTCTGCAATCCCTTTAAAATATTTTTCAAAAGGAACTTATATTCTTGCAGTTGCAGTTGCAGAAATCAGATATTGTTTGTTCCTCACAGAGCACCAAATGTCTTATCATCTTTCTCTTTTTTATTCTGAACTCTCAATTATTATAATTTTAGTGTTTTAGTTGATCGGCATCTTTATTCTCCGTTAGAATGCTGAAGTCTGATATTTAAAAAATTTCTTTATGATTGGTCAAAAGACATGCATGTGTTCAGAATACATCGGCATTCTGATTTTTTAACCGACTGACAGAGTAAATCGATCGAGATTAACATGCACAAGTGAAGGTCAACATTAGCTTCGAAGAACTATCCTTTTAGGGGTTAAGTCTTATGGATCATTCTCACGACCACTTGTACACTGCTGCCACGTAGAATAGGGGGGAATGCCTTAAGTCTTATAGTGTGGGAGGGGAAGAAGAAGATTTGGGCGAGGTTAATTTCAATCATCGCCCAAGTTTAGCTTCCCTCTATCCTTCATCATTTCCAGGGAGAGAGAGAACTGTGGCGATACCATCATCTTACTTCTCCTCTCCGTAAGACTTAGACTTAGAGAAACAAAATCAGTTTTAAGCCACCAGATATAGTTCAACATGAGTCACATGACAAAGCAGAGTGGAGCCTTTTTTTAAAAACAAGAAAAAGGATAAAAATAGAAAATATAACAATCTGAAGACACAGAAGCACATTAAAATTTGAAAGGGTACCCTTTTGACTTTGATTACGCATATTCCTATGCACATGTCAAACACCATAAGTGGCAAACGTAGTGGGTGCAAAAATGGGAAACGATGGAATTTCCAACGAGCGATAGAGACTCCATCGCTCGCTGGTCAGAAGGGCGCCAACGCTAGTCTTTACAACGCTCGCTTTTTAGAACATTTCTAGCTACGTTGTCTTTCATCCAACAGTCAGGAATTTCCCCTCCTATAAATACTCAAGTTCAAATCATTTCAATTCACACCAGAATTTCTAAGTCTCTCTAGAATTTTCAATCTCACACATGTACCATACTTTTCATCAATCTTTCAATTCTTCAAAGAGCATGGCTGAAAATATGAACATGGTTGAGTTCATAGGAAACCAACGTGCTGCCGAAAATCAAAGAGTTGCTAATCGAGCCAACTTCCAAAGTCGAATAAGAAGGCGATTACCAAAATTTACTACTGCCGAAGATGAATGTATTTATATGAATTATGTTTTTTTAACTGAGACTTTCTTCATTGTAGATGTATTCCAAACCCGAACATTTTAGGAAAAGATATTTGAGAAATTTGAAGGACAAACATTGAACCTTAACAATCGAGATGTGAGCATGTTGAGTAGCGCTTTACTGTAATCTATAAGGAAATTATTAAGTATGTTGCTTTAGTAATGCAAGCGGGTCGAAACATGAGGGATGTTGAAACCGTGATGGACATTGAACAAAGGTGTCGGGTGGAGTGGCGTCGCGTCAACGAAAAATACGAGTTGAATTTTCAAAATCATTAAACTTCGAGTTAATCATTAATAGCCGTTTTACAAGATATAAAACTACACAATAATAATTTAAAATATAGACTTTAAAAATAAACATCTGGAACAATGTTCTTCATCCTGTTTATTTTCTTCATTTCACATAACTTCCAACCAATGCGCTCATGAATGGAGTTTCCTTTGTTTATCTTCTTCTTCGGTTTCAAATTTGCTTTTCCTTGATTTTCCTTGCCTTGAACTCTTCTTTTCCTTTTCTTAGCTGCAGGTTTGAGTTGGTTAATATCCAAAACTTGAAGACTTCTTTGCTTATTACCTAATTATTTATAACTATCACATATCTTCTTAACAACACCTTCAAGTACTATTTCAGAAAAATAAAGTTGGGTTTGAAATTCTGTCATTTGAGAAATTTTGAAATAATTAGATTGAGAAAGAGAAATAGAGAAAAAAATTGTGTAAAAATTTTGGTGTAAAAATTAAATTTGAAAATTACTTATTTATAAGCGAGAAAGAACTAACCGTTGGCGCTAGTCGTTAGAGCAAGCGATATTAACATTATATTCAGCGATATAGTCTTTATGGATGGCGCTGTTAACAATATCGCTCGCTAGGAATTCCATCGCTTAACTCTTTTATCATAGTAGCACAACTAATTTTCCGTACCACCGAGTATGTCAAACACAATATTTTTACATGGTGCATAGGAATAGGCCTTATAACTGTTCGTTTTTCCCTATTCTATTTTGAGTGTTGTTAATAGGAGGGAAGGAAAGTTCATGAGGTGGAATTAAATTGGAGGATTTTTTAAAATCAAAACGAAAAGACCAAATAATAAATTGTAATTAATCAACTATATAGTGGCGGGAACAAAACTCTCAAAAAAAAAATTTGATCGGTCAATAGGAAAATTCAATGAAAAAAGGTACTTAAGGGGGTACCTCAACCCAATAAATACAACCGAAAAAAAAAGGAAACCGAAAGGGGATTCGGTCACCCAAGAAAGAAAAAAAGCCAAAATACAAAGTATAAATCCCACGATCTTACTTTTGAAAATCCAAATCAATGAGAATGACAGAAATTTTTATCCCACAATGCTATCACCGTGTTGGCCGTTAATCCTAACATTTTAGTGTTAGACTCCACCCAAAAGAAAGCTTGAATCTTGATATCTTTAATCAAACTTGCCAAATTTTTATTTTTGTTGTTGAAGATCCTAGCATTTCTTTCATTCCAAATGCACCACCATATAACAACCGGTAAATTGTTCCAAATGCGATTAAGAAGCTCATCACCCCATTTATACTTCCAAGTTTTTATAGTTGTGGCGATATTAGTGTTGTAGTTCCATTGGAAGCTACATCCTTCGGCAAAGTATGTCCAAATTCTCTTAGTTCTCCAACAACCGTAAAACAAATGAGCACTTGTTTCATCTTGCTCCTCACAAAACCGGCACAACCTATTCACATTAATACCCCTTCTACTTAATTCGTCGTCCATCATCAATCTTTCGTGATAAGTAGCCAAAGAAAGAAATTTAGCTTACAAGGGTAAGACCGACTCCAAATAACCTCATTCGGGAAATTCATGTCACCAATTTCCATAAGCAAGGTAACCCCATTCTTGACCGTGTAAGTATCCGACATACTATTTTCATCAACCATCCATAATATAGAATCTAAAGCTCCTTCTTGGAAATTCACCGTATCTAGTAACGTATTTATGGAGATAATCTCCCTCATTATGATTTGAGAATACCTCCTTCGAGTCATAAACTTCCATTTGATTCTGTTACTCGAGATCTCATATAAGCGAGCTATAATGCACCCCTTGGTTCTTGAAGCTTCAAAAGCCAATGGAAATCTATTGCATAAAACACCATCTCCAAGCCAAAGATCTTCCCAAAATCTTATCTCATTCCCCATACCGATCTTAAACCTAACATGTTTGTTGAAATCTCCAAGCTCACCATAAATATTATGCCACAAGAAAACACCCTTTGGCCCTTTAGGTTGTAGAGTTTCCCAACCGGTCGAAGTTTCACCAAATTTTTCCGCAATAATCTTTCTCCAAAAAGCCTTTTTTTTCCGTTCCAAATCTCCACAACCACTTTTTAAGAAGCGCCGAATTCATATGTTTGGACTTCCGAATTCCAAGTCCACCATGTTCTTTAGATTTTCCGACCGTGCTCCACCCAATGTTGTGAATTCTTTTCTTGTTAGTTACATCATCCCAAAGAAATTTTTTTACTATTCTATCAAGTATTTTTGTGATGGAGCAAGGGGCAAGAAAGATTGATAGATAGTATATAGGTAAACTTGCCAAGACACTTTTAATAAGAGTCAACTTACCTCCTCTCGATATTGTCCTCCCGTCCCAAGAAGAGAGTCTAGAAGAAAAACCCTCAAGAATCTTTTGCCACTTTTGTGTGCCACTTGTTTAATCACCCAATGGAAGACCGTGGTGAACACTTGGGAAGTTAGATCTTTTGCACCCCAACATGTTAGCAAAATCATCAATATCTTCATTAAGAGCAACACCAAACAAACAACTTTTGGAGAAGTTAATTTTCAAACCCGAGGTTAATTTGAAACAAATAAGTAAACACCGAAGAGCATCCACTTGTTCACGCTTCGCATCAAGAAAAACAATAGTGTCATCCGCAAATTGGAGATGGTTAACTTTAGTTCCCCCATTTTTCTCTGAGAATCCCATAATTTTACCAACCTCTTGATCCTTACTCAACATATGACTCAAAACTTCTCCTACAATGGTAAAAATAAAAGGAGAAAGAGGATCACCTTGACGAATACCCTTGTCGCTATCAAAGAATCCATGTGCCGTCCCATTCACAATAACCAAAAATTTAGAGAAAGATAAGCAATTTCGTATCCAAGCTCGCCAAACACCTCCAAACCCCATTTTATATAAGACTTCATTTAAAAATCTCCAATTAACATTATCAAAAGCCTTTTCGAAATCTAGCTTACACACTAGCCCCAGAATTTTTTGACGGAGTCTAGAGTCAACACATTCATTAGCGATCAATACTCCATCTAGAATTTGTCGACCTTTTATAAACACTTCCAATGAGGCTTGTAGGCCGAAAATCCTTGACCTCCTCAACACCAACCTTCTTAGGAATGAAAGCAATAAAGTTGTTCTTTAGAGAAATGTCGAGAATATTATGATCATGAAATTCTTGGAAGACCTTCGTTAAGTCCTCTTTTAAGAAATCCCATCCAACAATAAAAAATTTAATAGGGAACCCATCCGGACCCGGAGATCTATCCACACCCAAGTCTTGATTTGCTTTCTTAACTTCATCTTCACTAAACGGTCTCTCCAACCAAGCACTAACATATTCGTCAATGCGATTCAAACACATATTCTTAATTCTCGGTCTATGATTAGATGCTTCTTTAAAAGCTATCTCAAAATGATTTGCAATGCCATCTTTAATCTCATCTTTATCCGCGGTCCATCTACCATTGATTCTAAGATTGTGGATGTTGTTTATTGATCTATGACTCTTTATCACACGATAAAAATGCTTGGTATTTCGATCACCATCACAAATTGTTTGACTCTTGATTTTTGACGAAGCAATATTTCTTTACGGTTATGTGCCTTTTCAAACTCCACTTTTGCCGTCACAAGCAAATCTTCTTCTATGTCGGTGAGTAAACTTAATTAAAAGGCTTGATTATCAACATCAAGATCTAAATTTGTCGACAAATTATTTCGTATTGAGTAATAGGTTCAATGACAGTCTAACTATTAGATCGATGATTTCCTTTGATTCATGTTATTTAAATGGTTGTTGGCCACATGTCCTCAACGCGACAAAGAGTACGAGTTAATTCTAGTATCAATCGGCATAGATTAAGAATTCGGTTAAGGTGCGGATATCACTTGGTTAATCCTTTAATTTCAATAAATTATAAAATTTAATTCCACCCCACTATTATTTTTTTCTGACGTCCATTTCTTACCTTCTATTAATAATATTCTTTATTTCTTAGCCATGACTCTCTCGTTTCTTCCAGATTGTCCAATCTAATTTTGTAAACGAAGGAATGACCGAATATTCTTTGCTAGCTTATTCCCCTAGTTTGTATGCCACGTTTCAAATTGGTTTTTCTATTATGCTAGATAATTAACAAAATACAAAGAATAATGATAATGATTGATGTGTAGTTTTTTTTTTCTTTTTGCACGCACAAAGTGTTCACCTGAAACAATATTTTTGTGGTGTTTGTGCGTCCCTTGCCTTAAATGTCTTGAGTTGCTAGTCCTACTCGAGATGGTTTTTGTTCGATGGAAAATAGTGTTGGAATATGATTGTTCTTTGGTTCTTGTGTGCATGTTGGCTCTCCGATCTCCGCAGCGAACAACAAGCCCGATTACCTTTATATGAGATGGCAACAAGCTGCGAACTCGTGAAAGATCTAGAATGAGAGTTATGTTAGAGCACTGCTCGGTCGAACTCGCAAGCGTTGTTATCTCAACCTTGTTTGTCAAGTTTTGTTGTCAAAACTATATGTTTTGATTTCCAGTCTACTTATAGCTATGTCTCGGATTAGGATCGAATGTGTAGTTGAGATTTAGACTTCACGACGTTCATCAATTGAAGACGAAGAACTACTAAGGGGAGCTTGTGGAACTTCATAAACAGAAGGTATGTGGAGACTTGAACTCATCTATCACTCAGAAGTCTATTTCTATTCTATCTCCTATTGAGACAAAATCGTATAGCTATATAGACTTTACATTATACACATTTGATATTTCGAGCTGAGTTTAACTCGCTTACATATATCTCGAAATATGTATTGGTAAGCTTTCTCTTTAACCAAGTTCATCTTTTATTCTTGACGAAAGTCAAAAGATGATCATGTGAAAATCGCCTGGTAACATCTTATATGATTTCTGTGAGACAGTCATTTGATGCAGACTCAGAATGTTTCGTATTGATCATTTGATCACTTCAAAATTGCCTTGAAGCTAATAGTTTGTGTGAGATAGATATTCTCGTCTTCTAAGAATATTTCAATGATTAAAATGGGAGTTTAGAATAATTAACCATTGATTGGATATAACACGGTATGCGTACTTGTATGCTAACTGTTGCAAGTGTATTCCAAGTCCGGGAATATAGTATGCACACCCGTATGCGTACTGATTCAACAGTTGAAGTCCGGGAACTATAGTATGCATACATGTATGCGTATTGATTTCAACTGAGTTCGATCATGAACGACAGTATGCGTACCCGTTTGCATACTGGCGAACAAGACCAAGTCCGGGAACTTAGGTATGCATACCCGTTTGCATACTTGAGTGGGTTAAATTCTAAAATAGGTTAAGTATGTTTACATACTCATGAACAAATACATTTATATAATAAGGAACACAATCTTTGCAAACCGTGGCTATAATGTTCATGAATTGATTCGAGTGAATCAAACCCGATTTTGCTTCAATTGTTACTTGTATACTTCTATAAGAATATATAAACAATTCAACAACTCTATAACTAGTTTCATTTGAGTCATTTGAACTAGTTGTGATTAAGATGAACAAGGTTGATATGAAAGTGTTCATATGGCTAACTTCGGTTAACTATTGTTGAGCCAACTAAGTGTACACGTTTAGGTACGGTTATCCATATCTAAATGAAGGTACATTTCATTTTTGTGTAACAAGCCAAGATCATCTAACGGTTGAAAGATATTAGCTTGAATCTAATCAGTTTTTCATCTAACGGTGAATATTGAATGCTTTGTTACCAAGGTAACGTTGATTGCAAACCCTGATTTGAAGACCATATAAGTGAGAAATCTAGCAACTGGAAAACCCTATCCCCACACCTCCTGTGTGATACTAGTTGCAACTAGAGTCGAGTCTCCTTTAACCTAGGTTTTTCCTAAAACCATTATAGGTTATCGACTTAAAGACGTCATTGGGATTCTGAATCCAGCCCCAACTATTTTCTCTGTAGTTACGTGTTCTGATCTTAATTTTTTCTATCATATTGAGTACTATCTTCTTTAAGATTTGCTCGAGATTTATCTTTGATAGGTAATATATAAAAAGTAATCACAATGCTCTTCGTCTCATTCTTTGTGATTCCACAATATCTTGTTCTGCTACCATACGGTTAAGTTATTGTGAGGTGATTGATATTACTAGGCTGTTCTTCGGGAATATAAGTCCAGTGTATCAATTGGTTCATGTTCACCTTGATTTATCAAAAGACAGAACAAAAACTAGTAGGTATTTTTGTGGGAGACATATTTATCTATTATATAGAATTTTCTGTGCAAGACAGATTTGTTTATCAAGTCTTCGACTTTGGGTCATAGCAACTCGTAGTTGTGGGTGAGATCAGCTAAGGGAATCAAGTGCGTAGATTCCTGCTGGGATTCAGAGACGTAAGGAACGCGACTGTACCTTAATTAGTGTGAGATTGGTTAGGGCTCAACTGCATTCCAGTCCGAAGTTAACTTGTAGTAGGCAAGAGTCTGTAGCGGCTTAATACAACGTGGTGTTCAAATATGGACTAGGTCCAGGGTTTTTTCTGTATTTGCGGTTTCCTCGTTAACAAAACTTCTGGTGCCTGTGTTATTTCTTTTCCGCGTTATATTTTCTATATAGTTGAAATATTACAGGTTGTGCGTAGTTCAATCAATTAGATAATCAAACCATTGGTTGTTGATATAAATTGATTGACACTTGAACATTGGTCTTTGGTACCCATTCAAGTTTTTTCTCATAATAATCAGGATCGCGGATTTCTATTTGTTTGATTTGTTGATTACATTGTGAAACAGAGAATAACTCTTGGATGTATTTTCCTTGATTGAGTCTGACTGTCTAGTTGATTTTCTTGGAATTATATTGGAGTTAGTCCATACAGATTGCCGAAACGAAATATTGGGTGTGGTTGTTAGACCCAAGCTTTTTCAATTGGTATCAGAGCAGGCAAACACATTTAAGACCTTATAAGTCTGTGTTTGTAGCAATCTGACTCTATGGACAGAAATGCTATCTCTATAAACGTACCACCAGTTTTCGATGCCTCGAATTACTTATGATGGAAAATTACTATGCATTCCTTTCTTCAAGCGCGGAATTTCAATCATGGGTTCGTGTAGTTAATGGCTATGATCCTCCGGTTGTTACAGAAGGCGATGTAACTGCTGCAAAGGATATTGGTGCATATGATCTTGCTGAGATTCTCGCTGTAAAGCAAAATTCTGACGGATTAAATGCTATCATCCATGCCATTACCCTATATCTTCAGCATCATGTGACTACGTGCACTAAGCCTAAAGATGTTTGGGATATCTTAGAAACTCTATTCGAAGGAAATTCCTCTGAGAAAGAAGCTAGGCTTGAAAACCTAAATTCTCACTAGAAAACCTTTGCATGGTTGATGAAGATTCATTTGATGAGTTTAATCACATAGTGTTTGAAATTGTTAATGCATCTTTTGCATTGGGTAACTATTCCTGAAAAGGACATTGTGATGAAAATTCTCAGATCGTTGCCAGCCAAATACGATTCTAAGAAACATGCTATCGTTGAAGGAAATAACCTTGATACACTTTTCATAAATACTCTTGTTGGGAAGTTAAAGATCTTTGATCATGATCATACATCCAAATCTAGGAAGGATATTGCTTTCAAAGCATAAAAGAACACTAAATTGCTTGACAAAAGTAAAAGTGTTGGCAACTCTGTTGTTGATCCTATTGAGACTGATTCATCATATGAAGATCTTGACAACTCAGTTTCACTGATCACAAGACAATTTAGAGATCTTCTTTTGAAGAGAAGTAAACGGTTCATCAGAGATAAACCCAGGTCATCAGCCAAACCTCATGACCGTGCTCCTCCTAAAAACAGGGACATCGTCGATACTGATGATGAGGATATGTTAAAATACTTCAAGTGTAAAGGTTTTGTTCATTTTTCTAATGAATGTCCAAATCGTAGAAAATACACTGGAAACAAAGGTCTTGCTACAACTCTTAATGAAATGTCTGATCATTATGATTCAAACGATGATGAAAATCAAGTGTTGCACTCCTTGGTGAAAATATTAATTTTGATAATTGTAGCAATACGTACATCAATATTGATATTCTTCCTGGGGAAACTTCGTCAACCACTATGGAGGATAAAATGGATTTTTCCCTGTCTACTGAAAATTCTATTTCACATGTTTCAGGTACCTTAATTTGTTTAGCAGCATGCTCATCTATGGTGCCTGAACCGTCCTCAACATTGATATTCTTCAGGTACCTCTAAGTGTTACAAGTACAAACATAAAATAAGATATGTCAATAAACTTCAACATATAGCAAATCGATTAGCAAACAAGCTCAAACTTGTTCAGAAGCCTAATTCATCTGAGGTATATAAACTCAATACTTGTCTGAAAAAGTTAATTTATAAAAAAATGATTAGACCGCTCCAGAAAAGATCAAGGTCAAAACATTTTATGAAAAAGGGTATTAAGAATTCCATACAAGAGTTGAATGGTGGACAGATTATTGTTCACCCAAACATTGCTTGATCATGTTGAAGGTGCTTCTTGTCTCATGTGCGCCTGGTCAAAGAGACAAGAGTTGAACACAAATCAGGCTTTAAGAAAAGAAAATTTTTCTTTGTTTTATTTTCTTTTGGTTTTGTAG
Organism: Papaver somniferum; assembly: GCF_003573695.1. Lineage (NCBI taxonomy): Eukaryota > Viridiplantae > Streptophyta > Magnoliopsida > Ranunculales > Papaveraceae > Papaver > Papaver somniferum. The sequence goes on along the minus strand of NC_039366.1, from coordinate 161,734,799 downwards.
AATTCTGTTGATCTTTTTATATCATAAATTGGTATTGAAAACTATTTCCCTTTTTTATTATTAAAAAAGGGTTAAATTCGACAATTCAGCCTTTTTTAGGGATGTGAATTGGTCCTAAGTGAATCCTTTTACTTGTATAAAGGTTCCGTAACTCTACATTCCTATTTCCTTCCTTGAAAACTCTTTTTATCACAAGACTGCTTATAAAGTCAGTTTTGTGTATTCTTACCATCCTATATTTGGAATGGAGACTCCAAGCATCATGTCTGCTGATGTAAAAGATGTTAATGTGATTGTTAATCCATCAATCATGAAGGAAAAAGATAAATGCCATTCTTATACAACTTTAAAGAGAAAAAAAAGAAGAATGTGAAGAAACCAAGGGCTATCCCCCCTAATCTTCAGAAGTTTCCTGGTGTTCTTGAAGAGTTGAAGGAAACAAGGAAGGAGATTCAACAAATAAAGGATATAGTTCTAAGAACTTTTGAAATTCAGAAGACCGTAGTTCGGCATCATTCAAGAAAGTTTGTTGGAATTGACTCCTTTGTTCATGAACCTTATGTTCCAATTGGTTGTTGACGACAAGGAATTCTGGGACGAGAAATAATTTTTCAGAGGTCTTAATGTCTAGGTAATTTCTTATGAGAATTTATTCTTGTGTTTTAAGAAGGATAACTAAGGTTTGGAATAGCAATTATTGTGAGTAGACATAGCTATTGCCAATGATTTTCATCTTGCAATGTTTTTAGATTTATTTATTTAAATTATAAAGTTTATTTAGAAGATGATTTTGCAGTATTAATATTTATTGGTTTTGTATATTGCAAATAAGTTATGGGATACGTGTGTTTAAGTCCGTGAACTATGATTGTCCCATATATGTCAAAAGTTAAGTCTATTGTGTCATTATGCAAATATTGATGGAAAATAGAATGAACTTTTGATGTCAAAGATTAAGTCTATGTTATCATTATGCAGATATTAATGAAAAATAAAATGAATCTTTGAATATTCCTCAAAGTACTGTACGGCTCCGTAAGTTTTCTTATGTTGAGCATTTCCGATTAAATTAATCATTGAGGTTCCTCTGTAGTTAATTTAACTGAGTTTTCTGGATACAAATTCATGTTTCATATGATTTGTTAATGTCCAAATAAATCCTTCTTTTCTTGTAAAAGTAAGGTCGCTCTTGTTGTTCTTTCAGGAATGACATTTTATGGGGGAGAGTTCTTAATTGAACTTGTACTTAATTGCCAAATCTTTGTGGGGAGTGCGGTTGTGGAATATTGTAGGAGTTATCTTGTATCTTTATAAACTCCTTGATGAATACACTAAGTTTCTACTATGTGAAATCATCAAAACAAAGTTGATATGTTCTCTTTTAGTCATGAAGTATCTCGTTGAGAATTTCATTATGATCCCGCCAGTTTTCGTACCTTTGCCAATTTATATTGACAAAAAGTGGGAGAATTATTTTGTAGTTCACACTACATATACATATGGTTTACGGATCATTATGTAAGGGGGAGTGGTTTTCATTTGTGAGATGAAATATTGACTAAGGGGGAGTGATACATATCACCATAGTATTATTGTCAAAGTTGTGATACAATTGAACTTTGATGCCGTGTAATAATACTATGACATTGTATAACAATACGAAAACATCTTGTTTTTGTATATTGTTATAGCTACGGATCTTCAACAACTATGATGCTGAGTTGAAAACGTTCAGAATCATTGGAGTACATAGAAGTGACGAAGATTTCGAGTAATGTTAAAGAACCAAGAAAATCAAGCATTTGGATGAGAATCTACAAATTTTATTTATTTTGTAATCCATATGTATTGATAGTTTTGTCACTAAAACTGACAAAGGGGAAGATTTTTAGAGCACTGCTCGGTCGAACTCGCAAGCGTTGCTATCTCAAGCTTGTTGTCAAGTTTAGTTGCCAAAACTATAAGTCCTGATTTCTAGACTAATTATAGTTAAGTCTCGGATAAGGATAGTAAGTGTAGTTGAGCATTATACTTCACGACGTTCATCGATTGAAGACGAAGAACTACTAAGGGGAGCTTGTGGAACTTCATCAACAAAAGGTATGTGGAGACTTTAACTCATCTATCACTCAAAAGTCTATCTACGCTATCTCCTATTTGAGACAAAAGTCGTATAGCTATATAGACTTCGATTATACACATTTGATATTTCGAGCTGAGTTTGACTCGGTTACATATTTCTCAAAATATGTGTTGGTAAGATTTCGCTTTAACCAAGTTCATTTTATATTCTTGACGAAAGTCAAAAGATCATGTGAAAATCGCCTGGTAACATCTTACACGATTTGTGTGAGACAGTCATTTGATGGAGACTCAGAATGTTTCGTATTGATCATTTGATCACTTGAAAATTGCTTTGAAGCTAATTGTTTCTGTGAGACAGCTATTCTCGCCTTCTAAGAATGTATCAATGATTAAAATGGGAGTTTAGAACAATTAACCATTGATTGGATATAGCACAGTATGCGTACTTGTATGCTAACTATTGCAAGTATATTCTAAGTCCGGGAATTTAGTTTGCATACTCATATGCGTACTGATTCAACAGTTGAAGATCAGGAACTTCAACCGGGAACTTGAGTGTGCGTACTGATTTCAACTGAGTTCGGTCATGAACGACAGTATGCGTACCCGTTTGCATACTTGAGTGGGTTAAATTCTAAAATCGGTTAAGTATATTTACATACTCATAAAAAAAAATGCATTTATATAATAAGGAATGCAATCTTTGCAAACTGTGGCTATAATTTTCATGAACTGATTCGAGTGAATCAAAACCGATTTTGCTTCAATTGTGTCTTGTGTACTTCTATAAGAATATAAACAATTTGACAACTCTATAACTAGTTTCATTTGAGTCATTTGAACTAGTTGTGATTAAGATGAACAAGGTTGATATGAAAGTGTTCATATCGCTAACTTCGGTTAACTATTGTTGAGCCAACTAAGTGTACACGTTTGGGTACGGTTACCCATATCTAAATGAAGGTACATTTCATTTGTGTGTAATAAGCCAAGACCATCTAAAGGTTGAAAGATATTGGCTTGAAGCTAATCAGGTTTTCATCTAACAGTGAATATCGAATGCTTTGTTACCAAGGTAACATTGATTGCAAACCCTTATTTGAAGACTATATAAGGGAGAACTCTAGCAACTGGGAAACCTAATCCCCTCCTGTGTGAAACTAATTGCGACCAGAGTCGATTCTCCTTTAACCTAGGTTTTTCGTAAAACCATTATAGGTTGACGACTTAAAGACTTTGTTGATGGTAGATTTTCGGCAAAGGCTAAAATCGTTAAATCATGATACTGCATGTTTCTGGCCCGTCTTCAGAAATGTATGTGACAATTCATATTTTATGATTCGTGAACCATTTCATGATCTCTGACTGAGCGATCGTTCCTCTCAGATCTATGATGAATATGTTTCTCAAAAGGCCTCTCAGCTGAGCTTTCGATGCTTCACATATTTCATCATCACCTCTATATAAAATCGAAATGATTAGGCGGCTCCTAGACATATTGCATGCTAGTATGGAGCCTAATGCCTTTAGGACGTCACACTGCTCGTTGTTTCCTGACTACGTAGAGAGACCGTGTATATAATCTCTTAACGATTGGGCGGCTCCTAGACATATTGCATGCTAGTATAGAGCCTAACGCGTTCAGGACGTCACGCTATTTGTTGTTCCCTTACTATACACCCTCCTCAGAACGAGTATGATGCTTTAATTATCTCATATTTCAATTCTGCAAATAGGTTAATTCTAGCGTGTCATTCATCAACTGAATTCCGAGAAAATAATATATTCTATCTCATTATTTTGTTTCATGAACTAATATATTTATATATTATGGAATGCAATCTTTTGCAAACGTGGATATAATGTTCATGAATTGATTCGAATGAATCAAAATCGATTTTGATTCAATTGTGTCTTATATAGTTCTATGAGAATATAAACAATTGAACAACTCTAGAACTAGTTTCATTTGAATCATTTGAACTAGTTATGGTTAAGATGAATAAGGTTGATATGAATGTGTTCATATGGCTAACTTCGGTTATTATTGTTGATCCAACAAGGTGCACACGTTTAGGTACGGTTACTTATATCTAAATGAAGTCACTTTTCATTTGTGTGTAAGAAGCTAAGTTCGATCTAACGGTTGAAAGATATTAGCTTGATTCTAATCAGGTTTTCATCTAACGGCGAATATTGAATGCTTTGTTACCAAGGTAGCATTGATTGCAAACCCTGATTTGAAGACTATATAAGAGAGAACTCTAGCAACTGGAAACCTATCTCCACACCTCTTGTGTGATATTAGTTGCGGCTAGAGTCGATTCTCCTTTAACCTTAGGTTTTTTCCAAAACCCTGTAGGTTAACGAATTGAAGACTTTTGGGATTGTGAATCCAGGCCCAACTATTTTCTCTGTAGTTGCGTGTTCTGATCTTGCTGTTTACTATCGTATTGAGTACTATCTTCTCTAAGATTTGCTCGAGATTTAATCTCTGATAGGAAAGATAAAAAGTAGTCACAAACATCTTCGTTTTATCGTTTGTGATTCCACAATATCTTGTTTCTCTACCATACTATTAAGATTATTGTGAGGTGATTGATATTACTAGGCTGTTCTTTGGGAATATAAGACCGGTATATCAATTGGTTCATGTTCACCTTGATTTATCAAAATACGGAACAAAAACTCGTAGGAATTTCTGTTGGAGACAGATTTATTTATTCAATAGATTTTTCTGTATGAGGCAGATTGGTATATCAAGTCTTCGACTTTGGGTCGTAGCAACTCTAAGTTGTGGGTGAGATCAGCTAAGGGAATCAAGTGCGCAGATCCTGCTGGGATTCAGAGGCGTAAGGAAAGCGATTGTACCTTGATCGGTGTGAGATTGGTTAGGGCTCAACTACATTCCATTCTGAAGTTAACCTGGAGTAGGCTAGTGTCTGTAGCGGCTTAATACAGTGTGGTGTTCAAATATAGACTAGGTCCCGGGGGTTTTCTGCATTTTAGGTTTCCTCGTTAACAAAACTTCTGGTGTTTGTGTTATTGCTTTTCTGCAGTATATTTTCTATATAATTGAAATAGCACAGGTTGTGCGTAAGTTCAATCAATTGTGAATCCAACCTTTGGTTGTTGATTGAATTGATTGACACTTGGATATTGGTTTTTGATACCATCCAAGTTGTTTCTTATAATAATCAGACTCACTGATTTCTATCTATTTGATTTACTGATTACATTAAGAAACAGAGATATAACTCTTGGATATAATTCTTGATTGAGATCGCTTTATTAGTTGGTGCTCTCAGAATTATATTGGAGTTTGTCCATACAGATTGCCTGCCTAAACGGTTGTTATACCCCCGCTTTTTCAATTGGTATGAGAGAAGGCAAACATGTTTAAGATCTTATAAGTATGTGTTTATAGCGATATGACTTTATGGACAGTAGTGTTATCTCTGATAAACGCATCACCAGATACAAAATTTCTGTTTCGATGAAATTTATTAAAGAGAAATACTTGTCGATCTTACATATAGATGAACATTTTGAGCCTACGAAACAAACAAGTATTGATATGTGTTACCCTGATATTCTTACTGACGAATCTGATTCTGAAGTAAAAAGGGAAGCATCCCGAGAGAGTACAACGATTCTAAATCTTGTTGGAATCCAAGCAGTTGAAATCAATAGGCTGGAATATAAGGTTAATACAATGGTTGGTATGGTAAAAGATCGTGATTCCAAACTAAAGGCTCTTCGAGAGGAAAATGTTGTAAGTTGTTCATCACGAACCTTACTCTAGGGTAAACTCAAAGAAGATGCCTGTGAAGTTGAGCGACTATTGAGTAATCTCTCTATTCAAGATAAAAGTCGTTCTGGGGAGTCTGTCATACCAAATACTTCTGACTCTGCTGTGAATACAGCTTCAGAAGCTAAACTGCAAACCCTTCATGTTGATGAAAATGTGTTTGGTTCTTCCACTAATCATGGATTTATCACGTCTTACGGAAGGAAGAAATCTTCTAACGATTTTTATAATGCTACACACTCTAATCACTCCGGTGATCAGAAAGACTGTCTTTTTTTTTATTCAAAAGAACATGTTCAACAGAAAAGCAAACTGAAGACAAATGACAATTACTTTTGTCGGCTTCATCACACATTAGATTTAATACTCAAAGGTGTAACTGACATTCGGATGTCTAAACCTACTGGTGTTAGTAATCATCCTGTGAATTCTTCCAGGAAAGTCAGTTCAATTTACTCATCGAACGTTCAAACCAATTGTAGCATCAATTACAAATCTTTCAAGGAGATTTCAGAAAGGTCCCTCTCAACCAAATGTGAAGAATGATGTTCAAGATATGAAAAAGGCTCATGTAGATGGAAGCAACAATGGAGATATGAAGGACAACCTTAATCTGATAATTGAAGGATACAGGGATCTTATCAACAAGCTGTCAAAATCCTACATACAAACTTCTTCTAGTAAGGATCTAACTTAGTCTCATATTTTGATGACAGCAAGTTTTACGATAATTTTTCACATCAAAAAGGATTCTCTCCTAGAATTGGAAGAAAGAAAAGACTCAATCGTGAACACCATTCATTTAATGAGCTTAGGGCTCATACTGGTGCTAATTAATCACAAGGGTTGAATGCTTACTCATAAAAATCTTGTTGAGTAAGATTTGCTAATAATCAAGTATACTTTTGGTAAAATGCTTTCTAATTAGTTGAGCTATTTTCTTATCGTTCATAGCTAAACTATTTTCCACGGACAGCTTTGCCTAAGTATTTGTTGTGTCTCGAGAATCTCTTCGATTGTCTTCTTTTTGTTTTTAAAAATTTTTTGTTGCAACTAAGCTTCCTTCTACTCTTGTGCTCTAATTTTTCTCTCTGTGGAAATATAAAATTTATTGAGCCAAAAATTGTGAAAGAAAATCTTCACGTAGCAAAATTATATTGTTTTGTCTTACCTTGTAAAATGGTACGTTACGGTCTTAGTTTTGTTTTTCTTTTAGGTTCGTCTTGTGTTTGTACAAGTACCCTTGACTTACTTGTCACAAACTGTTTTTAGAAACCCTAAATGTTATCGTCCCTAAGAAACCAATTTAAATACCCAACCTATCGAGTCACGTACGTGTACTCTAGGTTACTTTCTTCTTGTCAAGAATGTCTTCACCTTCTCGCTCCTGTGATTTTGCAAGAGATTTTCTTGATAAAGGTATTGATTTCGAGTCCAAAGGGAGGAAGAAAAGAACCCTAGTAGATGTTGATAGTCAAAATCCTGATGCGTCATGCTACTATGCCTATTCTCATCAAGATGTTGAGAATGAGGAGATGGTTTCGGCCGAAGTGGTTAATGATTTTCTTAAATACTTTGAAAAAGCAAAATTGCAGCTTGTTGATATTATGAAGGGTCTCGATGTGTTAAGAACTGAGTTGAAAAAGGTTAACTCTGACCTTGTTCTCATGAAAACACATGTTAAAATCTTCTCAATGAGGATATCTGAAGAAGCAGTGAATGTTGTCAATCACAAGCTCAAAGGACTCAAGACTCGTGAGGGTTCCGGAAAAGCTCTTTGATTTCAGTTCATGATCGGTTTTGTTGGCTTAAGTTTTTGTTTTTGCTTGTTGATTTTTTTTTGTCTAGGAAACTTCTTATGAGAATTTAGTCTTGTGTTTTAAGAAGGATAACTAAGGTTTGGAATAACAATTATTGTAAGTAGACATAGCTATTGCCAACGATTTTCATCTAGCAATGTTTTTAGATTTATTTATTTAAATTCTAAAGTTTATTTGGAAGATGATTTTGCAGTATTAATTTTTTTTGGTTTCATATATTTCAAAAATTATTATGGGATATGTGTGTTTGCGTCCGTGAACTATGATTGTCCCATATTATGTCAAAAGTTAAGCATATTGTGTTATTATGCAAATATTGATGGAAGATAACATGAACTTTTGATTACAAATATTAAGTCTATGATATCATTATGCAAATATTGATAAAAATAGAATGAATCTTTGAATATTCCGCAGTATTGATCTTTCCCTGATCCACTTCTATGTGAAAGTACTGTGCGGCTCCATAAGTTCTCTTATGTTGAGCATTTCTGACTAAATTATTCATGGGTTCACTTGTGGTTAATTTAATTGAGTTTCTGGATACAAATTCGTGTTTCATTTGATTTGTTAATGTCCAAATAAATCCTTATTTTCTTGTCAAAGTAAGGTCGCTCTTCTTGTTCTTTCGGGAATGACATTTTATGGGGGAGAGTTCCTAATTGAACTTGTGCTTAATTGCCAAATCTTTGTGGGGAGTGCGACTGTGGAATATTGTACGAGTTTTCTTGTATCTTTATAAACTCTTTTATGAATGCATTTAGTTTCGACTATATGATTGCATCTAAATAAAGTTGATATGTTTACTTTTAGTCATGAAGAATCTCTATGAGAATTTCATTATGATCCCACTAGTTTTCGTACCTTTGCCAATTTATATTGACAAAAATGGAGAGAATTAATGTGTAGTTCGCACTACAAATACATATGGTTTACAGATCATTATGTAAGGGGGAGTGGTTTTCATGTGAGATGAAGTATTGACTAAGGGGGAGTGATACATATCACCATAGTATTGTTGCAATTGAACTTTGATGTTGTGCAATAATACTATGACACTGTATAACAATACGAAAACATCTTATTTTTATATATTGTTATAGCTACGGATCTTCAACAACTATGATGCTGAGTTGAACACTTTAGAATAACTGGAGTACTTGGAAGTGACGAAGATTTCGAGTAATGTTGAAGAACTAAGGAAATCAAGCATTTGGATGAGAATCTACAAAGTTTATTTATTTTGTAATTCATATGTATTGATAGTTTTGTCACTAAAATTGACAAATGGGAAGATTGTTAGAGCACTGCTCGGTCGAACTCGCAAGCGTGGCTATCTCAAGCTTGTCGTGAAGTTTAGTTGCCAAAATTATAAGTCTTGATTTCTAGTCTACTTATAGATAAGTCTCGGATAAGGATAGTAAGTGTAATTGAGCATTAGACTTCACGGCGTTCATCGATTGAAGACGAAGAACTACTAAGGGGAGCTTGTGGAACTTCATCAACAAAAGGTATATGGAGACTTGAACTCATCTATCACTCAAAAGTATATCTACATGATACGGGTGTATCTATACTCCTTTAGGGAACTTAGTTAACCTCAAGCTAAGTTGAGGGAAGAATCCTTTTCTAGGCAGGAATCGTTGTTTAGGAAGAATTCCTAGTTAGGGAAGAATTTTGTTTCAGGCAATACTCTTAGTTTAGGAAATAAATTCCTAATAGAAGTCCTTGGTCGGATGAGTACGATGAAGGCTATAAATAGAGGGCTTTGGATTATAGCTCAGGACATATACTATATATAGAAAACCTAGAGAAAGCTTGGAACAATACTTGTGCATGCTTATCAAACAGTTTAAGGTTGATCCACTGTTTAGAGAAGATTGCGAGCATAACAAAGAAAGAATTGTAATAGTTTTCTTGTTCATAATCTAGAGAAGATATTTTTCTTCGAATTACTTTCTTGTGTCTCTGTTTACTAAGTCTTTTCGTCTATTATTATTCTGAATTCCGCCTCTATAATAATAGCTACCAAGGTAAAGGGATCAAACGTATCAAGTTGGTACCAGGAGCAAGGTTCGTTTCTAGGGTAGATCCATGTGGTTTATGGTTTTCACTAGATCTCTATACATAAAACTTGGTGAGGTACTCGAGAAGCTAGAAGACTTTAGGAGAACAAGGGGATCAAGGATGACGAAGTCAGATGATGATGATCCTAAGCAAAGCGAACCAAAAACTATAGAAGAAAAGGTGGCTACGCTATAAAAAGATATGAATTCGATTCAAACCACCCTTGAAGAATTGACTGAATGTATTCGTTCTCATACACCCAAGCCGAAGATGAAAAAGAAGATTATATCTGCACCCAAAGTTTCGGAAGAAGAGGACGAAGAAGACGAAGAAGAAGAAGAGGAAGAAGATGAGGACGAAAAGAAGAAAAGTGAGATTCTTAAAAGTCGTACTTCAACTAAACTTCATGGTAAGAATCTGAAAATTGATTTCCGTGCTGATATTCCACTTTATGATGGAAGTGTTGACGTAGAAAAATTGGATGATTGGATTGAACGTCTAGAGACGTATTTTTCTTTCTTTGAATATGGTTCAAAGGAAAAGATTGCTTTCGCGGCATTGAAGCTACAGAAGCATGCTCTAACCTGGTGGAAAGCTTATCAAAGACAACACCTAGGTAAGGGAGTATTGTTGTGGAAAAGATTCAAGGAAGTTGTAAGGAAACAATTTTATCTGGTTGGCTACCTTGAGGAGACATGGTTCAAGTGGTACAACTTGAAGCAATCATACAACCAAACCGTACAAGAATATACTTCAGAATTTCAGAATCAAGATATGGTTTTGTATTTAGACTTGGAAGATCATGTTGTCTATATGAAGTATATTTCCGGGTTCCATGAGTATATACGGAAGGATTTGAAGATGTTTTCAGTTGATAATATTGCTGAAGCAAGTATAAAAGCTAATGTTATTGAAGGCAGGCTTAAGAAAACTGACTCAAAGGAAAATTCCAAGGGAAAATCTGGAGGTACCACTGTGAAAGGAGGTGAAAGGAACAAAGAAGATGGGAAGTCTAGTGACAAGGAAGGTTTAACTTGCACCCATTGCAAACACTCGGGTCATGTTATCGGCAAGTGTTGGGTAAAGAACCCTCATTTAAAACCCAAAGGGTTGCAGAGAAAAGAAGCAAGAAGGAAGCACTGGTCTCGCAAACTCCAAAATAAGTCCAAGGACTAACTGAACCCAACTCAAAGCTCTCTCTTATAACAGGGACAAAGGAAAGACCTTCAAAAGATGATCCTAGAGAGTGACTCTTCACAGTGAAGATGGAAGTCAAAACATCATTGGTTGATGATGTTATTGACCCAAGAAGTCAAAAGAATTTACTTTCACATTCTTTGGTACAGAAGTTGGGTTTGAAGACTTTCAAACATCCAAAACCATGTCCTTTAGGGTGGCTTCAAAATGAAGGAGGGTTATAGGTTGGAGAGAAGTGTACATTCAAGTTTGCTTTTGATGAGTTATACATTGATAAAGTTACATGCGACGTAGTACCTTTGGATGTCTGTCAATTATTACTTGGTAGTCCTTACATATGGGATACAAATGCAACTCTACATAGGAGGTAGCAAAAGTACACCTTCACCAAGAATGGAGAGAGTTTTGTGATTCGAGATACAGATTCTCCTCTGGAGGGAGCAAGCTTAATCACATCCACTCAGGCTAAGTGGTTGGTGAATGCTAGCACGAAGTTCATTTTCCTTGTGATATGTTCTATTGAGGAGAAGACGATGAAATTTTGTTTGGAAGCCTTGTCTGCACAACAAGAAGGCGACCTTTGAAGTTGAAGTATAAGGATTTATTTTCAGATGTCACGGGATTACCGCCAAAGAGGAGTGTGGAGCATGAGATCATGTTGATCGGGGAGAGCTCTCTACCTAATGTAGGTCTTTACCGCACATCCGTAGAGGAATCTGATGAGATCAAGAAATAAGTCCAGGAACTTCTAGAATTAGGAATGATAGTGCCAAGTGCTTCACCTTGTGGGTCAGCGGTATTGTTAGTACCAAAGTAAGATGGAGGCTGGCGTATGTGTATTAATTATACAACATTAAACAAGATCACAATCAAGAATCGTTACCCTCTACCTAGGATAGACGACATGATGGATCAGTTGGAAAAAGCTCGAGTCTTTACAAAATTAGATTTCAAATACGGTTACCATCAAGTGAGAGTCCGAGAAGATGATACTTGGAAGACCGCTTTCAAAACCAAACAAGGCTTGTTCGAATGGTTGGTGATGCCATTTGGTTTGTCTAACGCTCCAGCGAAGTTTATGCGTTTGATGAATGATTTGTTGCGACCTTTTATAGAAGATTTTGTGATTATTTACTTGGATGATATCCTCATATACAACAGAACTTGGGAAGAGCATCTCGTTCATGTTGAGAAGGTGTTTAAAGTGTTACATGAAGGCCAGCCGAAGTTGAACGGAAAGAAGTGTGAGTTTGGAAAGGAGGAGTTGATGTATCTCGGATTCATTTTTGGTGGTGGACAACGGAAGATAGATCCATTGAAGAGATCACTAAGTGGCCTAGAACTAGCATGTAACTGAACTCAGGAGTTTTTTAGGGGCTTGCACATACTTGCGTAAGTTTATCCGGCATTTTTAGACTATTGCAGGACCTTTACATGGTTTGACGGGAGCTAAGGCAAAGTTTGAATGCAGAAAACCCATGAAGACGCTTTTCAGTTACTAAAAAGGAAGATTTCAGAAGCACGGTGTTAGCATTACCTAACTTCATTAAGATTGTGAAGCCAGACCCAACTATTTTCTCTATAGTTTCGTGTTCTGGTCTTGGTGTTTTCTATCGTGTTTGAGTACTATCTTCTCCAAGATTTGCTCGAGATTTAATCTTCGATAGGAAAGATAAAAAGTAGTCACAAAAATCTTCGTCTCATCGTTTGTGATTCCACAATATCTTGTTTCGCTACCATATGATTAAGATTATTGTGAGGTGATTGATATTTATAGGTTGTTCTTCGGGAATATAAGTCCGGTATATCAATTGGTTCCTGTTCACCTTGATTTATCACAAGAGGGAACAAAACGCATAGGTTTATATGTGGGAGACAGATTTATCTATTCAATATACTTTTTTGTGTGAGACAGATTGGGTTATCAAGTCTTCGACTTTGGGTCGTAGCAACTCTAAGTTGTGGGTGAGATTAGCTAAGGGAATCAAGTGCATAGAGTCCTGCTGGGATTCAGAGACGTAAGGAGCGCAACTGTACCTTGATCAGTGTGAGATTGGTTAGGGCTCAACTACATTCAAGTACGAAGTTACAAATAACCTCACACAGAGGAAATCCAAGAAGTTGCTGCACCAAAAAGACCCATGTCCCTCATATTTCCTATGCCTAGGAAAACATGTAATGGTGAAGAAAATATCTCCCATCTCTGGAATACTTAGGAGGAACACGAGTATCACCAGATGTTATGACTCGAAGAGTTCTCAAAATTGCCTGCCAGAAGAACCTACACCGGGTACAACAACAACAAGCCGAACAACACCTATGATCGATTCCAGATGATGATGCTCCCTGCCATAAATATCTCTTCATTCCCGATCCGATCACTCTCAAGATTTGGACAGGATGTTCCAGCAAGATAACATGCATCTCGATGACTACATCAAGAGATCCATAATTGAATCCCTCGACTTCCAAGCCTACTGCTGGTGTTAACACATCAAGAGATAACTTACAAATAGAGACACCTCATTAGCAACGTCACCCACGAAACTTTTTTATATTTTCCTCTGAAAGAACTGAAGCTGGCACTAATTGGTGAAGAATCTGGGGGGGAGTATATACCAAACGATTCTTATGGAAGTCTTCTACAACATATTAAAAGGGCACGTTAATCCAATGAATGAGCTATAAATGGCAGCCGAAACTCTCGACTACGTGACATCTGAAAATCTACATCTGATGAAGATTTTGTGGCCGTTCTGGCAAGAAGACACAAATCTGAAATTTTCATTCAAGTCAATACACCAAGGTTGCACTTACAATCAAGCAAGTAACAATAGGAGAGCTTCCGCACGCAGGGAATCATGGGGAGCTGCTTCACCGAGAATAAAAGAGGGGAAAGAATAGAAGGATGTAGTTGCTGGAAATCCCACAACACACCCCTTGTATTATCATGACTATAATTTCTAGATCTAAACTTATTTGATATGAAAATAAAGATAAAAATAATGAAAATAGAAAATAAGGCACAAGATTTACGTGGTTCGATCAATTTGATCTACATCCACGAAGTTAGGTTTCACTATGATTGTTTGTAATTACATATGGATTACAATTGAGACTCCATTAATGAGTATTTGGAGCTCTCTCTCTGGTTTTTGGGGAAGAATAAAAAGATAATAATAATACAAGTTACTTTTCTCTCTCCTACCTTTCTCTTTATATAAATATTTACATAGTGGATGACAGCTCATATGTGGTGGGATACAGCTAACATTTCCCCTAATTTCGGAATCACCTTGCGATGTTCTCGCAGGCTCACGTTGGATCTTAATTTGCACACATGCTACGTTCTCTCGCAAGCTTCCCTACATTCTCGCGAGATCTTATTATTGTGCGATATTTGGATCCTACATCTTGCCTCTTTTTTCTTGAATATTGCTTGAAGAGCAATCTTTAAGGAAAAATCCGTCTTGTTGAAGTTGTTGGAGTAGTATTTAATCTTTGTTGATGAAGGAACGAGCGAAAGAATACTGGATTTGAAAAGTACGTACTTTCCTCTATTCTTTTGTGAAGTTCCGGAATGTTGCGAAGTAAATAAGAAGTGTCATCTTTTGAAGTATGCGAAGTATGAAGTATCCTTGAAGAAGTATAAGAAGCATGAAGTATCCTTGATGAAGTATAAGAAATATTCAATTCTCAAAATGTAAGAGGTATCCGTCCTTGAATGAGAATAATAAGTATTGCCTCTACTCATGTGAAATTATTACTCCATTTTTGGTGATTCTTGCCGAGAAGATAAAGAACATAAAATGTTTTCTTGGTAATCCATAGTTGCCTCTGTTCTTTATCTATGAGGGTAGAAGCTTTGAGAAAATGTTGAATGTACGAATTGTTTCTTCATTCTCATCTTTCCTCTGTCTCATGTTTTGTGCTCATGCGATAGTATAATCTCTTCAAGTTGCTTATAATTGTGCGAAATAATTGAGCGAAATGATCATATCGTTCGGAATAATCACATTCTGCGAAATAATCACATTCTGCAATATTCTGACACATTCTGAATAATCCTACAAAATTCTGACACATTCTGCGAAATTCTGAATAATCCTGCAAAATTCTGACGCATTCTGCGAAACTCTGAATAATCCTGCGAAATTCTGAAAAATTCTGCAAAATTCTGAATAATTCTGCGAAATTCTGAATAATTCTGCGAAATTCTGATTATAAAGATTACTAAGATTTCAAGATTACAAAGACTTCAAAATTACAAAGATTGCGAGGTTTGAAAATTACAGAAAACTGAGAAAATTTAATTTATATGTTTCTCTAGAATATTTATTTTACAGAGAATAAAAAGATTTTTGATTTGATTTACAAAATGTGAAACAATCGCAGAATTACAAAGATTTCACAATTACAAAGATTTCAGAATTATAATGTATTAGAACTTCTCTTGAATATTTACTTTGCTTCAAATGATATGATATTATGAGAATGAAAGAATGAATGAAAGAATAAAAGAACAAAGAAACGCGAAAATTTCGCAAGAGACAATCTAAGATCCATAAAAATCTAAGATTAGAATGGGGCGAACCTTTATGACGTACACCCTAGTTCGCGAATAAAATTTCTCAAGAGGAAAATGTAAGACCTAAAGTACGTTATAGAAGGGGGTACCCGTAGCATGACTCAGGGAAAAGGTTATACCGCCCCTGGAACCTGAGTCATGGAGATTTGGGGTCAATAAAGCCCATCCGGGAGAGGCACCTTGGATTCTCAACTTAAGCATATGACTTGGGTTGGGCGACTAAGGTAATAAAGACTCTCCCAAGGAGTGTAGATCTGATCAAGGCGCCGAGGTACACGGTTGAGTCAAGAGTGCCAGGGACGTTTGAAGCGTACCTTTCCATTCTTGAAAAGTCTTGGCTTATACTACACTCGGCCCGAAGAAAACCCCACTTAGAGTGCAGTCTCGTAACCATAATCCCTATAGGTAAAAGGGATAAGAGGCTGCGAAAACAACTGGTTGTTGTTAAGACTGGATGGGAGGAGCTAACCTTGTATGATAGAAGTACGCCTCCTTGAAGGGGAAACCAGGGGGAAGATAAGGGCGGTACCCTCCACTAGGGAGCTGATAAGTGTCTTAAGACGCAAATGTCATGAGGCTTTCTATTCGCAAGAGTATTAAGGCTTGTCATATTTGTGCAACAATCCTGAAGAGGCAATAATACAAAAGAAAAAGATAAGACGAGGTCAATGGGTTTTCGCATGAAAGTGCGAAGACGTCCTGCGATTTCGTCGCAAGACGGCAATGTATGGGGCTTTATTTTCGCAAAAATATTTAGGCCTGTCATATTTTCGCAACATTCCTGAAGAGGCCATAATACAAAAGAAAAAGTTAAGGCAAGATCAATGGGTTCTTGCATGAAAGTGCAAGGACGTCCTGCGATTTTGTCGCAATGACAAGAGGTGGCATAATAAGACCTTTAATTAGGAAGGAAAAATAAGACCACATGATAAAACAAAATATTTATAAGTATTCGTAACAGATTATTTTTTGCAAGAAAGATAATGAGAGCCAAGTATGGGAATCAATAAACAAGAAGCATTATCTTTCTCATCAGCAAAATACTAAAAGGAAAAATTGATTACAAAGTTGGTTGAAGAATATTATTCGCAAAAGTGATAAAAATAAGACAATTCAAGAAGATAATTCTCCAATGTTCTCAATATCACAATCCTCTCCTTCATTTCGGTTCTGATCTTCGCCTTAACTAGCACCTTGATTATCGCCGACAATTACTTCTTCAGGAGGGATTTCTTTCTCATTTTGATTAACACCAGTAGATGCTTCCTTATAAGGAATTTCTTTTTCACCTTCCAAGAGATCATCCTCTGCCCCACTTTCATAATCATAATCACTATCAGCAGGACGAGGAAAGTCATCATCATCTACTTCCAAAGGTTCAATTGATGTAGGAGGAAGAGATTTGGACAATAAAATATCATTTACAAGGACTTCAGCCCGGAGATGAACTTGACGAAGAAGTGCTCTCTGATGATATCTATCTTGAATATCTTTAAAATAAGCAAGATAATCAAGTCTTCTTTCTGCTCGGTCGCGAGAACCAGTAAGGGCAGAAACGAGCAATGCATTTTCTTTGCGAATTTTGGAATATTTAGCCTCCAGAACAGAAATGGAGGAATGAAGATTCTTCTCAGACTCTACGAAAGGTAGAATACAAAATTTCATTCAGATGAAGAACTCAGAAAGATATGACAAAGAAAAGATAGTTAAGGCAGTCAAACTATTATGACTACCTTCCTTTTGCGAAATAAGATGTTGAATCAAGGACAAACAACTATTCTCCCAACGGTGCATTGCGTCATCAAATTTATCTCCAACTAAACCTTTAAGTCGAGACTGAAGATTTTTCTCTTTAGAAATAAGAAAGGCATTTTTCTTCGCAAAAGAAGAATAAGATTCTTCTAATTTGGAATATTGTTCTTTAAGTTGATTCGCCTTTACACTTAAAGCTATTCTACCTTGAATGAGTGTATCTCTTTCAGCGATAGATGACTTTGTTACTTCTTTAAGTTCATTTCTCAAAGAGCGAAGAGATTGTTCTTGGTCATCACATACTTTCTGAAGAATGCTAAGTTGTTGCGAAGATATCGCCATCTTGTTTAAATAAGTTCGCTTCTATTGAGATAAGGTTTTATTCTCATCTGATAAAGTTTCCATCCCTAAATTATCTTTAGTCAAAGAATAAGAAAGGAGAGATACTTCATTACTTAATAAATCTTGTCTCTAAACTAATTGGGTATTTTCATTGGTAAGATTATTTATATGATCAAGGGAATATGTATAGAGGTTATCTGATTGGTTATGTTGATCCATAAAAATTTCTTTATCAATACGGGCTTCTTCAACGGCAGATTCAAATTGATATCTCTCAATTATTCGTTTCCGGTTTAAGGCTTAACATGCGAAAGAGGGATTTCAAGGATAATTAAATATGGGAAGGATAAACCATTAAAAGGGAAAATTGAAGACACATATAAGAAAATCATACCTCTCAATTCATCATTCTTCTTGTGAAGATTGTCACGATCCAACAAAACATTCTGAAGCTTTTGATTTTCGAGACGAAGAGCATTACATTCTTTTTCCAAAGCCGTCTGCGAAGCAGCTCTGTCAGAACCTAAATGCTTGCTCAGAATTTCGCAAACATTAGACTTGATAGGATCGATAGAAGACTTCTTGCCATCATCCAGGAGTTCAGATAAAACTTTGAAAGCAATATCTATTCTTTCCACGGTTTCTTTCGAAAGAGGAAGAGACTCAGGTAGAGAAATGACAGTGATAGAAGGTTGAGAAACATTCTCAATAGGAAAAGAGGAGGTTTCATTCATAGAAGGATCAACAAGGGGGGTTTCAATCATTGAAAGGTCAGCTGAAGAAATGAAATCTGAGGCAGCTTTTTTGCGAACGGGAGATAAAGGTTTATCTTGCGAAGATGTCGCAGGAGATTTAGAAGAGACGAGTAAGTGGAATGGAACGAAAGTTGGAACAGTTTTAAGGTGGCGAGATTTCTTGAGAGGTTTACTGACATCCTTATCACCCTGCGAATTACAATCCAGATAATAAACAGAGGCAACAATATTGTTATTAGAAAAGGATAGTGTTTCTTACTACCTTCTCATTCGCAGACTTTCTTTTATGAGCAACAACCTTATGCCGCGGTTTGGGAATATTAGGGTTGTGAACTGTGAATTTAGTGTTGGAGGCGCTTTTACTGAAATAACAAGAGTATGGGAATCACATAAACAACATCAAATAAGGCAATAAACAAGATCAGAATCTAACAACCTTAATAGCTAACTGTTATAATTATCTTTCAGTTTTCTGATCTGCAAAACCCATAAAGAAGAAAAAAGAAAACTAACCTTGATGAATCCATGGAAAACAGTAGAAGGAAGATTATTTTGAAGAAAATTACGAACGATGAAGATCTGCAGAAGAAATAGTATGAAGATGAAGAAGAACTTAAAAATATTGAAGAAGAAAGAAGAAAAGTTGTAATAACGGAATTTGCAGAAGAACGATGAAGTTGGAGAGAAAATAAAAAGAAATAAAAAAAGAGTGAGAAAGAATATATATAAAGGGAATTTTTCCTCGAGAAAATAAACACGATTAATACGGAAAGATATAAGCGGTTAAAAAGCAACGGTTACAAAAGACGTGTCAAGAAACAGATGAAAGAAAGAATACGTGTGATAAATGCAGAATATGAAGAGAAGAACAACTGCGACATTTCTCACATCATTCTCTACTTCGCAGAAAAGATATGAGAAGAGGCAAGATGTAGGATCAGAATCTCGCAACGATAATGTCTCAGCGAAATTATCAACTACACAACACAACAGCGTCGCAGAACAATTTCAGAAATGATACGATAAACGACGTCAGCTAGAATCACGATAAAGATGTGATAGTTCTGCGAAAATTAGAAAGCTTACGAAATTAACATTTGTAAGGTTGCGAGAATGTCACAAACCATACCCGATAATAAAGGATATATTAGCTGTCATCCACCATGTATTTCCCTATAAATAGTCGTTCAAGTTGTAAAGAAAAGGAGAGAGATCTTTTTTGAGTAAGAAATAAGTAAATAGGAGAGAGAAAGTCTAGAGCAGAAGTCATTCTTGATTCTTTTATCTTTTCTTGTAAGAACATTCAAAGATTGATCAATAAAATTAAGAGTGTAAATCTAAAAATGGGTTAAGTAATAATGAAATCATATGAGGGGTGTAGTGTAGGATTTCCTGCAACTACAAAGGAGAAATAAACTCACGTATGTGAGTTATATGAAAGGAAGAAACACTTCCTTTGGGCCATAAAGATCGATCAAATCCCGTCAATATTCATGGACGTGGTCGTCCAAGGTTCGTGCTCGTAGTTGCCTCTCCTTCCTTCCAAGATTCGTGGTCGTAGCCACCATCACTCCTCCCCTCCGAGATCCATGGTCGTAACCACCACTCGTCCCTGCTAAGATTTGTGCCCGTAGTCACCACTCCTCCATGTCAAGGATCGTGACTGTATCCATCCAAGCTCCATCCAACCTATTTTTTTCCCACGAAAACACAGTCTCTTCTGATCGCAGTTGCTGCCAAGAACCGTTGCTGCTCGTTTGTTGATACCATCCAGAGCTTCATCATAGCAACAACCAATACGGACAAAGTATTCCGAACGTGTGAATATTTTAGTTTCCCATAGAGGAAGCAATAGAGTCACCAGTACGAAGGAAAGATGGTGATATCTTTATCATGGTCAACCCACCGACCATACAAGATAAAACGACGTAAACCACACTTGGGGACTGAGGCTCAACACGAAATCCCTTCATTGTCAAGGACCTCTTCAACTCAGAAGATACGGTCAACCAAGAAGTCATAACCTTGACAAGTTCACCACTCTTCAAAGATGTAGCGTAAGGATATCATCACCTCCCTGTTTGGAAAGCGCCTGACCAAAAAGCAGTATTTGGCTCAGCCATTCATAAGCGTTGTTATCAATGAAAAATCAAAGAGGAATTCGCGCCTCAGCGAGCCACACAGACCAACCAAATCATGTCTACCACATCACTTACTCAGAACTCAATACCGCCTACCCAAGGTATGTATGAAGCTGCGCATCAACAACCACATCAGTCGACAAAGTCGGATTTGAGACAAAATTCTATAGCTATATAGACTTCGATTATACACATTTGATATTTCAAGTTGAGTTTAACTCGCTTACATATTTCTCGAAATCTTTGTTGGTAAGCTTTCGCTTTAAATAAGTTCATTTTATATTCTTGACGAAAGTCAAAATATGATCATGTGAAAATCGCCTGGTAACATCTTACATGATTTGTATGACACAGTCATTTGATATAGACTCGGAATGTTTCGTATTGATCATTCGATCACTTGAAAATTGCTTTGAAGCTAATAGTTTGTGTGAGACAGCTATTGTCGTCTTCTAATAATATTTCAATGATTGAAGTGGGAGTTTAGAATAATTAACCATGATTGGATATAACACAATATGCGTACTTGTATGCTAAACTATTGCATTTTATTCCAAGTCCGGGAACCATAGTATGCATACCCGTATACGTACTGGTTGGTTAATGAAAGTTCGAGAACTTAGTATGCATACCAGTATGCGTACTGGCGTAAAGTTCATGTCCGGAAATTCAACTGAGTTTGGAGGTATGCGTACACGTTCGCATACTGGCAAACCCAAACTTAGTCCGACCACTTAAGTATGCGTACCCGTCTGCATACTTGAGTAGGTTATGTTCTAAAATCGGTTTGTTCATGAACTAATACATTTATATATTAAGGAATGCAATCTTTTGCAAACAGTGGCTATAATTTTCATGAATTGATTCCAGTGAATCAAAATCGATTTTGCTTCAATTGCGTCTTGTATAATTCTATGAGAATATAAACAATTGGACAACTCCGGAACTAGTTTCATTTGAGTCATTTGAACTAGTTATGGTTAAGATGAATAAGGTTAATATGAAAGTGCTCATATGGTCGGTTAACTATTATTGAACCAACAAGGTGCACAGTTTAGGTACGGTTACTCATATCTAAATGAAGTCACTTTTCATTTGTGTGTAACAATCTAAGTTCGATCTAACGGTTGAAAGATATTAGCTTGAGTCTAATTAGCTTTTCATCTAACGATGAATATTGAATGCTTTTCTACCAAGGTAGCATTGATTGCAAATCCTAATTTGAAGACTATATAAAGGAGAACTCTAGCAACTGGGAAACCTAATCCTCACACCTCTTATGTGATACTAGTTGCGACTAGAGTTTATTCTCCTTTAACCTTAGGATTTTTCCAAAACCCTGTAGGTTAACGACTTGAAGACTTCATTGGGATTATGAAGCCATACCCAATTATTTTCTCCGTAGTTGTGTGTTCTGATCTTACTGTTTTCTATCGTATTGAGTACTATATTCTCTAAGATTTGCTCGAGATTTAATCTCCGATAGGCAAGATAAAAAGTAGTCACAAACATCTTCGTCTCATCGTTTGTGATTCCACAATATCTTGTTTCGCTACCATATGATTAATATTATTGTGAGGTGATTGATATTACTAGGTTGTTCTTCGGGAATATAAGTCCGGCGTATAAATTGGTTCATGTTCACATTGATTTATCAAAAGACGAAACAAGACTCATAGGTATTTCTGTGGGAGGCATATTTATCTATTCAATATGTATTTAGGTTGTAGCAACTCTTAGTTGTGTGTGAGATCAGCTAAGGGAATCAAGTGCGCAGAGTCTCGCTGGGATTCTGAGGCGTATGGAACGTGACTGTACCTTGATCAGTGTGAGATTGGTTAGGATCAACTACATTACAGTCCGCAGTTAACTTGGAGTAGGCTAGTGTCTGTAGCGACTACAGCGTGGTGTTCAAATCTGGACTACGTCTTGGGGTTTTTCTGCATTTGCGGTTTCCTCGTTAACAAAATTTCCGGTGTCTGTGTTATTTCTTTTCCGCATTATATTTTCAATATAATTGAAATATCACAGGTTGTGCATAGGTTCAATCAATTGTGAATCTAACCTTTGGTTGTTGATTGACACTTGGATATTGGTTTTTGATACCGTCTAAGTTGTTACTTATAATAATCAGACTCACGGATTTCTATCTGTTTGATTTACTGATTACATTAGGAAACAAAGATATAACTCTTGGATATATTTCTTTATTGATCTCGCTTTATTAGTTGGTGCTCTCAGAAATATATTGGAGTTTGTCCATACAGATTTCCTAAACGAAATATTGGGTGAGGTTGTTAGACCCCCGCTTTTTCAGCTCAGACGAGAAATATTTGCTCAGACGAGGAATATTGATTGAACTATCAATAATCGGTAATTTATCAAATGAGCAATATTTTCTCAGACGAGGAATATTGATTCAACTACCAATATTCAATAATTCATCTAATTTATCAAATGAGCAATATTTTCTCAGACGAGGAATGCTGATTCAACTATCAATATTCAGTAATTTATCAAATGAGCAATATTTGCTCGGATGAGAAATATTGATTCAACTATCAATATTCGGCAGACAAACGATATTTTCTCGGAGTATTAATATTGATCCAACTATTAATATTCAACAATTCGTCATACGAGCAATATTTGTTCAGACGAGCAACATTTGCTCAGACTATCAATATTCATCATGTTAATTCAATTATCAACATAATTCATTAAGAACTATACGTCCCAGCAGACATGTTCAATCCATGAATCATAGAGCATTAAACAATCATGCTCGACTGAACAATACTTAGACTCGTCGTATAATCAAGTCAACAACCGACTATAATTAAATACATGTCTGTCTTGCAGACTCCACAAATCATGAGACATCAATCATGTCACATGGGGGGATATTAATTAGGATTTTGGTATGGCGTCCTACGACATGGGTGTTCATCCACGATGGGAAATATGAGTAAGTCGTGCAAGCAGTTGAGGGAGTTATCAAAGTAGTGGGTGGACAATCAACCAAGTCTCCGCACAACCTGGAACTGGTTAAACCACGATTTCCCACTCTTTCACTCAAGCAACCTCCACACTTATTGGAGATCAAGGTCTCTACATTCTAGCAATATAAATAAGTTTCTGAATCCATGATTGAGGACAAGATTGGTCGGACAGACAACATCCATCGTCTAACCAATAATCATCGTGTGAGCAACAGTCTCTTAATTGAGCAGAATTCAAACTTATTCTTCATTTGCGGAAACCCACAACACATTCACAATCTTTGATCATCATTGATATCACACACTTCTCAGCTTCCCTCCTACAAATCAACCTTCTTCCCTATTTGTGACCGAATTGACTCTGGAGTGGCAATTTGTTGGTTTAGGTATGAGTCCTACAAATTGATCTCTCGAACTCAAACCACTCCCGTGAAGTGCATCTGTTTGAGGTTAGGCAGTTTTCTCGGTTGAGGAGTCTCCGTCCGCATGGTCGTCTCTCCACTTCCTTGTTTTGGGGTAAAAACTGATTCTGCTGGAAATACTAAATTTGGGTGTGCCGCCGAGAAGCAAATCTAAACCCTAAACAAATGTACTACACATGAGTACTTTAGATTCGATACATCAATCTGTACAATCCTGGCCTAAACCAAGAAATGGCCGTTCCAGTTTTTCTTCGGTCACGAAATGAAGGAGAAGGGTTGATCTTAGGGAGGGAAGCGAATAAGGTGTTGAGATCAGAATGGTTAACTCTAAAGGTGTGGTTGTTTTATGAATTGCATCAGAATGTGGAACTTGCTTGTGGAATGTAAGCTATAAGTTCTTGGTGTTTTCTGGATACTTGTGTTGATAACCAAAAACTGTTGTTGGTTGAAATAGATTGAAAACCTATTTATACAAATCATGGTTGAACACACTGATCTCGTAAGAAGTGGAGGTAGTTGAGTGATGGAGAAGTGGGTATCATGTAAAATGTTGAAAACCACGTCCCTAGTATGACGAGGAGGCTGGTCGGTTTACATCTACTACTTCTCTGCTGCCACTAATTTTCCGCCTTTCCTGATACTTCCTCATAATGGGCGTGTTGCACACCGCACGCTGTAAACCGCCAGACCAATACCCTGATGAACATCCCCCGGTTTGTGACATGTTTGATGTCTCGAGTATTTTGTAGAAAAATATGCAGCAGGCTGCTGAGTGGGTCTTTCCAGTAAGACCTAATTATTCTGACGAATCAGGCGCAAGCTAGGCAGCGGGCAGTCATATGTGACAAGTCAAGTTGTGAGACTTGCCGCAAAAAATAGCATATGATGCTTTGAAGTCAAATAATTAAATTATTTGTGAAATCAATATTTATAAAACATCGTTTATAATCGATGCATATAAAACATCGTTTTTAAGCAAGCAGCTCAAAATAATCGATGCTCATGAAGCATCGTTGTATAAAGCTTGTTTAAATTAGTCGCAGAGCTTAATGTCTTAAAAGGAGCATGACCGACCATCTTCAGGAAGCTGTTAGGAGCTATTCATGTACGTCAAAGGTGAGCTGGCCGGTCCTTGTAGGAGAGTGATGGCTGTTAGCCATTTTGACATCTTATTGGTCGGCCCAAGTTAGATCTAGACCGGTTAAATTGGCTAGCCAAATTGAGTGGCTTAGATGATTTTCGGAAGTTATTGTCTGCCGTTGAATTCATTTAATACCTTAGTAGGCAGCGCGACTAGCCACCTTTGGGCAGCCGTTCAGGAATCGTACGTGTAGGCCGCGGCTTAGTCGGTCGGTCCTCATGGAAGAGGGACAGCCGGTGATCACGACAACATCTTATTAGTCGCCTAAAATTATATCTAGGCCGGTCGATTCAGCTAGCGAAGTTGGACGGCCGAGATCGTTTTACGACAGTAATGCGCTGCCGCTGGCTGTAATGAGGCTGTAGTGGCCGTGTGGCCAACCTATTTTGAGCTAACATTTTTAGAAGTTAGTTGCAGTCTGGGAGCAATTCGATCGGCCATGGCTATAGCCGGGCCGTTGGTGAGCATATCCTTACCTTGCCCGTTGATTAGAATTAAATCTAGGTCGGTCAATTCGGCCGGCGAAGTTGGACGTCCACGATTGATTTAAGACTGCTATATGCGATCTTAGTTCCATTGAAACCTTTTTCATCCGCGCGGATGGCTTACTTTTGGCTAGCGGTTAGGGTTGTTGTCGGCGTGCTATAAGAATTCCAATTGGTTGGAATAACAATGGTCCTGTCAGTGAGTATCATGGAGCTCGTCTGGCTGCGCTAGGAGAAGGCCAGGCTCGTCGAATTGTCTGGAAAAAACGTACGATCGTGATCGTTTTGAGACTGACACGGGAAGCCTATGTTCATTTCTTTAAGCAATTAAGCGTGTCGACCAGCTAACTTCCACTTTTAATTAAAAGTGTAGGCTGCGCATTTAAAGTGATTTGATTGGTTGGTGAAAAAGAGGGGCTGACAACCAACAATTTGGACATGGCCGGCCGATGGTACGGCAGCGCAAGCTCGGGCGAACCGGCCGACGAAGTGGCGCGGCCGCGTCCCTTTTGCTACTGCTTTCGTGTGCCGCAATTCCTCTTTATTTCTTATTTTTCGACTTTGGTAGGATTTGTTCATACTAGTTCCATGATGGATCAATTTTCTAGCTTGCCTAGGTTTGGTCTCGACCAATAGGGTTCGAGATATTGTGCAGGCCGCGAAAACCTAATTTTTGCAAATTGATAAAATTAGGTTAAAAATTGAATTTTGCAAGCTGCTACAGAATCAATCAATTTTGGTGAATTTTGCGCATTGACACAAAAATCACTAATTTTTATCTCAGAGGGAAACATACTTTGCATGCCTCTGATTGAGTACTTCCATGTACATCTTAATCCTGACACTTCGAGAAATTCATGCTACTCAGCTGCGAGCGAACATTAATTGTCATGTCATGTCAATATCAAGAGTTCAGCTTGGGAACATAGCATAGAATAAATACTTGACACGCCATGCATTAGTGAATAATGCAGGTGGAAGATTAATAAAATTTATAGATATTTGGGATTGTTGCTACATGCGCTATTCTGGATAAATTTCATATATATATAAGTATACTGAATTGCTCAATACATATGTAAGTAAAGAGGCCCTAGGCACTCATCACTTTTAAATGGCTCCGTCTCTTTGCAGAATGACGACACATTAAATACAAGGTTTCACAATTTTATCCTTGAACTAAAAACCCCATCAACATTAAGTCCCCTGCTTAGTACGTAACAGTGACATTGTTGCGGGGTAAGCACTAGATGGTGACATTCGAAAAAATTTTTGAAAAGACGAAGCAAGTAGATATTTACCAGGAAAATTTTAATTGTCCTTCAGCAGCGAGACCGCGTGGCCAGTGTCCTTCGTAGTAGCGTGTTGCTATCTCGGCTATGGGGTATGAGTGCAGTGGGCCCAGCCATCTATTCCCATTCATGGAGCAAGAAGGAATCCTTCTGTTTGAGAATGAAAACCGTTTCTTCTGATTTCAGTAATTTCGTGTGAGTGCGGGTGAGAAACAAATCTAAACCCAAAACAATGTATTCACGAGAGTATTTTTGATTCGAGAGATCAATCTGTACAATCCTCGCCTAAACCAAGAAATGGCCGTTCCAGGCTTGCTTCGGTCACAAATTGAAGGAGAAGGGTTGGTCTTAGGGAGGGAAGCGAAGAAAATGTTGAGGCTAGAATAGTTGATTCTGGAAGTGTGGGTGTTTTGTGACTTGTATCCGAAAGTTGAACTGGCGAGCTGAATGGAAAGCTACCAGGTGATTTCTGGATGTGTATTGTTCTCCTGACCAAAAACTTGTTGTTTGGTGGAAATAGGTGAAACCTATTTATACAAGTCGTAATAAAACGTACCCTGGCCTCGTAAGAAGTGGAAGCGGTTGAGTGGTGGAAAAGTGGTAACGGGTAACGCCTGGAATTGACGTTTCCATAATGAAGATGCGTTTCACCACTTATTTCTTGCCGTTACTAATCTCCTAACTCTTATGACACTTTCTTGTAACGGGCGTATTGCACGCCGCACGCTGTAAACCGCCATACCAATACCCTGATAAGCATCCCTCAGTTTGTGACATGTTTTGATGTCTCGAGTGTTTTCATTGGAAAACGTGTAGCATGTTGCTATGTGCGGCAAGTTAAGATAGAGAGGCTTGCCGGTTTAGTGACGACCTTCGACGGCCGAGATTTTGCATCTCAGGAGGAAGGGTAGTCGTTGATCGCGGCTACCTTCCGTTTGGCGGCCAGTGGCGTGGCCGTGGTGCTGGCATGGCTTGCGCATGCCTTTGGCATGGCCAAATTAGGGTTTGACACAAACCGTGGAATTTGGCATTGCGGCCAAAAGTTGCCACAGGCTTGGTGGCGAACTTGTACGACTGAGATCCGCACCTCAGGAGGAAGGGTATCCATTGATTATGGCTACCTACCGTTGGTGGCCAGAGGCGTGGTAGCGTGTCTGGCATGCGCGTCTGGTAAGTGCGTATGGCATGCGCGTCTGGCATGCGCGTCTGGCGTGCGCGTCTGGTAAGCGCGTCTGGCAAGCGCGTCTGGCATGCGCGTCTGGCATGAGCGTCTGGTAAGCGCGTCTGGAAAGTGCGTCTGGCATGCGCGCCTGACATGTGCGGAATGCGCGTGCGACATGCTGGCGTTTTTGGGGAAGATAGCGCGTTTTTGGGAAGCTGGCGTGTTTTGGGAAGCCAACTTAGTATGGCGACTTTTTTGAGGCCGTGGCAAGTTTTGGAGCAACCTGATTGGTTGACGGGAAGTGGAGCCAACAGGTGTGGCCATTCTTCCAACACGCTGTGGAGGATTTGAATCGACCTGATTGGTCGACGGAAAGAGGGTCGGCATGCTAGGGCGCGGCCGCACTTTTAGCGCGTTGTGGCGGATTCGGTTTCCTAGTTTGTTTAAGCATGGTTTCGACCAACGGGGTCCAGTATACTGCGCGGGACGCGAAACCCTAATTTGCAAATTAGTTGGGTTTATGAGTTCTTTGTGAGTTATCACAATGATTAGCTGGATTTTGTATGCTGCCACACAAAATCTTTATCTACAGAATGCAGTGTGCTTTATGTCTCAGCATTTCGTGCAATGTCCTTAACTTTGGTACTTGGAGGTTCATGCTACTCCGCTGCGAGTGAACATAAATCCGTCATGCCATACCGATTAAGGGTTCTGCTGGGGAACATAGCACAGGAAAGTACTCAGTGAGTCTCGTATTGGCGAGGTGCCGAAATTTACAGAGTGTTATGGATAAAAGTATAATGAGCGGCTCAATAAATATGTCGGCGGAGAGGTTAGTACTCGCAGCACCATTTCCTTGCAGAGTGACGTCACATATGATGTAAGGTTTTACAATTTTAACCCTAAGCTAAAAACCACCATCAACATTAAGTCACATGCTTAGTTCGGAACAGGGGGCCTTGTTTCGAGGTAAGCATGAAATGGTGACAGACGAGGGAAAAATCGAAACAGAAAGTCATGAAAAGATGGTCAGGAAGATCCGACTAACCTTTTTCGGGAGGTAAAGAGAATCCATAACTCTTGCGCTGGTGGCTTTATGTAACTTTTGTGCTGCTGGCTAGGCCGCGGGGTGGTAGAGATGGTTGCTGGCTGAGATGCAGGCTGTTGGCATCAGCTTAGAAGGGAACTGCTAGCATATACTTGGCGTGAAATGGAGCCTTTGGCGTTGGCTTGGCGAGCCGTCGGCGTTGCTGGCTTGGCTTAGCAAGCCGTCGGCGTTGTGCGGCTCAAAACGGAGCCGCTGGCATTGGTGGGCTTGGAATGGATCCGTCAGCATTGGTCGGCTCGGAATGGAGCCGTCAGCATCAACTTGGCGCGGGCGCAGTTTGGGCGCGGAGCTATTTTGCTTGGGCGCGGCTTGGACGCGGAGATGGCTCGGATTGGCGTGATCGCTGGCTTCAGTTCCGTGGAATGATGGCAACTTTATCTAAATTAGGGTTTGGCATGCCGAAACCCTAATTAGCGCCCCTTACTATAATCGTTGTATAATTCTCGTACGAACTCGGATTTTGACGGTCCGCGCATCCATTTCGATCGGAAAAGAATTTCCTATCTCCCGACGCTGGAATATTTAGGTTTTGAGCTCGTTCAGGAAGAATTCAGGAGGGATGTTGCGGGCCCGAGGTGGCATAGTCGCGCTCAGTCATCTATTCTCGTTCATGGACCAAGAAGGAATCTTTGTTCTGTTCAAACTCTAGAAACTCCGTCCGCATGAAAAGAGGTATCGACCCTCTTCTGTTTTTTGTTGCCCGTCTGTTAGAGCATAGCTCGGTCGACCTCGCATGCGTTGCTATATCAAGCATGTTTGTCAATGTTAGTGATCAAAACTATGAGTCTTGATTTCTAGTCTATTATATCTAAGTCTCGGACTAGGATAGAAAAGTGTAGTTGAGCTCAAGGACTTCATGGCGATTCATGATACAATGACGAAGATCTACTCAAGGAACCGTGGAACTTCATCAAAAAAAAGGTATGTGGAGACTTGAACTTATCTATCACTCAAAAGTCTATCTATTCTATCCCTACTTCTTATTAGACAAAAATTCTTATGCTATATAGACTGGATCATACACATTTGACATTTCGAGCTGAGTATTCACTACTTATCTTTTTCTCGAAATCGTGTGTTGGTAAAGCGTTTCGCTTTGATCAAGTTTATCTTCACCTAGTGACGAAAGTCATGAAAAGTTTCAATTACTTTGAGAATTGCTCTGACGTGAAACGGTCTGTGAATAAAGGATATATAACTTCCTCTGAGAATGTCTCAATGATTGGAATGCGAGTATAGATTACATAACCATGTATTCCTTAATCCGAAGTTTTCGAACTTTGTTGATTGAGAGAAACCGGAGGAATTGGCTTTGCCAAGTCCGCGAACTCAGTTTGCGAACTCAGTCCGCGAACTGACGGAAGTTCTCTTGCCGAGAATTTCTGCTGGGATTTTCCAAAAACTCATTTGCGTGTTTAGTCCGCGAACGGGCGGAAGTCTCTTTGCCGAGATTTTCTGTTGAGTTTGGAAAACTCTGCCGGTTGCCTTAAGTCCGCGAACTTGTTTGTGAGCTTAAGTGGTTATGAGATGTGCTTTGAACATGAAACTTAAATTACTAAGAAATGATTTATTCAAACCGTGGCTATAAAGTTCATGAGCCGATTCATCGAATCGAATCATCTTTGTTTCAATTGTGTCTTGTGTAGTTACGTAAGATCTTATAGCAATTGAACAACTCTCTAACTAGTTCATTTGAGTCAATTGAACTAGTTATGGTGAAGAAGGAATTGCTCATATGGTTAACCTTTTGGGTTACTATGTTGAACCAACATACACGTACACGTTTGGGCATGGTTTTCACAAACCCAGTAAAGGTCTACCCAAGTGTGTGTGACAAGCTAAGTTTTCGATCTAACGGTTGAGAAATATTAGCTTGAATCTAAATCAGGTTTTCATCTAACGGTGAATATGGATTGCTTTGTAATTAAGGCAAAACCCTGATTTGAAGGCTATATAAAGGAGACATCTAGTATTGTGCAAAACTAATAACCACACGTCTGTGTGATACTAGTGCGCTCGCTAGAGTCGATTCTCCTTTAGTCTTTGGTTTTCTTCTCTAAAACCAGGTTAACGACTTAAAGACTTCATTGGGATTGTGAAGCCATACCGATACTACTTTTATTGTAGTTGTGTGATCTGATCTTGCATCTTATATCGTACGAGTACAATCTATTGATTGTTTTGAGATCGTGAGAGTTCTCCGATAGGCAAGATAAAGAAGTCACAAACATCTTGTCTCACTGTTTGTGATTCCTCGACAAACCGCTTGTGTAGTCAAGAAGTATTGTTGAAAGGTGATTGATTAATCTAGGTTGTTCTTCGGGAATATAAGACCGGATTATCAATTGGTTCCTGTTCACCTTGATTTTATATCTTAAGACGGAACAAAAACCTAGGGTTTTTCTGTGGGAGACAGATTTATTCTTTTATAGACTTTTCTGTGTGAGACAGATTTGTTTATTATCAAGTCTTTTTGGTTGCAACAACTCTTAGTTGTGGGTGAGATCATCTAAGGGAATCAAGTGCGCAGTATCCTGCTGGCATCAGAGGCTTAGGAGTACAATTGTACCTTGAATTAGTGGGAGACTGATTGGGGTTCAACTATAGTCCAGTCCGAAGTTAGCTTGTAGTAGGCTAGTGTCTGTAGCGGCTTAATACAGTATGTATTCAATATGGACTAAGTACCGGGGTTTTTCTGCATTTGCGGTTTCCTCGTTAACAAAACTTCTGGTGTCTGTGTTATTTCTTTTTCGCATTATATTTTATATAATTGAAATAATACAGGTTGTGCGTTAAATATCATCAATTGGAAATCCAACCTTTGGTTGTTGATTGATATTGATTGATCCTTGGACATTGACCTTTGGTACCGTCCAAGTTATCTCTCTTTGATAAAGACTCGCAGATTTCCGTTTGCTTAAGTAAAGATCAAATCGAGAGATTGAGATATAAATTCTTTGATATATATTTTTATTGATTGAGTCTAACTGTCTAGTTGATTCTCATAAAAAGTATATTGGAGTTTGTCCATACAGATTGCTAAGCGAAATATTGGGTGGTGTTGTTAGACCCCCGCTTGTTCACCGTCTGGATCTGTGCTTTCGTCTGCAGTGTCTCTCCAGTGGATTCCAAAATTTACCAAACTCCATTGCATTCTTGGGATGGGTGGATGAAATATATGCTCGGCAATGATCATGTCAGGGCTAATCTTGGAGATTGTGGTTGCGTTGTCGGTCCATTCTTGACTTTATGTTGTTCAGTGTTTGGACCTTCTGATTGCGATGATGATATGTTGTGAACGATAGTATGGTATAAATCTTCCGAAGCCATGGGATGAAATATATGATTTGGGAGACATTCTGTTGCCGATGTGTTGCTATCAAGTCTTCAAGGACTTTGTTCCAAGAGACATCCTTCGAACCAGCTTCTGAATCTTGGACTATCGTATGGAATGGGATGCGGTGAGCAGTCCCCAGTTATATTTCTGCTAGATCCGATGGCATGGCCGAACATGTGAATGTATCTCTGTGGCGTGATTTTGGAGTCCTCGATGCACATGTATGGCTTCATGTTGAGAAATTTCTGCGGCTCGTAATTTCGACAGTGATGATGTTGAAATCAGAAATAACCTGGTTAAGGGGAGTGAAAGCGTCCCATGCTGGTAGTCCCCATGTGTAGACTACTTTCATTGCATCGCCTTGAATCCACATCCACGGAATTTGATACGATTTTATTGTACTCTTCTGGATGTCACGCCGGGATGTACAGAATATCACAATGGACGAAATATTTTGGATAGCGAAGAGGTAAAAATGAGAGAGTTAGGTTGTTTATCGTGGCTCCCTCTGTTTCTTCAATAAAATGTTTCAGCCGCGTCTCTGAAGTTTTCTCATGAATCTTTGATGGTCGTCGAGATGGACTGTGATGAGCAGTCCCCAGTCACAATTTTTCTTTAGTTTCTGAAGTCGTTTCCTCTGAGCGGGTTTGGGATCCGCTGCGACCTCGTAAAGTGTTTCAGGCGTCTTCTAGACAGAGAGGTGATGATATTATTACGCTACACCCTTGAAGAGTAGATGACCTTGTCGTGGATATGACCTTTTGGTTGACCATGTCTTTTGAGCTTTGACAGTGAAGGGATTCCGTGTAGATCCCCAGTCCCCAAGTGTGGTTTACATTTTTCCATCTTGTATGGTCGGTGGGTTGACCATGATAAATACATCACCATCGCGCATTCATACTTTGTAGTGATTGTTGCTATGGTGAAGTTCTGGCTGGTATCAACAAACGAGCGGCAACAGTTCTTGGAAGTAGATGTGATCAGAAGAGACTACATTGTCGTGGGAACAAATTAGGTTGGCTGGATGCGTAAGCGAGCAAACTTTCCATGACCACGAGCCTTGGCGGGATGGATCAAAAGGTGGACACGACTACGAAGATCGGATGGCTGCGATTATGATCCTTCACATGGGGAGTGTGGTGGCACGACCCTTGGTAGGAAGGAGTGGCGGCTACAGCACTATCCTCGGCAAGGGAGAGCGGCGACTACGACACGATCCTTGGAAAAAAGTAGTGGCGGCTACAACACGATCGTTGGCAGGAGGGAGCGCCGGCCACTAGCACGAACCTTGGCAGGAAGGAGGCGTTGAAGCGGCTTCGGCTCTTGGAGAGGACGTTGAAACTTTACGGAGAAAAAAGCTGAAGCTTCGGTTTCGGATCCTGGAGCAGCTTATGGAGAGAACGCTGAAGCTTCAGTTTCGGATCCTGGAGAAGCTTATGGAAAGAACGCTGAAGCGGAGCGGCTGCTGGAGCGAACGTTGAAGCGGAGCCGCTGCTGGAGAACGTTAAAGCGGAGCGGCTGCTGGAGCGAACGTTGAAGCGGAGCCGCTGCTGGAGAACGTTGAAGTGGAGCGACTTCTGGAGAGAACGTCGAAGAGACTCCTGGAGAGAACTCAAGTGAGGGAACTATTAACCCTTGACTTCGAAAAACGGCTTGATACGATATGGCATATGGGAAGACGTCACAAATAGTGCTGGTCAGCAAGCAGTGTTTTTATCCTCATGGGAAAGAATACGCTTCTTCTGTTCGATTTTCCCTTGCAACTCTCAGAGCCTTGACGGTTACAATGTTGAAGTTGGAGGCCGCGTCAATCAGCGTACTGTCAAACTCGACATCCTTCAAGTGAACATTGGTCAGGAGTCCCCAAATCCATCTATCAATCGTGCTTTCCAGGAGAGGTTGGGGTTTGGGAACGACTTCCCTGCCTGGAAACAGCTGCTTTCCTGATGCAGTGCGGTTTAGGGATGCAAATATGTCTTGATGCTGCGCCTTGGAGAAATACAAAATCTCACATAAATGTTTCATCATAGACTGCACGATTTTCTGGGCGAAGTCCCCAGAAATCATGCAGATCATGACGGAAAGAGGGTCTCTGTGAACTCAGGAGGGTTGCTGATTTTCTTTGCCCCGATTTTGGAGAAGTCGTTCCTGATCTTCACGTGTGATGAAATTGGATTGTTGATTCCTTTCTACTGGTCGTTCAAGAGCAACACGAGCCTCTTCATCTATAAACGCGCGTCCTGCTGGAGTGCTTGTGTCGGATGTTAAAAATATTCCTTGTCAGCTCCATCTGAGGTTGACGTGACTCTTGTGGTAGCCGCTCCGTTAGTGTCTTGAGGAAAATAGGTATCTCTTTCTGAGTTGTAGCCATGTCTGTATGAGCCTTACGAGAACCTTTTGTCTTTCCATCAAATCAACAGTGGTAAGAGGAGATCAGCTTCTTCTGACTCCTCCAGTCTCTCGTCCTAATGGTGGAGTAGCAGCGGCTTTGGTGAAGGTTGGATCTGTCGTACTTGAAGAAACGTTGGGGGCGACGGAGCGGCTCTGGCTCTGGTTATCGGAGGTGTAACGTGCAGAGATGGCGCGGTTTTGATCACGGATTGTTGGAGACACGACGCTGTTTCGAAGAGTGAGGATGGCGCTGCTTTGGCTGGCTGTGGAGCAGAGAAGATGGCGCTGGACTTTGGATGGCTGTGGAGCGGAAAGATGGCGCTGGCTAGATCATGGAATGGCAGGGACAGCTGCTGGATATGACGTGGATTGTTGGTGCTGGGAGTGGCCTGTTGGCGTCCGTCGTGGTGCTAGCTGGGATGCGAATCCTTGGCGCTATCTTGGTCGCGACCTGTTGGCGCCATGGAGCTATGCCAGCGCGGGTCTGACTGCCTCTTTCCGTGTATATCCCAAAACAAGAAACCTTCCTCCATTCGAACTCTAAAAAGTTCTATGCCTATGAAAGGCGTCACTTATCCTCTTTACCTCGTATTTGTTTGATTTGTTTCCATGTCTTGGTGCTAGCGGCAGAGTGGTAGAAATAAAGCAGGCGAACATATTTCAAGTACGTATCTCCGTGTTTCTTCTTTCTGTTTGCTCTTCTATTGTTGGTGCAAACCCTAGCCATAGGCATGTCCGCCATAGTTTTATGGGAGACGCCGCGGTAAGTCCCCAGTCACTCCTCGTTGTGTGATAACTGGTGTAGATGGTGGATTTTTGACAAAGGGTAGAATTGTCAAACTATACTCCAGATTCTGCAACTGGATGAGTATTGAGGCTCATGTCTCTCATAAAAGCATGAAAGCTCATGCCATAAAATCTCTGACTGAGAAGGCTGTCTCTCAGAGTACATGTAGATGTGTAGTCTCTCACCTGAGGCCACGACACATCTCATGAATACTGAGCAATTTCAGTAATTACTCCGGATCCGGCAATCGGATGAGTATCGAGACTCGTGTGTTTATGCATGAAAGCTCATGCCACCTCTGATGGAGAAAGTCTCTCAGAGAAGATGTAGATGTGTAGTCTCTCAGCTGAGGCCACGACACATCTCATATTGTATAGAATCGAAAGATTGGGCGGCTCCTAGATAGCATGTCTGCTAATATAGAGCGACAACGTCTTCGGGATGTAACCAAGTTTTCTCCGACTATGCAAGAGGAATATGACACTCCAGCAAGTTCATATTGCTCAACCCTCAGATAATTAATGCTCCTAGACAGGAAGTCCTTCTAGTATAGAGCCAGCAATTAATTATCTTAAATCGTTTGAATATCCAGCAATATTCTACGAGCCATCGCCTGAATATCTAGCAGTATTCTACGAGTCGTCAATCAATCGCCTGAATATCCAGCAATATTCTACGATTCCTCGTTATATTTCGTTACTTAAATTTGTGGTTCTTCCCAGCAGAATTCCACAGGTTAGTAATAAATATTCAACGAAACAGGCATCTGAGCATCAAATAAGCCCTGACAAAAATGGTGCAAGTGTAATTAGCGGATAATGCACAGACCAACATTTTGAATGCACGAACGAGCATTTCAAAAATACGAACGAACGAGGAACCTATGCAAAATAGGAAGGGAAAACAATAATAATAAAATATTAAGCAAAAGCGCCAGGAGACTAGGCTCACCAGTCGGCCAGTCATGTCGTGACTAGTCCCGCGCCCAATTTTATATTTTATCATATTTTTACTATCTTCACGATCTCATGAAAATCCTCTTGTTCGAGAAAATTTCCTTTATTTCAAAGAAATTATCAAAATCACATGATTTTATCAAAAATAATAAAATTAGGGAAAGGTGTCGTGGAACCGAACATCAGCCGGTCATGTCTTGGCCGTGGCCGGTCCCACACCTCACGTCCCATAATTTTATTATTCCTTCTCAAATTATGAAAATTCCTTGATTTTATGAATTTTCCCTAAAATCATGAAAATTACCTAATTTCATGTATTTTTATCTAAATCACATGATTTTATCAAAAATAATAAAATTAGGGAAAGGTGTCGCGGGACCGCCGGCCGGCCGGTCATGCCTTGGCCGTGGCCGGTCCCACACCTCATGTCCCATTATTTTATTATTATTTGGTGTTTTGTTTCCTGATTTCATGTAAACTCCCTGATTTCAACAAAATATCTTGGTTTTCAACAAATCCCTTTGATTTTATGAAAATTATCTAAAATCATCAAAATTACATAAAATTGGGAAGAGTGCCTTGGGACCCGCACCCATTGGCCGGCCGGCTGGCCATGCCACGGCCATTGCCGGTCCCACACTCCCATTTCCTATTTTATATTTTAATTTATGTCTCTCATCTCATGGAAGTTCCCTAATTTCGCCAAACTCTCCAGTTTCATGGAATTTCCCTTAAATCAGAGAAAAATACATAAAATCACATAAAACTGGTCCCACACCTTAAATCAGCCGGCCGGACATTCCCTAGCCGTGGCCGGTCCCACACCTTGTGATTCCTTGTTTATTTATTATTTTCATCATATCATGTATTTTTCCCAGTTTCAGCAAAACCATGGATTTTTCATATTTTCTCCAAATGTTGCTCAAACGTGCACCAGGAAATATCAAAATTCTCAGGACTGAAGCACGGACATCATGGTGACACGGGCACATCCCCTTGACCGACCAAGGGTGACCCTGAGGCTTGCAAACAGCTGGTCCCGCATGTTTTAATGATTTTAACCTAATTTTTTCAGTTGCTCATATTAGGTTCGAACTCTTTCCAAACAATTGGAAGTTCACTCAAACGACCATCTACTGGTCCCACGACCACCAAGAGCCGGTCTCATGACCTCTTGGTCGGTACCTCATATTTTCTACATCAGGTTTTATGATTTGTCGCTCGCACGAGCATTATTTCTGTAAATGATTAAATCAACATTTAATCATTCTTTCACCAACTGATCCTCAAGAGACTTTGGTATTTTTGCTCATTCGAGCATTTGGGCGTTATATGGTGAACCCGTCATCCCATGTAGCCGGTACTATGTGATTTGTTGTAAATCATCATCTCGGTAAAATTAGGGTTTTGAATCCAGAACTCTGCAGAAACGTGATTCTGAGCAGATTCGAACACTCTGATAATTTTATGTTGATTCCATGATTAACATTCGTATTTATTTTGCTCGACTCAGCAGTCAGTAACTTAAATTAATATTTTATTTGGTCCAGCTACCAACAATTCATCAAAAGAACACTATTTGTTCAAACTAGCAATATTCGCTCGAACCGGCAATATTTACTCAATTAGCAATATTCGCTCAGACTAGAAATATTTTCTCAAATCAAAGAATATTAGTTCAACTATCAATATTCAACAATTTAGCAACACAGTTTTGCTCGTCTTAGGTTATGATGTTACCTCGTCTCAGCAGACACATTAAATTCATGAGTTTCGAAACATTTGCTAATCATGTTCAACTCAGCAATACATGGACTCATCGTCCCATACAGTCAGCAACTGACTCCACAATCACGATATTTCAATCGTGTCACATGGGGGGATACTAACTAGGGTTTTGGTCTGGCGGTCTACGACACGTGTGTTCACCCACGATGAGAATGTGAGCAAGTCGTGCAATCAGTTGGAAGAGTCAGCAAAGTAGTAGGTGGAAAGTTAACCAAGTCTCCGCACGATGAGTAATTGGTTTTAACACGATTTCCCCATTTCCCACTCTCTGATTCCAGCAACTGTCACACTTCATGGGATCATGGTGTTTTCAACTACGGCATTATAAAATGTCTCTGAATCCTGATTGAAAATACAGAAGTTTTTGAACACTCGAACAACATTCGCCAAGACGAGAAATTTCTCATTAAAGTTCATACAGACAATCTTTCGTCTACACGAACTCATAGAAATTACTCTCAATTGAGCAAAATTCAATCATTCAGAGCATTTTCACGCTGAATTCACAACACCTCTACAATCTCAGATCACCATTGATCTCACGTATTTCTCAGCTTCCCTTCTACAGATCAACCCATCCTCTCTTGTGACCGAATTGACTCTGGAACGACCATTGTTCTTGGTTTAGGCCGGGGTCTTACAGATTGATCTCTCGAACTTAAAGCACTCCCTTCTTGCAGTGCATCTTTGTAAGGTTCAACATTTCGCTCGGTTCAAGGAGTATCCACACGGTGGACTCTTAATTCCGTAAAAGCCAGCAAATCATTTTTCCCCACTCACAGATTGGCGACCACAGTGGGAGATTAATCTCTCGGTTGGAATCTCACAATTTCACAAGATGGCTGGTCTTAGGTCTGGGTTAGTTACAGGTTCCAACAGAAACGACGCTAGTACTAGCAACAACAACAATGACAATCAGAATATCCCGGAAACGATTCCGGCCTCCAACACTGACGGTGGTGACATTACTCCTCCTCACGCTGAAGGTCATCCCCTGTTCGGTCGACAACCTAAAGAAGTCAGAGGAAATCCACCACCTACCATTGCTGATCTTATCAAAGTGCAGGAGACTCTCGCAAAGAATCAGACTGACATGGCTGCTACACAGAAGGAGCTGTGTAATTATCTCAAAACTCTTACTGATAAGATGACAGAGAAGACTCAAGAAAAGGGAAAAGAGAAGGAGAAATCCTCAGATGTTGCTGATCCTGAAGTAATCCCAATCCATACAGTGGATGATGATGAAACTGGCAAAGCTGCAGATTCATCAGCAAAGGAACCATCAAATTTCATTACTCGGGAAGACGTGGAGCGCCTTCTGGAGAACCGTGGAAAAGACAAGACATCACATGTCCATCGTCACCAACCTCCTTATCCTGCCGCTACGAAGAGGATTTCCCTTCCAAAAGGTTACATTTCTCCAACTTTCACTCTGTATGACGGAACTGGCAATGCTCGAGAACATGTCTCTCGTTTTCTCGAAGCCTTGGGATAGCATGAACATAACCATGTTGTTCGTCTCAAAGAGTTTTCAAAATCCTTGAAAGTCAGAGCATACACCTGGTACAACAACATCGCACCGGGAACTATCAAGAATTGGGGAGAAATGATCAACGCCTTATACAGGAAGTACTTTTTCGTGTCAGAGCAAGTCACTCTCTCTGATCTTGGAAGAATGTTCCAGAGGGTCAGTGAGAATCCCAATGATTACGTGAAAAGATTTAGAGTCCAGGCCCTGGACTGTCATGACCCAAATCTCACAGAGCAGCAGCTGGTATATTTGTGTATGAACGGCATGCTCCCGGTCTACAGAGCTCTACTGGAGAATCTTCAATTCTATACTTTCTCAGAACTTCACGAAGCCGCGAAGAGATCAGCAACTACTGCACCTGCTCTGTTAGAAAGAGCAAAGTCCACAAAGAATGAGGAATCACGTGACACTCGAGGCAGACGCCTGATCAACAAGCAGTACAACTTGCAATCCTCTACAAACGCTGTTGCAGAAGGGAGCAAGTGCAAGGCTGAATCCCCGAACAAGCATGCTGCAGCTCCTCCAAAGACGCAAAAGAAGGATAAACCAGAGACACGGGCTCCTGGCCAATGCATATATGCTCCTGATGATGCACCTGATTTTCCTCTCCCCATTGGAGAAATGCTCGAACTATTAGACGCCTGGATCCAAGATGGTGCAATCAAATTTCCATATGTCAGGAGAGACCCAACTGAGGAAGACATGGAAAATCCTCGTTACTGCCGATTCCACAGGTTCGTCAATCACCCCACAAGTAGCTGCAAAGTTTTGAAACACATATTCAGAGAAAAGGTTGAGTCAGGAGAACTTACCTTGGAGCCGAAGGAGTACACAGAGATCATCTTCCTGTCAGGACTTTCTATATTTCTGAAGCACCAGTAACGGAAGCAATTCAGTCATTGATAGAGCATGTTTTCGAATTTCTCTATCTATGAAAAGCACAAAGAGGAGACATGTTCCCATATTTGAACCACATAGTTTCTGGGAAACGCCTACTGATTTCAGAAGTAGCTCCTGAACCAT
This sequence comes from Papaver somniferum, assembly GCF_003573695.1. NCBI lineage: Eukaryota > Viridiplantae > Streptophyta > Magnoliopsida > Ranunculales > Papaveraceae > Papaver > Papaver somniferum. The sequence goes on along the minus strand of NC_039366.1, from coordinate 161,693,816 downwards.
CAGCCACCGACAAAGAAATGTATGACTGGGGACTGCTCACCACCGTGCATATTAAAGGAAATGAATTCAAAAGAGCATTTGTTGATGTCGGCACCGCCATCAACATCATCCCTTTGAAAACTCTCAGAGCTGCTGGCATTACTCGACAAGGGGCTACTCATGCTCCCATAGCAATCAGAGACCACGAAGGAATCTCCAGAGATGCATGAGGCTTCATCATTCTCAAAGTCACGGAGAATTTGGTCTGCACTGAGACCAAGTTTTACATAATTCGAGAAGATCCTGTCTATGACATGATCCTTGGAAGAACTTGGATTCATGCTGAAAGGGTAACTTCAAAGCTTTAAACACACTCTGTAGCCGACAAAGACTTCAAGTCAGAAGAAGAAGTAGAGGACACCCCACCGTTTGAGCATCTGGAGGAAGTAAAAACCTTGATGGGACTTATGCAAGAACCTGGGAAAATCCACATACCTTTTTCAAAAGGTTTCAAGCTCAGGCAAGTCTTATTCCTCTTCATGCTCCAATATTACCAACGTTCAAATATGATACTTTGATTCAAGGACTTCTCCCTACAAACTATTTAGCAATTACCAAAAGTTATGAATGGATAACTTCACCTCGCCAATATTATACCCAATGGTTGGGTTCAGAGCTTCTCCAAGTCGGTCATTCTATCAAGAGGTTTATTGCTGAGGACCTGGCTAAGCACGACAGACAGTATGCTGGGTACTCTCCTCTACATGAATGTCCATACGTGCCACAACCATGGAATCAATAAAAGATATTCAAGGCGCGAACTACTAAACCAAACAAATTCAAGGAAGGGGATTTGGTTTTCAAGGCGGCTAAACGAGATCTCCACTCTGCAAGGAGCTCCAATTGGGAAGGACCATTTATGGTTGCTAATTCCATAACTGGAGGATACTACAAATTGATCAACACGGATGGTAGAACCCTGCCAGTAATTCACGAGAATTGGCTTAAGGCGTTTATCTGAAATTATTAGGCATTTGAGGTACTGGGCGTTTGAGCACTCATGGTGTCTGGATTTGGCATTTAGGATTTTCTTTCATTGTATTCCAATCCCTCCAAAATGTTTGCAATACTTGCAATCAGTATTTGAATTCAGCAATTTATCAGAAATTCAATTCACTTTACTTAAAGAAAATCTCTATCAAATCCAAAATCAAAGAAAATTCTCAGTCACAGACTCGACACCTATCAAATAATCAAAAAATAAAATCTCACATCTCTCACATAGTTCAATGTTCTTGATATTATGGAAAGGAAACTAAAGAAAGCCATCAAAGAAAGATTTCTGCTCTTCTTCCTCCTCCAAGACTTTCAAGGCTGCCTTTTCCGCCTCCAGCTTCCTGGTTAGTTCGGAAACTTCATTCATCTTCTTCAACACAGCATCACTGGTAGGGAAGGGAACATCACCCTTTATTGCTTTCCTGATAACTTCAAGTCTTTGACGGAGCCACTTCAGATTGAAGCCAAGATCTTCAGCATTCTTCAAGTTGTACTCCCAATCAAAGAGTACGTCTTGGGTAACAGCATTTCTGGCTGTAATCCGGATATCATTTATAACACGCAAGATGACTTCTGCTTGTCTCGTCAAGAAATAATTGTGTCCTGGATCCTGAGTAACAACAATGTGTCCATACATTTCCCACAGTTCCTTGTACATAGCAGCATATCCGATGGGAACGCTAAATCCTCCAACAAGCTGGTGATATGGGAGTAACTCACCAAATTGAGGATCAAAGGAAATCCCTGCAGTAGGATACTCGTGCACTATCATCTGGTTCTCAACTGGAGCAGCATCGATAATCATAGAGACGATTTCAGAGGAAGTAGCTTCTGCTATTTCGGGTTCGGGTTCCACCGTCTGAGGCACAATTGGAGTTTCTCTACCTCCACACGCATCAACGACCAGCACTTCATCATCTTGAGGCACATATGGAAGTATTGTCATCAACAACTCCTGGATTTCCCAAACCATCATTACTGGATTCATGATTCCCAACTTCGTTGTTAGGCACCTAATGCGAAGATTACATGGGATTAGAATGATTCAAGGGAAAATCCAATACAATCATAAAATTAAGAAGTAAGTGAACTAACATCATCTAAGTTCCTTATCATACATCTAAGATGTACAAGTAGCATCAAAGTCATGAAACACGTTTTCAAAGAAACTCAGCTGAAGAAATTTTACACTGCCCTGTGTTCAATGACGAACTGGGAGCAATTGTGTGGAGTATAGAGTTGGGTTATACCATTCTCTTCGTATGGAAGTCCTCTACAACATGTCAAAATTTCATGGCAATTGGGCGAACGATAGGAGGTGTGATCAAAACATCGGGCAACATACAATCTGAAAAAGTTCTGAAAGTCTCCTGGAAGTTTACTATTTCGTCTTTTTCAGGCCCTAAACGTGCTCAAAACTTAAAAATTCTTTGAAAAGCTTGGAAATTTTCCGGGCTTGAATATGCATATGCAATCATGAAAATCCGACTCCAGATGAAGATTTTACGGCGTTTTTGGTAAAAACTGGGTTCTGAATTTTCTGACGACGAAGTTCGACCAAGTTTTTCGTATATACACATGGATTCTCATTCATTCATTCACAAATCACTTTCATACTTCTATGAAGAGGATGCAGGGTATATACTCACTTTGGGGGTCTCCGAAGTACTCAAGGAATTATGATTGTCCGTATTAACGACAAGGGGCTCATTACTTCTATTTGGCTCCGAATCTTTGGAAGTGCCTTCGTCTATATTCTCAGAGGAAGATCGAACATCAGCACTTTCCATCTCCATGACGACATCCTCCTGGACATATTATCAATAGTAGCATTTTCACATGAAACATTTATGTCTGATGGTAAAGGAAATTACTCACGACGACTTCTTTTCAACGTTCAAATCAGAAGTCGTCTGCCCAGCAGCAGAGAATCGAAGACCGTCAATACTAGACGGAGCAAAGTCCTGTGACCAAATAACAAATATTGGTTTTGAGATCCTGATAATGCGGATGGAAGAAGTCACAGCGGAAAAATATCAACAACTCACCAAAAAGGCGACTGGGGACTTTATGGTGTTGGGCAACAACTTGCAATTCTTGCTCCTGCCTTCTCCACCGTGGGAAATTGCCTCCGCCTCTGAGAAATTCACTTCAATTCGAGGTCTCACAGCACGACCCTCCTGCAAAAGAAATTGATGTGATAATTAAAGACGATTATACGAGTTGTATGAGGAATATGCAAAAGAATACATACTGGTGAACCTCCTGGAGATGTCTTTCGCTTGTCACCACCAGAAATATTCCTTAGTCTGGGACGAGAGGCACTCATCTCAGAAGAAGGAGGATCTTTCACTAAAGGTTGGAGGACGTCACATAATCATTAAGACGCTCAAGCTGCTGATCCCAGAATTCCATGTAGCCTGGAGTCACATACGTAGTTCGATCAGCACAAGGGAACCAATAAGAGCTCCCTTCATCATGTGTGTGATCTAAGCAAGTCTTAAGTTGTTCCACTGATGGTCTTCTCCTTCTGAAGGTTGGAACACATTGGTCCATACCCATCTGACGGGCGGCTCTGTCAATGTTATACTCCTCCACCGAAAAATCTCCATACGTTGCTGATATTAGATGACCGGGAGTGCAACTCAGCATGAAAGATCTTTCGCCATCGCTCAAATCAGCACCAGATTTCAAATACTTACTTTCTCCAGCATTGAAAGTCGTCAATTGAGAAACGTGAGGAGGAACCACCACCCAAGGACGGAAGTTGAACTCAGACTCGTCATCTAATACGTCAATGAAGCGTGTCTTGGACTGAATTTGCTTCGTAGACCAGCGCATAATCCTAGCGTTGTCTTTCTCATGGAAGATACGTCGAGCATCAGCAGAGTTCAGACTTTGTAAGACACTACGGGGAATGGGTGCATAGTTTCCGAAACGCTCCCACATCAGAGCTTGGAGAAACATCGTGTTGGCGTAGCATTCAATCTTCATGAAGCCGTTCGAAACACTGGAGTCTACGACTAAAGAGTCCAGGTTAGAATATAAAGAGCCCAAGAATAAGCTACCTAGCGGAAGTTGTTCACCTTGAGCCAGCTTAATAGCGAAAGGAATTACAAACGGCTTCAACAAGGTACCAGCATCTTCAAACACATCCCTAGACAGCCATAAGCACAAGAAAGCCAATAGACAACATACCGTCGGGTTCATCAAGAGGGACGTCTCGTGGCCACCAATGTGTCAACCAATGAGCGTAACAACCTTTACCAAAAACCTTGTTGATTCTCTCCTCTCATCTCAGCTGTTAAAGTTTTGGAAACTGCTTTCTCTTCCGCTGTCCAAAGTTCTTCAGGAAAGTTACCTGTAATTGGAAGATGCAATAAAGAAACTACATCTTCTAAGGTAATAGTGAACTCTCCCCAGCTGCATATAAACGTGTGAGTTGGGATGCACCACCGAGCAAGGAGAGATACAATACCTCGTGCGTCATGAAAGATATACAAATCTCCAGATGTTTGAACGGCCCTGGTAATTTGTGCTCTATCCAGCATAGCTCTAACACGAGGAAATCCTAGCATGTGTCTAGACCATCCCGAGAACTTCTCTAAGGGGCGTCGAGAAAGCTTGAATTCAATCATTGAAGCCTGGAATAGTCCTCGTTCAAGACAGAACCGAATAGCAGCACGAGGAGTCACCAATTTCTTTTGAGTGACCGTCCTGGGATTGATCAGAAGGCGATATACCGGGGACTTGAGACGATTTTCGGGCTCCGGAACTTCAAAGAATGTGTCATCTATGTTTGGGACATTCTTGACTCCATGTGTTTCGTCTTCCTCACCAATGAAAGTCTCATCCGTGCATGTTTCCTCTATGGAGATATCATCATCTGCACACCTTTCATCTCTGGAAGCATCATTGGCTGGAGAATCAGACATCCTCGCAAAGCTGTTGTGAAATCCACAAAATGTTTCAGTCATCCGCGAATGCAAATTAAAACGCCGGTGTCTACAAAAAAAAATGGTAAATATTGAACTCGTACCTCTTTCAATTTCACTAAAAATAGTGATTGCAATACAAGAGTTAACACACGAAATTAGTTTGTTCCTTGAAACCTGCAGTAACGAACAAAACTTTATTAACCTTCAAAATTGATTTTCTCATAAAATCATATACATAATTTTCATAACGTGGACATTCACACAACTGAACTATGAAATTTACAATAATACATGACTTCATCATAAATAAGTTGTCTAGTTTGAAGGTTACTCAAAACCCATATGATTTTATAAATCAATAATTAATGCAATTTGTTCATATAAATTTTCAGAATTTATCTAATAAGAACAAATCCATGTGAATAAAATATGTCATCATGTTTCACATAAAATATGTCACGGCTACATATATATTAAAAGAAAAAATCTATTTTCCTTTGTATTAGCGTTTTATTAAAAAACGAAGGTTTATCCTAGTTTTGTGAAAGCTCACACCTATTGTGATAAAATACTAATTCTCATGAAAGCTCATAAATAAAGTTTTATGACTGGACACAAATTTACATACATAAAAATATATATGTCTATTTTCCTCGAATGAGCATTATCCTCTAAAACGGGGTTTATTTCGGTTTTGTGAAAGCTCACATCTATTAAGGTAAAATGTTGGTTCACATATACTAAGTTTTATCACTGGACCTAAGTCCACATATATAAAGAAATCTCTCATAAATCAGGGATTTTTATTAGTTTTCAAAACTAACGATCGAACGAACATACGTTTGATAAAACAAGGGTTTTTCTATAAAACTTACATCAACATATACACATGTATAGAATTTTGACATGGTGAAAGCATGAAAAACTCATGAAGTCAGCAAACTCAGAAAGAAAAAAATCGACTCACCTGATGGCGCCGGCCGGAAACTGGCCGGACGATGATTTAATCATTATTTCAGTAAATGATTAAATCAACATTTAATCATTCTTTCACCAACTGGTCCTCAAGAGACTTTGGTATTTTTTCTCATTCGAGCATTTGGGCGTTATATGGTGAACCCGTCATCCCAAGTAGCCGGTCCTATGTGATTTGCAGTAAATCATCATCTCGGTAAAATTAGGATTTTGAATCCAGAACTCTGCAGAAACGTGATTCTGAGCAGATTCGAACACTATGATAATTTTATGTTGATTCCATGATTAACATTCGTATTTATTTTGCTCGACTCAGCAGTCAGTAACTTAAATTAATATTTTATTTGGTCCAGCTACCAACAATTCATCAAAAGAACAATATTTGTTCAAACTAGCAATATTTGCTCGAACTAGCAATATTCGCTCGAACCGGCAATATTTACTCAATTAGCAATATTTGCTCAAATCAAAGAATATTGGTTCAACTATCAATATTCAACAATTTAGCAACACAGTTTTGCTCATCTTAGGTTATGATGATACCTCGTCTCAGCAGACACATTAAATTCATGAGTTTCGAAACATTTGCTAATCATGTTCAACTCAGCAATACATGGACTCATCGTCCTATAAAGTCAGCAACTGCCTCCACAATCACGAGATTTCAATCGTTTTACATGGGGGGATACTAACTAGGGTTTTGGTCTGGTCGTCTACGGCACGTGTGTTCACCCACGATGAGAATGTGAGCAAGTCGTGCAATCAGTTGGAAGAGTCAGCAAAGTAGTGGGTGGAAAGTTAACCAAGTCTCCGCACGATGAGTAATTGGTTTTAACACGATTGCCCCATTTCCCACTCTCTGATTCCAGCAACTGTCACACTTCATGGGATCATGGTGTTTTCAACTACGACATTATAAAATGTCTCTGAATCCTGATTGAAAAGACAGAAGTTTTCGAACACTCGAACAACATTCGCCAAGACGAGCAATTTCTCATTAAAGTTCATACAGACAATCTTTCGTCTACACGAACTCACAGAAATTACTCTCAATTGAGAAAAATTCAATCATTCAGAGCATTTTCACGCTGAATTCACAACACATCTACAATCTCAGATCACCATTGATCTCACGTATTTCTCAGCTTCCCTCCTACAGATCAACCCATCCTCTCTTGTGACCGAATTGACTCTGGAATGGCCATTGTTCTTGGTTTAGGCCGGGGTCTTACAGATTGATCTCTCGAACTTAAAGCACTCCCTTCTTGTAGTGCATCTGTGTAAGGTTCACATTTCGCTCGGTTCAAGGAGTCTCCACACGGTCGACTCTTCAATTCCGTAAAAGCCAGCAAATCGTTTTTCCCCACTCACAACTGGTAACTGAGCCATTTGGTGACTGAGCCATCGATCCCTGAGCGGATCGTTTGCTTCCACCATCTTAGAAGTCCCCAGTCATCCCTTGTCGTGTGATAACTGGTAACTGAGCCGTCTGGTAACTGAGTTGTTGATCCCTAAGCGGATCGTTTGTTTCTGCCATATTGAGCTTGGAATTGAAAGATAAAATTGAAAATTGGAAATTGATATTGCAATCAAGAGATTGATCTCCCACTGTGGTCGCCAATTGTTTGAGGGTGAAAACCGTTTCTGCTGATTTCGGTAATTTCGTGTGAGTGCGGGTGAGAAACAAATCTAAACCCAAAATAATGTACTGCACGGGAGTACTTTTGATTCGAGAGATCAATCTGTACAATCCTGGCCTAAACCAAGAAATGGATGTTCCAGGCTTGCTTCAGTCACAAAGTGAAGGAGAAGGGTTGGTCTTAGGGAGGGAAGCCAAGAAAGTGTTGAGGCCAAAATAGTTGATTCTGGAAGTGTGGGTGTTTTGCGACTTGTATCCGAAAGTTGAACTGGCTAGCTGAATGGAAAGATACCAGGTGATTTCTGGATGTGTATTGTTCTCCTGACCAAAAACTTTGTTTGGTGGAAATAGGTGAAACCTATTTATACAAGTCGTAATAAAACGTACCCTGGCCTCGTAAGAAGTGGAAGCGGTTGAGTGGTGGAAAAGTGGTAACGGGTAATGCCTTGAATTGATGTTTCCATAATGAAGATGCGTTTCACCACTTATTTCTTGTCATTACTAACCACCTCACACTTATGACACTTACTTGTAACGGGCGTATTGCACGCCGCACGCTGTAAACCACCAGACCAATACCCTGATGAGCATCCCCCAGTTTGTGACATGTTTTGATGTCTCGAGTGTTTTCATTGGAAAACGTGTAGCATGTTGCTATGTGCGGCAAGTTAAGATAGAGAAGCTTGCCAGTTCAGTGACGACCTTCGACGGCCGAGATTTTGCATCTCAAGAGGAATGGTAGCTGTTGATCGTGGCTACCTTCCGTTTGGAGGCCAGTGGTGTGGCCGTGGTGCTGGCATGGCTTGCGCATGCCTTTGGCGTGGCCAAATTAGGGTTTGACACAAACCATGAAATTTGGCATTGCGGCCAAAAGTTGCCACACGCTTGGTGGCGAACTTGTACGGCTGAGATTTGCACCTCAGGAGAAAGGGTAGCCATTGATTATGGCTACCTTCCGTTAGTGGCCAAAGGCGTGATAGCGTGGCTGGCATGCGCGTCTGGTAAGCGCGTATGGCATGCGCGTTTGGCAAGCGCGTCTGGCGAGCGCGTCTGGCAAGCGCGTGCAGCATGCTGGCGTTTTTGGGGAAGCTAGCGCGTTTTTGGGAAGCTGGCGTGTTTTAGGAAGCCAACTTAGTATGGCGACCTTTTTGAGGTCGTGGAAAGTTTTGGAGCAACCCGATTGGTTGACGGGAAATGGGCCAGCATGCTAGGGCGTGGCCATACTTCCAACTCGCGGTGGCAGATTTGAAGCGACCTGATTGGTCGACGGAAAGAGGGCCGACATGCTAGGGCGGCCGCACTTTTAGCGCGTTGTGGCGGATTCGGTTTCCTAGCTTGTTTAAGCATGGTTTCAACCAATGGGATCCAGTATACTGCGCGGGGCGCGAAACCCTAATTTGAAAATTAGTTGGATTTACGAGTTCTTTGCGAGTTATCACAATGATTAGCTGGATTTTGTATGTTACCACACAAAATCTTTATCTACAGAATGCAGTATGCTTTCTGTCTGAGCATTTCGTGCAATGGCCTTAACTTTGGTACTTGGAGGTTCATGCTACTCCGCTGTGAGTGAACATAAATCCGTCATGCCATACCAATTTAGGGTTCTGCTGGGTAACATAACACATGAAAGTACTCAGTGAGTCTCGTATTAGCGAGGTGCCGAAATTTACAGAGTGTTATGGATAAAAGTATATTGAGCGGCTCAATAAATATGTCGGTGGAGAGGTTAGTACTCGCAACACCGTTTCCTTGCAGAGTGACGTCACATCTGATGTAAGGTTTTATAATTTTAACCCTAAGCTAAAAACCACCATCAACACCTTCTTCTGTTCGAACTATGGAAACTCCCTTCGTATAAAAGGGGTATCGACCCTCTCATTTTTTTTGTTGCTCATCCGGCTTCGTGCTTTCGTCTGCAGCAGCCGGCTCAATCACGAGCGTTCCGATTATCCGCGTCAAGGTAAGTACATCTTGTTCTTTCTTCTTTTTGCAAGTATGAACTTTAGTTGTACGTATAACTTCCACGGCTTTGAAATTTCATCCAATCCTGAGGAAACTCCTGAAGATATTTCTGCTGCTAAGCCAGGAGGCATTAATGATTCCAAGGACATGACAAATATGGATGATGACTTCTTTGAAGTGTCCTATACGACTGTTAGGACTCATCCTAATCACGTGATGCTTCTTCTTTCTGGACCAGAGGGTGTAGAAGTTATACCATCGATCTTCTCTGGAATGTGTAATAAGGTCCTGTCTCCAGAAAAATGAGTATCTAGCTTCTCCAGTGGATTTCAAAATTTTCCAAACTCCATTTCGCTCGATTTCAAGAGGCCTTGACTTTAAGTTGTTTGGTGTCTGGACTGCTGAGTCGTAATTAAAATGTTCTTTAAACTCCTGAGCATTGACTGGAACGAAATTTTACTTATTTTGACTCTTTATCTCATAGGAATATTCTTGCACTTCTGATTGCCATGATGATATGATTGGAATACTTGTATGGGCAAAATCTTCCGAAGTCATCGGGTGAAGTAGATTAGATGAGAGGCGTTCCGTTACCGACGTGCTGCTATCAAGTCTTCAAGGATTTCGTTCCAAGCGACACCCTTTGAACTATCTTCTGAATCTCGGATTGTTGTATAAAATGGGATACAATGAGCAGTACCCAGTTACACTTTAGATCCAATGACATGGTCGGATGCGTGAAGATATCTCAGCGGTGTACCTTTGGAGGGATAGGAATCCTCATCAAATTTGTGGCGCTGGTTGTCTATCTTCTATGAGCTTGAGAGATTTTAGACAATGAGAGGATCTTATGCAAACTTTCAATACCCCAAGTATGATTCACGTGATTCTTCGTATGCAGTTGTGATTCATGCAACAGTCAATGCGGAATTTCTTGTTTGTTGAAGAGTCTCGGATTGTTCACAGGAACTGTAGTTCAGTTTTACTATTGATCATCAGGCGGGTCCCTTGATAGTAACTTCTGCAACTGAGGTGCGTCGTATTTGGCTTTGCTCAAGGGTGATACGACCATAGGTATCTCTGGATCTTCCTTTGGTGTCTTTGATGCACGTGTATGGCTTCGACTTGAGAAACTATTGCGGCTCGTAAAGCTTTGACAGTGATGATGCTGAAATCAGAAATAACCTCGTTGAGGGTCGTGAAGGCATCCAGTGCTGTTAGTCCCCAGGTGTAATTATCATGAGCCTATTTTCTCCTAGAAGATGTACTTCCATTGTATTTGATGGTAAGGTGGTTGACGAATTAACGAAAGCGACAATCTTTTGGATCCGTCATTTGTTGATCAATTGGCGGGAGTCGCACTTCATAGACCTGTATTGTATCCAAACATCTGGAATCCCATGCACCCCTTCCAAAGGAAATTGGAAATCTCGAAACACCAAATCCGACTTTGTCGACTGATGTGGTTGTTGATGCGCAGCTTCCTGCAGACCTTGGGTAGGAGGTACTGAGTTCTGAGTAGGTGATGTGGTAGACATTATTTGGTTGGTTTGTGTGGCTTGCTGAGGCATAACTTTCCTCTTTGATTTTTCATTGATAACAACGCTTATGAATGGCTGAGCCAAATACTGCTTGTTGGTCAGGCGCCTTCCAAACAGGGAGGTGATGATATCCTTACGCTACATCTTTAAAGAGTGGTGAACTTGTCAAGGTTACGACTTCTTGGTTGACCGTCTCTTCTGAGTTGAAGAGGTCCTTGACAGTGAAGGGATTTCGTGTTGAGCCTCAGTCCCCAAGTGTGGTTTACGTGGTTCTGTCTTGTATGGTCGGTGGGCTGACCATGATAAAGATATCGCCATCTTGCCTCTGTACTGGTGACTCTATTACTTCCTCCATGGGAAACTAAAATATGCACAAGTTCGGGTTACCTTTGTCCGTAGTGGTTTTTGCTATGATGAAGCTCTGGCTGGTATCAACAAACGAGCATCAACGGTTCTTGGCAGCAACTGTGATCGGAAGAGACTGCGTTTTCGTGGGAACAAAACAGGTTGGATGGAGCTTGGATAGATACGGCCACGATCCTTGACAGGGAGGATTGGTGACTACGGGCACAAATCTTGGCAGGGACGAGTGGTGGTTACGGCCATGGATCTTGGAGGGGGGGAGTGATGGTGGCTACGGCCACGAATCTTGGAAGGAAGGAGCGACAGCTACGAGCACGAACCTTGGACGACCACGGCCATGAACATTGACGAGATTTGATCTATCGTTATGGCCCAAAGGAAGTGTTTTTTACTTTCATATAACTCAGGTACGTGAGTTTATTTCTCCTTCTATTCTTTCCCCTCTTTTATTCTCGGTGAAGCAGTTCCCCCTGATTCCCTGCGTGCGGAAGCTCTCCTATTGTCGCTTGCCTGATTGTAAGTGTGACCTTGGTGTATTGACTTGATGAAAATTTCAGATTTTTGTCTTCTTGCCAGAACGACCACAAAATCTTCATCTGATGTAGATTTTCAGATGTCACATAGTCGAGAGTTTCGGCTATCATTTATAGCTCATTCATTAGATTAACGTGCCCATTTAGTATGTTGTAGAATACTTCTATACAAATCGTTTGGTATATACGCACCCCCAGATTCTTCACCAATTAGTGCCAGCTTCAGTTCTTCCAGAGGGAAGTGTAAAAAAGTTTCGTTGGTGACGTTGCTGATGAGGTGTCTCTATTTGTAAGTTATCTCTTGATGTGTTAGCACAAGCAGTAGGCTTTTCAGACAACAAAATACACGTCTGTAGATTTCTCTTTGAACTTCAGATTCGACCACTGAATTGTACCCATCTCCTATTTCATCACAGATTCATAAGAACTCCAGTTTCAACTCCTCTTGAACCCTGTAAACAACCACACATATTCGATCAAAGCAGCATCATATTTCAGCTGAAATTGAGCTCAGAACTTCCATCAATTCAGCCTGCAATTCGAGCTACACCCTTCTTTGTTCTTGTCAGCAGAAACTACTTAGACTCCTCCTCTTAATCGTCAGCATCATCTCTCTTGTCTTGATTGTGTTGGCTACACAGCAAACAAACCAAACTTCATATATTTAACCTCTCATTCCTAGCTTGCCTGAACTGCTCTGGATTCCTGTTTCGATTTTCATTTCTTTTCTTGGCTGGTTCTGAACGGAACTGTTGATCTCTATTGACCCATCTCGATCTCCGGCAAACAGCATGACGAAATGTTGTGTCTCCTGGCTTGAAATGATGAAGGATTCGATCCCCTTCTTTGCTTGTAATAAGACCTAATTTTTCTCTTCTTCATTTGCACATGTGCGGTGCCTTGGCGGTGAAATCCAATCCTTCAGCTGGTACAAGTGAGCCCCTACAGTGCTAAGCCTATGACTGCCTTCAAACAAGCATGTACAGTCCACCTAGCTCGTGACTCAATTGGAATGAGTTCAGAGTTCATCTCCTGGTTCCCTGCCGCCAAGTCTCCAGTTTTTGGCATGTGGCGCTTTTGCTCTTCTTTGAATTCTCTTACTTCTCAGATTCACTTCTTCTCTTCAATCTCTCTTCATCACTAAAGTTGCCATGCTCTTCAGACATAAGAATTTGCATCACTAAATCCGGCATGCTTTTCAGACAGAGATGAAGAAATAAAAGTAAATAATGAGAAATAATCTGCCTTGCCCTTTTATGCGACGTTTCTTCTTCTTTTGTTCCAAATGACTCCAAAGTACCTAAAAATCAAAAGCAAACATAAGATACATGATTTACAAGAAAACTTAGCAAAAGAAAGCATAAACAATATATAAATATTAAGGTGTTTTAGACACCTATCAAATTCCTCCACACTTAGACTTTGCTAGTCCTCGAGCAAATCAAACAAAATAATTCTAAAAGATACATACAACTCCGTCTCGTCGAGATTACGGTTAATTTTAGTGAATGTAACAAGCCTTTGAACCCCTAGGTGTCCCTAGTGGACGAGTTTTAGTCTCGTGAAGGTTTACAAGAGGTGTACACACAAAACCTTTTACTCTAAATTCCAACTACCTGTGAAGAGTCTATGAATGAATCCAAAATGACTACAGGAGGAGGTACCTTGATGCGATTCCAAATTAATATATAAGTAAATAAAGCTCTACTCAGAAAGTCGAACAAACCACAATACTCGGAATATAACTAACCACAATCACACATGAATAAATTAAGAAGATGGATATAGAGGTAGATGTTTGCGAATTTTTACAAGTGATCGGTGTTTCCCATATTTGTCTGAAGGTCACCGCCAAGATGGACCTATGAATCCTAATGGATTGAGATACTGGTCTGAATTCTAATATCAACTCAGCTGGCATATACAAGGGAACCAGTAGTCGATAATCCTAATTCTAGATCAACTCGACTGGCATATACAAGGGGAACCAGCGGTCGATTTATTAATTGAACAATAATAAAAAAAAAAAATCTTTTTTTTTTCATTTTTTTCCTTTTTTTTTTGATTTGACAACATGATTAGATCTTTTGGATCCAAGCGCATGCTTCTTGTCAGCAGATTACATGGTAATTCCCATGGATCCTGCGTTCCACGCTTGTTTAGGCGACGAAGACAGGGAGAACACACACATATTGCATCAAAGTGTCAATATTTTTTTCTTTTTTTTTGTATATACACTCCGGTTGGTCTAATTGGTCTGGTCTCTTTTTTTCCTAGTAACTCAACCACTCTATTTCATCCTAACAGTAATAACAATTCGATGTTAGTGACCCGCCAAATCACTTAGAGAAACAAAAAGATTGCAAAAATAAAAACAGAAGGTGATATGGTGACATTCAGAGATATGGTAACAACTATCATGTTATTTGTAATTCCTGAGCTATGTACTTTTAGTTAATGGGTTCCTCAACTCCTGCAATCAAGATGGTTCCATCCACTTATATTGGTAGTATCATCCTAAAGGAACAAGTTTCTAGATTTCGGAGTTTATAAAGCAATTTTTTTTCTTTTTTATATTTTTCTATTTTTTTTACTAAAGGCATAAAACTACAAACATATAAATGCTCCCCCACACTTAAACTTTACATTGGCCTCAATGTAAAATTTAGTCATTCAAAGTAAAGTTCAAGGTGGGAAATTCCGCAAATGATATGCAAAAACAAAGATAAAATGCTGAAAAATAAAAAGATAAAGATAAAGATACAAAACCCGTGGGTTTCCTCCCACTTAGCGCTTGGTTTAAAGTCGTCAGCCCGACTTTCATCTCCTTTGCATTCTTAGCCAGTGTCAGTTTCCTCCACGACAAAAAATGAGTACACGTCACTTGGGTATCTCATCACCTCAAAGATGTTGAAGCGAACGACCTCTCCATCAAATTCGATTGTCAAGGTACCTTCAAATACATCTATCTTTGTTCTATCGGTTCTCATAAATGGTTTACCCAACAACAAAGGTGTAGACGAGGATGAGTTCTCATCACTCATATCAAGAACATAGAAGTCGATAGGAAATATAAGCTCATTAACCTGCACCAAAACATTTTCCACAACCCCTTTCGGGTAGACATTAGATCTATCTGCAAGTTGAATAACTATGCTGGTACTTTTGAGAGGACCAAGATTTAAAGATTCATAAATTGAAGCAGGCGTAACACTAATAGATGCTCCTAAATCTAGCAAAGTTTTTGTAAAACTTGTTTTACCAATTGTCCAAGGTATAGTAAAACTGCCCGGGTCTTTCAATTTAGGTGGGAGTTTCTTTTGAAGATATGCCGAAGCACTCTCCCCCACTTACATTACCTCATTACCGGTCAATTTGTGCTTGTTAGTGCACAATTCCTTTAAGAACTTTGCATAACGAGCAACCTGCCTTATCGCCTCAATTAATGGAATGTTCACTTCGATCTTCTTGAAGATGTCCCATATCTCTCTGTCCAACGTCTCCTTCTTTGACTTTGCAAACCTGCTAGGAAAAGGTGGAGGAGTAACATAAGTAGAAATAAGAGGTTTAGAGTCAGAATGTGTTATCGAATCATCCTTTTTAGGGACTGCTTCATCCACTTCTTTCTCTAAATCACGTTCATGGGACTCCGGTAATGCTTCCGGTTTCTCTATTTGCTTTCCACTTTGTAGTTCAACAACACTAACATTATCCCTATGATTCAATGGTTGCGAGGGAATTTTTCCAGCTGCTTGTGCTTCCAATTTGCTCACGATATTAGCTAGTTGATCCATTTGTGTTTGGATGTCCTTCATATCCATCTTTTCCTTTTGCTTATCTTGCGCCATTGTGTTGAGAATGAGATTCAACTTGTCATCTATACTCATGCCTTGAGCTTCTTGTTGCGGCCTTTGCAAGAATTGATACCCACCTTGTTGATTGAAAGAAGGATTAGAGACCTAAGCTTGCTTGTTGGCGTAGCTGAAATTAGGATGATCTCGCCAACCCGGATTATATGGGCTGGAATAAGGATCATATCTTGGCCGTTGTTGCTTTTGGTACATTGCACTAGCTTGCTCAACTTCTTCGGTGTATGATGGTATTACAGCCGCTGCTATTTGTTGCATCATCCTCTCCATGTTTCCCATTCTATGTTCCAAATGTGAAGAATCAGCAACTTCATTCACTTTCCTTACCACGGGTTCACCTCGAGTGTAGAATTGTTGAGTGTTCGCATCCATATTCTCCAAAAAACTTGTAGCTTCCGCAATGGTTTTGTTGGTAAGTGCACCACCACTTGCGGCATCAATCAAATTTCTATCATTAGAAAGCAACCCCTCGTAGAAGTATTGAATAATGAGTTGATCGCTAATTTGATGGTGTGGACAGCTAGCTAAAAGCTTCTTGTAGCGCTCACAATACTCATAGAGAGTTTCTCTGGGTACTTGCCTAATACCACATATCTCCTTGCGAATCACTGCTGCTTTTGATGCTGGAAAATACTTCTCAAGGAACAACTTCTTCATTCCATTCCATGTGGTTACACTTCCAGAGGGTAAGTAAAAGAACCACTCTCCTGCAGAATCTATAAGGGAGAAAGGAAACATTGTCATCATAGCCATATCAGCATCTGCGGTTGCTTGCTTCAAACTAGTCACAACATGATGAAATTGTTGCAAGTGACGATTAGGATCTTCTCCCGCTAAACCTCTGAATTTTGGCAGCAAGTTAATCAATTGCGGCTTCAACTCAATGGTTCCATTCAGCTGAATACGTAAAGGCTGTTGGTCAAGGTTTGTAGAAGTGAGCTCCTTGAGTGTTCTTAGATCAGGTGGTCGACCTCCCATTGTGTTGTCTTCCTCTTTGTTCCAGTCCGAGAATTCACTTGGTGTAGAACTAGGAGGAAGTGGAGTGTTCACTGAAATCTTTTAGTTGAGTAACCGAACGAAGACGTATACCAATAGGACTAGGCTTGCCTTTTCCAAGCATTCACCAAAGAAATAGTACCTGAAATAAGATTCTCAAAGATTGAATAAGTAAACTGAAATTGAAAATAAAAGCAAAAGTAACAACTAAGAATAAAAATAACAACTAAACCTGCCACTGCCTCCCCGACAGCTCAGAACTTCCATCAATTCAGCCTGCAATTCGAGCTACACCCTTCTTTGTTCTTGTCAGAAGAAACTACTTCGACTCCTCCTCTTAATCGTCAGCATCAGCTCTCCTGTGTTGATTGTGTTGGCTACACAGCAAACAGACCAAACTTCATACATTTAATCTCCCATTCCTAGCTTGCCTGAACTGCTCTGGATTCCTATTTCGATTCTCATTTCTTTTCTTGGCTGGTTCTGAACCGAATTGTTGATCTCTATTGACCCATCTCGATCCCCGGCAAACAACATGACGAAATGATGTGTCTCCTGGCCTGAAGTGATGAAGTATTCGATCCCCTTCTTTGCTTGTAATAAGACCTAATTTATCACTTCTTCATCTGCACATGTGCGGTTCCTTGTGATATGTGTCTAATAATGCATATTTGTAGATCATTTTAGGGACATTTATTGTGTCCCAAGTGCTTAAATGCTTCATCTTATGAAAAATCTTGTATTTTGCGCATATGTCTGTTAAAGGGTAATTTTGTCGGAATAATCTCATTTTGCACTATGATATAGGTGGTTGATTAAATGGTGAATAAGGGAGCAGCGGTGTGATTCAGAGGGAGTGACCATGAAGGACCTGATGGCGCAACAAATGAGTCAAATTCTGGTGGTGGGTTGAGTTCAACGTGGTGCTTCAGTTCAGAAAATAGCCAAAGGTAAACACCTAGGCTACGTGTGTATGTACAACATCCAAGTATCCCCTGTTTTCACTCCCCCTTATCCGTCTCCGTTTGTCTTTTCCAAAACCTAACTCTCTACCCCAATTTCATCGACAACCATCTCCCTCTCCCTGTCAGTTTTCAGTACTCAACATCGACCACTCTCTGCCACCTTCTCTTTCTATCTGTCAAGCCCATACCTCCATCTCCATCTTTCCTCAGTCGGATTAGATGTTCAGTTTCTATCTCTTAGATTGGTGTACTCGTTTCAACCTAGCCCGAGGCTATGAATGTTCAAGAATTAGACGACTAATTGGTTCTCAGGAGTGACTGAATTGACAAGCTCCATCTGAAATTGATGTTCCTTTAAACACGAACACATGCAGCAGGGTTTGTCAAATTAGGTCTGAGTACTATCTCCTTTCAATCACCGACAACATCAGACACTCATTGAAGATAATTAGGCGGCTGTGCAGTGGTGAGTTCAAGAAACATCAAATCCCTAATTTTATCATTGTACTTTATTGAAAATGGGATTGAAAATTCTGAGCAGTATTGTATAAATTGGGAGAGGATTGTAAGGCAGAGACTAAGCCCGGAGTAGCCGGTGCAAGTTGATGTAGTAATTTATAGGTTTATTTTCAGTTCTATGTTTGTGATGTTCTAAACTCTCTGCTAGGGCAGAGATGAAACTTCCTTTAATAATTAGAAATCCTCTTGTTTGATGTTACTTACTCTTCTCCATGGAATTTTATTGAAAAGCATGATTTGATTTCTGAATACTAGCAAATTACTTTCACCCTGTATGTCAAGCATCCATGGTAGTTAGAATAATCCTTTGGTTTGTATTCAAGCTTATGTTAACTGATTTAGTTCAATTTTATGATTATCTATGCCTTAATCAGATAGGTAATTCTAGGGATTGACATGGTTTGCTGAGATCAATTCATCATATTTGTGCAAGTGATTATATCACATCTTCAAGATAGTTTGAGGCTAGAACTTCTATAGCTCCTTGATTGAAGGCAGAGCTAGTATATCAAATTAGAGATTTCTATGCGTTTAGGAGGTGGATTCGAAGCCCTAATATCCTAGTTATCTGCCTATTTAGAGTACTCTTTGCTTTTGCATTTGTTTATTGTTTTAAAACTCTGTTACTTATCTTGTCGTATCGACACACAACAAACTCCCTTTTGTTACTTCTCTCGTTTGAATTAGTATAGAAAGACCTTAGAATCAACTCTACATCGCTCTAGTCTCTGTGGGATCGACCTGTATTTGCTCTGTCTACTATAGACGATGTGCACTTGCAGTTATCATTGTAGGCTTGTTTACAGACCTACCAAGTTTTTGACACCGTTGCCGGGAAGTTGGCAAACGGTGTAGTTAAATTGATAGGTTCTGTTATACTAGTTTGTAGTAAATATTGCATATTTGTGTGCATTTGTTTAGTTTTTCTTGTTTTTGTTTCTATTCCATTCATATCATTATCATTTGCGTATGTAATATAAAGTTTGTGCGTCCTGTAGTACTTTGATTTTGCATTTCAGTTCATATAGTTAGTAATCCATGATCTTGTTAAGTTTGCTGATATAACATTGCATTGCATTTTGTTTTGTATTGTCAATAGTATTAGCTTTGGAATTTCTGTCCCTTTTTGTTTATCTTTTATACTTGCTTAGTTTTTCTGTTCATCTCACTGTGTTAGTTAAGCATGTGGTAGATTTTTACAGTCTGTAGCACTTAGTAATTTAGTTTGTTTTATATAATCCATGTTCTGTATAGCTTTTTGATTTTGGTATAACTCGCATCTTGCCTGTTTGTTTTCATTTCATAGGGTCCAATTTAGTGATTTGTAGGGTCTTGGTTGTTTTATAAATGCTTCATTTTTTGTTCGATACTATTAGAGTTAGTGCTAGTCGGACTTAATCTTAGTTTTTGTCAGTATTTGTGTATAGTTCAGTAGCTTTGTTAAAGAAATCAATTGCATATACTTTTCATTCTCTTTATTCTGTTTTAGTTTTTTTTCTTAATTGCTGATTTTGTTTAGTGTGTTTTCACTGTTTCATTTTATTAGTACTAATTTTTTTTTCTTTCTTGTTTTTAAGTCTTTGTTCAGTAGCTTTTAATTATTTCATTTTCTGTATACATAGTGCATGTAATTAATCTTCCTTTCCCATTTATAGCTTGTATGTGGCATAACCATTGTTATAGTTAGCTGTAGTTCAATCAGTTTATATATACATAAATGATAGCTTAGCTTTTTATAGTCATGTTAGTAAAAAAAAATTAGTTCAAAGTTCTGTTCGCTTAATAGTTCCCATTGTCTTTCTGTAATATATACTCTTTCATTTTCTGTTGGTAGTAATAGGTTAATGTACGTTCTTTTATGCTTTATATGTACATATCTCTCGGTGCTTAATCCTTCTTCTTAAGCTTACCAGGTGCTTGCAAAGGCTGTTGTACAAGCCAAAAGAAAAGGAGAAAACGGAAAGGAGAGGATCGGATCCGGTTGTCGTGTCTACTCTCGGTTTTGTACCGACGGTAATTATTATTATTTTCATTTTTATTTTTATTTTTTTGAACAAGCATCAGAATGAGGCTTTTATGATAAATGATTGTCGTGTGTGCCTGCTAAGTTAATTTCCTCTCCTTGTATATTTTAATCCCTGCAATTTATGGTGCTTTTGTGCATATTTCCATAATTTAAATTCTCATTCTCATGAGCATTTCTTGCTTGGTTATATGTTGTCAGACTTCATTGCATCTTATAATCATTAAAAATTGTATTCTCTATTTAAGATTGATAAGTTGCCCAGTGAAAATTCCATTTTAGCTGTTGATATACCTGTCCGGGTAGAATTAATGGCTGATGTGATGAATAGACCCCATACTCTCCAGGAGTATATGTATCCCACAAGAATAAGTCAGTTGTCATGCATTGTCTTGCCCCAGACTGATGGCCCATTTGAATTGAGTGCGGATATGATACAAATGCTTCCGATATATCGAGGAGTTGAATCTGAAAACCCCTATCATCACGTAAGAGAGTTTGAACAAATTTGTCGGATTATGTAATTTGAAAATATGTCTGAGGACTCTCTAAAGTTGCGTTTGTTTACGTTTTCGTTAAAAGAAAGTGTTAAATCATGGTTTTACAGTCTGAGACCACAGTCAATAACCACTTGGGACCAACTTACAACAATATTTTTCAAAAAGTTCTTTCCATATCATAGGACCATCAACATTCGTCAAAGTATTAATTGTTTTGTCCAGTTACATGGAGAGACACTATTTCATTAATTTGAACGGTTTAATGATTCGTTGTTTGAGTGTCCCCACCATGGTTTTGAGAAGTGGAGACTGGTCGCCATTCTTTATGAAGGATTAGACTTTAATTCTCGAGTCTTGGTTGAGTTTATGTGTAATGGTGAGTTCATTGATAAAACTGTGGACGATGCATGATCATTTCTAGCTGAACTTGCAGAGAAAACCCATCAATGGGAATCCATAGGAGAAGCTAGAACAGTGTCACGTGATATGGGTAAACTCTATGATCTAGAGTCTGATTTTGACTTTGATACAAACATTAAATGCATGACTAAGAGAGTCGAAACTCTAGAAAGATGCGCAAATGAAAATATTCTTGTCCCTAACTCATGCACCCCAACTGAAATCCATGCTTGTACTTTGTGTCATTGCTTAGGCCATCTTGTTGAGAACTGCTCTGTTTTGCATGACTTTAGGCAGTCTAGAACACATCATATTGCTGGCTTCTATCAAATGCAAGAGAATCATCCCTACTCGCAGACTTGCAATATCAATCCCTGTTACAATGATACTGATAATGAATTAAAATTTGAGAACAGTGTGTCTAGTCCTACTCATATAGCTGATATTGAACATAAATATAATCTAGAGGTAAACGAGTGGACTGAGGACCCCAAAGATGTTAATAGGGAAGAGTATGCATGTTACTCTGATGATGATATGATGTTAGAAGAGCCAGTTCTTTTTGAAGATCCAATTTTGGAGTCATGTGACTCTGAAATGCTAGACCATAGTGTAGAGACCTCCATTGATAATGTTTCTTCTAATGTTGATATTCGTCACAATCAATATCTGAATGATTTTGGTGTTAATTTTGGGTTTGTGCAATTGTTTTGTGAAAGTGAGCATGCTACACAAGTTGTTTGTGACTTAGGGAATGCTGAATTTTCTATCGACACCAATGATCGTATGCATGAAAATATCTTTGATGTTTCTGATTCCCTGCCTAGGTCACAACATGATGTTTCTTCTGATATTCCTATGCATGAGACTAAATTTTTGGATGATGATGATACTGAATTGGGGTTTGATCATTTGTTCTATGAATGTGAGCATGCTGCAGTATTTCTAGATGACTTAGGAGATGTTGATTCGGCTGATAATAATTGTATTAATGGTCTTATACATGAAAACAACTTAGATGTGCATGTTTTCCCTCCTATGTCACAAACTGGTAATCTTGCACCCAACCTAGATTTGGTTTGTAACAAAATTATAAAACCAATTTTTCTGAGAATACCTAATCTAGGACTAGAACTGTGTGCTTCTCAAGTTCTTTTGGACCATTTTGCATCTAAATATAACATATTTAAGGAGACACAGTTGGAATGTGTGTCACTGCCCGTTCCTAACATAGTTCACTTTTAACTAGACCTTGTGAATGATGTACCCTTGCAGTTGCGAGATTTTGTGTCCAAAAGCATATATGTAGAAAATTTCTGGTTTAGGGGTAACTCGTGTACATCTGCAGTTGCACTCTCATGTTGTGCATGTGTAAGACTGTCAATATCTCTGTATATCTTCTTTTGGGTTGATCCTCAACTCTTTAGATTGTTGATCTATGGTGAATCTTTCTTGTATTTTGCTCTGAGTCAGTTTGAGCCTTTGTACTTTGTATCCCTTTTTGGTTACTATTGTGGTACATATGTTTTGTGCTAATCCAATACTACACTCAGCTGATCTCTGATTGGATTACAACAGCTAATAAAAAAGTTCTTACTTGGGACGGTCATCGAAATCCGGTAATCTCTTTCCTTTTTCTCCACTTAGCATGATTCTCATGGTATGTTGCAGTTATAATTCTGTTTATCTTTTGAAACATCGAGGACAATTTTTAGTTTATGTTTGGGGGTGAAGAGTAGATACCATATGACTGCCACTGTGCTATATTTCGAAACTGAACTCTGCCATATAAAACAAAAAAAAATTGAAAAATTGAAAAATGGAGCTCATTTACCTTGATTGGTGATATCTGTGCATGTATGATATCTTAGGGTTCTTAGTCTAGATGATGAGGCACCCCTGATTCTAGCACAATTCACATTGTGATATAGAAAATTTGCACATGCACGATCTACCAAGCTTGTATAGCGTCGGTGTTTCATAGGTTAAGTAGGCTGCCAATCATCTAGAATACTGAATGAGACTTGACTATCTTGTTCTTTGGTTGGCTGGGATAGAAGTTGGAGGATACGTTAAGAAAAGCAACCATTGAATTTGACCGGGTGCATCGAAAAGGGCTGCCTCTTGCTAAAATTGTCATGTAATCTATTTTTTGTGTAAAGTTTGTTGTGTATTGTGTATGTATCTTTCATTATTCCAGAATCAGTGAAAATCAGTTGAGAAAGAAAAATTTTAAGAAAAAGAAGAAAAAAAAAAAAAGAAGAAAAAAAAAATCATAAAAGAAAAGAAAAGAAAAAGTATCCATTATCTGTTGTTATGTCTATTTCAATAAAAAGGTTAATGTTTCTCTCTTGCCTCAAAATGAGAGAGTAGTCAATGTAAATATGCAGTCAATGTTCTTGGTTGTTATATGTTGTAAATAGTCTTGTAATAAGTAAGGAGGGTGTAGCCATCGATGTACAACGCGGGTAAGCTGAAATATCACCAACTCATCAGGTGAACATTCACAATTCTCGTAAATCCGGACAACTAGCTTGTCTTTGAATTCAGTTCTTAGCCTAAAAACTATCTCTTAGTAATTAGCAGTCATAACTTCCTAGAGTAAATCATTATCTATGCATGTCTAAGGAAGATACACTTTACACTCTTATCACTTGTCCTTAGTTGTTTCAGTGCTAGAATTGTGCCTTTGAAAGCTAGATTGACATATCCAATTGTTGTGAGCTAAAACTGAAATGCAAGTATCACTTTCATGGAATCTGAGCTTATATTTTTTTCCTAGAACTTTGTGGGTATGTTCTAAGCAAACCCTCACGAGACTTCAACTCGTCCACTAGGGACACTTAGTGGTTTAAAAGGCTTATTGCATTCGCTAAATGCAATCAAGAGACCAGCGACAGTGGTATAGGTAGGATTTCTTTAGTTTTTTTTTTTTACTCGCGGACAAGCAAAATTCAGGTTTGAGGGTGTGATACGTGTCTCATAATGCATATTTGTAGATCATTTTAGAGACATTTATTGTGACAAATCTTGTACTTTGCGCATATGTCTGTTAAAGGGTAATTTTGTCGGAATAATCTCATTTTGCATTATGTTATAGGTGGTTGATTAAATGGTGAATAAGGGAGCAGCGGTGTGATTCAGAGGGAGTGACCATGAAGGACCTGATGGCACAACAAATGAGTCAAATTCTGGTGGTGGGTTGAGTTCAACGTGGTGCTTCAGTTCAGAAAATAGCCAAAGGAAAACACCTAGGCTAGGTGTGTATGTACAACATCCAAATATCCCCTGTTTTCACTCCCCCTTATCCATCTCCGTTTTTATTTCCCAAAACCTAACTCTCTACCCCAATTTCATCGACAACCATCTCCCTCTCCCTGTCAGTTTTCAGTACTCAACATCGACCACTCTCTGCTACCTTCTCTTTCTATCTGTCAAGCCCATACCTCCATCTCCATCTTTCCTCAGTCGGATTAGATGTTCAGTTTCTACCTCTTAGATTGTTGTACTCGTTTCAACCTATCCCTAGGTTATGACTCTTCAAGAATTAGACGACTAATTGGTTCTCAGGAGTGACTGAACTTACAAGCTCCGTTTGAAATTGATGTTCCTTCAAACGCGAACACATGCAGCAGGGTTTGTCAAATTAGGTCTGAGTACTATCTCCTTTCAATCACCGACAACATCAGACACTTATTGAAGATAATTAGGCGGCTGTGCAGTGGTGAGTTCAAGAAACATCAAATCCCTAATTTTATCATTGTACTTTATTGAAAATGGGATTGAAAATTGTGAGAAGTATTGTATAAATTGGGAGAGGATTGTAAGGCAGAGACTAAGGAGTAGCCGGTGCAAGTTGTTGTAGTAATTTATAGGTTTATTTTCAGTTCTATGTTTGTGATGTTCTAAAATCTCTGCTAGGGCAGAGATGAAACTTCCTTTAATAATTAGAAATCCTCTTGTTTGATGTTACTTACTCTTCTCCATTGAATTTTATTGAAAAACATGATTTGATTTATGAATACTAGCAAATTACTTTCACCCTGTATGTCAAGCATCCATGGTAGTTAGAATAATCCTTTGCTTTGTATTCAAGATTATGTTAACTGATTTAGTTCAATTTTATGATTATCTATGCCTTAATCAGATAGGTAATTCTAGGGATTGACATGGTTTGCTGAGATCAATTTATCATATTTGTGCAAGTGATTATATCACATCTTCAAGGTAGTTTGAGGCTAGAACTTCTATAGCTCCTTGATTGAAGGCAAAGCTAGTATATCAAATTAGAGATTTCTATGCGTTTAGGAGGTGGATTCGAAGCCCTAGTATCCTAGTTATCTTCCTATTTAGAGTACTCTTTGCTTTTGCATTTGTTTATTGTTTTAAAACCCTGTTACTTATCATGTCATATCGACACACAACAAACTCCCTTTTGTTACTTCTCTCATTTGAATCAGTATAGAAAGACCTTAGAATCAACTCTACATCGCCCTAGTCTCTGTGGGATCGACCTGTATTTGCTCTGTCTACTATAGACGCTGTGCACTTGCAGTTATCATTGTAGGCTTGTTTACAGACCTACCACCTTGGCGGTGAAATCCAATCCTTCAGCTGGTACAAGTGAGCCCCTCCAGTGCTAAGCCCATGACTTCCTTCAAACAAGCATGTGCAATCCACCTAGCTCGTGACTCAACTGGCATGAGTTCAGAGTTCATCTCATGGTTCCCTACCGCCAAGTCTCCAGTTTATTGTCATGTGGCATGGCGCTTTTGCTCTTCTTTGAATTCTCTTACTTCTCAGATTCACTTCTTTTCTTCAATCTCTCTTCATCACTAAAGTTTCCATGCTCTTCAGATATAAGAATTTGCATCACTAAAGCCGGCATGCTTTTCAGACAGAGATGAAGAAATTAAAGTAAATAATGAGAAATAATCCGCCTTGCCCTTTTATGCGACGTTTCTTCTTCTTTTGTTCCAAATGACTCCAAAGTACCTAAAACTCAAAAGCAAACATAAGATACATAATTTACAAGAAAACTTAGCAAAATAAAGCATAAACAATAGATAAATATTAAGGTGTTTTATACACCTATCATCTTGGAATTCGAGGGCTTCAATTCTGGATCTCTTGACGTATTCATCAAGATGCATGTTATTTTGCTGGAACATCCTGTCCAAATCTTGAGAGTGATCGGATCGGGAATGAAGAGATATTTATGGCAGGGAGCATTATCAAATGGAACCGATCGTAGGTATTGTTCAGCGCGTTGTTGTTGTACTCGGTGTACGTTCTTCTGGCAGATGATTTGGAGAAATCTTCGAGTCATAACATCTGGTGATACTCGTATTCCTTCTATGTATCCCAAAGATGGGAGATATGTTCTTTACCATTGCCCGTTTCCCTAGGCAGAGGAAATATGAGGGACATGGGTCTTTTTGGTGCAGCAACTTCTTGGATTTCCTCTGCGTGAGGTTATCTGTAACTTCGGACTTGAATGTAGTTGAGCCCTAACCAATCTCACACTGATCAAGGTACAGTTGCGCTCCTTACGTCTCTGAATCCCAGCAGGACACTACGCACTTGATTCCTTTAGCTAATCTCACCCACAACTTAGAGTTGTTATGACCCAAAGTCGAAGACTTGATAAACCAATCTGTCTCACACAGAAAAGTCTATTGAATAGATAAATCTGTCTCCCGCATATAAACCTATGAGTTTTGTTCCGTCTTGTGATAAATCAAGGTGAACACGAACCAATTGATATACCAGACTTATATTCCCGAAGAACAACCTAGAAATATCAATCACCACACAATAATCTTAATCGTATGGTAGCGAAACAAGATATCGTGGAATCACAAACGATGAGAAGAAGATGTTTGTGACTACTTTTTATCTTGTCTATCGGAGATTAAATCTCGAGCAAATCTTAGAGAAGATAGTACTCAATCACGATAGAAAACACCAAGATCAGAACATGCAACTACAGAGAAAATAGTTGGGTTTGGCTTCACAATCTTAATGAAGTCTTCAAGTCGTTAACCTTCAGGGTTTTGGAAAAACCTAAGGTTAAAGGAGAATCGACTCTAGTCGCAACTATTATCACACAGGAGGTGTGGGGATTAGGTTTCCCAGTTGCTAGAGTTCTCGTTTATATAGTCTTCAAATCAGGGTTTGCAGTCAATGTTAACTTGGTAACAAAGCATTCAATATTCACCGTTTGATGAAAACCTGATTAGACTCAAGCTAATATCTTTCAACCGTTAGATCGAACTTAGCTTGTTACATACAAATGAAAAGTGACTTGATTTAGATACGAGTAACCGTACCTAAACGTGTACACCTTTGTTGGATCAACAATAGTTAACCGAAGTTAGCCATATGGACACTTTCTTATCAACCTTATTCATCTTAACCATAACTAGTTCAAATGACTCAAATGAAACTAGTTATAGAGTTGTTCAATTGTTTATATTCTCATAGAAGTATAAAAGACACAATTGAAGAAAAATCGATGTTGATTCACTCGAATCAAGTCATGAACATTATAGCCACGGTTTGCAAAAGATTGCATTCCTTATTATATAAATGTATTAGTTCATGAAAAAACCGATTTTAGAACATAACCCACTCAAGTATGCAAACGGGTACGGATACTTTAGTGGCCGGACTTGGACTGTGTTTGACAGTACGCAAACGGGTATGCATACTGTCACACATCCAAACTTCAGTTGAAACCAGTACGTGTACGGATACGCATACCAAAGTTCCGGGACTTCAACTGAGTTTTCCAGTACGCGTACGGGTATGCATAATCTAGCATCCGGACTTCTCCTGACCTTGTCAGTACACACATGGATATGCATACTACACCGGTCTTGGATCAACATATATGAAAGTACGCATACTATGTCTATAATCCAATTAAGGTTAAGTGTTATAAACTCCATTTCAATCATTGAAACATTCTCGGAAGACGACAATAGATGTCTCACACAAACTATTAGCTTCAAAGCAATTTTTAAGTGATCGAATGATCAATACGAAACATTCTGAGTCTACATCAAATGACTGACTCACACAAATCATGTAAGATGTTACCAAGAGATTTTCACATGATCATATTTTGACTTTCGTCAAGAATATAAGATGAACTTGGTTAAAGTTAAAGAATATAAGATGAACTTTCGTCAAGAATATAATATACGACTTTTGTCTCAAATAAGAGATAGAGTAGATAGACTTTTGAGTAATAGATGGGTTCAAGTCTCCACATACCTTTTGTTGATGAAGTTCCACAAGCTCCCCTTAGTAGTTCTTCGTCTTCAATCGATGAACGTCGTGAAGTCTAATGCTCAAATACACTTTCTATCCTAATCCTAGACTTAGCTATAAGTAGACTAGAAATCAAGACTTATAGTTTTGGCAACTAAACTTGACAAACAAGCTTGAGATAGCAACACTTACGAGTTCGATCGAGCAGTGCTCTAACAAATTCGTCTGAGTTCACAAACCACGAAAGATCTCCAGTCATATGTCGGTTACATCCACCATCAAGAAACCATTGAAAGTGTGATGTTGATTTTAAAGCATAAGCTCACATACTAACACTACTAACCCGATTCGGTTTTCTTGTTAGATTTGTAAAACCTTTTGAGAGAAGTAAATATTTGTTCAGCTTTCTTGTGAAGATCACTAGCAACTAGGCTTGTCAATGGATATTCTTTATCCGTTAGCCGTATCCGATTTTCCAGTATCCGTTAGGTTTAGTTCCGTTATATCCGTTAGCCGTTAGCCGTAACCGCTAACTTAACGGATATTTTTGTGTTAACATAACGGCACCGATTTAGGCGTTTCCGTTAGCCTTATTTCCGTTACCCGCTAACATATATACCCATTCATCCATTTATCCTTTATCCCATACATATTTTCATTCACATCGAAGAGAAACTAAGAAAACACCTTACCTATCCAGTCCTCGTTCATGTCTTCTTCACCCTCATCTCTTATGAATCTTATTCTTCTGCTCATTAGTTCGTCCGAGACTCTTAGTTACCAACATCATCTCTTCATCTCTTTTCTAGGGTTTTTCTTAAATTATATTTTGAGTTCAATTTTGATTTTAAAATTTAATTTAGGGTTTCATAAGTGATTTGTAAAATTAGAATTTGATGAAGAGTTTAATTTGATTTAGTGAAGAGTTTGGTTTGATTTTGTTTACGAGAATACAGATTTTGAATTATTGAAATTGATTTTGGATAAAGCAAGAAGAACAAGCTGCTACTGTTGTTGTTCATATGGGTTTGATTGATGAATATATGACGAGGTTGAGTAGAAATTAGGGATGGGTTTGTATCCAATTTGATTTTACAACAAGAAATTGAGCCAAGAAAAGGCAATAAATTGGATGGATGAGTTTGTGTTGGAATCAAATATGGATCAATTTCACAAAGAGGATGGTTCTGCTGTTGTGGTTAATTAATAGCAAGGATGATTCAAATGGGTCTGGTGATGTGAGATGAATGATTATGTGGTATTGTTGGTGTTGATTGCAGATGTAGTTATGTGAAATGGAAGTGTTGATGATCTGAGATGGCACTGGTACTCAGTGAATATGGTGATGTAGCTGTTAGGTTTTTTAACGGAAAATTATCAGAAAATTATCCGTTATCCGATAAGTCAAATGTAACGGTAATGGTTTTGAATTTCATAATTCCGTCGGCACTTAACGGATATCGGTTAATCGCTAATTTTAATGGCAACGGTAGCGGCAGAGCCATTATTTGTTACGTTAAGTGCCATTAACAGCCCTACTAGCAACCTTTAAACTTTTCTTGAAGGCAATACACGTATGTTGAAAATGATAATGAGAACCATAAAAAATACATGAACCAACATCAACAAACTCATTTGAGAGATTCTTAGTCGCATCAGGTTTCGCAAAGCCTAAACCTCGCTTATCTCCTGACTTTCGACAATTCTTCATGGAAGAATTAAAGGAGTTATTCATATCCATAGAAGTAACTTTGACAGACTTCAAATCCTTATAATTTTCAATCTCTGCAACAAGATCAGAATTGATCCGGATTTGTTCATCCAACTTCTTTTGGAGAATAACTAGCTCTTCAGAACGTTCTCGAAGTCAGAGTTTTTGATATAAATTTTGCAATGAAGACCATATCAATCGCCGTTTTCTCGACAAAGATTTTTGATGATTTTTTCTAGATCAACGCACTCAACCTCATCGATGGTTTCTAGAACACACTCGGAGTTGAGTAGATCTAATTCTGGTGAAGCTCTTATAGAGACTTTGCTATCCACAGAGTCAGATTGCTACAAACACAGACTTATTAGGTCTTAACCGTGTTTTCCTGCTCTGATACCAATTGAAAAACGGGGGATCTAACAACCACACCCAATATTTTGTTTAGGAAATCTGTATGGACTAACTCTAATATTTTTCCAAGAGAATCAACTAGGCAGTCAGACTCAATCAAGGAAAATACATCCAAGAGTTATATCCCAATTTGTGAAATCAATCTGCAATCGAACAAATAGAAATCTGTCAGCCGGATTAATATGAGAAATAACTTGGATGGTACCAACGACCAATATCCAAGCGTCAATCAATTTCAATCAACGACCAAAGGTTGGATTCACCAATTGATTGAACTACGCACAACCTGTTATATTTCAGTTATATATAATTATAATACGGAAAAGAAATAACACAGACACCAAAAATTTTGTTAACGAGGTAACCGGAAATGAAGAAAAACCCCAGGACCTAGTCCAGATTTGAACATCACACGGTATTAAGCCGCTATAGACTCTAGCCTACTACAAGTTAAATTCGGACTGGAATGTAGTTGATCCCTAACCAATCTCACACTGATTAAGGTACAGTTACATTCCTTACACCTCTTGAACCACACCAAATTCTGCGCACTTGATTCCCTTAGCTGATCTCACCCACAACTAAGAGTTGCTACGACCCAAAGTCGAAGACTTGATAAACCAATTTGCCTCACACAGAAAAATGTATTGTACAGATAAATTTGTCTCCCATAGAAATACCTAGGAGTTTTTGTTCCGTATTTTGATAAATCAAGGCGAACAAGAACCAATTGATACACAGGTCTTATATTCCCGAAGAACAACCTAGTAATATCAATCACCTCACAATAATCTTAATCGTATGGAAGCAAAACAAGATATTGTGGAATAACAAACGATGAGACGAAGATGTTTGTGATTACTTTTTATCTTACCTATCGGAGATTAAATCTCGAGAAAATCTTAGAGAAGATAGTACTCAACACGATAGAACAAAGTAAATCAGAACGCGCAACGAATGAGAAAATAGTTGGGTATGGCTTCAGAATCCCAATGAAGTCTTTATGTCGTTAACCTGTAATGGTTTTAGGAAAAACCTAGGTTAAAGGAGAATCGACTCTAGTCGCAACTAGTATCACACATGAGGTATTGGGATTAGGTTTCCCAGTTGCTAGAGTTTTCCCTTATATAGTCTTCAAATCAGGGTTTGCAATCGATGCTACCTTGGTAACAAAGCATTCAATATTCACTGTTAGATGAAAACCTTATTAGAGTCAAGCTAATATCTTTCAACTGTTAGATCGAACTTAACTTGTTATACACAAATGAAATGTGACTTCATTTAGGTATTAGTAACCGTACCCAAACGTGTGCACATAGTTGGCTCAACAATAGTTAACCAAAGTTATCCATATGAAAACTTTCATATCAACCTTGTTCATCTTAATCACAACTAGTTCAAATGACTCAAATGAACTAGTTATGGAGTTGTTCAATTGTTTATATTCTCATAGAAGTATAAAAGACACAATTAAAGCAAAATTTATTTTGATTCACTTGAATCAATTCATGAACATTATAGCCACGGTTTGCAAAAGATTGCATCTGTAAGGACCCTCAAGCTTGTCAACGCTATTATACCAGTCAAGAAACGACTAAGCCGCTAATGACTTGATTAATTAGAGATGAACCTTAATGAATAGAAATTAATCTAACAACGATCTAGATACGACACTAGTACCACTAGATAGATCTCGAAAAATTATGTGAGATGGTCTGCTCGAACGCGTCAATCGGATACTGGACGAACAAGGAATCATCAGTTTAGTAAAATAGTAAGTTTGGATCTTAACCTTGTGACTGCCCTTATCCAAAGCGCTGGGTGCATCAGTAATTTGGTTGGTCTTATCCCCAGCCGAACTGAGAAGATAAACTCACTTTCTTCTTCATTTTTCTTTTCTTTTCTTCTTTTTTTTCTTATGTTCTTCGCCTATGGCGATTCTGAAAAATGTTTTAGAGGCCATGATATCGAAAAGAAACGTAGGGTAAAATTAAGATATGATTGAAGGATGATGGTGTTGATTCGATGATCGTATTCAGAATTCGCAGAAAAGGTAATTTGAAGATTAAATTTAGGGTTTATGTATTGATTGATTTCTTTATGAAATGGAGATTGGTTTGGTATTATATTTCATGGGTTTGCTATTGATTAAGGTAAAGATGATTATATAGGGTTTAATTTTGATTTTAGAGAGTTAGGATTTGTGTTGTTCTTCCCTAAATTAGAAACTAGGGTTTATAAGAAGAACTCAGAAGGGAAATTGAATTGTGTGGCATGAGTTGATGATAGAGACATAAAAGTTATGGAAGAATGACGAATCAACGTTTATGGTGCTTCTACTGTTGAGGTTCTGGGTTTGAAGATAAATAAGAACATGGATTTATTGGTAGAGTCAATGAAGAGCTGTAGATTATATGATGGGTTTGCGTGTGTTCTTGATGTGGCTGTGTTTATACCAAAGGAAGGAGTTTTGATTGACTGTTAGAAATGTTTGTTGAGTAACTGAAATTAAGATGAGTTCATATATGACAGTGATGTAGAGTTTTGAGCTGAGAATAGGGCTGCACAACGGGTAGGGTGTGTAGGATATGGCCTATACCCGCCACCCTACCCGTTTACTGGCGGTTAAGAAAAATTTTACCCGCCACCCTACCCGCCATTAAACGGGTAAGATCCTACCCAACCCATTCTCTGGCGGGTCGGGTAGGGTAGGGTGGCGGGTATAACCATTTTTCCCCCCTTCTGCATGACTTTCTGAAGTCTGAATTTCAGACTCTGAACAAGAAAAGGGTTGAATGAGAAAGGTGGATCAAGTTCATATGCAATCGCCAAGTACATGGAAAAGAAACACAAAGATGTATTACCTGCAAGTTACAAGAAAACGTTAGGTGTCCAATTGAAGAATTGTGTTGCTAATCGGAAATTGATTAAGGTTGAAGCTTCTTCTTTCAGCTCAATAGAAAAAGGGTTGGTAAGATCTGGTAAGAAAAATTTGGATCTTGATTGAAAAAAAAAAATTGAAATATTATTTTGTCCAAACAACAACAACCCACTTCTTCAAACTTGTTGTTCTTCACATACACCTCCACACCAACCCTTTATTCTAAAATCAATCCAAAAAAAAAACACAAGAATGAAAAATCAATTAAACCAGTTTATCTCTAAACACAAAAAGAAAAGAAAAAAACCCATAAAGAGATCATGAGAAAGAACCTAGGAAAGACAACAAAAGGTATGAATATGGTTTTATTTCTTCACATTAAACTTGGGTTTACCCTGAATCAAAGGAAACCCATTTCAACCTCACCCAACTACTACTGCTGTTGTTCCAACTACCTTCAAGAAATCTGAAACTACTACTGCTGCACCTAAGAAGAAGAAAACTGCTGCTCCTGCAAAGAAAGTTGCTGCTACTACTCCTACAAAGAAAGTACAATTTGAAGAATGAAGAAAACATGAGAAAATCAAAAAATTAAAAATTAAAAAAAAAATTGTAATAACAATGAGGTTTATACCTGAGGAGATCTTCTTCTTGGGTCTTCATCACCACCAGAAATAACAGCAATAAGAGTATATGATGTCGTCGATGATGGATCTATATCTTAATATCGAATTAAAAAACCAATCAAATCTGATCTAATCAAATAATGATAATCTCAAGTAAAAACTAAATCAAAGTTAAAAATTAGTTCAGTGATCTCTAGTTCAATATCTTCTTCTTCCCAATAATCAAACTAGATTTTGGGTTACAATAAAAAAGAGTTTGATTTTGATTTCTGCTGATTCACGAGTTTTGATTTGAGATGGGGTTATGAATAAGCTTCGATTTGTGAGATTAAGGTTCGATTGAATTTGAGATGGGATTATGAATAGTCTTCGATTTCTGAGATTGAGATAGAAATTCGATATGTGAGAGAGGGGTTTCATTAGGAAACCAAGAGAGAGCTGAGGCTGTGAGAAAGAGAGAAGTGATGGAAGAGGCAGACCGATAGAAACAATGTAGATAGGATTTGTTTCTAGAAACGAAAACCAACGGCATAGATTAAACGAAAACCAACGGCAGAGATCAATAGTATAAATAGGCGGGTAGGCTGGTAGGGTAGGATAATTTCGAGCTTTACCCGCCACCCTACCCGTTTATTGGCGGTTAAGAAAATCTTCACCCGCCACCCTACCCGCCAAATAGTGGATAGGGTAGGATACGGTTAAAAAACTGGCGGGTAGGGTAGGGTTGGCGGGTATGGGTAGCGTATGTGCACCCCTAGCTGAGAATGAGAAGTATGGAAATTGGATCCTTAGATTTTAAGAAGTTGATGGTGTTTTATGCAAGTGGTTGAAGTTGATTAAGAGGAAGTTACAACTCATATAACTGGTGGAGATGGAGATTAAATCATTGGCGGTGATGATGTTGAATTAGATTGTGTTGAGATGGTGTTGTTGAGATCATGTAATTGTTTATGAGAACTGTTAGTAATGAGGTCTAAAGGTTTCCTGAGTTTGTATCTCAGATAATGTGATGTGTGTTAACTGGAAGTTGGAGCTGAACTTAGTGGCGGTGATTGCTTGGGTTTGGAACTGCAAGTGATGATGATGGTTTATGAATGAGTTACAGGTGAAGATGTCAAATGGTTATAAGAGTTAATATTAGTGTGTGTGTGTGTGTGTGTGTTAAGAGATTTCAAGTGAATCCTGGTATTGTTGTTGCTGGTGTTGGGAATTGCATGTGCAAGTGAAATTAAGATGGAGATAATGTTAAGGTTGATCCTAGTTTAAATGAATGGGGTATTGATGGTCTAACTGTGAAGTTTAGCTGAATTAGATATGTTAGTGTTGTAATGAGAATTATAGTGGTTGAATGGATTGATGTTGGGATGATTAAGAAGAAGACTTTGTTGTACGAAGAAGAGCTAGGTTTAGTTTGTAGTCATGGTATGTTTGTGTTCAGCTGAACCTATTATGGTGCAGCTTTGCCTTTTGGCCTATGCAGTGGCTCAGACCAGTGTTCTTCTGCTTTAGTCTGTCCGACTCAGTTAATATGACTGATGTGAATCAATATTAACTCACCGAGTTTACCTGTCTTTACTGAGTTGAACCGTTTAACCTGATTTCATGTTTAACTCAGTTGACCTGACTCTGACCAGTTGACAATTTGACTTGACTTAGACTTTGACTTAGCCCTAGACGTTGACTGTTAGTTGACCTCTCTGACCTGACAGAGATTGTAATTCCGTTAGTTGACTCAGATAGACTGGACCTTGTGTTAATGGGCTGGTTTGATGGACTTTGACTTAGAGATAGTTTTCCCATTGAACATGAATTGGACCCTTATGGTCCGAATTAGCCTTCAGTTCTTTCTACAAAGTTGTAGATATTCATAAGACTTCTAATGGACTATAGAACCAACCTAATTGAATTAGTAAACCTTAGCTATACTAAAGATAGAGAATGAAGAGGTATAAATATATAAATGGGCTTAGAACCATTAGATAACTCATTTAACCTATAATTAGAGACTTTATGAGATTATGTTATGCACCTTGTATGAGTCTTTTGGCTAAACTCTTAGAGTGATTGTGTGATTAACAGTTAGTCCTTATTAACAACGATCAATTCAAAAGATGAACCAATGGATTGAGGATCTCGAGGTAGACGAGGCTTGTCATCAAATCAGGTGGGAACTCTGTAACCTTCTTGTAATCATTAAGATTTCTTTCATCTGCGAGCATGATGAGATTTTACTATATGTGTGCATGATAGCGTATACTGTGATGTTCGATTTCTCATATCTTGAGTATGTTGTATATATACGTACGGTGTTGCTATGTTGTGTTGTGTTTGATATGCATTGTGAGATTTCCCTGTGAGGAGTGACTGTGTTTCCCCACGACTCTTAGCTAAGTTAAGTAAGGCGGTAATTCATCCGTCGACAATATTATTGATAGGTGTCTAAAACACCTTGATATTTATCTATTGTTTATACTTTCTTTGCGAGTTTCATGTAAATTATGTATCTTATGTTTACTTTTGAGTTTTTAGGTACTTTGGAGTCATTCGGAGCAAAAGAAGAAGAAATGGCGGCTTATGGCATCAATTGGCAACATTAGATATTTGCGGACTCGAAGCTAGCAAGCACACAGCTCTCCAAGGCGTTAAGAACAAGAATTATGCAGGAAATTGTATTGTCAGTCTTCTAAGACTGACAGTTGGAAGTAGAATCAGACAGCAGAGGTGGCCCTTATCCACTGTGGGTGTCAATGACCATCACATGTTATTACAGGCAGTCAAGCCCTAAAATTAAGAGAAATTGAATTCTTTCAATCATTTGTTCGAACTCAGACTCAGAGGAGTAGGAAGACCGGCTGCTGCTGTTTCAGATCGAAGAAAGAAGATGAACTGATGAAGAACAGATGATGAAATCGAGAAGAAAAAAAGGAGATTTAGATGCCGAGAAGATCACGAAGACTTGGTATCTACTTAAATGGGGGTCGATGTTGGTTTGAAGATTGGGTTTGCTGTGATAAAGAAGTATTAAGAGAAGAATTAGAAGATGGGTTCGAATTTGTAGGTTGTAAGGGGCTGATTTGAGAAATCTGAGATCAATTGAATGGGTTGATTGAGTTGTTGTCGGTTCAAGATATGAGGTTAGGGTTTTGATGAGACTGAAATCAGGGAATGAAGATGGTGGTGTAGTGGCTTCCATTGGAGGTTAAAGTGGTGGTTTCAATGAGCAAGAGCAGCTGTAAGTTACATGGAAGGACATTAAGAATGGGTACTAGAATCTGGAGAATATAACAGGTTCACAAATCAGATAAATGCACTGTTGGTGTTGTTGTGACAGAATGGATCAAGATGGAATTGCAGATGCAGTTAGGCAGTGAAGTTAATGTTGTTCTAGCTGTGTGTTGTTGTTGTCCAAATGGATCTGAAATGACTCAGGTGTGAAGAATGCAGGGATTATTAGATGAATTTATTAGGCTTCAGGTGGTATCCAGAGAGAAAGCAAGGTACTGAGACGGTTTGTAATGAAGCAGATTGTGTGTTGCTGCTGTATTTGAGAACTGAAATTGCAGAATGTTGCAGCTGGAGGAGTTAGGTATGTGATGCAGAATGGGTGTGCAGGATAGAAGACAGATATGAACCTAATAGCTATTGTGTGGGTGTTGAGGTTCATGGTCTGTATACAAGTGATGCAGGTGGAGGAAATAGAAGCTGAAATTGGTTATGCTCCTCTTGTGTTGCGCTGATACTTGTTGTTGTGCTAAGTGATATGGTTGCAGGTGCCAGTGGTGTTGAGGGTTTGCTGTTGAGCAATATCAACAACTTAGATGAATGTTTAGGACAGGGTTTCTGAGGTTGCAGCAGTTGTGTTGGTGGTTGAACTGAGATGAATACAAATGGGTTTTGTGGTGTTGTGAAGCTGCAGGAGGAAATGGCGGCAGTTGAGGATGGGAATGTGGTGGTTCTGTAGCTGAATGCAGATGGAATTGGTAATGAAGGCAAGGAATTGACATGGTTGTGATAATGAATTGTTTGAGGCCTTGTTGCAGTTGAGAATGGCAGCTGAGCTGCTGCTGTTGCTGGTGAAGATGCGGGAAATGAAGTTGTGTTATTGATGCAGTTTCAGCTGGTATTGCAGGTTGGTTTCAATGCATTGCAGGTGATGTGTAAGGATGTTGAGTTGGATTGGCTGCTGATGCTGTAGTGCAAGAATATGCCATGTAAAGTTAAAGTGTTGCTGCGATGGATGTTTGTGAGCTTGAGCAGGTAATGGTAGCGCAGTTGAACAACAAATGTGGCTGTAGTTGCTGCCATTAAGAATTGTGGCTGGATATGGAACTGGTGGAAAGAGTGTGCACTGGAATTGAATGGTCTGTGAATGCATGAATGTTTTGTGTATGATTACAGGGATGGGGTTTATGCTGCAGGAAATGGGAATTGCACAATAAGCCTGCAGCTGAACTAAGGCAATAAGAAGTAAAGAATTTGGTGAAACTATGGACACAAATGTGCTGCAACAGAATGCATGAACTGAAGCTAGAAAAAGGTCTGCTGGAATGGTTTGAATTTGATGTATATTAGGCCGGCAGGGTATGAGCTATAATTGAGCCTGGAACAAGCCGGAAATACGCCAGAACAGACAGAAGTTTGGCTGAATCGGAGTTAACCGAGTTAACTCACTGATCCAGTAATTTATACTCAGATGGACCTGGGCTCTGCCTCTTATGTTGGAGAAGCCTAATACGGTTGGAGATGGCTGAGGGTTAGAAATGAGAAAAGGGAAGAAAGTGTAAAAGAGAGACTTATCTCTCTACATATCTGGATCTTTATCTTTACTTCTACTTTTGTTTTAGGGTTTAGAAACATGAGTTTTCTCTTTATTCTTGTTATGAACTCCATTAACATGAGTAGTTAATCTTATTATTGGTTATGGAGTAATTGAATTTCACACAACATGCTTTATGATATGATAAATTAGTTTTGTCTCCATATTATCGATTATGATTCATTATTTATGTTTTGTTACATGATTTGAATGCTTGTTTGATCGAGTCGCGAATCAGTTGAGTTTGTGTTCATCTCTATTGCTAGATTAGGATTTATTATAGGAAAAAGTGATAAATTCCTTATTACAAGTAGCATAATTTTGAATATTGCTTGTAGTGATACATCCTACTAGTCACAAGTGGATCATAACCTTTGTTAAATCGGATTAGTGCTTTTACACGTTCGATTGCTTTGATTGGCCTGATTTCATAGAACTTAATGCATCTAGGGAATTAAAATTGATTAGTGCTTTTACACGTTAGGTTGTTCTCTAAGATATAACTCATATTCGCATCTTTTAATGTGTTTGTTGATGACAAGAGGAGATTTGCGGGATATACTTGCGATCAAAGTATCCTAGGGTCTTTCATAAAAGAGAGATTAAATATCAATTCTAATTATTGTTAAAAAGCATGCTTGTGAATGAAGATGAATCCTTAACCAATATATGTTCTATTTGATTTGCTTGTTTATTTCTTTATTTGCTTTTATTTTATCTTAATTTATAAAAATCAGAAAACTCCCCCCTTTGTTTATATATATGAAACCGAAACATATTGACAACCTAGTCCTCTCTGTGGGAACGATCCTTTCTTACCCTAGCTATATTAAATATTTTGAGTAGTGAGAAAGTGTAATTTATTTTTGACGCCTACGACAGCGATCAATTATTTAGTAGGGCGATAATTCATCCGTTTAAATATTATTATATTTATTTCATTAGTAGGGCGGTAATTCATCCGTTTTAATATTACTGCTTATTAATATAGTAGGGCGGTAACTCATCCGTTTGAATAGTATCTTAGTAGGGCGGTAATTCATCCGTTATGATATTATATATACTATTTTATTTAAGGTAAATCACTCGTATGCATATTATACTTGTTTGTCTGACTTTCTGATCTTGATGGTAATATTCTGAATCATGGTTTGTATGGGAACTCTGTGTGGACGATGTTATTATTATTGATTAAGGTTGATTTCGCGTCGTCTTCTCCAATGAGGTTGGCGAGGTTAGAGTGACACTTGCTTCTTGTTGTATGAATCATTGAATACTTAGACTCATTACTCTTTCTTTCGATTGTTGTTATTCTTGAACTGTGAAGCATGTTAGTGATTACTTGAGAGTTATATGTTTTCATTGGGAACCCTTTTGGGATGATGTGCTCACTCGTTCCCACTTCAGTTTCAGTCTTCCGAAGAGATGGTGTGCTTGAATACATCCGCTTTCGTAGTTAAACCGGTAGCCGATTAAGAACGTTTTTGTATCTTTAAGATATATGATTTCTTGTTGTTTGTAAAACAATACACACATATACATATATATATTATAATCTTTTGGGAGGTTCATCTATAAAGTATCAGAGTGCTTGGGAATTAGTTTTGTTTTACTTTATGTAATTATGTTTCTTAAGACCGATGATCTGGATGTTGTTACTTTAGGTTTAGGCTTTAATCTTATCGGCTAAGCAGGATTAAGAATAGGTGTGTGACAAGTTGGTATCAGAGCTCACTATTAGATCTTACATGGGAGACACTAAGAATAGCTAGTGCCAGATAGATAAATAGATTAGTTTAGAACTGGTTTGGGTTGTGAGATAAATCTTAATTCACTAAAAGCTATGAATAACTAAACGATTTATTTGGTTGCTTGATTTGTTTGTTTGGTTGTATGTACTTTTTGAAGTAAAATCTATAGGGTAAACCAATTATCTTATTTTTTTCAAAGCTAATAGAGCTTAGAGAATAATTATTCTAAAAAGTATGAACATGTAGATAATCTGATACTAGAAAAATTAGTCAGATTAGTATATTTGATAGATCCAAAAAGTCACATAGAAACTTATTGAGTACCTTGACTTATGCTTAGAGCTATTAAATTATTGAGATAGAAAAAATTAGTGTGAAGAACTTAGACCTATTTATTTATTTATTAATGTTTAAATCAATATACCTGAGGCTGATAATTTTGATTGATAGATTACAGATTCATATAGAGCCTTTATGATAGAGTATCTTCCGATGTACTTAGCACCAATAGTCTATTAAAACATAAATTAGTCTGCCGAACCTAGACTAAAAATTTTAAGTATTAGTTGTAGAAAGACATATAGATTTGTGTTTTGTGTATAATGGCATGGTTTCGAACTCATTTAAAATGAGTCAATTTTCATGCATTGCAAGTATCAAGAGATAGTATTTCTCTATAAGGTGGGTAGTTTTGAAGACTAGAAGGATGGTTCGATTTTCGAGGACGAAAATGAATAAGGTGGGGAGAATGTAAGGACCCTCAAGCTCGTCAACGCTATTAGACCAGTCAAGATACGACTAAGCCGCTAATGACTTTATTAATTAGAGATGAACCTTAACGAATAGAAATTAATCTAACAACGATCTAGATATACACTAGTACCACTAGATAAATCTCGAAAAATTATGCGAGATGGTCTGCTCGAACGCGTCAATCGAATACTGGACAAAGAAGGAATCATCAGTTTAGTAAAATAGTAATTTTGGATCTTAAACTTGTGGCTGCCCTTATCCAAAGCGCTGGGTGCATCAGTAATTTGGTTGGTCTTATGCACAACCGAACCGAGAAGATAAACTCACTTTCTTCTTCATTTTTCTTTTGTTTTCTTCTTTTTCTTCTTTTGTTCTTCGCCTCTGGCGATTCTGAAAATTGTTTTAGAGGCCATGATATCGAAAAGAAACGTAGAGTAAACTTAAGATATGATTGAAGGATGATGGTGTTGATACGATGATCGTATTCAGAATTCGTAGAAAAGGTAATTTGAAGATTCAATTTAGGGTTTCTGTATTGATTGATTTCTTTATGAAATTGAGATTGGTTTGGTATTATATTTCATGGGTTTGTTATTGATTAAGGTAGAGATGATTATATCGGGTTTAATTTTGATTTTAGAGAGTTAGGGTTTGTGTTGTTCTTCCCTAAATTAGAAATTAGGGTTTATAAGAAGAACTCAGAAGGGAAATTGAATTGTGTGGCATGTGTTGATGATAAAGACATAGAAGTTATGGAAGAATGACGAATCAACGTTTATGGTGCTTCTACTGTTGAGGTTATGGGTTTGAAGATAAATAAGAACATGGATTTATTGGTGGAGTCAACGAAGAGCTGCAGATTATATGATGGGTTTGCGTGTGTTCTTGATGTGGTTGTGTTTATACCAAAGGAAGGAGTTTTTATTGACTGTTAGGAATGTTTGTTGAGTAACTGAAATTGAGATGTGTTCATATATGACAGTGATGTAGGGTTTTGAGCTGAGAATGAGAAGTATGGAAATTGGAGCCTTAGATATTAAGAAGTTGATGGTGTTGTATGCAAAGTGGTTGAAGTTGATTAAGAGAAAGTTACAGCTCATATAACTGGTGGAGATGGAGATTGAATCATTGGCGGTGATGATGTTGAATTATATTGTGTTGAGCTGGTGTTGCTGAGATCATGTAATTGTTTATGAGAACTGTTAGTAATGAGGTCTAAAGATTTCCTTAGTTTGTATCTTAGATAATATAATGTGTGTTAACTGAGTGTTGGAGCTGAACTTAGTGGCGGTGATTGCTTGGGAATGGAACTGCAGGTGATGATGCTGGTTTATGAATGAGTTACAGGTGAAGATGTCAAGTGGTTATAGGAGTTAATATTAGTGTGTGTGTTAAGAGATTTCAAGTGAATCCTGGTATTGTTGTTGCTGGTGTTGGGAATTGCAGGTGCAAGTGAAATTAAGATGGAGATAATGTTAAGGTTGATCCTAGTTTAAATGAATGGGGTATTGATGGTCTAACTGTGAAGTTTAGCTGAATTAGATATGTTAGTGTTGTAATTAGAATTATAGTGGTTGGATTTCATTATTGATCGATACAACGCACAACCTGTGATATTTCAATTATATAACAAAATGTAATGCGGAATAGAAATAATACAGACACCAGAAATTTTGTTAACGAGGAAACTGCAAATGCAGAAAAATCCCGGGACCTAGTCCAGATTTGAGCACCACACTGTATTAAGCCGCTACAGACTCTAGCCTACTACAAGTTAACTTCGGACTGGAATGTAGTTTAGCCCTAACCAAGTCTCACACCGATTAAGGTACAACCGCGTTCCTTACGCCTTTAGAACGATGTCGGATTATGCGCACCAGAGTTGCTACGACCCAAAATCGAAGACTTATAAACAAATCTGTCTCCCACATATATGTCTAATCTTTATTCGGGTTTTGTTCCGTCTTTTGATAAAATCAACATGAACCAACTAATAATCTGGTCTTATACTCTCGAAGAGCATCCTAGAAATATTAGTCACCTCACAATAACCCAACTGATTCATAGGAAAAGTTATTGTGGAATAGCAAGAGTCTAATATGAAGAACTGTTGTGATTAATTTTTATATCTTACCTATCGGAGATAAATCTCGAGTAAATCTTAGAGAAGATAAAACTCAATACAGTAGAACAATTAAGATCAGAATACGCAACTACATAGAAAATAGTTAGATATGGCTTCACGAATTGATCGAATTTTATATAGTGGTAAGAAGGTTGTCGTTCACTCGAACTCGATGAGATTGATTTTAAGAATTAAAAAGAGAAAATACTAAAAATAACAAAATATATACAAATAATGGTAACAAGATGAAGAGAGGTGTTGGGACTCCGGATTCCGCCAAACCCATAACAAAAGGTTCAAATATTAATTCCTTTAACAATTATAGCTCAACAAATAAAAACATGGACTCTTATTTTTGCCAAAGTAGATTCTCAAAATATTAGTTGTAAATCCTAAGCATGGGACATCAAAACAACTAAGCAAGCATGATTCATCAAATGAAATGATAACTAATTAATCAAAATCATAATTCAATTTTAATTAGTGCATAAGTCATAAAAAGAATTAATTAAAATTACCCATGTATGACATTCGGCTTCCTCGTCCCAGTGATGGGTTTAGATTATCATGATGAAAACACACTCAAAAAGATAATTCATTGCTCAAAAAAGTGTTTTTATTGAAGAATTATAATGGAACAAAGACTCGTAACGCCTTACGGCCGTTACAGAACCTACTGTCACAATTGAGTGATTGTTACAAAGAAAAGATGACTGTCTTATCCAAACAGTGATCTATTCTTCGTCTTTTTCTTCGTCGCCTGAAAGTGCACGAACTCCGACCACAACTCTCTACAGCCTTCTGAGCTTGCTACTTTCTACCCCAAACTCTCCATAACCCCTTCATCATGCTTCCACAATCCCTTTTATACTCAAC
Organism: Papaver somniferum; assembly: GCF_003573695.1. Lineage (NCBI taxonomy): Eukaryota > Viridiplantae > Streptophyta > Magnoliopsida > Ranunculales > Papaveraceae > Papaver > Papaver somniferum. The sequence goes on along the minus strand of NC_039366.1, from coordinate 161,649,328 downwards.
ATACTCATCCAATCTCCGAGTAAATGCGAATATATTCTCTTTATTTCTCTCGGGTATTCACAGGAACTAATTTCATGTTTTATCTCTAGCACGCAAATTCTGTTTATTCTCCCGTGTTTTCCTGCATTACACACACTCCTACACATTGAAACAAGTTTCAGCAGCAAAAAAACTCTCCAAAAATAGCCACAAAATCCCGAGTAATATCCTCGAAATATTCTTCCCATGTTGCATCGAGATTCATGAATTCCTTCCCTTTTTTACGATTCTAATTGACTTACCATTCCTGTTTAACAGAAACAGAACATATCCAACCAATTCTGTCGATTAAGTCTCACTAAATCTCTCCCATAATCAATACAGGAAATCCGAGTTTATCCTCCATCTCTGTTCCGTCGAGAAACGATTATCCAGCCAAAATTTACGCCAAAAAACACCTATACCATCCTTGTTATCTCTAGCAAGTCCAGACTAACGAGTTTCAACGATTGAATCTCTCTAAAATTCTCCCATAATTCAAACCCAAATCTGCCAATCACTGCAACAAAATTCCCGCCAAAATTCATCTTTGAATTGTTGAAGATGTAGTGCCCCTAACCAAAACGTGGGTCCCTTTAGTAGATGGGGTTCCCTGGGGTGTGAATAGCAGGTGGGTGCCCCTTAGCAATTGAGGTGCCCCTTATCCAAAGTAGGGTCAGTTTAGCAGTTGTCTTCCGGGGGTGCCCTGAGTAATTTTTCGAGCCGAATTTTCCAAAAATGTTTATTTCTCAAAAACACCTACAAACACAAAAAACACCATAATAAGCACAAAATCAAGTACCCAAAATATAAAAAAGTGAGGACAACTTAGACACAAAAATGTGTTTATCACGAATCCCAAATGAAGTCTTCAAGTCGTTAACCTAATAATGGTTTTGGAAAAACCTAGGTTAAAGGAGAATCGACTCTAGTTTGCAACCAGGACACATGAAAGTGTCGGGATTAGGTTTTCCAGAGTTCTCCCTTATATAGTCTTTTAAATCAGGGTTTCTTTCGATCAAAGCTAAGATAGCTTAGTAACAAAGCATTCAATATCCACCGTTAGATGAACTCTTGATTTAAGATTCAAGCTAAGTCTGCTTAAAAATAAAGCAATCAATCTCCACCGTTAGATGGTCTTAGCTTGTTACACACAAACGAAATATACTTATATTTAGATATGGTTACTGTACCTAAGCGTGTATATTGAGTTGTCTCAATAACGGTTAACCGAAGTTAGCCATACGAACACTTTTGTCTTAACCGTATTCATCTAACACTTCTAGATCAAATATGAAGATCAATCAATCATGAAAGATAATCAAATGAATGTTATTGTGCTTCAAATAGAGTTGTTCAATTTTTCACTATCTCATAGAAATATATATGAGCAAATTGAATCGAAATCGGTTTGATTCGTAATCTTACAAAGTACTTATGCAAGAATCATTTCATGAATATTAAGCCACGGTTTGAAAAGATTGCATTCCTTAAATCATAAATGTTTTAGTTCATGAGAATGAGAATCATACATAACCGATTTTAGAACTTCACCACTATGTTCGCCAACCAGGTACGCGAACAATAGCTCCAGATCTTGGCCTAATCAAGCTGTTCGCAATCCCGGTTCGCGAACAACGCTTCGGACCCAACTCAGGTAAACCTGTTCGCATACTAGGTACGCAAACAAAAGTTTTTCTGGACCTTCTCAGGAAAATCCGTTTGCATACTAGGTACGCAAACAAGACTTCCAGACCTGAATCATCACAATACAATTCGCATAGTAGGTATGCATACCGTGTTGTATCCAGACATGGGTAATCGTTCTAAATTCTCATTTCAATCATTGAAACATCCTTGGAAGATGACAATTGTAATCTCACATATACCATTAGCTTCAAGTAATTTTCAAGTGATCGAGTGATCAATCCGAAACTTCCCGAGCTAACATCAAATGACTGTCTCACATAAATCATATAAGATGTTCAAGGAAATTTTCACATGATCATCTTTTGACTTAATATTTAGTTTCCAACAATCTTTTCCAACTAAACTCGTCAAGAATATGATGAACATATCTAAAGCAAAAAGCTTCCAACACATATTTCGAGAAATAGACAAGCGAGATAAATTCGGCTCGAAATATCAAATGTGTATAATGCAAAAGTCTATATATATAGCTATACGACTTAGTCTCATTAGAAGATAGAATAGAATAGAATTCTGAGTGATAGATAAGTTTTAGTCTCCACATACCTTTTGTTGATGGAGTTCCTCCAAGCTCCTAAGTAGATCTTTGTCTTCAATTGGTGAACGCCGTGAAGTCTAAAGCTCAACTACACATTCTATACTAATCCGAGACATAGCTATAAGTAGACTAGAAATTAAATATATAGTTTTGATCAACTAAACTTGACAAACAAGATTGATATAGCAGCGCCTTGCGGGTTCGACCGAGCAGTGCTCTAACAGATTTGGTTATAGAATAGGTATCGAAACCGACCCTAACTATAAGGATCAACCCAAATGTTTGGATTAACGTACAATGTATTTAATTTAATTATAACTAAAACAATAATTATAATTATGAAAAGTAAAAGTAAAAACACAACAAGATTTCGTTAACGAGGAAACAACAAATACAGAATAACATAGGGACCTAGTCCAGTTTTGAATACTCTCAGAGTTAAGCCATTATACAAAGACTACTACCAACTTCGTATAGTTGAGACTAAGTAAACTACCCCCTAGTTACCTAGTTTCCCCAATATTCCTACGCTTACAACCAATCTGGCCAACACACGCGGATCCTAAGATAAAGTCCACTATTTTAAGTTGCTTCAGACGCTGTGAAAACTTCAAGCACTCAATTCCTTTGGGTCATCTTCCGAAACAGTAAATGGCTAATATGTTCGGTAACCACTGTTTCAATCTCAAGAAGTGAATATGAGATTATATGTTGAGTTCAACAAAGGCTCTTTCGTTTAATCTAATAAACTCCTTTTGGGGTAAGATCTACCAAAATCTAGGTTATCAAGATAACCAGATTTAAGTATCCAAACTCCTTTGAAGAATACCATCAAAATAATAGTTTGTCGATCTACTACGAGTAGCAAAAAAGATATCTATCAAGATATAAACAATGCTTAGTTGGATCTCAGGCGATCAAGTGTGTGCACGAAGTTAAGTCACAAAGATAAGAAACCAATAAGAAATTTTCTTGTTTTCAAATCTTCAATGTCTTCTTTTGTACATGTACAAACAAACTTGATGCCCTTGTGATCGATCACACACAAAATAAAATATGTTAACAATGGATGATCACAAGCCTATCATCAGATATGAACTGTCAAAAAAATGGATGATCACAAGCCTATCATCATATATGAACTATCAAAAAAATGGATGATCACAAGCCTATCATCAGATATGAACTTCCACACATAAAATATAGTCTGTTAACAATGGAGAACCTCATCTCTCTTTCTTTCTCTTCCCTTTCTAAAAAAAATAAAAAATATAAAGAAAGACCTTAAAGCTGTCTTGCTAAAGGACCAGATCTGAGCAAGAATTCCTTTTCCTTTTAAAGTTTTTGGTAGTAGGTAATGAATAAGATGTTTTTACATCGTTTCTGGTGTCTTTTGACATATTTCTTCGTCGTTTTGGGTTGATTTTTATTCGTCGTTGTGGGGCGAGTTCTTCAAAATTTAATGGATGATTCGTGGCTTGCTATTCTCGATTCAAAAACATCGACGGTTCATCATAACATCGCTTTCAATCGGTATCCGTGTTTGTGTGGATCGACAAATTTATGGGAAAATTACTCCTTTGTTTTAGGAGCAACTCTTATCGAAGAAGAATACAATCTGATTAAATGGTCGGAAATTACTTCCGGATATATCATCATCTCTCCCATATACATAAAAATAAATTGGATATCTTTGCAGTTTATTGCTCTTTCTCTTCGCGATCTACTTGTAATTGATGTTCTTATTTGTATTAGGGCCTTGATTATCTTGTATTTTGATGTTTTTGTTATTCTTGTAAGCGAACATGTAATCACTATTTTGATTTTAACGAACTGAAATATGTTGATTGTCCAAAAAAAATGAACTGTCGTTAATCCCTGATTTAGTTTGGGTGACCTTATATCATAAGAGAAGGATCTCATAATAAACAAACTACGTGCAATCACGGTTTAACAACCATTAGTCAATCAAATCAATAATCGAAAACTAAATAACATTGCAAATTCTAGTTTCCCACCAACGGTACTATCTAAATGCTTCTTGATCCCACAGAAGTATTTAAACTAGCGGACGTAAGAGTTTTCGCCAAATTAGGTTACTCTCCTCTCTAATATTATTAATCAGCTACAACAGTGACTAGAAAATGAAGTGCTTGCCTCAAGATGAGTTTCTAAGAAGAACATACTTTACTATTTGTAGACCAAAATAGTTTGGACGCCAAGGAATTTCTATAACCGAAAATATTCTCAAGATATGCAATAAACACCAAATTTCAGTTTTTTCCAATTCCAACCAATATCCAATTGTAATATCGAAATCCATCTTCGATGACAACTCATAGTTGGTATGCAAGTATACTTTACTAATATTGCTTCCAGAGATATGTCTTAGTTGCTGGAAAAATACAACATATACATTCTAAAATCTTAATAGAAAGATTTTGAATATTTCGGTTTGGGATCTCACCTTCAGTATCATGGAATATCTTTAAACAATAAAAGATAAGGCTTATACACATATTCAAAGTACTCACAATATCTACATCTTGAACTTTCCTTTTTATCAAACCCAACTTCCAAAATCACACAAACCCTAAAGTATACGTGAGATCCGAAATCGATTTTTCCACGGGGATCGGTCCTACTATAGATCCACAATAGGTAGGGATCTGTTATGCTAGAGATCTACAATAGGTATTGGTCCTGCTATTGATCACCAAATAGGTACCGGACGACTAATCCATTATTTATTTTTTTAAACTACGAAATAAGTTTTGTATGTCTACTTCCTTAAACTCATGTAATCAAACGTAGTATTCTAGGCATGAAATGAATCCTAAGTTCATCACACAATCTAGTAACAAGTTACAAAGATAGTATCTATATCCGCAGTTACGGAGTTCAAAAGATAGGCATTATACTTCGTAATTCAATATACCAAAGTTGTGATACAAATTTTATACTCTTCCTTGACACCTTGATCATAATAAGATGATCAAGTCTCTAATACTAGAGTTTTATATGTATAACTTCGCATGTTATTTTTCCAATCTAAACGACTTGAAAGTAACATAGATAGAAATGGAAACAAGTAAAGTCTTGTATTACTAACCTCAAGTAGAAGGATGATGTGTTCGTTGATGTCGATACGTCTTCAAAATCTTCAGGTCTTCAGAGTAATACTTGTATGGATCAACATTTCTAGACTTCCTAGTCTAACCTAACAAAGTTGACTGCAGTAATTCAATCAAGTGACTTTGAGTTTTGATACTAAAATATTGCAACCAACCTTGACATACTAACGCTTGGCGGGTTTAACCAAACAATGCTCTAACAAGAATGAATCCTACATATTGCTACACTACAAGTTAGTGTATTACTGATCTAGGAAATATCTTTGATCCGTTTGTCACGTTATCATTTACTCCAACTCAATCATCCATGTAAAAACTCTAAAAGATAAAAACCTACGTATCCATCTGTAGTTACCTAAAATATGAGAGAGGTTAGAAGTGGGATTTTAGGGTTTCTGAAAGTGAGTTACGGGAGGTTGAGCATGAACAGTCTTCGCCTAAACCACGCACAGTGGACGTTCAAAGGCTTCTTCAGTCATAAGGAAGAGATTTAGGGTTGGTCTTAGAGAGGGAAGCATATGAAGAGAGAAATCATAGAATTCTAGGGTTTGAAGAAGAATTACTCTGAGAGGTTATGAGAATGATGATCGTAGCTTGGAAAAATAGAGGACCTATTTATAGTTGAATTCTCCAATATCAGGTTGGTGAAGATAGCGATTGCTTACCGTGCCGTGCGGAGCAATTCTCCCATCTCTTCAGGAATAGGGATAAACTAGGTTGAATTTATCTCATTATTCCACCGTCTTTACTCTCTTCTGCAGTGAGAAATAAGCCGGATATTCCTCATACGTACCGTAGACCGCCAGAACAAAACCCTAATTGATATCCCCCCATTTGTATGAAGCTGAGTCAGTCTTTGTGATGATTTGTTGATAGAGAAATATTCTTTTTAGCCGAGTTGGCTAAGATATAGAGATATTCTCTGATTTGTGAGAATAACTAGGATGAGTCACGTGAAAAGGCATGGAATTCCTCAGAAATCGTGTGAAGAGTGTGAGAGGAGCTGAGGTTGATCTCCCTCTGTCCATGGTCGGTCACATATGTCATGTGAAAACCATATTATTGTTTGTGGGCCCCTTTGTTGAGCATACGGAGCTCAGGAGAGCTTATCCACGTTTTTGGATAGACATGTATAGTCCAGGCTCAGTTTACTAGCCGTGAGTGTGTTTGAGAGGATGAGAAATAAGCTTGAGCACTAGGTAAGGCGTGTGCCTATCATGTGAATCTCTCCAAGATTTTGCGGAGAGATTTTGCAGACGGAACAAAATCTCTCCGTGATTTTGCAGAGAGATTTGAATCTCTCTGAGATTTTGCAGACGGATCAAAATCTATCCGTGGTTTTGCAGACAGATCAACATTCTCTCCGTGATTTTGCAGAGATATTTGAATCTCTCTGAGATTTTTCGAAGAGATTTAAATCTCTACGAGATTTTGCAGACGGATCAAAATCTCTCCGAAGATTTTCTTAACGGATCCGAATATCTCTATGGTCAGCTGGGACTCGTCCTGAGATAGAAAAAATCTTTGTACGCCCAATTAATTCCTCTGCGAGACTTTGGCTCTCTTTTCTTTGACCAGCGTATCTTACAGAGATGTGCTAGGAATCAACTGTGTGTCTATATGATGGGCCAACAAGACCAGTGTATCCCAAAAGGATGTTCTAGGAGTATGTCGAAAGGGCCCGGAGGCAGAATAACCAGTGTATCTCTCGGGGATGTCATAGGAGTTATTCGGAAACCTCGGTAAGTCGAGTCAGAGCCTAGAGCAGACATGACCAGTGTATCTCGTGATGATGTACTAGGAATCAATGATTGATCTCAAATAGGGCGAGTCGTGCTTACAGGAGATATGCAAATCTCCGCTTTGGGTCATAAGTCCGTCGGGGACGTATTTACGCATCTACAAAGCCTACATGACCAGAAACATCTCGTTGAGGATGTATACTAGGAATCATGGCATCACAATCAGATGCGTTTCGCGAAGACATGCTGGAATTGTGGTTGTTCTGGTTCATAAGTATGTCAGGGACGTTTTACGCTCTACAGAACCTACGTGACCAGCAGTATCTCCTCGAGGATGTGCGCTAGGATTCACAGCATCACGACCAGAAGCGTCTCGCGGGGACGTATACTAGAAATCGTGGCTAAGGATGCCTTGAATACCAAGGGCTTAATCTCTCCCGTGAGAGTTGAATTCTGTCTATAGGGTTGAAATGACACTATTTCCCCTTATCCAAATTTTACCATCTACATTAAGTCCCCTACTCAGAGTAGAACCTTGATTGTTATACTTGGCCAAAACCCTATATTTTTGAACTTTTAGTTAGATATTATATATTTTTTTGTCTCTATAAATCACAAAGACTCTTTACAAGTCTCATGTTTCTAGAATATTAAAAAAGCTTGGACAACTTAGGCAAGATAAAGAATGGTTCAGATTTATTCTTACAAAATATAAATCTAAGGTTGTAGGTTTCTAAAAGAGTGATGTCTTTGATTGAAAATTAGAAATACATCCAACGGTCTTAATTTGCTTGTTGTTTTATTAATGTCTCATTAATTTTCTCATGATATATTTTTCTAATTTGTCATAATATCATTAATCATCCATATAAATATCTCATACTAATAAATTTTCTTTTTATTAATTTATCCTAATGTTATTATAAGTTGTCCAAGTATAAATTAAATATGAGGGAGGATCCATGAACACTCTTAGAGCATCTCCAACAGAGGGTGAATCTTATTTTTTATAAGTGACACATAGGATTTTAGACCCCCGTTTAGCATAAATCCATCTCTAACAGTAGGGTCATACTAACCAGGAGGGACCAATTATTAAATATGAAGGTGTTTAAGAAAGTGTTATCTACACCTCCTGCTCCACCTCCACGTCATATTTTTCACTATATTTCTTTAAAAAATCTTTACTGTTGGAGATGGTTTTTTAGATGTGAGGTCCTATATTTACTCTATGTGTAGATACCATAAATAAAAGGACTAAATTAAAAAGCCACATATTATTTTTTACACCTTCTGTTGGAGATGTTCTTAGATGGACAAGGTCAGACAAGATTTGCGCCATTTTCTCCGCAAAACCAAAACGACAATGAATTTAAGTGTAATATTTTGATGATATGTTCCTCTTATAAGACTCTACATTCCTACAAAAAATGAACACAATTCGAGATGTACAAAACGACCATTTGCCCTTTGAATATCAGTCGTTCAAATTTAACGGTTGAAATTAAGATTGGTAGATGGTGAGGTTTGTTATCTCGAATTTCTTTCACTTTTTTTTGTAGGAATGTAAAATCTTATAAGAGGAACATATCATCTAAATATTACACTTAAATTCATTGTCGTTTGGATTTTGCGGAGAAAATGGCGCAAATCATGTCTGGCCTTGTCCATCTAAGAGTGTCCATGGATCCTACCTCATTAAATATAATAATAAAATCTAGTAGTTGTGGTGGTGCTACCGTGGAGGTAATGGTGGTGGATGAGGCTACAAGGTTAAGAGAAAAAAATATTTTATTTTGATTCAAAGACGATAATTTTAATTAACGGTGGTGGAACTAGAACGATTTTCGATTTACATAGTAACAAGAAATGGAAATGAATGACATGAGTCAAAATTGACATACAAACACACAAAAAATATTACTTATTATCAAACGTGTGTCTTTACGGCTGGACAAATCTACAGTCCACATAAACTTTTCTAAGTGAGGTCTGTGATTGATAGTTAGAAACATATCCAACGGTCTTAATTTTTTTTTTTTTACCTTATTATTGAAGTAGGAGAAATACAAACTAAAGTTGCGTAATCAGTAGCTCAGTGAGTGATTATACCATATATATGTTATCAATTGAACCAAAAAAATGGAATGTTTCATCAACTTTTACGTCTATAATGGGATTATGGTGCACTACTTATTTGCAATACATGAATCAATAAATTGTGAAATCTCTACACTTTAAGTACAAGGTTTAGTTCATTTAACTTAGAAAAAATTAGTTGTGATAAACAATAAATAGAGTTCTAATAAAACATGGCTATTGTGGTCACAAAATCAGTTGAATAAGCAACTGAAACGATTTTCTATTTCGAACATGGCTATCGTGGAGATAAGAACATCAAAAGATCAACTAATTGGCCATCCATAATCATCACTTGATAATATATGGAGTAATATTAACATTTTCAATTATAAACACATGCCTTTTATATAGTTTACTTATAAAGTTTCGAATATTAGAGAATGAGAAGTGTTGGGTTTTTGATACATGTATTCAAGTTTTTTGAGGATTTTGGTTTAATATCCATCGACGTTGTTCTTATTCTTCGTTCTAATATAAATACTCCCACTAAAGTTTTCCAAAAGAAAAGGTTTCTGATAATTTTGTGTTTGAAGTGCATGTAATATTCTAAGAAAAATATTTTTTAATTGGTTCAGCGGAATTCAAGGTTGTGGTCGCTGCAACTAATATAGTGGATGTGTTTAGTACGTAATACTTTCCGCTCACTTTTAATAAATTGATCTCTTGATGTTATTCATAGATGTAGTTGGGTTATTTACTAACATCACCCATAGAAAAATTTAAAGACACCAAACGGCTATAAAAGTCTTCTGTCGGAACTCAAATTGCAGATAATCGTATTGTTGATTGATTTTTTACCTCTTTTCACAACAATATATAGAATGTCTATGAAAAATAGTTTTGAATTTTTTTTTAAGGGTTTGCGATTCTACGCTGCCATCTTTCAAGCGGATAAGAGTACGTGTAATGTTGTTAAGATTTTCGAGGTAAAACGTTCATAAAAAACTTTAGAGCTTACATATGAATTTATATCTACGGAACATTTGAATACCATTGATGAGCCGAACGTAGTCGCTCCAGTGAAGATGAAAGATTATTGTATGATTCATTTCATAAAAATGGTGGGCTATAATATTGTATGATTTAGTGATACATTCTAATATCTTACTTGGCTTTGCACAAAAAATGTAGTAGTGTTATCAAGGTGCAATAAATACTCTAGAAAGCATATATTTCTCACATGTGCCGAAATATTCTTTTTTGAGAAAATTATTACCTGAAACCATTTATTGTTAGGATTACAATTTTCTAGATTAGTTTATCTCGGATTATTTATAACAATCAGAACTTCATGAATTTTTGTTCTTCATGTAGTCCATGGTGAAAGGTGAGTGGAAAGTCTTCGTAATGTTGATTAGTGCATGTGGATTTATTTGCTTGGATTTTTATGTCATAGTTTTTAATTTTATTTTGTTGCGCCAATGATATTATTTTTTATTCGGAATCTTGATTATTTAGATGGCTAAAATTATTACACCATGGTTGTTTAATACCCTTATCATACAAGACTCCATGTAATCGTCATCGGTGGGATTTTTTAATTTTAGGTTTTCTTGCAAAGGAAAGTATCAGAATTGTATCTTTACGGATTCCAATAATGAAGAATGATGCATGCTCGTGTTGTGACGACACTGGTTAAGCCCTGGTTATCTCTACAAGTCACAAAGACTGGCTAAAATACTCTCAGAGAATCATTAAAAATCTCTAGAATTTCAAATAATCTCCGGGAGTCACTCAAATAAAAAATCTCTGAAAGTCTTCAGAAGTCTCATTTGACTAACCCCAAATAAAGGGCATTATTGATAGGAGGCAAAAAATGGATACGAGAAGAAAAAGTAATAGGGGTAAAACTAAATCTAGGAATTACTAGTTAATCCAGTTGAGAAGACCTGTTTAGTGTGTAATCCAGCACTAAAAGTTTTTAATCACTAGTCCAAAAACATGTTTTTGGACCACAAAATTTATCTTCAGGTCATGTACATGTGTGGTGTACACTTTCCCTTTTTTCAATTATTCCAAAACTATCCTTCATCTCTTTGTTTTTCTAGCGAGATTTGAAACAAAAATTACTCTGCTTAATTTCAGATCCGTATTTTTTCCTCTGCTGGTTATCAAAAACTCACCTCCACCTCCTTCGTTCCAAAAATCCGTTTAGGTTTTCATAATCAACTCCAGTGGTATGCTTTCCAGGTATGTTCTCTAAACTCTTTCATATCTTGATTTCCTCTGTTTTTTTCCAACTGGATCATGATATTTCATCTCAGTTTCAAAATTTATCTTTTTCTTTTCACCCTTTTCTCAATCTATTAGCAACTTTCCCATATCATTGTTCTTCGACACTGTACGATTATTTATGTTTTAGTTTTCTTTTTTGTTGATTTTTTCGACTATGTTTTTCTAGTCTTGTTTTTGGTTGGTTTTATCATCATATTGTTTTTGTATACATTATGTTTGATCATTGATTTGATCTCGTTTACTTTGATTTTCTTAAAATCTGGTTCTTTTTTGTTTATTTTTATATGATCCTGACGTACATATTGATATGTATTGTATACAATATGTGTTGTTTATGTATCCACTACATATTCATATCCACTAAACTAGTATATATTTAGTTTAGATGCGTTCTTGGATGTTCAAAAATGTGCATGGAAGAAGAGTAGAAACCCTGTTAGATGTTCAAATTAATATTGATATGTACCATATATAATATGTACTAAACTAGTATTTTTTATGTACTGATTTTGCAGTACATATTTTCTTGTAGTGTTTCACGAGTGCATATTTGCTTGTATTTTGTATTGATTTCACAGTACATATTTGCTTGTAGTAATAGGCGTCGTTCTGTTAATTCTAAGTACGAAGAGGATATGCTAATAATGCGAGACCTGGATCAAGAGATAACGACCTGTCGTGCTATAGTGACTAATGACTATTAGGAGCGCTTTAATAACTTTGTATTAACTTAATTTTGCAATACATATTTATACGTAGTGATAGTTTTGATTGCGCTTTTGGAAGTTCATAGTTCTACGACATGAGTTGTATGGAAAGAAGCAAGCTACGGTAGAGTCTGCGAAAAACCTCAGATTTAACAAAGAAACAGCAGTTGCAGCTATATAGCCTCTGGGGATGCAACAAAAAAGTCATTGAGGTTAAGCAGACTAGCGAGCATCAAGGCTGAAATGCAGGAATTATCTCATCAACTTAAAGGGTCCGATCTCAGCACATATCAATATGTATTGGGCAGTACATATCGATATGTACTACAATATTATACAAAATATACAATTGGAAAAAACAAGGCATGAGGATAATGGCAATGTATTATGTTGCATTTCTATATTTCGCTCTCTTGTTCTGCTTGATTAACTTTTTTTCTGGGTGAAATTATACAATTCTGAACATGTAAATTATATACCTCATACTATAGTGTCGGAGTATTCCTTCGTCCTGTAGAGGAGTCGAATCTATAACATTGTGTTTATATATATGACAAGCCTTTTCAGTTTGGAATTTCGTTGAACTTTTCTTTTTCATGTTTACAATAGACCGAAAGGGTTAATAATCCAGCATTAAGTACTACAACTCTGAATTATGTATGTTCATCTACCTGTATACCTGTCCATAAAAATATCCAAAAGAAAACACGCTTCACCAATGAATAAAAAACATAATGTCCATACTCGACTTTATGGAACGAAAGACGAAAGGAGTATTAATAAAGAATCACAAAACCAAACCAATAAACCAAGGGACAACATTATAGAAAAACTCTTTTATTTACAGTCAATACATAATGATATGTACTACATGTACAAATCACTTTGTTCCTAAGTTCATATCGATATGTACTGTAGGATGACAGTCAAGCATAAACTATGTGGTTTATATGTATTGGATACACAAATCACTTTTTCTCTAAGAACTTTCTGATATGTACTGTAGGCTCATATCACATTTGCAACTGTACATCATCCAACATCATCTTTTTCGCTCTCACTGCTTTCAAGAGTGTACAAACCCTTAAAATCAGATATGTACAATCTCCTAGTGGTTTTTGCAGGTGTTTTTGACTTATTTTTCGTATTCTTCGTATTACCTGCATAAACAATAGGGTTATCCCATCAGAAACCAAAGTAACAATAACATATTAATATGTACCTAATATATATGTAACTTGTATCCATCAGGACATTTAGAGACACGGTACATATCAATATGTATCTTAGGAACTGCTATACATTTTTTTAATATGATCTTGTAATATATGTCATTACATATCAAAATGTATAGCACATATCCGTTCAGGGACACATTACATATCAATATGTATCGTATGAACTGCATCTCTAGATATGTAGTGGTATATAAACAAGTTGTATTGCTTATGTACCAATAAGCACATCTCTAGATATTGACAGTATATTCAAACACTACATATTGGTATGTAGTTGTGCATACCACTATGTACAACTATTGATAGTATATGTAGTGTATCTAATACTACATATTGATAGTATATCTAACACTACATATTGGTATGTAGTTGTGCATACCAATATGTAGGCATAAAAACAACATCTGGATATGTAAGTGGTGAATGAAAACATGTAGTACATATCAATATGTAAGCATAAAAACAACACTTGAATGAAGATATGTAGTACATACCAATATACAGTGGTGCTTAGAAGTTTACCTTTTTTTGGTGTTGCTGGTGGAGTAACAGCTTTAGTCATATTTCTTGTTGTTGGTGAATTAGCAGCAGGTTTTTGTTAGGTTTTTGCCGTTGGTGAATTACCAGCAGTTTTTCTTCTACTTTTTAATGGCGAAGCACTTTCTTCCACAATTACTTCTGTAATTGTTCGTTTGATTTTTCGAATTAGTAACCATTTTTTCTCTTCAACGAAAAACAGATCTGGTTTTGGTTTTGATTTTGTTTTTTCGATTTAAAAATGATTATTGAATAAAGATGATGAAACTGACCAAGATTTAGGAGAAGAAAAACTGACCTAGTTTTTGAATTTGAATAAAGAAGATGAATTTGACCTAGATTTTGATTTTGTTTTTCGATCTGGTTTTGTAGATTTTGTTATCTCTTAAGAAGAATGAAAAACTAAAGAAGAAGAATGAAAGCTGAAAATATGTCGATGAAAACAAGAAGAAACTTAATAACGCGTGTTTTCTTCTCTGCATATTTTGGCTGTGACTCTGACACGCGTGTTCTTAGGGTTATCTTAGTAATTTTACTCTTTTTAAATATTTTTTGGACCAGCGATTAAATGTTTTCTCCCGCTGGACTAGAGGATAAGCTGGCCGGGTTTTGTGGACCAACCAGTAAATTTCTCAAACTAAATTTTAAAATTTATTTAAATTTAAAGATTAACGGACATTTCAATTTTAACTGACTTAATTCAAAAAATTAAACTCAACGGACTTAATTCCAAAATTAAACTCAAATGTGGATCACGGAAGTTAACAAAAGTTTGCCACAAAATCCAATCCAAAGTATATTTTAGGTGTAAAGCCCAACCCAAGCTTAAAATCTTATACTTTACAAGTATAAGCCCAATATACCTATGGGAAATTAGGGGGAGACCCAAAAAAATTAATATTTTTATTGTCAGGCCCACAATTAATTTTGGGTACCGTGACACCCGTAATGATATGAAATTATTAAAAGTGTCTGCATGACGGGTTATGCATCCGCAAGAAGGGTTATGCATCAAGGGTATAATTTCCAACACAACTTGGATATAACATATCTAAAAATCCGCACCTTGGAAATTTACAAATTTTATATCGTTGGAAATCTTTTAAAGAGAGTTGCGCAACGAGTACAAACAACAGTATCAAATTTGTGTTTTTCACGAAAAAATCGGAGGTGATCATCATTTTAGGGAAAATTTTCGAAAACTGACGGCATATTCATTATGCAGCCTCCAAAAAAGATGCATAACACATTATGCAGACGCATAACAAATTATGCAAACATTTTTTCGACTGCATAACAAGTTATGCATCTATAACAAGTTATGTAGCCATTGTTTTGGTTGATTTTAGTTCGTACAGAAAAACTTGATGCATAATGCGTTATGCAGACATATTTAAATGATACATATCAGGTTATGCATCCATTTTCTCGATGCATAAAAGATAATGCAACAATTTTCTCGATGCATAATGCATTATGCAGCCGTATTTTGGATGCATATCAGGTTGTGTATCCATTTTCACGACTGCATAACATGTTATGTAGATATTATTGTAGGTGCATGACAAGTTATGCAGCCTTATTTATGCATCTCCATCGTTGTTGTTGTTGTTGTTGTCGAGCAACGAGCTGCTTCTGTTGATCTCTAATTCGCAGTTTAGTCCCCACGAGTTGCAGCCAATTTAATTCTCAGTCGAAACAGGGAAGCTTGCATTCAAACGCCATGAAGACCTGATGACGCAGACACTTTAATTCAGCAGCTTCTTCTCATACAGCCATCGTTACCAACACCAGCTTTTGTCAAACCTCATTGTCGGTACGAGAGAATACTCTAATGCCTTCAGTTATATCTATTATTGCCGTCATAAAACACCATAAGGACTGCGACTCCATAGTGCATCTATATCACCCAAAAGCTTACAGTAAACAAGTCTTCTTCTCTTCTCTCGATTTCGATCAGATTCAACACCATTTCAAACCAAACCTATTTTCAATATGGACTGAGATGGTTGACAGAAAGCTAAAAGAAATTGAATGTCAGCTGCTTTCTCAATACGCAATCCAGGCAGAAAAAGACCCAAGTCTTTCAATGATTCAAACCAAAAAAATGGCCATGCAATCATCATATGTACCTCCACCTTGGCCACGGCAACCGCTATGGCAGTAATCAGCATCTTTTTCATTTGGTATTTAGAGAACACGACACCAAGTTTTCTTTCTTCCGTATGATAAGATGGTAACCATAAATTGAAACACAAAATTACCTCCATAGCGTTCAGCAAAGCATTGAACAAAGTCGGAAGTGGTCTACTTGCAATAAACGCATCCCCTTCCACTGAAAAAATCTCAAATCGCACTTCAATTTTAGGAATATCAATTCCAACCCCATTATCAACAAAACCAAAATCAAGTCCTCCATAAACAAAATTAACCTGAAAATCCAACAAATAAACAGAAAAGAAAATTCAAACCTATCAATTCGATTCCTCAATCTCAGAAGAAATTTTTCATTATCTTCTTCAACAACTTTAAGTATACTTTCCGTCAATTATTTTCTATTCTGTAAATCCAATTTCGAAACATCAGTTTCAGAAAGATGAATTCTACCACTCGCTGTAACCAAATAAACTCCATGAACCAGAAAGATTATAATTTATTCATTGATTAAAAGAGAGAAATCAGATTTACACTTAAGGAATACGGAAAAAAATTAAAAAAACAGAATTTTTAGAAAATATGGATTTGGGAGTAATTTTTTCCCTAAAAATGGGGGGGCGCCTGAAGTTTTCTGTCTATTGGTTTCTCAGTGGAAAAATCTGGGAGAATGGGTCTCATCGTAGTTTTCACTATACCTATACGAATAAAGTTATTCTTGAGAGCCCACCATTGGTGTTTACCACCGTCGACACCATGAGCTGGACTTGTTTTATACCCTATAATGAGAACATCCACCAAGTCCAATTAAGGTGTTGTCACTAAGCAACTAAGACGTCGATACAAAAACTAGCCATACGAGTTGTAATTAGCTTTCTATATTACAATATACCCTATCATGAGAACATCCACCAAGTCCAATTAAGGTGTGCTAAGCAACTAAGACATCGATATAAAAACTATCCATACGAGTTGTAATTAGCTTTTCTATATTACAAAAACCTTAGAATAGATATGTATCTTGCAATTTCAGTGAAAGAGATTCCAACAATTTGGAGGACTTTTATTTATTATTAGAAGTAATATTATTTCAAGTAATTATCACAATTAGACCATAACAGTAGTCGTGGAGCAATTTTGGTAGATACACGGTAGGTTTACACTAGTAGGAAATGTGAAGTTTGTAGAAAATATGACCGTTAGATTTTAGACCGTACAAATGAACACCCATTATAAGGGTTACATTTTTTTATTTTTTTTAATAAGAAAAAACTTAGATTAAAAGTTAAAAATCAAAACAAACTTGTTGTTCATAGACTTGGGTACATGCATCCCATCTATCCTGATCCAAAAGATGAAAAATACAAGTTGGAGGATGTAACCCATGTAGTTACGAGTTGTTGTTGCATTAGCAATAGCATTAGCTAATGCAATTGCTGTCCGGTTTGCTATTTTACTAGTTGAAACATAAGTAAACAGTTTTGAAAGGGAAAGTGTATTCAAAAAATTAGATGTTCTGTCTCCCCAGATGGCTTTTGCTTGCCAATCCATACTGCTTTGAAGGCCTGATAGGAGTCTGACCAGATTGTTGTTGTTAGCTTCGATGCTGATAGTGGAAGCTTGAAGTTGTCATCCCCATTTCCACACCTCAGTTGCCGCTAACACCTCTCCAACATCCTTATTCAGAGCCGTGATTTCCATGGTTCGCACCTCCCTGCAATAACCCAAAGTGTTCCTTAGAATCATGGTTGTTGTCATTATGTTAGTTGATTGGTCCCAACTGGTAGCTAAATTGATTTTTGCAGTTCTCGAATCTGGGTACTGCCAAAATTTTGTTTGAGTTGGTGCCGAAGGAAATTGTGGATTGTGTCTTATGCTTCGCTGAGCCTACACATTCTCCAACGAAAACTATTTGGCTCTAGCAAAAATATGTTGAGGGTTTGGGTTAATTCCTTTAAAGACTTTATCACATCTTTCTAACCAAATATGTCAAATTACTGCTGCATAAAAAGCATTCCAGGGCCCAGTTCACTATCCCAACCAACTGGATTGGAGCTCCAGCTAATAATCCATTGCTGCAAAGACAAGTTAGGGATACCAAGCGCAAAAAGATTATAGGGCTTAGATGAGTTTGCTTTCTAAATAAAGAAAATTTAACGATATTGCATGTTTTTTGTGATTTTTAAATTCATAAATATATTCAATGGTCATGTTAGTCCACTTAATTCAATTGTTTCACAAGGATTCGGAAATAATAAAAAAATAATATTAAATATACCCTGAAATCACGAGGAATGTCCCGTAAGATATAACCTTTGTGGGACATGCGGTGGGTAAAATAATCTCTCTGCTAATTCTCGTAAGAGGTCTCACACGATTGTATCTTACAATATATTTTCTGGGTATTTTTTGTCGTCAATGTTGAGCTACTCAAAATAAAATTGGACCGACCTATATATATATATATGGATTTTCATAAAACAAACATTAGCGAGCCTTACAAAACGGGGGAAGGCTCTCTCCATAACATCACTAGCCAAAATAGAACAAAAATATATCAAGTGGGAGCTAACCTATATACAAAAAATACATTATGCAGCGGCTTGTTTCTGACAAAACATCAGCTGCGAAATTCCCCTCCTCATAGTGATTGTTAGAGCATTATTCGGTTGAACCTACATGCGCTGGTATGTCAAGTCATTTGTTAAATTTTGATGCCAAAATACATTCTTGATTTAGTCTCCTAAAGTCTGTTTCAGACTAGAATTCCAAATTAATCAAAGATATCCTTGAAGACTAAAGTTTGAAGACACATGAAGACATTTTTGGATAATTTCTATAGGGTTAGCAATATTTGATTCTCTAGTTTATTCTACATCTCTATCTATCGAAACAAAGTGCTCACTCTTTCAAACAATTTCCAAATATACTTTTTTATATACACTCGATGATTTTGAGCCTAAGACTTTAATGAGAATAACCATTGACCTTGGAAAGTCCTGCATGTTACAGTGAATGAAAAGATGCAACCAATTAGCCAAAATCACTCAGTTTCGCATTATAACAAAGAATTTATGAATGATTTATTAAAGCAATATTCACAATGTATTACTATGGTTGATCTTGTGAATAGGAAATTGTACACGAAATTTTAGCAACAGTTCGCGAACTTAAACCATAGATACGGGACCTAAGTTTTATTTTATTAATCAAGTTTTTGGTGTTTCCTTTCCTAGACAAGGTGGCTTTGTTTCTAAGCAACCTAGGCCTTATCATTCACTATAAATAGAGGTTTCATGTAACTTCACAATCCATCCTTTGGAAAATTGCGTACGAGTTGCATAAGGTTGTTTTGCATATCTTTGTTCTTCACGAACAAGAGTGAGATTCTAAAAAACTTTACTTGGGGATCGTAAAGCACAGGAAAGTTATCTTATTTGATAGTTACAGAACATGTATCTTCATAAACCCTAGATTTGATATATCAAGGTATCTCTAGATTATTTTTTTTAGGTGATCTTGTGAGATAGAATCAATTAGGTTACGAAACTTGTAAAAGCCTAATTGTTGAGGAGCATCTTCAAAAGATAATTGAAGTTTTGATAGAATATTCATACAAGTATCTTCTAAAGAGAATTAGGTTTCCGCTAGAAGATTTACAAGAGAAATTCCTACAGATACGCAAGGAGTTTTATATGTGCACGAATATAACTAAAGCAGGTATTATATCTAGTACGAAATATGGTAGTAAGAAATGTTAGAGAATTGATCGGTTGAACCCACCAAGCATTGGTATGTCAAGTTTGGATGTCATATTTTATCTATAAAAATTGATGTTGCTTGATTAGATTATGTTACTACATAAAATTTGATCTTAGGAGAAACAATGCACCGTCGAGGTACTTTCTTTAGGTTTAAAAATTAAAATCGTACAGGACGAGCCTAAACCAACCCAACGGTTGTTCACGTCCCACAAAGAGAGAAGATAGATTGATCTTTGGGGAGGGAAGCAAAGAATGTCGAGGAAATCAATGGAGATGAATTTTTGTATGCAAGGTTATCGAACTATTATAAAATCAGAGCTCCTGAATGATAAACTTGTTTTATTTTTTGACTAATAGATAAATGGGTATATTTATAGTCATTATGGATACACACTGATTTCCTCGTAAATAGTGAAGGTAGTGAAGGAATTGAGAGATGGAGATCGTGGAGGTAATGGTAAATTCATGCTCACTATGCTAGGGAAATTTCTGGAAACATCTTGACCATTACTCCATTATCTCTTCGACTACTCTAAACCATCATCACGACGCGTTACTTTCTCATCATGAGGTGTTTTTACGCTGCATGTTGCTACAATATTGATATTTTGGCTTCCAACTCAAAAGAAATTGGCAATGAGTGGACTGGTGCACATGCTTATATAGAGTAGCCATACTTAGGTATGTATTAAGCAATGTGGGACTAAGATGTAACAAATACTTTCCTTAGTCTCCATTATGCCGCATCCAAGTGTAGGGATCTTTGAGGCTTCTAAAACGTGGATCCTTGCATGGTTGCATGGTTGGATGCCCTGCCTTCCTGGGTCTTTCGGGTCTTACACGGGTCTTATGTCTCATATAGGGCCTAGCTCTGATACCCTAATAACAGTGAGGCTTCCAACTCAAAACCAACTGGCAATGAGTGGAGTGGTCATGCTTATATATAGTAGTCATACTTAGGTAGTATACAATGTGGGACTAAGATGTGACTAAGAATTTTCTTAGTCTCTACCTAGTATCTATCAACCATCAGACCAGTACCCCATGAAGAATCCCCCAATGTGACATGTTTTGATGTTTCGTAGGAATTATTGGAGTCATGAACTACTTCTTGCTTTGGATGAACCACATCCATGATGTCTTAAGTATCATCTCTGGACAAGTTGATCAATATCGAGCCCAATGGAGTGATGTTGAATCCCTGGATGGCTCGTATTGTAATGACCTTATCAAAGAAGCCATGTTGTTATGACTAAAGTGTTCAGTTGTACTATAAGCAAACTGATACTCATGGATGCCAAGGTAGTAATGGCCATGATGCCGTGATCATGTCGAGGCAGTAGAGGCCATGACACACTGTAGATGGGAAAAAACGATTTACTGGTTTTTCAGAGAATTGAAGAGACGGACGTGTTGTCGAGACTCCTCAACCGGTAAAATTGTTCAACCTCACACAGATGGACTGCAAAGGGAGTACTTAGATTCGAGAGATCAATCTGTAGAACTCTGACCTAAACCAAGTCAATGGCTGTTCCAGAGTCAATTCGGTCGCAAAGGGGGAAATGGGTTGATCTGTAGGAGGGAAGCTGAGAATTGTGTGGGATCAATGATTGTGGATGTGTTGAAGGTTTCTTCAATAATGATGAACTGATGAGTTTGAATAAGTTCTGGTAGATTGATGAATTCTTGAGAGTAATTGCTCGAGAAATTCTGTGTAGACGAATGTTCGTTGTCCTTTAATCATGGATTCATAGACTTATTTATACTGTCAGAATAGTAAACATCTCGATCCCCTGTAAATGTGACGGTTTCTTGAGTGAAAGAGTGAGAAAGAAGGAATCGTTGTGAAAACCAGTTCCAGGTCGTGCGGAGACTTGGTTAACCGTCCACCCACTACTTTGTTAACTCCTTCAACCGTTTGCACGACTTACTCACACTTCTCGTCGTGGATGTATCCACGTGCCGTGGGCCGCCAGACCAAAACCCTAAGTGATATCCTCCCATGTGACGTGATTAGTGTCTCACGAATCGTGGAGTTTGCATGACAGACGTGTATTTTATTAATCAGTTGTTCACCTTTTAGAAAATGAGTCTAGGTTTTGTTGAATTGAGCATGAGTGAACAATGCTCAGGGATTCATTGATCCGACAAATAATTGAATATTGATAGTTGGATCAATATTTGAGCAACTGAGCAAGTATTGCTCAATTCGACGAATTACTGATAAATTATTGAATATTGATTGTTGGATCAATATTCGAGCAACTGAGCAAGTATTGCTCAATTCGACGAATTACTGATAAATTACTGAATATTGATAGTTGGATCAATATTCGAGCAACTGAGCAAGTATTGCTCAATTCTACGAGTTACTGATAAATTACTGAATATTGATAGTTGGATCAATATTCGATCAACTGAGCAAGTATTGTTCAATTCGACGAATTATTTATTGGTGACATGACCCAATAAAATATTAATTAAAATATTGGTAAAGTACCGAATATTATATAATTAATCCAGATGTTGATTGCTGGATCAACATAAATTTATTAGTGTTTGAACTTGCTCAAAATGATGAATTCGTGAAGCGTTTGTTCGAAACCCTAATTTTTGATCAATCGTTCGTTAATTGATGAATTGCTGAAAATAGGAGAGAGACCGACCACATGGAATGATGGACGTCCATGTGGTGTCCAAGTGCTCAAGTGAGCGTGTACCAGGGTCCTGAGTTGATGAAAGAATGATGATAAAATGTCGGTTTCATCATTTATTGAAATAGTGCTCGATTGAGCATTAGGTGATAAAACCTAATTATGGAAGAGTGAGGGACCGACCAAGATGGCATGAGACCGGCCTTGGTGGTCGTGGGACCAGCTGGTGGTCGTTTGAGCAAACTCCAAATTGGTTGAAAATAGTTTGGACCCAATACGAGCAATCGAGCAAATTAAGTCAAAATTATGAAAACGTGTGGTACCGGCTCTTTGTAAGCCCTAGGGCCGGACTTGGTCGGTCAAGGAGGCATGCCCATGTCACC
The DNA here is from genome assembly GCF_003573695.1 of Papaver somniferum. NCBI lineage: Eukaryota > Viridiplantae > Streptophyta > Magnoliopsida > Ranunculales > Papaveraceae > Papaver > Papaver somniferum. The sequence continues at coordinate 161,626,372 of NC_039366.1, read as the reverse complement.
ATAATGTCCGTGTCTCACTCCTGAGAGTTTCGGTATTTTATGATGTGCGCTTGAGCAACATTGTGGATTTTCAGAAGAGTTTTATCTTGACTGAAATTCTTGATTTTTGCTCGAATGAGCATGTGTGCTCATTTGATCAATATTTTGTAAATATTAAAATAATGGTATTTTAATATTTTTCGTGAGTAGCCTAGTCGGTCGTGTGACCATGTCGACTTTAGGCCTTTTCATGGTTTGAGCAATATTTGAGAAAATATGAAGAAATCATGATTTTTGCTCAAACTCAGGAGTTTCGTGACATGAGGGAAATAATATTTATGAAACAATATGGATTGCAAGGTGTGGGACCGGCCACGGCTAGCGCATGGCCGGTCGGCCGGCCAAGTTGCCCGGTCCCACAACACCTTTCCCTATTTTATAATATTATTTTTCATGAAACCGTGAAACTATGGAGAAACCATGAGTTTTGTTGAAACGGAGAAGTTTCATGAAATGAGGGAAATAATAATTATGAAAGAATAGGGATCGCAAGGTGTGGGACCGTCCACCGCTAGGGCATGGCCGGCCGGCCAAGTTTCCCGATCCCACGAAACCTTTCCCTATTTTATAATATTATTTCTCATGAAACCATGAAAATATGAGGAAACCGTGAGTTTTGCTCAAACAAGGAAAGTTGTTAGAATGAAGGAGTTTTCATGAGTCCATGAAAATAACAAAATAAGTAAAAATAATGGGAGAGGCATGGGGCCACGGCTAGGGCACGGCCGGCTAGCCGGTGGGCCCGGCCCATGAGCGCCTCTTATTATATTATTATTATTGGTTTTCTCCTATTTTGTGTAGGATTCCTCATTTATCCATATTTTCGAGTGCTCGTTTGTGCATTCGGGTGCTCGGTCGTGCATCATTGTCGAGTACACTTGCACCATTTTATGGGGCTTACTCAGTGATGGTCTTGTTCCCCGATTATTGAGTATTTATTACTAATTTATGAAATTCAGTGGAGAATGATTCATGAAACTGAGTAATAAAAGTGATTAGTTTTTTTATTATCAATCCATAGGATCAGCCGTGGATTCGACCATGAATTCAGAATAATAAAATGAGTATTACCATTCCATGGGATCGTGGATTCGACCATAGAATCAGACTAATGATTGTTTATTACTATTCCATGAGATCGGTCGTGGATTCAATCATGAAATCGGAGTAATCTATTACCATTTCACGAGATCAGCCGTGGATTCGATCACGAAATCGGAGTAATAATTTATCTATCACCATTTCATGAGATCAGTCGTGGATTCGATCATGAAATCGGAATGATGAGATAAAATAGATTATCTTCTAGGAATTCAGTGGTGAATGTCGCGGTAGAATTAATCTATTACAGAAGGGATATTAGCCAGTTAAAGCGTCATACCCATTCTGTAAGGTGCATAGTCAGGAAACAGCGAGTGTTGCCGAAGTCCTGAAGGCGTTCTTGCCCTCTCAACAATTATGCACGGAGGACCTCCTGGATCTATACACGGTCTCTCTACATAGTCAGGGAACAGTGAGTGTCACCGACGTCCAGAAGTTGTTAATGCTCTCAATATAAGGAGAACATCCCAATCGTTCTTCTATGTAGAGGTGGGTCTCTCTATGTGGTCAGGGAACAGTGAGTGTCACCGACGTCCTGAAGGCGTTAAGTTCTCAATCTGAGGAGAACCGCCCAATTATGTTATTCTACATAGAGGTCAAGATGAAATGCGAGGCATCGAACGCTCAGCTAGTGGAGGCCTTTCAAAAAACATGTTCATCATGGCTCGTAAAATATGAATCGTCACATGCCTGAAAGCCGTGTCAAAGACATGCAGTATCATGATTTTACGATTTTGACCTTTGTTGAAAATCCACCATCAACATTAAGTCCCCTGCTTAGTGAGGGACAGTCATGTTCCGCAGTAAGCATTAGATGGTGATTTTCCAGTCGACGAGATCAGTGGTTGAACTCAGCCATACAAAGGTATATTCAGAATCCCCGATTCGCTCCAATGGCGTCATGTACGAGCAAATGTTCAGATGAGAACCCTGATAGTATGATAGAATGTCATCCCGCGAGCATGAAGGAATGAAGCACTGCTGATTTGGTCGGTCGAAAGCCCAGTTTTGGTCGGTTTAGTTTTTTACGGGCCCGAGCCCAAAAGGGAAACCCATGTTTTATTAGGTTTTGGAAATAAAATTGATATAAAAGGGAAGTAACCCTGAAATTCTTTTTTTTTTATTGACCGACCGATCATCTCCTCTCACTCTCGTCCGAGCAAGGGGAAAAAAAATTGTGCACACCGGAGCTCCCGTCACCGAGTGCCGCCGGCGAACTTCCGGTGAACTCCGACGCCGACAAAGGTATTTTTTTTTTCTTTTTCTGCTGTGTGTTTGTGTTTTCATGAGTTGTTCATAAAAAAAAAATCCCATAGTTGCATACATGCGTAGGTTTTATGAAATTTGTTGTTTGTGAAAACACGTATGTCCGTTTGTTCGATAGTTTAAGAAACGAGAAAAAATCCCTAATATGAAAGAGATACATAAGTTCTTGAATAGACATGATCTAGTTGCAGTAGAGAACATTTTTGTTTATGAGGTTTCATGAAAACCAAAATTTATTTTCAAAGCATGAACTTTCACAAATACTTTTAAGAACGTAGGTTCGTAGTAAAAGTAATAAATAACGATCTTTAGAGTTAAAGAAATTTTGAAAGGACCTGTAGTTCATGATAAAATTTATTTGTGAACTTTCAAAATTTTATTTAGAATATGTGGACTTTTGCAAAAATAGAAAAGACCTTCGTTTCATAGAAAAATGCGCGTTTGAGCAAAATAGTTTTTTTTTTTGTTAACAAAATTCACGTAATTTTTTTTTTACGTGCGTGAGTTTTTAATACCATGATTAAAATCAAATAGCAATTTTTGATTAATTGTTGAGGATAAACAATTGTGTTGTATGATTTTACGATATGTGTTTGTCACATAAAATCATGGAACGCTCATATGAATTGTTCATAGTTTCATGAAAAGTCAGTGTTGACTCTTGAATGATAAGTTTTTGCTCACTTTTGAAGGTTTGAAGGAGTAAGAAAGTTTTTAGAGTTTTACGTTGTTATCACTAAGTTCGTGAAACTGAAAATATGTAAGAGTTGAGGATTACCATTTTTGTAGACACTGATGTGAGCATCATAATTATCCAGCTGTTTTAATTCCATTGTGTTGACGAAATTCATGTATGGATGTCACGACAACTTTGCAAAATGACTCGATCTCGTGGTAACGCTTCTGAAGATGAAGTTTCTAGAGAGGACACTTCCAGAGAGGATGTTTCTACAGGCCCGTCTTCCAGTGATGATGATTCTTACAGAAATGATGATTCTGAGACTTCTCAGGAGAAAGAGGAAACTCCCAAAACTAAGAACATTCCAAATGTTGAGGACAAATTCTTTGTGTATCTGTATAGGCCCGAAAAACGTCCCTTAGGTTCTTCATTTAGGCTGCGTATAAATCCCAGGAGCACTACTCAGAACAAGTTGGTATCTCCTCCAGCAATAACTCGGTTCTGTTTACAAGGGAAACACTATTTGGCTTCACATGTGGAACTCAAACTTTCTCGGAAGCCTCTGACAAATTTCTCTGGATGGGAAAGACACATGCTGGGTCATAGCCGTGTAAGAACCTTGCTAGATCGTGCACAGGTAACACGAGCTATTCAAGCTGCTGGGGATTTAATCATTAATCATGATATACCATGTATATTGTGGCTTTACTTGCTCGTTGGTGCATTCATACTCATACTTTCATATGCAGATGGGGAGAATTCTCCGTTACTTTAGAAGATGTAGTTGCTCTGTTGCATCTTCCAGTCACTGGCAATTTCCCTGAAGAGCTCTCAGCAGAAGAGAAGGTGATATCTGGTGCATTGGAAGCTAAAATGCACAAATTCAACGAATCTCCCAAAATTTTCTATGCTCAATGGTTGAGATATTGGTGGCCGAGAGATGGAGTTCCTGAAGAACCTGTTGATGGTACTTTGACCATTACTGCTTTCTTATGCTTGTGGCTCTCCAGAGACGTTCTTGAAGACAATGGACATTTGTTGAAGCCATTTGTGATTCCTTTCGCCATAAAGATGGCTAAAGGTGAGAAGCTTCCCATTGGTAGTGTATTTTTGGTTTCACTGTTTTCCAATTTAGACTCCTTAGTTATAGACTCCAGCATCTCCAACGGCTTCATGAAAGTCGAAACATATGCTAACACTATGTTCCTCCAAGTCTTGATGTGGGAGCATCTTGAGGGTTATGCTCCAATTCCTCGTAGCGTCTTGCAAGGACCCAATGTTGATACTCATCATGCTTTCCTCGAGAAGAATAATGTCAGGATTATGCGTTGGTCTACAAATTATCCATAATACAAGATATGCCTCACTGACATTTTGGATATTGAATCTGAGTTCAACTTTCCCCCTGGGTGTCGGTCCCTCCTCTTTTCTCGCAATTGATCACTTTCAATACTGCTGAAGAAAATGTCATGTTGAGAACCGGTACTGACTTGAACGATGGAGATAGATCTTTTATATTGATCACTCCTGGACACCTATTACCAGTAATGCATGGAGAATTCCAGGTAGAAGAATATAACATCGATAGGGCAGCTCGACAAATGGGCGTCGACCAGTGTGTTCCGGGTCATCGAATAAACAAACCATCAGTTGAGTATCTGAAGGCTCACTTAGATTGCACACGTGTAGAGGGGAATGATTATTTATTTCCATGCTTTGACCGAGCTACCTTCGTAACTCCGGGTTACATAGACTTCTGGCGTCAACAACTTGAGCATTTGTATGCATTTGCGATGGATGCTAAGTATCTGGAACGAGAATTTCCCTCCCCTGACTTGATTTCTGATCGACCACGATTGAAGTACCTTTCCCGTGGTGGCAAGAGGAAAACATCCCCAGAATGTTCACAGGTAAGTATTTCCATTATGATTTCAACGAAAGCATGATAATCGTATCTTAATCATTTTATTGACTTTGTGATAGGATGGTCGTGCCGTGAGACCTCGATTCCATGTAGACTTCTTAGACCTTCAAGAAAGTCCCCAGGGCGGAGAAGGCAGGAGCAGGACATCTTATAGGATGATACCGAATAATGTGCAGTCCCCAGCCGCTTCTTTGGTGAGTTGTTAGCACTTCCCTTATCGTTGCGATTTTCTTGTCCATGTAATTAGGATCCCAAAAGAATATTTTTAATTTGTTTCAGAATTTTGCTCCATCGGCCATTGACGGTCTTCACCTTTTTTTTAAACGAACAATCCAGGAATCCAACACTGATGATGAAGTGGATGTAAGTATCCCTTGTGTTAGTGATTATGGATTTTCCTTGATTGAAGTAATGATGATTGTTGTTGATGCATCCAGGAGGAGATGATTGTAGAAATCCATGATGGTCATGCTATCCATTCGTCTTCGACTGGTGGTGAGAAAGAGAATCCTCAAGAATCGCGACTGAATGGAAATAATGGCGCTCCCAGTGTTGATGTCGATCCTGTTAACCTTTCGAATGACTTGGAGACTCCTCAAGTAAGTATTCACTTTATATTCACCTCATAGAAGTATAATATTGCTGACTTGATATTGAATGAATAAGAATCCACATGAATGAATAAAATTTTTTTAGCAAAATACGTCATCAGAAAATTCAGAACTCAGCGTTTTAGCAAAAACGCCATAAGATCTTCATACAATGTCAGATTTTCGCGATCTACCCATGTATCCTTAATCCCCAGAAATTTCCAAGCTTGATCGAAGAAGATTTTTGAGTTTTGAGCATGTTTAGGGCCTGAGAAAGGCGAAATAGTAAACTTCCAGGAGACTTTCAGAACTTTTTCAGATTATATGTTGTCCAATATTTTGGCCACATCTCCTTGCTCGTTCATACTATTGTTATGAAATTTTTATATGTTGTAGATAATATCCATACGAAGAGAATGGTATATGACTCAACCTTAGATTCCTTACCAATTGCTCCAAGTTCGTCATTTTATACAGGGCAGTATAAAATCTCTTCAGTCGGGCTTATTGAAAAAACGTGTTTCATGACTTCCACACTATTTGCTCATGTATTGGATGCATAATAAAGAACTTAGATAGTGTTAGTTCATTTACATGCTGAATTTTATGATTGACTTTGGTTTTCATGTTCGAATTGCTCAAATCTTGTGTAATCTTCGTATTAGGTACCAAATACCGAAGTTGAGAATAACGGAGCAAATGACGATTCGAACCGTATGATGAGCCAAGTTGATGCTGTTATGAACTCTGCACCTCAATGTCATGAGAATGTCGCTGCTAATGTTGTCGAGGAAACTGAGACTCCAGCTATTAGTTTTCAGACGGATGGAACCGAGCCAAGAGCAGAAGAGACTATCCCAGAAGAAGCTGTTGCAATGATCATGGAAGTTGCTCCAGTAATTGAGAATCGCATAGTGATACACGAGTACCCTAATGCGGGGATTGTTTGCGATCCTCCATTTGGCGCTTCACTCCCGTATCACGTATCTATTGGCGGATTCAGCATTCCCACTGGGTATGCCAACATGTATGAGAAGTTGTGGAAGATGTATGGCCATATTTTCGTTACAAGAGATCCTGAACGTAGCTACTTCTTGACCATGCAATTAGGAAACATATTTCGTGTCATAGATGATATTTCTACCATGCCCAGAAGTACTGTCACTCGGGATGTACTCTTTGATTGGGAGTACAACTTGGAGAAATCTGAAGAACTTGGTTTTAACTTGAAGTGGCTTCGTCAGAAGATAAACACCATCAAGGATGCAGTAGTCAAGAATATACCCTTTACCAGTGATGTTGTGGTGGAGAAATTGGCCAAGATTGCTGAGTTGACCGAAAAGCTGGAGTTGGAGAAGGCGGCTTTGCAAGTCTTGGAGAATGATGAGAAGCAGAAATCGTACTTTGATGGCTTCCTTTAATTTTCTTTCCATAATCTCTTGAACTTTGAACTTCTGAGAGATGTGAGGTTTTATTTTGGTTTTGAATTTTTTGATTGGTTTTGAATTTATGAGCGACTGAGGATTTTCTTATGAATTTTTGATTTGATGGAGATTTTTCTTAAATAAAAGAACTTTGATAAATTGTTGAATTCAAATATTGGATGCAAGTATTGCAAACGTTTTGGAGGAATTGAAAATACAGGTAAAAGAAAATCCTAAGATGCAAATGCTAGATGTGCTGAGTGTTTGTCTTGGACGTAAAACACCCAATGTTGAATGCTTCATGCGTTAAAAAATCTTGAGCCAATTCTCATGAATCACTGGTATACTTGTCTTTCCCTTGATGTCAGCCAATTTGTAGTATCCTCCAGCTACTGACTTAGCAATCATAAAAGGTCCTTCCCAGTTGGAACTCTTTGTTGAATGCAAATTACGTTTAGTTGCCTTAAGAACCAAATCTCCTTCACAGAACTTGTTAGGCTTGGTTGCTCGCGCCCTGAATATCTTATGTTGGTTCGGAATTCCTCGTACAGTGGGATTCCTTGTTGATGGAGCTTTCCAATTCTGCGGCACATGTGGACACTCACGCAAGGGAGAGTATGCCGAGTATCGGTTGTGGAACTGAGCCATGTCTTCAGTGATAAACCTTTCAATGGGGTGCTCAGTTTGGAAATACTCCAACCATTTAGTGTAATACTGCTGAGGCGAGACTATCCACTCATAGCATTGGATGATAGCTTGGTCATGAGTAAGATTGAGTCCCAGGACAAAGGTAGCATATTTAAAAGTTGATAATATAAACGCATGAGGGGGAATAAGACTTGCCTGAGTGCGGAATATTCTGACGAATTCATATGGGCTTTTCTCAGGATTTTGTGTAAGTCCTATCAGAGCTTGGACATTCTCCAGATGCTTGAATGGTGGAGCATCCTCTATTTCTTCCGAGTCGGAGCTTTCTTCTGAGTTAGAGGTTTCTTCAACAGAGAAGTATGCAATTGAAGATGTTGGAGTTACTTTTTCAGCATGAATCCATGTCCGTCCGAGGATCATATCATATCCTGGACCTTCTCTGATTATGTGAAATTTGGTTTCTGACCATGTTGAATCAATTCTCACCTTGAGGATGATATGACCGTAAGAATCTCTAGGGACTCCTTCATGGTCTCTGATTGTGACAGGAGCATGACTGGCTTCTTGTCGAGTGATGCCTGCAGCTCTGAGAGTTTTCAAAGGAATGATATTGACAGCAGTACCAACATCGACCAGTGCTCGCTTGAACTCGTTTCCTTTTAGGTACACCGTGGTGAGAAGTCCCCAGTCATACATTTCTTTGTTAGTGACTGGAGGTTCAGGGTGTGTTTCTGGGATTGACAATCGTTTCCCGGACACTATATGGTTCAGAGCCGAAAACATGTCCATCCTTTGAGCTTTTGACAGATACAGCAATTCGCAGGCATGCTCGATTAATGATTGGACTGCTTCTTTGACTGGTGGTTCAGAAAATGTGAAGGTTCAGATTGGGAGAGGATTCTTGTGCACTCCTTCAGTCCCCAGTTCTCCTGAATCATCTTTTTCCTTGAATATGTGCTTCAAAGTTCTGCAATTACTTGTCGGATGACTGACATATCTATGGAAGCGGCAGTAGCGTGGATTTTCCATTTTTTCCTCAGTTGGTTCCCTTTTGACAGGAGGTAAGTTGATCGCACCATCTTGGATCCAGACCTCCAGCAAATCGATCACCTCTTCAATAGGAAAAGGAAAATCCGTTATTTCCTGATCATTTTTTTGAACCGGCGCTTGTGTGCCTCGAGTTTGGTTGTCCTTCCTTGGTTCCTTTGTAGACGTTGGAGGAATATTCTTAGGTTGTTGCGCGTCTTCTTTTCTTTTGCTCCCTTCAACAACATTCGCGGAAGCTTCAACATTATATTGTTTGTTAATTAAACGCCTGGTGTTGCTGTTTCGAGTGTCTCGCGGCTCCTCGACTTTGATGGTTTTTGTTCTTTCCAGAAAAGCTGGGGCAGTGGTTGTTGATCGCTTTGTTGCTTCATGGAGTTCTGAGAAAGTCTGGACTCGAAGATTTTCCAGCAAAGCTCTGTAGACTGGAATGATCCCGTTGATGCAAAAATCCACTAATCATTGTTCAGTGACATTTGGATCATGACAATCTAAGGCTTGGATTCTGAACCTCTTCACATACTCATTCGTATTTTCAGCATTCTTATGAGTCATCCTTCCTAAGTCAGAGAGAGTGATTTGTTCAGAAACGAAGAAATATTTTCTGTAGAAGGCGTTAACCATTGCTTCCCAGTTAGCGATGCTCCCAGGTGCAATGTTGTTGTACCAAGTATACGCTCTGCCAGTCAGAGATTTTGAGAATTCTTTCAGACGGACAATATGGTTATGCTCGTGCTCTCCTAGCGCCTCCAGGAATCGAGAAACATGTTCCTGGACGTTCCCAGTTCCATTGTACAGTGTGAACGTTGGAGAAGTGTAACCTTTTGGGAGAGGGATTCTCTGTGTAGCAACAGGGCATGTAGGTTGATGGCGGTGGACAGACTGTGCATTGCTCTTCCCTCGATCCTCCATAAAACGTTCTATATCTTCACGAGTGATGAAACAGGCGGGTTTCTTTGTTGTTTCTGCTGCTTTGTGGACTTCATCATCATCAACTACATGGACGGTCACAGCTTCAGGGTCAGCATATGTTTCCTTGGCTTTTCCTTTCTCCTGAGTCTTCTCGGACACTTTTTCGGTGAGAGTCTTGAGATAAGTGAATAATTCCTTCTGAGTGGCAGCCATGTCGGTTTGATTCTTGGAAAGAGTTTCGTGCACCTTCATGAGATCGTCTATGGTAGGTTGATTTTCTATGACTTCCTCGGGATGCCGGCCGAAAAGGGGATGATTTCCAGCGTTGGGTTGAGGAAGACTAACATCACCACCATTGTTGGAAGCATGAATGGTTTCTGGAATACCATCATTGTTATTGTTGCTAGTGCTAGCGTCGTTTGCATTTCTAACTAACCCAGACCTAAGACCATCCATTTTGTGAAAATGCGAGATTGCAACCAAGAGATTAATCTCCCACTGTGGTCGCCAATCTGTAGATGGGGAAAAACGATTTACTGGTTTTTCAGGAATTGAAGATAAGAACGTGTTGTCGATACTCCTCAACCGGGCAAATTGTTCAACCTCACACAGATGCACTGCAAAGGGAGTGCTTAGATTCGAGAGATCAATCTGTAGGACTCCGGCCTAAACCAAGTCAATGGCCGTTCCATAGTGAATTCGGTCGCGAAAAGGGAAATGGGTTGATCCGTAGGAGGGAAGCTGAGAATTGTGTGGGATCAATGATGATCAAGGATTGTGGATGTGTTGAAGGTTTCTGCAATAATGATGAACTGATGAGTTTGAATAAGTTCTGGTAGATTGATGAATTCTTGAGAGTAATTGCTCGAGAAATTCTGTGTAGACGAATGTTCGTTGTCCTTCAATCATGGATTCAGAGACTTATTTATACTGTCCGAATAGTAAACATCTTGATACCCTGTAAGTGTGACGGTTTCTTGAGTGAAAGAGTGGAAAAGTGGGAATCGTTGTGAAAACCAGTTCCAGGTCGTGCGGAGACTTGGTTAACCATCCACCCACTACTTTGCTAACTCCTTCAACCGTTTGCACGACTTACTCACACTTCTCGTCGTGGATGTATCCACGTGCCGTAGGCCGCCATATCAAAACCCTAAGTGATATCCCCCCATGTGACATGATTAGTGTCTCACGAATCGTGGAGTCTGCATGACAGACGTGTATTTTATTAGTCAGTTGTTGACTGTTTAGACAATGAGTCTAGGTTTTGTTGAATTGAGCATGAGTGAACAATGCTCATGGATTCATTGATTCGACAAATTATTGAATATTGATAGTTGGATCAATATTTGAGCAACTGAGCAAGTATTTCTCAATTCGACGAATTACTGATAAATTACTGAATATTGATAGTTGGATGAATATTCGAGCAACTGATCAAGTATTGCTCAATTCGACGAATTACTGATAAATTACTGAATATTGATAATTGGATCAATATTCGAGCACCTGAGCAAGTATTGCTCAATTCGACGAATTATTTATTGGTGACGTCACCCAATAAAATATTAATTAAAATATTGGTAGACTACCGAATATTATATAATTAATCAAGATGTTGATTGTTGGATCAACATAAATTTATTAGTGTTTGAACTTGCTCAAAATGATGAATTCGTGAAGCGTTTGTTCGAAACCCTAATTTTTGATCAATCGTTCGTTAATTGATGAATTGATGAAAATAGGAGAGAGACCGACCACATGGAATGATGGACGTCCATGTGGTGTCCAAGTGACCAAGTGAGCGTGCACCAGGGTCCTGAGTTGATGAAAGAATGATGATAAAATGTCGGTTTCATCATTTATTGAAATAGTGCTCGATTGAGCATTAGGTGATAAAACCTAATTATTGAAGAGTGGGGGACCGACCAAGAGGGCATGAGACCGGCCCTTGGTGGTCGTTTGAGCAAACTCCAAGTTGGTTGAAAAGAGTTTGGACCCAATATGAGCAATCAAGCAAATTAGGTCAAAATTATGAAAACGTGTGGGACCGGCTCTTTGCAGGCCCTAGGGCCGGCCTTGGTCGGTCAAGGAGGCATTCCCGTGTCACCATAATGTCCCTGTCTCAGTCCTGAGAGTTTCGGTATTTTCTGATGTGCGCTTGAGCAACATTGTGGATTTTCAGAAGAGTTTTATCTTGACTGAAATTCTTGATTTTTGATCGAATGAGCATGTGTGCTCATTTGATCAATATTTTGTAAACATTAAAATAATGGTATTTTAATATTTTTCGTGAGTAGCCTAGTCGGTCGTATGACCATGTCGACTTTTGGCATTTTCATGGTTTGAGCAATATTTGAGAAAATATGAAGAAATCATGATTTTTGCTCAAACTGAGGAGTTTCATGAGATGAGGAAATAATATTTATCAAATAATAGGGATTGCAAGGTGTGGGACCGGCCACGGCTAGGGCATGGCCGGCCGTCCAAGTTGCCCGGTCCCACAACACCTTTCCCTATTTTATAATATTTTTTTCATGAAACCGTGAAATTATGGAGAAACCATGAGTTTTGTTGAAACGGAGGAGTTTCATGAGATGAGGGAAATAATAATTATGAAAGAATAGGGATTGCAAGGTGTGGGACCGGCCATGGCTAGGGCATGGCCGGCCTGCCAAGTTGCCCGGTCCCACGACACCTTTCCCTATTTTATAATATTATTTCTCATGAAACCATGAAAATATGGGGAAACCGTGAGTTTGCTCAAACAAAAAAAATTGCTAGAATGAAGGAGTTTTCATGAGTCCATGGAAATAACAAAATAAGTAAAAATAATGGGAGAGGCATGGGACCGGCCACGGCTAGGGCACGGCCGACTAGCCGGTGGGCCCGGCCCATGAACGGCTCTTATTTTATTATTGTTTTTCTCCTGTTTGTGTAGGATTCCTCATTTATCCATATTTTTGAGTGCTCGTTTGTGCATTTGGGTGCTCGGTCGTGCATCATTGTCGAGTACACTTGCATCATTTTACGGGGCTTACACAGTGATGGTGCTGATGCCCGATTATTGAGTATTTATTACTAATTTATGAAATTCAGTGGAGAATGATTCATGAAACTGAGTAATAAAAGTGAGTAGTTTTTTTTATTATCAATCCATAGGATCAGCCGTGGATTCGACCATGAATTCAGAATAATAAAATGAGTATTACCATTCCACGGGATCGTGGATTCGACCATAAAATCAGAGTAATGATTGTTTATTACCATTCCATGAGATCGACCGTGGATTCGATCATGAAATCGGAGTAATCTATTACCATTTCACGAGATCAGCTATGGATTCGATCATGAAATCGGAGTAATAATTTATCTATCACCATTTCATGAGATCAGTCGTGGATTCGATCATGAAATCGGAATGATGAGATAAAATAGATTATCTTCTAGGAATTCAGTGGTGAATGTCACGGTAGAATTAATCTATTGCATAAGGGATATTTTCCAGTTAAAGCGTGTCTGTAAGGTGCATAGTCAGGAAACAGCGAGTGTTGCGAAGTCCTGAAGGCGTTCTTGCCCTCTCAAAAATTATGTACGGAGGACCGCCTGGATCTGTACACGGTCTTTCTACATAGTCAGGGAACAGTGAGTGTCACCGAAGTCCTGAAGGCGTTAATGCTCTCAATCTGAGGAGAACCTCCCAATCGTTCTTCTATGTAGAGGTGGGTCTCTCTATGTAGTCACGGAACAGTGAGTGTCACCGACGTCCTGAAGGCGTTAAGTTCTCAATCTGAGGAGAACCGCCCAATTATGTTATTCCACATATAAGTCATGATGAAATGCGAGGCATCGAACGCTCAGTTAGTGGAGGCCTTTTGAAAAACATGTTCATCATGGCTCGTAAAATATGAATCGTCACATGCCTGAAAGCCGTGTCAGAGACATGCAGTATCATGATTTTACGATTTTGACCTTTGTTGAAAATTCACCATCAAAACACACTGACTACGGAAAAATGATAGAGGTGCGAAAAAAGGCCATAACAGCATGATCATGGCCAGGTAGTAGAGGCCACTACACTATGGCCTTGGCTATGGACAAGAAAAAATTGTGTAATGTACCGCGACCGTGGACTTCCCTTCATAATATGTAATCATGGTTGGGGAGTGTGTAACCTCTCTTCTGGAAACTCCTGCATCTCTCAAATTTTAAATGGTGACGATGTTGACATTCTCCCTGCGTCGATTAATATTCTCTCAAACTCATCGCGCTTGAGACAGGTAGTGGTGCGAAGTCCCCAGCCAGGCTTCTCATTATTCTTAATCACTATGTCCTCCAGAATAGGTTTAGGATTGACCGTGGCTTTTTCATTAGATAGTAAGCGCTTACCAGACACAACACGATTAAGGGCGGTGAAGAATATTTGTACTAATCCTTAGGAAAGTAAATAAGATCCCACATGCATTTCATCATGAACTAAACGGTTCAATTGACGGATTCTCTAGAATAAGTGAAACTCCCGGCGGGAAGGGAGTCTTTGTGAACGCCTTTGGTCCTAAGTGTAATTCCCCTGAGTATATCTCCTCCTAGAAAATACGTTTCATACCATTCCAATCACTGGTAGGATGATCGACTACACATGCAAAAAAAAATCATAACCTTATGCAACCATATTTTTCATGGGAATTACATTGGTGTACAGCTGTGTACACCTCTATAAAAATCTAGCAAATTCAAAGTCCATACCTACAAAACATGCAATATATACATGAGACTGGAAAATGGCGTATAACTATGTATATATATATATATAAACCTAGCAAATCCAGCATCCATACCCACAAAACATGTCAAATATTCTTGAGGCAAAATAAGGTGAACCAACAAAATATCTACAAATGTCAAAGATCTTAATTGACGCAAAAAGATCTCAATATCCATTCCAAGTAAGATTAAAATCAAAGTTATACCAAAATTAAAATCTTAAAATACAAAATCAGATCGAAAACCTAAAAACCGTATTGAATCATCATTATGGAAAATCAAAAAGCGTTTCGCACATCAAATTAAGCAAACAATAAGACAACGATACAACAGATCAAAGATCGAATAAAAAGTTAACCGATTAAAAAACCAAACACCCAAAAATCAATCAAAAATCAAACAGAAAACAAAAACAAAAAAAAAATAACACAATAAACAATAATCAAAAGTTCAAATACTAACTAGTATATCTTCGATGAAGAAATATTCTCCAATAATCACCTTCTTTGTCACTTTTGAGCAAACCAAATCTCATATCCAAATAATAAAAAAATAATTATATATGAAAACACGTTAAAAGAATATTTTAGTAATATGAAAACACGAAATTTATAATATCGGTGATAATTTATCCAAAATTTGGACTACCGAATACTAAAGCTTGAGGCCACATGACTAAAAGCCCACTAAAAATGGACTAAACGTTTATTTCTACGAATCTTAAATAATTGCACCCCCAAACATTTTGCCTACGAAGGATTTTAAGCTATGAAGCACGAACACTGATACATCGATACTGATACGGGGTTATTGATACGGGGATTCGTCAATTTCCAAAACGTAAGGATATGGGATACGTAGTGACACGTTTATTTACTAAAAATAATTAATTTGATAATAATTTATTTTAGGAAAAAAATCACATAATATGAAAAAGTCATAAATACTTTCCGGAATATTGAAAAAAAAGGGAACATTATTCAAATACCCCTCAAAATTCGCCCCTTAAAATATATCTTTATTCAATTTTTAAAAATACTCATACCTTATGAAAAGTGGACGCAACTAGCACAAGTTGTTTCCAGAAGAGGACGCAACTTGTATAACTTGATACAAGTTTCTTCCAAAAAATGGAAGCAACTTTCTCAAGTTGACTCCAAAAAAATTATTTTTTACCCTTCAGGGGTATTTGTGCAAGATCAACAAAAATGAAGGGTATTTATAACATTCCCACAATGATACACCCTATCTAACATGCCGCTCACTCATCACACATGAATATTGTCTGCGTCGAAGAGCACCGCTTCTAGTTCTGCCTCAAGTGAAAGATTTGCAACTTCAAATTCTCTCATGTTGCGTAGTGGATCAAATTCATCTCTACTGATATCCCACATTCTACTAATTTTACTTTTTCATGAAAGGAGACGAAAATTACTATGAACAAATTCTGAAAACGTCCCCAAATATCCCGAAGTATCTGACATTGATAAGACGTCCGATACGGATACGCCACCAATTTTGCAGTATCCGTGCTTCATAAATTTTAAGATAATCAATGAATTTAATAGGCTTTTTTTTAATTTTTTTTGAAGCATGAAATCTATTAAACTACTTCTTAAATTTATTAAATTTAAGCATGAATTTTTTTTTTGAAGCATGAATTTAATAGTTGTACACCCACACATTATATTTAAGAACGAATTTAAGATAATCATTGAATTTATTTTATATTTTGTTGGATACGAACAAGGAACTCAATAAGATAATCAATGAATTTATTTTATATTTTGTTGGATGCGAAGGTAAGGTGCAAGGCAAGAAACTTTACGTGTCCATTGACAAACAAAAAAGTTAATGGTGTAGATTTGGTTCTAGTGACCGAACTTTTACATTTAGGTAGAATACTTACCGATCATGCACGAATCACCGATCCAGTTGTAATTGTCTACTGGATGTAAGTAAAATTGAGCCGGACGCAAATCCATTTGCTCCATTCGTCCCATGTATAGGCGGAAAAACTGATACGCATGCATAGTAAATAAAGAACTAGATTTTGTGCTTGTGTTACGCTCGGGCATTTTTGTTCTTTTAGAGCATCCACACTGGGCGAGTATAACCAAAAATTTGGGATGAAATCGTAACGCAGTGGGACAGAGTAAAGATTAAATCCCAGCCAAAGATCAAATTCCAGACCATATTTGGTCGCGACCAAATCCCAAATTCTAATATAGTCGGGCGTAAATTTAAAGTACGCTTGTTGCTGGGCGTATACCAAAGTTACGCTTATCATCAGGCGTGACTTTAACCATCCGCCCGTTCACTTACTCAATGGGGCGTACACCAAACCATCCGCCCCATTCAAATTTCGGGCGTAAACCAATTTTACGCCCCATTCAAGCGTACACCAAATTTACGCCCGTTTTCGTGCGGTGATTAATTTTACGCTCGACCAAATTTAATCTTCTACCCCTAACGTCACAGTACAGAGTAAACTCAAATTTGATCATTTTTTTTGGTCTTTGATCTTTGGTTATACTCGCACCACTGCAGTTGCTCTTAACCATACTTTTTATTAGGTGTCGTCGGGTTTCGACTCGCCCCATCACGATACATTTTGGATTAGGTGTGGCTCGGCTTCGGCTTCGCCTCGCCTCGTTCCGTCCCGATTTTATTTGATAAAGTTCGGGTTCGCCCTGTCCCGATTTGATTTGGTAAACTCATCTTTTTCTTTTAACCATATTATTCATTTGATGTGATATATCTCTGCACGCCTCGTCACCCCTCCTTGTCGCGATGCATTTTTGATTTAGTGAAGGTTGGCTTCGCCTCGTCTTGTCCAAATGCATTTTTGATTTGGTGTGGCCCGTCTTTGCCTCGCCCCGTCTTTGTGTGACTCGTTTTCTCCTCGCCCCGTCGTTTAGGTTATTTGATTCGGTGACTCGACTTCGCCCCGCCCACCCCATCACGATTAAGAAAAGTAAACATTTTTTAACTAATTGATCAAGCTTAAAGCCAAAGTGAATGGAGCTAAATATAGACAAAACTGAGTCTCCATAATCATACGTTCCTTTGTAATCAAAATATCAAATTGTTTAAAGCCTGACAGATAATGCCTTATTGTTGTACTTAGTTAAAAGATTAATTAAAATCAAAATACTACCCACTAGCATCTGAAGACTTGCAACATGCAAGACTTATTATTTCAACAAACTTATTACATAAGATATATGAGCTCTAGCCAAATGGGCTTTGGAAATTCAAATTAACATCGTAACATGCAACCGGAAACTCTACTTATTTGCAAATTATAAAACTTGACATTTTTATTAAATTTAAGCTACCAATTATCTGGAGTATAAATATAGTTTCAGCATCCACTGTTTTGTACTGTTGACTTTAACAGCAGAAGCTCTTCATAGTTCCTCAGTAATCAGACTTCGCCTTTGGCTTAGGATCATTCAAATCTGGTGGAGCTTCTGCTGGTCCAGTTACCGACGGCATGCACAACTTCCTCTACCACTTTTGTATACAGACTTTCGATTCTCTCTTATTTCTCACTTGATTTTAGCCTCCACAGATATGGTTTGTGAAATGGAAGGCTACAGGGGACATGAGCAATGAAAAATGCCTAGCACTTACACATCTGCTTGAATATGCATTTTAGCTTGTCATAGTTCTCCCAGGACTCTTCTACATGCCCCGCACTTATACTTCAACGCTATAACATATGGAACACTCCTACAAATTTCACCCAAGAATACATATTAGGCAAACATAATTTATGCTTCCTAATTAACTTCCTCATCGAAAGTCATCAATTAACTCTTACAAAAAGTTAAAATGTGAATAGGCGTCTCAACAGTAACAAAAAGTGATACCAAATATTCACTTGCACATTAATAATTCTAGAGCTTTGGTTAACAATGAATTTTTTTAATGTACGTGCATCTTAAATCAATGTTATATATGCTATGGGATTTCTCATTTTAGTTCTTATATTTCCAATTCATATATAACTTTTTGTCAAGTGCCTGAACACAACAGAACATTGGAATTGTTCGGAAAGAATCAAATAACAATGGATGTGATGATATTATTGTATGCCATTGTAACATTACATATTGGAAAAAAAAAAAAAAGAGAAACTAAACCAAAAAATTACCAGTATCTAACAGGCTTGCGCATCTGGAGCAACAGGTGGTAGCAGGACCAAAGCATCTGGCACACGGATGAAAATTGGGTTTTGAAAAATTGTTAACAGAAAAAACAACACTGGTCGAAACCATTGCTTGTGCTGTATGAACTATGAAGAGCTTCTTCGGCTACTAACTAAGCAAGAAGATCTATCCGCTCTCGGACCCCTCCTCCTTCTACACATATGGAATTTCTAGATCATTAAAACCAACGGAATATATATCACATAATCGCTTGTTTCTCAGTGACTACATATATGAGAAGTATCATCCTTGCAAAATATTGTCCGGAACATTTTTGCATTATTCTAGACATTAGAAATGCTCCAGGTTAGAATTAATAGAAATTGGCCTTAATTCTTACCGAAATTTTGCAGCTGCACTTTTTTTTTTAATTCAATCTACTACTCATGCAAGACATTGTTGAACACATTCCAAAAAACCACCTTGAGCTGCTAAATAAAGTGGCGTTTTCCCTGGACAGCTGCAATGTAAATATTCAGGTTGTGTCAGTGTCAAATTACCAATAAATAACTTCAAATTACCAATAAATAACTCTTAATTAATTTAACCAATTCCAAAGATAAAAAAAAAAAAAAAAAAAAAAAAAAAAAAACCATTAACTTTTAGAATAGACACACTCAAATGCCACTTCTATTCCCATTATCACTTCTTCTTTTTTCATATTGAGCACTTACTCCTTCCCAAATGTAATTGTTGTCTCTTTTGGAAGACAACTCAGATGTTTACATGTATGATCAATTGCATACATCGATAAAATCCTAAGAGAACCACTTACCAATGCTTACTCATATTGCATATCCAAGAATACATTCTAAGTTAATACTGCGTAAAGTTGATATGAAAGTCCAATTTGGTGAGAAACAAAAGTTCGTTCGGTTACCTGGACAGGGGCTTACTATAGCTGCAAACACCAAACTGAAGGACAACAAAGCCATCACTTGACAGTTGTGAATTGAGGTTCAATATTGCTGCGAAAAAAACTCACAGAATTAAAAACATACCAATTAGACCTAGATGGCAACATTGTAAACAAATTGTGAGCGACTTCAAGGTGATGCCACAACTTCCCTCCGTTTCTAGGAAGCCCCAAGCAGATGAAAACAAAATGCCTAATTAATTAGACATGCATATATTGTTATGTCTAACTACTTGAAGCATTGTCAAGAATGCTCCATAACTAAGGGACTTGTATTCTCGCTCAGCCTAAATGTGCAGTTGTTTTACCTCCCCTCCTTGCTGGTCTTGACATTTACCCTAGCTCAGTACCTAGTGTTGCTCCAATAGTAATTCCAGGCATACACAACTCTGCAGACCTGTAGAGAAAAGGCCGAAGTGCAAATCAAATGTTCAATAAAACTCTAGAATCACAGAAACAAAAAGAACAGTTTCAATAAAACAAAAATGAGCTAATGAATTTTAATCCACAAAAGGGTTTGAGCTGTTAGATGGAAGTTAGGAGCTAACTTGCAAATGAAGTTGCAAGTTTACCTCTTTGAAGAAGTAGAAGAAAAAAAGGTCGCCTTCAGAGTGACTTTCTGCAAAAAGAAAAACTCTGTCAAACAATCTGGTGTTAACAGCATAAGAACCCCATCCTATATGTATAAAGTTCTTAGCTTTCGCACTATTTCATAAAGTTGAACAAAATGAACCCAAAAACAATCAGGACAAAACAAAAAAAAAATCCAGTGCCAGAAAGTCGGGCATCAACCGAAGAACAAAAATTCCAAGGTCTAAAATTCTCACCAAGATGAATACATCCTAAACAATCAAAGACACAATAATGGACAGAGAAAAGGCTATATCAAGCATTGAAGTATATGTTGTTGTAAGAGTTAAATCCATTAAACCCCCAAATCACACTTGATTGCATCACCTACAGATTTAACGGAAAAACAAAATGAACCCACTTCTGTGCAAAAATAAAAGAAAACGCACGAAACACTGAACCATTTAAAAGTAATCAGATTCAAAACCCCTAAGCAAAATAAATTTCTAAAAAACTACCTGAAACTCGAGAAATTGACCTGTTGGAAAATTGCTGAAACTTTAATTGGAACTATAGAGTCAATTGGTATTCAATTGGCCTTGGTTTACCCTTAAAGCTCTTTTGAGAGTCATATGAATAGGAATGCTACAGTTTCTCTATAGTTGAGAATGGGGAAGAAGCAGGAAGAGAAAAAAGGGTTCGACTTAACAATCATGTAAATAAACTTTTTCCAGCTTCAGCCAAAATCACATCTGTAAATAAACTGGACAAACAATTATTAAAAGAAAAAAATCAACAATAAAGACAGTATAAAGAGAGAATCAAAATAGAAAACCTAAAAATCAAATGAGAAACTCTTAAACGATAAAGCCTGGACGTATATGTTGTTTGAAGTCTGGACGATCTCATCTGCACATAGAATGCCTTGTTCAGTAAACGATAAAGCCTTTGTCCCCTGGCTAGTTGTTTTTATTTTCTTTGTATCATCATTATCCCATGAACAAAGCATATCGCCATATCCTAGGGTTTGTTAGGGTTTGTTTTTCTTTTTTTTTTTTTTTATGTTTGGTGAGCGAAACAGAAAACTGGTTCTTAGGGTTTGATATGTGTTGTTTTTGGTTTTATGTTTTGTGGGCGAAATTTGTGTGGGAATTCCTCTTTTTTCTCTCCCTTGAGGAAAAGTGAAACGGAGCAATTTTGTGAGTGGGTGAGGGTCACCGTTCAACGTGGAGCCTTATGAGCTTAGGATTTTAAAGGAGTTGGATATCAAAACTAGTCATAAAAATCCAAGGTGACCAAAGTTGTGGTACAAAAACCCCATTATAATGTTGAGATCCATTAAAACTCCATCTTAAACAAAATTGATAGAAAAACCCCAAATTTTTAAAAATTGATACAAAAACCCCAAATTTCAAAATTGGTTTCACCAAATTCTTTGGGATTTTTGTGTTCTTTTGTTTTGATGGTTTTTTTGTGGATGGATAGTGACACCTTTGGGATTATGACTCACGGACCGTAAAGATATATTAAAAAAAAAATCTTTGGATTTGAGTTTTATTTACCTAGACAATTAAAATCCAACGAGGGAGTATAATTTTTTCTTAGAAACTTTTTACAACCTCACATAGAAAAAAAAAAGAAAAATAATAATCAACCGCACAGTGTTTAGGTTTTTTTTTTTTTTGGTCAATCAACAATTTCAATTCATTCAATCAAAATAGTGATTACATGTTTGCTTACAAGATCAACAAAAACATCAAAATAAATAAAAAAAAAATATCAAGATAATCAAAATCCTAATACAAATAAGGGTATCAACTACAAGTAGATCGCGAAGAGAAAGAACAATAAACCGCAGAGATACCCAATTTTTGGTTATGTATAAGGGAGAGATGATGGTATATTCCGGAAATAATTCCGACCATTTGATTTGATTATATTCATCCTTGAAAAGAGATGCTTCTGGAAGGAAGGAGTATTTTGCCCATAACCTTGTAGATCGAATCGTTGATGTTTTTGAATCAAGAGTAACAAGCCACGAACCAGCCATCAAAGATCGAAGAACTCGCCCC
Source organism: Papaver somniferum (assembly GCF_003573695.1). Taxonomy (NCBI): domain Eukaryota; kingdom Viridiplantae; phylum Streptophyta; class Magnoliopsida; order Ranunculales; family Papaveraceae; genus Papaver; species Papaver somniferum. The sequence continues at coordinate 161,604,209 of NC_039366.1, read as the reverse complement.
ACAACGACGAAGAAAAATCACCCCGAAACGGCGAAAATCATGTCAAAAGACACAAAAAATGATGTAGAAACATCTTATTCAATAAACTATTACCTAAATCTAGAAAAGAAAATGAAATCCTTGCTCAGATCTGGTCCAAAAGGACCATATCTAAGCAAGAAAGATGAAAAGACTCTTGGGTTTTTTGTTAGAAGGGGAGAGAAAGAGAAGAAAGAGAAAGATTCCCTCACCGGTGTTTACATCATTTGTGTTGTGATAAGGTGAACTAATTACCCGTCACCCTGGTAGATTTTGTCTTCTCAAAAAATAAACTTCACTTAATCGGCGAACAGAAAGAGTCGGTGGCAACCACGGTTAATGAGCCATATATAGGGCGTTGTTCAAACAAGTATCTGCCAGGATTTCACGTGTGTTCATGCTTCATGGCAAAGCCATATTTATTCACAAATGAAATTATGAAAAGCCGCTCACAGAGTCACAGTTGAAGAAATCTAAAATGTATGAATGCTTTATACCAACTAGTATAACGATGCGCCTTCCATTCCGCTCCAAAAACCTGTAAAGAAGTTCTCTTTCATAAAATTCAACATTCCAGTCTCTTTCATAAAATTCAACATTCCAAAACTGCTTGATGTCACAATATTACACTCACATTCTAGTTGAATTGACAACAACATGTACCGGACTGTTATGTGCTTATACAAATGTAATAAAGATGTAAACGTAAAAACGTAGCTGGTTGCAGTCATCTTATCCCACAGGCAATTGTTGCACTTCACAAAACAATACTGTGGCGGTTTATGAGACCCAATATAGAGCTCTAGCCTATCCAATGTGTTGAACTCCCTCTTGTCAGGTCTAATTCATAATGAAAACCACCTGCCACTATACAATCCAGTTACGGTAAATCAAGCACTGTTCTAAAATTTTAAAACTCGAACGATACGATTTAGAGTGTATTATACCTTTTTCATATTTATATTTTTCTTTGCCAGTCTCAACCTCTTTCTTAACTCCGCCTACTTTAACCACACCATTCTGAGTACCAAACTTCTGCGACCAACTCAGGAAACAACTGGGCAAATTTAAATATTATGACCGCAAAGTATAATTAGAACTGAGATTTATGCTTTAGCTGCAGGCATCCAGCTAAAATGCTGAAACACAGTTTTCTATGGCATTGGTAAAGATCAAAATATTCATAGAGATGTTGTAAGAGCACGTAACTAAAACAAATCTTGTAAAACCTGAGAGTAATTACCAAATGAAGATCCCAACAATTATAAGATATTTTGTGTTGTGAAAGCAAGTGGGCTCAAATGGGAAACTAAAAGAACTGTAAAAACCTAATAATCTCAGATCAGTATGTGAGAAGAACCATAATATTGGGCATACCAAAAACTTTATAGGCATACAAAGTCATTTTCCTAACCAGGGTGTATTGATAAGAGTGTCTAATGGGCATGCAATGACCTATACACCCTTAAACACTTCGAAAATATTGATTTATAGGCTTTAGGTTCGGCTGACTCGTGTTGATGAGTTATCAGCCGAACTTCCCGCTGTAGACTGAATTCTTTCGATCTTGTTTTGATCATAACTTCTTCGTCCAATGTCGGAATGACCTCATTCTTTTTGCGTTATCTTCGTATTTTCATTCTCTTGAAGATGAAGATAAAATTTACTTGATTTTAATGGGTTAAAATCTACGATTTTCATTATATAAGCTGAACCGTTAACATTTTTTATTCCTGAACTCTCAGGAATAGGTTCGGCTTACATCTATGAGCCGAACCAACCCATTGATGAACAGTTCCGCTTACATCTATGAGCAGAACCTCACATAATTTTTCTTCCAGATCACACAGGACTAGGTTCGGCTCATTATGATATTTTTAAACAAGCCGAACTAGTTGGTTCGGCTCATAACAATAACACTTTCAGCTTGCCGAACTGTTCATTAGTTGTCAATATCCAGGTTTCAGATCAAGGTTCAGCGCATAATTTAGGTGAGTTGTGAGCCGAACCTAGGTTCGGTGCATAATTTAGTTGCGTTGTGAGCCGAACCAAAGTTCGGCGCATAATGTTGTTGTTTTTTAAGCCGAACGGTTCTTCAAATTTTCAGCCTGAAAGTGTATATGAACAGTTCGGCTGATACGATTTTCATTATATAAGCCGAACCATTAACATTTTTTATTCCAGAACTCTCAGAAATAGGTTCGGTTTTCTAGGAAAATTTTATACAAGCCGAACTAGTGTCTAGCAAATGTTCGGCGCATACTTAAACAGTTTCAGCTAGCCGAACTGTTCATAAAGGGATCGGTTCGGCTCATAAATGTAAGTCGAACCTTTTCATCCTCCAATGGTTTGGGAATCATTGGTGTAGTTGATGTGCATTTTCCTAGGTTTTTTAGATGATATATGACCCTCCTCATCCTCCATTGAATCAAGAATTAGAATTTTCTCACTTTCTCCTTCTCTTTCTCTCCTTCTTAACCAAACCAAAACTTTGATTTTTTTTCCTCAAATTTTTCATCTAAACAACTCTTATAATTCAGAAAATTATTTTAATCACTAATCAAGATTATTAACACTAATACGTAAAGGGCAGATTTGCCATTAAAAAAAAATTGGGCTAAGGGGTTATCTGATTTTGCTATTTCGCAACCTTTTTTGTCTTCATTCAGTATGCCTTAGAAGATTTTGGTATGCCCAATATTATGGTTCTGTGAGAAAGGGAAAAAAAATAACAAAAAGACTTCCTTTTTGGTACATGTTAGTGCTCGTCTACTCGATCAGTGTACTTACTACTACTTATTAATAGCTTTATATGTACACGGTAATACACACACTTCACTAAAGAAGTTATCCTTAATTAACCAATTCCTGAATGTTTTTCCTAATCATTGGAACCATTAATAACAAAAAAAAATCTATCCATCGAGAATAAGTCCCAACTCTTCGAATGGTTTGTTAACAATTAACAGGGATATCATTTTAGAAAATGAGGAAATAGAAAACACAAAGATGAGTACCCTTCCCAATTAGATCCACATTGTACAGGCACTCAATTCCATGGTTCCATTCTCAAACACAAACCAAACCGTGTAGGTTCATTCACCATAAAATTTCACTACATTTTCTTTCAGTCATATCTTCAAACATACACTGGCAAAGAAAATCATTTCCATATTAACAAACCCATAGAAAGAAAATTGGTCTTTGATACGTTCACCACTTTCTGCTACAAAGATACCCAAATTTCGTTTTCAACCTATTGAAAATAGTCTAGTAATATACCTATTCCAGAATCAGACGGTAGTAGCAAGGAACTTGGAACTGTGGCTGTGGCTGTGACGGTGGTGGTGGTTAAGGGTGCACACGGTACGGTTCGGCTCGGTTCTTGCCGAGGCCGAGTACTTGTACCTCCCAGGGGTCGGTTCCCATATTTTGGACCGGTACCGTGTACCTCGGTTCCGGTACCATTCGGTACATGTACAGTTCCGGTACGGGACCGGTACCGGTCGGTTCCTGTGACTTTTCAGATAAATTTTTTTTTTTTGTTTCTCAGACAAATTTTCCTTTTAGTTTTACCTGTTTTTCAATATATTAAGCAAATCTCAATCAAAGAACAAAGTAACAACTAACAAGTGGCAATAATACTAGCTATCCAAAGTGCCAAACAACCAAAGTCTTGAAAATCTGAAAAAATAACAACTAACAAGAAGCAGTACAGTAGCACACAAACACACACACTGACACTGACCAACACAAACAATACTACAAGTCTACAATACGATAGTGGCGCAGCGTATCAACGGTGATTCAGCTCAATCTAGAAATATAGGTTAAATTTCTAGAGACCTGACTTCTTGAATCGAAGAGTTCAATCAAATTCGATGCAAGGCTCTTGAATTGATGACAGAATCAAATCAATGCAAGGCTTTAGAGAAAACTCTAGTGTATTATCTCTTAAAACTGAATGAATAAAACTATCTTACAATCCCTTATTTATATGAACCTATCTTTCCTAAAAATCAAACATCTAAGAAAAGGAATTATAAAAGAAAAAGGAAATCTAAAAAGACCAAAATTAGGAAAGGTATCAAGATGCTGCATCAGGTCCCGCCGGGGAAGAAGGATTCGACCACGAATCTGGAACTGGGTCTGGTGGAACAAAACGTGATAAATAACGAACATTGAAGACATCCGAAGTGTTGATGTTTGCTGGAAGTTGTAGGCGATAAGCATTGTCATTAATTCGTTCCACAACTGTGACAGGACCTATTTTCTTTGCCTTGAGTTTATTATAAGCATGAGCCGGCATTCGATCTTTAGTGAGAAATACCCAAACTTGATCACCTACTTCGAAGAGAACACGACGGCGACGAGAATCAGACGCAGCTTTGTACTTTGAGGAGGATGACTCGAGATTGGTAATAACCTTCGTATGAATCGTATGAATGTTGTCTACAAAATCATCAGCTACACCATGAAGACGTGTACGGTCTGGAAGAGTAGATAAATCCAAAGGACCACGAGGGAGAAGACCATAAACGACCTGAAATGGACTGAACCCTGAACTTCTATTAAGTGAATGATTATGAGCAAACTCTGCTTGAGGAAGCTTTGAGTCCCAAGTTTTAATAGAATCTCCCACAAGGCAGCGAAGCAAATTCCCCAAAGATCTATTGGTCACTTCTGTTTGACCGTCCGTTTGAGGATGATAAGCGGAACTCATGTCAAGGCTGGTTCCTAGTAATTTCCATAAAGACCTCCAAAAATGTCCTAAGAATCGAGAATCCCGATCAGAAACGATGGAAGTTGGCAATCCATGGAGTCTGTAAACCTCTCGAAAAAAAGTGTTGCGACTTGGACTGCATCTGAAGTCTTTTTACATGGAATGAAGTGCACCATCTTGGAGAAACGATCAACAATGACAAAGATTGAATCGAAACCCTTTTGTGTACGAGGAAGACCCATCACAAAGTCCATACTGATGTCCGTCCATGGTTGTGTTGGAATAGGGAGAGGAAGGTATAGACCGGCATTCGTGGAATGACCTTTTGATGTCTGACACACTGTGCAACGTTCGACAAAACGCTCAACATCACGTCTCAATGCAGGCCAAAAATAAGACTGAGAAAGTAAATACAACGTCCGGTCGCGACCAATGTGTCCTTCATTATGTGTTTCAGCAACAAGTTTAAGACGGAGGCTGCAGTCTGGAATGCAAAGACGACTGTCTCGAAAAAGAAAGCCATCGTGCATAGTGAAATCTCGAGAAAGACCATTCTGTACGTCAAGAAGAACTCGACCAAAGAAGTCATCAGACTCATATAAATCAGCAAAGGTGGAAAATCCCGGAACTGATACATGAAGAACGCTCAGCAAAGAATGGCGACGACTCAGGGCATCAGCAACTCGATTAGAAACACCTGACGTGTGTTTGATAACAAACGTAAATTGTTGCAAGTAAGATATCCATGATGCGTGACGAGCTGAGATTTTATCTTGACTGTTCAGGTGTTTTAAAGCATCATGATCTGTGTAAAGAACAAATTCTTTATGGAAAAGATAATGTCTCCAGTGTTTGATTGCTTGAACCACTGCATAAAATTCCACATCGTAAGTACTATAACGTAGACGAGCTCCAGCCAGTTTTTCACTGAAGAAGGCAATAGGTTTGTTGCGTTGGCTCAAGACAGCACCAATGCCCAACTTAGAAGCATCACTATGAAGTTCAAAAACTTGAGTAAAATCTGGAAGAGCTAGAATAGGTGCTGATAACAATTTCGTCTTAATGATCTCAAAAGCTGGTTGCTTCGGCAGTCCAAGTGAAGACACTATCATGACGAATACAATCAGTGATAGGTGCCATCAAACTGCTAAATTGCGGCACAAATCTTCGATAAAAAGATGCTAGACCATGAAAACTTCGAGTTTCAGATAAAGTAGTAGGAGTAGGCCAAGATTTTATTGCTTCTACCTTGCTCGGATCGACGGCTAGACCTTGTGCTGAGACGATGTATCCAAGGAAGTGAACCTCAGGAGAGCCAAACTCACACTTTTTTTGTGTGGCAAATAGTCGATCTCGACGGAGAACAAGAAGTACTTCTCTTAAGTGTGCAAGATGTTCAGTGAAGGACTTACTAAATATGAGAATATCATCAAAATAAACAACTACAAACTTACCTATGAAGGGCCGAAGAGATTGATTCATAACACGCATGAAAGTGCTTGGTGCATTGGACAAGCCAAAGGGCATGACAAGCCATTCAAAAAGTCCTTCGCGAGTTTTAAAAGCCGTCTTCCATTCATCTCCTGGGCGGATCCGTATCTGATGATAACCACTTCGAAGATCCAGTTTAGAGAAAATCGTTGCAGCTCCAATTTGATCTAATAGATCGTCGAGACGGGGAATGGGAAATCTATAGCGTACTGTAATTTTATTTATAGCACGGCTGTCGACACACATCCTCCAAGATCCATCCTTCTTTGGTATAAGCAAAGCTGGGACTGCACACGGACTCAAGCTTTCACGTAAATATCCCTTCAACACAAGTTCCTCAACCTGTCGTCTAAGTTCTTCATGCTCACTCGGACTCATACGATAATGAGCTCTATTAGGAAGAACAGCATCTGGAATTAGATCAATATGGTGTTGAATATCTCTGAGTGGAGGAAGGCCGGGTGGTAACTCATTAGGAAAAACATCCTGAAACTCTTCCAATAGTCTTTGAAAATGTTCTGGAGGTGACGGCAAAGACTTTCTGACAACCGAATTGATCAATATTAGAACATATCTTTCTTCGCGAAGTGTTTCTTCAAAAGCTTTTTGCTGCAAGAAAAGGACTGGAGCTGATGGTGTATGTTGTTTCTCGGGCAAAGAAGGTTGTAGAGTGAAATTGCGATTATTGTAACGAAAACTGTAGGTATTACGATAGCCATCATGTTGTACTCGAAGATCAGATAACCAAGGACGTCCTAAAAGTAGATGGCAAGCATCCATTGGAGCAATATCACAATGAATTTGATCCTTATACGAATCTCCCACCGAAAAAGAAATCAATGCTCGTCGAGTTATGAGTACATCAGTATTCCGATCCAACCATGCCAACTTGTAGGGGTTAGGATGTAGTTCTGTTGATAATTGAAGTTTGGTTACAACCTCCTCAGCAATGACGTTTTCACTACTACCAGAATCAATTATGAAGTTACACACCTTGCCTCCAATAGTACACTTTGAGTGAAAAAGATTATGTCGTTGAGGGTTGATATCTGTTCCACGCGGAGCTAAACACACACGTCGCAACATTAATGCTGGTCTGCTCTGCTTTAAGAACCTCTACTTCATCCTGTGGCTCTGTAGTTTCCTCATCGTAAATTACTTCAACGTCATTACCAGCAGTGTCAAGGAGGAGGCCTCTTCTGTTTCTAGTGGGGCAGGAAGACTGTCGATGACCTAAATCTCCACAAGAAAAGCAACGAATTGAGTTTGGTCGAGTTTGTCGAGTGTCAAGAGCTGGAACAATGGGTGTGTCTGCTTTGACAGATATAGCGTCATCTGTCGCAGTCGGAGTCTGATTTGGTCGAGAAGAACGAACAGTAGACCATGATGAGAAGGATAATTTAGTTTGCGCCTCAATAGTCAAAGCTTGCTGATGTGCTTCTGACAGTGTTGATGGATGGAAGAGATTGATTGTGTGTTGGATCTGTTGTCGTAATCCTGCTGTAAACCGTGCCACCAGTTGACGCTCAGAGTCTTGTATATCAACTCGATTGAGAAGTAAAAAAAATTCAGTAGAGTAGTCAGCCACAGATCGATTTCCCTGACGGATGGTATGGAGACGCTGAAACATTAGCTGGTCATAATTGTAAGGCAAGAATGTTTTCTTAAGTTTTGATGAAAGTTTATCCCATGACATAATCTTTGGTTTTCCAAGACGTGCACGAGTTGTCTTCAATTGTGTCCACCAGGCGGCTGCTCTGCCACGAAAACGCATTGTTAAGACAGGAACACATTGATCCATTGGAACTCGTTTGAATTCTAGGATTTCTTCTACCGTGACTATCCAATCGAGCAGTTCTTCAGCTGAAGAATTTCCATGAAACTCTGGTATCTCGGTTTTGAAACCCGATTCCCAATGAATATGAGCTGCTGCGTTTGGTACGTTATCTGGTGCTAGAGTACGGTTGGTGTGTAGAGGAGCAAAGGGATTAACGTCGTCTGCAAACGGGTTTTCTTCGTCATCAACATCGTCTCTGGTACTGTTAACGTGAGCAACATGCTCGCGTACGGCTGGTGCTGGTTGTTGAACCAGAAGGGGTTGGAGGGCAGTTGTGATGGAAGCCATCTGGGCTTGTAGCTCAGTAATGGCGTCACGATTGATTTCTGCTGCAGTACGAACTGGTGTTCGACGAGGTCTCACCATTGTAGTGACAGACAAAGAACGTAGCCTGTCTCTGATACCAACCTGGCGCAGCGTATCAACGGTGATTCAGCTCAATCTAGAAATATAGGTTAAATTTCTAGAGACCTGACTTCTTGAATCGAAGAGTTCAATCAAATTCGATGCAAGGCTCTTGAATTGATGACAGAATCAAATCAATGCAAGGCTTTAGAGAAAACTCTAGTGTATTATCTCTTAAAACTGAATGAATAAAACTATCTTACAATCCCTTATTTATATGAACCTATCTTTCCTAAAAATCAAACATCTAAGAAAAGGAATTATAAAAGAAAAAGGAAATCTAAAAAGACCAAAATTAGGAAAGGTATCAAGATGCTGCATCAGATAGTAAGTTGGTTGGATAGAGGATCCAACAAATGTATATGTAGCAGACGTAGGTGTAGCAGCTGAAGTAGGTATAGGAGTAGCTGTTCCACAAGCTAGACTTGATGCATCCATGACTGATCACAGACAAATCACAAATAAACATAAACGTAAGTACATAATACAAGCTAGAACGTCCTCAGCTAGAGGCATGAGACTAAAGTTGTTCCTAAGAAAAAAAATAAACAAAAAAAGATAGCTACAGCGTTAAAGACAGACAACAAACACGACATTACTTGAAAAATGAATATCATGTATAACTCTTAGTAGCATAAAATATGTGTTGTTTTCACTAAAGTGTCATTTATCCCCTGGATTAGGAAAGACATGATCCTCCACTAACCCTAAATATACTCTGCTTGTTTGCTACATTTTAGCCTATGGAATGAAGCTACCCGCTTAACTGCTTACAATAACTACCGGCTGTCATGTTCCATCAATGAAACAACAATAAGCAACTTTAAATATAGCTTATAGAGTACAGTCATCACTGCACGGCAAAACCCATTAAAAGACAATGAGGAAGATTAGTTTAATGAAATTGAACCAGGGAAGGACATGCTCTATACAACTAAACTACTGTGAAAAAAATTACAAAAAAGAATAAAAGTATACATAGTACAAATACACACACATTTCCCAGCTCTTAAGACTAAAGCCATGTGAGGATGAGATGGAAGATGGGTACAGAAACAAATGCATGAGCTTCTTCATACTTGTATAGAATTGTTTTAAACAAAAAAGAAATTAGATAGTTCTTGCTGTTAAGAGCCTATAGCTAGGTTCTCTATGCCAATTTGAGAAGTATAGGTTACTAAGTGTGGAAATTATTGGCAAATGACAACTCAAACAGTATTAATTAAAAACTATTTAATTAAAAACTCAAAAATTAAAAACTCAAAACAAAAAAATTGGTTAGCTCAAAAGATCTTAAAGAACACTCGGTCTCAAACAGTATTAATTGAAAAAATTATAAAAAGGAAGAAATAAAAAGTACCTTAATGGGTTTCCTTGGTTGAAGTTGGATGGTTCCTTCTTCCTTGAATCCTTTCCCTTCGTCTTCTCCCTGGCGTGAGTGATAACTTACCCTGTGAAATTAAAAGTTTGAAACCCTAAATTAAATTAATCAAAAGTCAAATAAAGCTCAAATTTAAAAAATCAAGGAACCCATAGTCCAAATCAAACGATTTAAACACAATAACTAATAGAAATTGATTAAAAATTGGAGAAAAAAAAAGCAAAAAAAATAAAAAAACTTACACAAATCACTGACTTTTCTCATTCTTCTTCTGGATCGAGAGGTGGAGTAACTGGTGTTGTTCGTTGTTGGAGATTAATGATTTAATGGAGAATTGGAGACTAATCTATGGAGTTCAGAGAATCAGAGGCAGAGTTCTTCTCAGTTCTCTTTCTCAGAGAGAAGACGGAAAAAACGAAAATGAAAAACCCTAGCGTTAGGTTCTATATATACCACCCCTAATCTAACGGCTATTATTAGTTCAGTACCCCTAAATCTAATGGTTAGAAATCGTCGGTACTTTCGGTCCGGACGGTACGGGACTAGGCCAGGGCCGTGTACCTGTACCTCCCTAGCCTCGGTTCCTATTTTTAGGACCGGTACCTGTACCCCGTTCCTCGGTTCGGTACAAAACCAGGTACGGTTCCACCGGTACCGGGACGGTCCGTCGGTCCGGCTCGATTCCTGTGCACCCTTAGTGGTGGTACTAATTCCTAAAATAAATGATCAGCGTACCTTGTAAAACAACTTTGAGTAAATATATGTCCGCTTCTGATTCCAATAGTAAAACTTGGAATCCTACTAATCATATTTTGTAAGCAAGATTTACAATTATCTCTTGATAGATCTTATAGATGCTTTGCTAAAATTAGAAAAGGAGCAGTTTAGATCATTTGGTTTCACCAAAGGTCATATCAAGGGAACTATAACAGTAAGTATGGACATCTTTCAAGGGATGTATATTTTATGTCACGTGAACAGAAGTCTATATATATATATATTATATACTGATTCGGGAACCAAATACCGAAAACAGTAAGGTGAACATGTACAAATTAAAATCTAAAACAATGATCCTTATAAACACATGGGCAATGGGGAGAGATCCTGAGTACTGGGAGAAACCATAGAGAGAAAATTGGTCTTTATACAGGTGGTTGACATTTTTACAAACACTTAAAAGTAAATTAATTTGATTAGGGAATCAAATTTGAACTGATGTTAAGGAAGAGAAATTGAAACCAATTTATGAAATTGAATTGATAGTATGTTAAGGAAGAGAAATGGAAACTAATTTACTAACCAATTTAGCAGAAGACTATGAGCATCCTGAAGCCTTTGAGAAAAGCTTGGGAAACCCTAACTGAAATGGGAAGCTCTAACCCAAATTGAGATTTCCAACTTTTCTGTAATCGAAGAAGTAAGTTAATTCAATCAGTTCACCCCATTTCTCAAACGCTCTCAAAATTTTGGGTTTGATTTGAACTTCTGGGGTATTTGTTGTGAGATTTCTGTGAAACAATCTGGAATTAATTCAATCGATTCATGTTACTGTTGGGAATTGATGATGATTAAAATCAAGAACAAAGAAGCAGGAAGTGATTTCAATCGAGAAGAATGAAATCGAGAAAAAAATGGGAAGGGTTTCTAGCAGAGAGAAACGTCGGAAAATGAAGTCGAGAAAAATGTTCTCAGCAGGATTCGAACCTAGCTTCTCCAAAGAGCATTAAGGCGCCAATGACAGATTAACCCTTGGTACTCTCGGAAGTTTAACCCTTCATACTCTCGGAAGTTTGTCATTTTAATTTTCAGAGATTATAATCCAAGGCTATATCGGGATTTAGAAAAAAAGCTTCACTAAAAGGAAGGCTTCACCAAAAATAGCTCTTTTCTTTGTATTAGTACTAGTATAGCACGCGTGCGCGATGCGCCTGCCGGTACATCCGTTTCGTAATTTTGTTGTCTTCGTGCAGTAATTAACGGTCAAAATCAACACTCAGTCAACGATCAATGTCTGCCGTTCATTCATTGAAGAACATCTTAACTATACACATACATCCTAAAAAAACAACGATCAAACAGAATACATGTACAATAATCATCAATTATCTCCACAGACTCCTTTATATACCTTCCTAAACCCCTTGGCCTAGAACGTTTTCTCATTAAAATCATGAGCAGCAAGTTGGTCTCACCAAGAAAATCTTTTCAGTTGCATTCCCTTACAGACCTCCCAGTCCCAGAAATTATATTCCAAGTATACCTTCCTCGCTTCCAGTTAGAATCCCGAGTATTGATTGATGGGCAACTGTAAAGAAAAGGAAGAATGAGTTATTGGCAAGGTTGTGTCACATGTATATCAGTAAAAGGAAATCCGAGCACTGCTGAATAATCATACCATCAAACCAAAATTGAAGGAAAAATATAATTAACTAATCTTGGATTGTCTGGACTATTAATTATGTTATTTACCTTAAACTTCTCAGAGTATACTGCCAATGGAATTCCATGCATTCATAAATATCAACTTTAGCAATCTACTAATCTAAGCAAAGAAAATGTCAATCCAATCCATTAATTTAAGTTGTTTGTCAAGCTATGTAACTAATAAAGTGTAACAGAACCGAAGTTTGGGCATAATAAGTTAGGGTATGGAGTGCAAATCTGCCTACTAATCAACAACACACAGGAGTAGAAAACCTTCCATATGATGCACAGATAAGCATAAATGAATGATTCAGAATTGGCTGATAATTCCAGTCATTGACTCATGCGCCCATGACAAACGGTAGCTAATCCAAGGATCTATAAGACTCAAACTAACCTGTACTTACCTATTATCTGACATATGTTTTTACTTGTTCATTGGATTTAACAGGGATGATAAGCATTCCCAAAGACATACTTAGCAAACAATAACTTATCAAGGTCCTGGTGGTCACTTTAACAGGACCCAAGTCCCAAAGGTTAAATAACCATATAAGGTAAGAGGGAGTCATGGAGAACCTCGTCAATCGTCACAGGAAGCTAGAAACCTAAAGATCCCATAATCATCTTGCTTAAGGTTGATGCTAAATATCCAAAACGCACGATAATCAAGTAACTGACAGCTTATTGGAACTTGCACAAACACTATACAATAAACGATACATGATAACCAAAAACAAATACATGTGACAGATGACACGATAAGTGGTGCTTATTATTAGCTGTGGTTTGCCTTTCATTTTATTATTTTCAAGCATTAAAAATAAATACTGATTCCTTATGTGTTTCAATCATATTAAGCCTGGCTTCTTATGTGTTTCATTTTTATACTCATACGTATTCAGTTGTAATAGTGGTTGCAGGCGAAAGCGCTTACCCTTCAAAACATTGAAACGTCATAAATCTCAAGGAGGTGTGTTGGGCCGAGTAACAGATTATAGAAATCGAAAAGGGAATAACATATGAAGTTCCGGTGAATATAAATCACCTAACTACTGCAAACATGGAGTGTATACATCACAGAACAAATGCAAACATGGAGAGAGAAAAAAAACTACATTGATGAATAAAATTAGAACATGGAAACAAAACATAAAAATTGCCGACTAAAGTAGTTGCAGACCTGGAACAACCATGATCAAACATATATAGGTGCAAAGTGTTAAAGTTCACAGGAATATCAAATGTACAACCTCATATGTTTCATGCTTTATATTATTGCAGGGACATCTCCAGGCTAGATCAAAATTTCACATCATAGAGAGAACTCTGGCATTGGCAGAAATAGTTTCTCCATCCAGTGTTAACTCAATAGTTGTATATGGGACGTGATGGTTGAGTTATGGGTCTCAAATTCTCAATAGTTGAGCAACAATTTTAAGCATATTCAAGAGGAAAATAAAAATTGAAATTAAGTTGAACATTTTCTGTAATAATTAGACAATGCGGTGCATAAGAACTTTTCAAAAATTGCAAAAGGTTGCAGGTGAGCATTGAACCTAAGAAGTACAGTAAAATGAAATAGTAAGCATATTGAATCCAGTCCCTGATATGAGGGATTCAGTTTATAATCCTTGTTCAGAAAGTTTAACTTACTGTAATTCTTGAAAATTTTATCCATCAGATGTTTGACAGTTCAAAACTCCAAATCTGGTTGCACTTTACTGAAGCATTAACAATTCTCAAACTTCCAGGCTATCTGTTTTTCTCGAGGCTTTGTTGGATCCCCTTGAAAAAACTGCAATATGAAAACATACGGAGTATCATTCTAGCTGCTAAAAAGAAACTAAATCAAATCATTCCGTTCAATCTTCTTTTATCTACTTTTCTAAAACTCTCAAATACAGATTCAAAGAGCAAGCAAAATGAGTAAACAACAAAGAAGGAAGGAAAATTCAAACCAACCAATCTGTACGCAATAATGTTCAACACTAATACTTCAAACCCACAAAGTAAAGAACATTGTTATACATATAAAAACATGGTGAATTCTGTTGTTTTCAGTAATTTTAGATCAACAAAACAAAATTAAGAGAAAATTTGATTGATCCACCTATGAATTCAGGCAATTTATGCTCTTACAGATCCAACTCCATCCCATACTCATTCTAAATCTCAGTTTCATTGACAATCACATCATTCAGCAGTGAAACATAATAATTATGAAGAAGAATTCATTAATTAAACCTAATAGTCTTAATTATGCTATTAGCCTACAAACATCTCTTTTTCTGAAAACTCTAAAGCATCACCCATCTGCAAACATTGCAGTAAGATATACTTATATGATAAGAGAACGGAGAGATTTTAGTAAATAAGATAACACACTAAAGTTCATTCACCAGAAGTATGCCTATAAACCAAAGTTCACATTGAGTTTAAAGAAGTTAATGGGAAAAAGGATCAAAAGCAAAAAGCATCACTTGCCGGTTAGAATCTATTAGCCTTAATTATGTTAAGTTAATTGAGAAGAATTCATTACCTCAAAATAGTTTTCTCTTTTCTCTCGATCAAATTGAATTCAACTTCTTCTTTATTTGACTCGGCTCAACAAATCATCTCAAGACTATCAACACCCAACAGGTCAATTCAACTAATACCCAGTAATCTTCATCAGTATCCTTGATTCACAGAAGAACCCTAATTCAATTCTCACTTAATTTCCAAAACCCTAATTTGTAGAATTGAGATAACACAAATCCCCTTCAAACCAATAGAAACAAAAATTCATCACTTTATCTAACTTTATTAATTCCCTGTTTATTTATCTCGATTTCTAATTTCTTAAATTTCAACACAGTAACCCTAATTTTTCCAATTTCTCTGATTATCTCTTCTCACTTCAAACCCTGTTATATACGTATAAGAACAGGGAATTCTGTTAAAGGATGGAGAGTTACTTGCAGAAGATGATCTCTTCACAGTGTTGAAGGATAGAGAATTAGTTGCAGAATATGAGCTAGAAGAGACATTCGTATGAAAGGTGAGGAGGAAGAAGAGTTCGCTAGAAGAAGAAAAATAGGAAAAAAAGAAAAAGTGTCACCAAAATGAGGTTACTCGAAATCGAACCTCGGACCATTTCATAACGTGTTATGGTTATGGATTCGCCCCTTGCCCTCCTGTATTATTTATCTTCCATAGCTTGTCTTTTTAGTTTTCAGAGTTTATAATCCAAGGTTATATTAGTAATTATAAAAAAGCTTCACCAAAAAGGAAGGCTTCACCAAAAATATCTCTTTTCTTTATATTAGTATAAGATAGCTTGTCTTTTTAGTTTCCAGAGTTTATAATCCAAGGCTATATTAGTAATTATAAAAAAAAACTTCACCAAAAAGGAAGACTTCACCAAAAATACCTCTTTTCTTTATATTAGTAAGATATATATATATATAAAAGATAAGATAAGATAGCTGCAATGAGATAATGCACGTCTTCTCATGTGCATTCATTTGCACGTACACCTTAATGATTTTAACTATCTAGCCAGGGCCGTCTTTGACATAGGGCCTAAGGGTCGACCGCCCTAGGCCCAAAAATCAGAGGGGCCAATTTTTTTTCCCACCACCTATATATGTATGTGTGCTCATCCTTAACCTAATAACATATGTAACTTGAAGAACAGAAGAAGCGCGACTAGCAAATCTTTAACCTAGGAACAAATATAACTTGATGAACAAAAGAGGAAGCGCAACCGGCAACTCGTCTCTGCTAGGGCGCAAACTTTAGAGTTTGTTCTCTTACAATTGAGTTGTTCCCTCCGAATAAGAAAGAAAAACAAACAAAAAGCGAAGTTAAACATGAAGATATGCCGGAAGCTTCTAATATTATCCTAGGAAAAAGAACTTACCCGTTTAATCTGCCAGAAAATTTTATACCGATCCATGGTGAGGGTTCTGAATCGGGTGAGTCTGGTATCTCGGAAACTAGAAGGGTTCTAAGCTCAATAGTTCCAATTGATAATGTTATGGAACAAGAAAGGGAGTTGGAACCGGTTCAAACTAATCCTAATACTGAGACGGAACCACTATTAGTGAATGGGAGATTATCATTTTCTTCTTCTCCTTTTGAAGATGCCTTAGAGAACCTTTCATCCCCAATCTCTGCTGAATCAACTGCTAATTCAATCTTTGCTTCTCATGATAGTTTAGTTCAACATGTTAAAAATGCATTGCATACATCACCTGCATCATCTATTTCTCATCCTAAATCTGCATTCAAGTTATCAATTCCAGATTTTCAATCATCTTCATCTTCTGAAGGCCTAAGAATCTTGGTTTCAGATTTAGATAATCTGCTTCCTATTGATCAATATGGTTCTAATTTCAAAGAATCGAATAAAGCTACAGATACCCATTCACCAATTCCCTTCCTTCTTGAATCCCCATCTGTGCAAATGGTCAAAATTCAGGTACCTTTAAAAACCTAATTTTTCCTCTTTAATTTGCTCTGATTAAATTACACTGCTTGTCTGCTTTCTGCTTTAATTATTGCTTGCCTGTTTGACTGCTTTATTTGTTTAGAAACTGAGTGCCTTTGTCTAAAACCTTGCTCTGCATGCTTGCCAATTACTAATTCTAATTAGAAGCTGTTAAATATGAAAATCATAGCTTGGAACCTTCAAGGGGGTGGTAACCCCTTTACCCAAAACCATCTTAACCAATTGATAACTAGTGACAAACCAGAAATTTTGTTTCTTTCAGAAAAAAAAAACCAAGATATCCTTAGTCAAAAAAATGCTTAAAGAATATCCTAATACTCATATTGTTGATCCTAAAGGGCTTGCTGGAGGACTAGCATTAGCATGGGTTGACGGATTTTACTTTGAAATTGTTCAATGGAACTTAAACATGATCAACATTCTAGTACAAACTAATCCTGCTTCAGAAAAGTGGTTGCTAACATGTTTTTATGGTAACCCTTACCCCCACATTAGAAAAGAAGCTTGGAATTTTTTAACTGACATCTCTGAACAAATTGACAAAAACCTCTATGCCATGGATCCTTTTAGGAGACCTGAATATGATATTCAGTCATGAGGACAAAGTAGGAGGGTTACCATTTAAATTTTCTGATCGTGAATTATACCATAATGTTCTTTCAAATGTTGGTCTGTTAGACTTAGGTTTTAAAGGTTATGCATTTACCTGGAATAATCATAGAGAAAAAGAAGCTAATATACAAGAGAGGCTAGATAGAGCTGTAGCTAATTTGGAATGGAGCACTAAGTTTCCTAATGCAAAACTTACTCATCTAGTGGCTGCTGGCTCAGACCACTGCCCTGTAGCATTAAACCTAGATACTTCTAGTAGTAAAAACTCTGATACATTTATTTTCTATGATACTTGGCAAAGGGAGAGTTCTTGTGTGCAAACTATAAAAGATTCTCGGGATCATATCATTAGACACAATCCTACTAATTCCCTAATTTTAAACCTTCGGTCATTACAAATTAACTTAGATCATTGGAGGAATAATATCTTTGGTCTTCCCTCAAAACATATTAAGCAAACTCTGTCCCAAATTACCAATCTAACCAACTCCAGTTTTGTGCATAGAAAGGAAGAAAAAATTAAGGATAAACTTATTCAGCTAGAAAGTCTGTATGCAACACAAGAAGCCCTAGCAAAACAACAATCTAGAGACAACTTAGTTAACTTAGGAGAAAAAAACACAAAATTCTTTCATACTAAAACTATGAAAAGAAGAAAATGGAACCATATTGAATGTTTAAAACGATGTGATGATACATTAACTTTTAATAGAGAGGAAATGCAAAAATATCTCTTTGATTTCTTCCTTAACCTTTTTTCTGCTCCTTCTCCTCCCCTTCCTCCTAACCCTTTTCTTTTCCAAAACATTTTGCCTTGCATTTCCTCTGCTGAGAATCTATCTCTTAGCTCTATTCCATCTCCTGATGAAATCTGGTCAGTTGTTAAAAAGCTAAAACCAAATAAATCACCAGGGCCTGATGGATTCCATGCCAGCTTCTTTAAACTAAATTGGGAAACTGTTGGAGAACAAGTAGTTGCTTCCATTCAACATTTTTTTGAATCAGGTGAGTTGCACCCTGATTTTAATAAAACCTTCTTATTCCTCATTCCTAAGAGTAGACACCCCCACTGATCCTAGTGGTTTTAGGCCAATTGGATTATGTAACACCATATACAAAATCATAGCAAAAATCTTATCAACTAGGATAAAGCCTCTTCTTAACAATAGCATCTCCCCATTCCAGACAGCTTTCCTTTCTAAAAGGCAAATCTCTGACAATATTATAATTGCTCAAGAGATAATTCACTGCTTTAAGAAAAAGAAAGTGAAACATGATGGGATGGGCATCAAGATTGATATGTCAAAGGCTTTTGATAGAGTAGATTGGGACTTTTTAATTTCTGCCATGAAAGCTTTTGGTTTTGATAATAATTTTTGCAACCTTATCCACCAATGTATCTCAACCTCCTATATTGTTGTCTTACTTAATGGTAGTCCTGGTAATTACTTTAAACCCACCAGAGGCCTGAGGCAAGGAGACCCTCTTTCTCCTTACTTGTTCATTATTTGCATGAAAATCTTTTCTAGACTTCTTCTATCTAGTGAAGAGGATAAACTTAATAATGGAATCAAAATTACACCTAAGAATAGTCCAATTTCACATCTCCTTTTTGCTGATGATTACCTTCTTTTTATTAGAGCTGGTTTTAGAGAATGTCATAATATCCTTGCTCTTATTGATTCATTTGAAAAAGCCTCGGGACAGGTCATTAACTTTGAGAAATATGGAATCTTTTTTAGTAAGAAAGATCAACCCAAACATCAGAGAATGATTAGTAAAATTTTAAAAATTAAGAAAATTAACCCTCAGGATACCTACTTAGGAACCCCTCTTTTTATTAGTAAGGCCAAAATTAAGCTCTTTGAAGGATTAGTGGAAAAAATGGAACATAAAATTCAAGGATGGATGGGAAAAGTTTTAGCCCAAACCAGTAAACTCGATACTCAATAAGTCTACTTTGGCTAGTATGGCCAGCTTTCAAATGAGCTGCTTCATTCTACCAAAGAAAATCACAAAAAATATTGACTCTCTATAAAGAGATTTTTGGTGGGGGAAGGAAACATATTACAAGGGTTATTACCCTGTATCTTATTCCTGTCTTTGCAAGCCAAAAAGCAAGGGAGGACTAGGGTTTAAAAATGCTCATTTTTTTTTAACTTAGCTATGATAACTAAGTTGGCTTGGAGACTCCTAACTGAGCCTACTGCTCTATGGGCTACTCAACTAAAGCCTAGATACTTCAGAAATAACTCTGTTTTCAAAGCCAAAACCCCAACTACAAGTTCTTGGATTTGGAAATGTATAAGTAAGGGTATACATTTGGTGGAACAAAATAGTATCTGGGAAATAGGAGATGGGCATAGTACCAATATTTGGGATGACAGATGGATTGCTGCATTGGAACACAACCTTAATAGTCTTAGAAACACTACTAACTCTCACTTAACACTTGTGAAGGATCTGATTGATCAAATCACGAAGAAGTGGAACTCTACTTTAATTTTTGATTTATTTCCTGAGCCAATAACTAAGAAGATTATTAACACTAAAATAGCAAAAGATAAACCTGAAACCCTTAGATGGCTTCTTACTAAATCTGGTATTTATTCAACACCAAGTTAACTGAGAGAACTGTGAACCACTACAATTTGTGGTAGCCAGACTCTTTCTGGAATAGCTTATGGAATCTTAATGTGTCACAAAGAATTAAAATCTTTGCTTGGAAGTGTTTACAAGGAGCTCTTTCAACAAATTTGAAATTGTCTAAAGTTTATGGACGACATCCAACCCAACTGCTCTTTTGGATGTAATGCTGTTGAGTCTGTAGAACACCTATTTATTTCATGTCCTTATGCAAACACAGTATGGGTTCAAGAGCTATCTCCTGTTACTTTGAACTTTAATAGTACAACATCTTTTTTAAATATTTTGCAGGAAGGGATGAGGAATAAAAACCCTAAACTTCCTATAGAAATCATGCTGACAAAGGCTTGGTTTATTTGGAAAGAAAGATGCAATAGAGCTTTTGAAAAGAAAAAAAACAACAATCTAGTACACAAACAAGTTTAGAAATACAAAGATTCCTTGACTTTTGGTATAAGGACAATATCCCATCTAGAAGTTCACCTTTGGATGAAAATAACTTACATAAATGGAATCTACCTAGGAGTCTCAGTCTAAACTCAATATAGATGCAGCTTGGATTTCCTTGAACTTGCCTGCAGGTTTTTCTTTAATTTTTAGGAATGATGCAGGAGAGTTTGCACTTGCCAAGGCAGGACCAATCTCAGCAACTACCCCTGAAGAAGCGGAAGCCTTAGGATTACTTCAAGGAGCGCAATGGGCAGTGGAAGAAGGACTGCCAGATTTCACAGTGGAGGGTGACTGCAAGAACCTATATATTTGACTACTTGAATGGGAAAGCTTCTCAATTGGATGGCAGAATCAATCTATTTTGGATGAAGTCAAAAGAACGTTTAATTTATGTCATAATTTTTTGGGATTTCATTTTGTTCATAAAACTGCAAACAATGTGGCAGATATTTTGGCAAAGCAAGCCAAGTCTTTTAGGGATATCCTCATTTGGAGGAAGAATCCACATTTTTGTATTATCAATGCACTAGAAGTAGATAAATCAAATGTTAGGGTGGCAGTTAATCCCCTGACATTAGATGGCTCTACTCTTACCGATGTAAGGGTTACTAACTCCCAAAGTTAGTTGGTTTGAAATGCACGTAATTAGAGTTTATGGTCAGTATAGAACTGTATTGTGTATCTGATCGAACTCCTAAAGTTAGTTGGTCTGAAATGCACGTAATTTCCACACACAAAAAAAAAAAAGGAAAAAGGATGATATGCATGTATTGTGTACAACCCTTTTGATCAAATTTTAATCCCTTCAAATTTTGTATTGGTTGGCTAGAATTCTGATTGATCATTTTGATTGAATTTTGTTTGACACTTTTTTGGTTTTCTAATTAGAGTTTATGGTCAGTATGGAACTGACGAGAGTTCGGCCTCAAATGTACAATTAAGTATTTTTGAAACCTAGACATGGGTCCAATTTTGTAACTGCTTTCTGATCCATTTGAGCGTGGTTTTCAGCCACTGATGTTTGATTCAAGTGTTGCATAAAAGCGTACATTACATCGTCATCCCCTCGTGGCCACATAAACATATTACTGTTACGTGTTCAATCTTTAAAAGACAACAAGTAATGCTACGTGTTCAATCTTTAAAAGACAACAAGTAAAATTCATTGATGTCATGATGAATGCTTACCCTGTGTTGGGGCATTAATGGATTGCTCAATTCATCGTCAATTTTTTTCATTTATCATTTATGTTTATCAATTTTTTCATTTATCATTTATGTTTTTCATGTATATAACAAGGCCCTTTTCGGAATGTTCGCCTCGAACGGCACTGTATCCCCGAACCCCTAAAATGTTAGAGACGGCACTGTATCCCCGAACCCCTAAAATGTTAGAGACGGCACTGTATCTAGCAATCTCATAAGCTTATCATCTCGCCACCTCGAGGTCCTCGACGGACAACCTACCTTGCCAACGGTTTAGTATTATCTATGGGCTGGTAGATTTTCATGGAAAGCCAATGAGATGAGTAATTTGACTTGGAGATGGTTTGACTATTGACTGGTGTATATTGACTGGTGTATGTTGCTATTTTTGGTGAGAATCTTTGTTGGTTGTTACGGGTCGAGATCGTCTGTGCCACTGCTTGTGTGTGCCCTATGTGCCATACCAATAGAAACACGCCACATCATTCCTCTCATTAACCATGACTAACTAAATAGATTTTCTATTTATACAACACATCATTCCTCTCATTAACCATGACTAACTAAATAGATTTTCTATTTATACAACACTAATCGATTAGGAAAGATAATTAATTAGTTAAAGAAGATATTACAAATCCAAGAGAAAATACCGTGTTTCTATTGGTGTGGCACATAGGGCACACCCAAACAGTGGCACAGACGATCTGGACCCGGTTGTTACTTGCTGGTACAAACTGTATAAACTAATTTTAGTAAATTCAACAACAAATCAAGTCAACACAACTAACAGTAGTACTTTCTGAACTCACGAGCCCTGCATTTCTTTGATTTTATTCCTGTACTTGTTCTTATAACATCATGAAGATCATAACAGTCATACCGAAAATAAGAGCATGTCCAAGTCCAGTTCATACCACACAGTATGACCAAAACCAATCTCTTAATTAAATCCCAAAACCGAAGTTTAAATTTAAGAATAAACACCAAAAATTAAACAAAAAATGAAAGAAGACATGTTCATTAGTCCTTGTAAGTTATCACTTTTCACCGGTTCATTCAACAAAAATATAAAAAACATATTACATAATAAATAATTTCACCTAACAGAAGTACTACTACTAGTATTCAAAAAGCCTGTAATCTGATGATCTATATACAAACGTATATATAGATAATCTTTTCTAATTAAGTTTGTAACTCGGACTAGCCCAAAGCAGCTAGTTTCTCCGATTGTTGATTTATGATGAGAGTGGTGGTGTAACAAAGAGAAGCTCAAGGTCAGGTGGCTGATAATAACCATTCTTAGGCGGTTTTGCTCCATAGTTAATAGGTTTATTCTTCTTTGGTGGTGGCGGTGGACATTTCAAGTTCAACCTGATCTGATTTTCATCTCTTATTGGTGTCTTCCATCCCTCTTCCCCTTCATATTCCATGATCTCATTCTCATACGCATCTTCCATCTCTCTCTCTCTCTCTCTCTCTCTCTCTCTTCTTTTTCTCTCTAGACTCTAAAAGAACAACCAAGTAAATGATGAAGCAGCACAAAATGATTTGTGCTCGTACTTATAAGAACGCAACGTGTTGAACAAAAAAGGTGTTACATATATAGAGTTGGTGTTTGTTGTTTGTTTGTTTGTGTGGTCGGACATGGGAAAGTGGCCGAGGAAATGGTAATTTAGAAAAAGCAGTGGGGATAGTGCCATATAACTAGTGGGAATGAATGCCAAGGCTTGTTCCGGAAGGATCCAAAGGGGACCTACTCAAACCCCTGGAAAGTAGAAAGTGGATTTTAATAGATTTATACTAGAACAGGAGGTTACTGTGTGGTCGAACAAAATGCAACTACAGCTCAGCGGTGCAGAGACCAGGTGTTGTTAAGATGGAGTCTTTTATCTACGTGTAGTCGAAACGTGGTTCACTTTCAACCCATCATTTTTTCTTAACGTGTTTGAATGAACGAAGAGGGCGCCAATTTTGAAATTGAGGATTGTTTTTCTCTCTCTTTTTTTTTTTGTTTATGAAATAAGGATGTTTTGAATCTGAACCTCTTGTTTCCTCATAATCTGATGTGATAAATGTGGTATTTCATCTTGTGATCCCAGGTGCGACGTGTGTAACGCCCTTATACCCCATATTAACGTTTCTGAAAAGCCGAGAAGAAAATGTGGCGAAATCAGAGTGGGCTTCTGGGCTTCTTCTTGAGCTGATTACTAGGTATAGGATGTCATAGATGTGAAAAACCTTAGTTACTGAAGGACGATGGGCAATAATGCGATTCTTGTATTTGATTGAGGTATCTTTTGATTATCAAAAATGAAAACAGGAAAGGAAAAGAAAAGAAAATAGAGGAGAATCATCTATAACTAATTTTTCGAACAAAAATTACTTGAAACGAGACTAATTAGACTTTTTCTTTCAGATCCATATGTTTTCTTATGTAAACTTCTAAGTTCTAACTGAGGTTATTTGGTTAAGGTTGCCAATGCCATCACTCTTCCTAAATATAAAATAACAATACAACATTGATACAGTGTTTTTATTTGATGTCGGTTTAAGGCTTTAAGCACAATTGTGGGATCGGTGGATCCTAATTTTTTCTTCTTTTTTTTTGTATAATACTTTTTCTTTAAAATCTAACCGTGTGTCGATCCCTTTGATATTTCTTTAACTAGTCACTTTTGCCTTCATAGACGATGAACCTAAGGGTGGTTTTGATAGATGTTACTTCCACGGAATTAGTATCTTTTTATAGAGTTAACGTGTTTTTCGTCGTTTGATTACAAGTTTTATTTTTACGAAATTGTGTGTTCATTTATAAAAATAACATGGTTTAAAGTACATTTTAAACTTAATTTTCTGGAATTTCATGAAAAGTCTTTCCCTGCCTCCTCTAGATACTGATTCCAAAAAATACACTTTTCATTCATTTCTTCGTATCAAATGCGGCTTAACAAAAATAAACGGGTTACAAGTGAAGCTTCTTTTGGACCAGCCTTTATAAGATACCTGATTAGTTGAGTGTGAGCCTCAAAATTACAAAAAAAGGCATGACCATATTTAAAGGCTCGTTCTGGAAAGAGGCAATAATATAAATTACATCTAACAAAACCAGACATGGGGAGCTTGTAAGTGCACCACTGCGGGCAAGGTTATATGCTTTAGATTTATCTAAAGAGGAAACTTAAGGTAGATGGAATAGTGGAAAATACAAGTCTAGATTGGTACCGAAAAGCTATACGAAAGAGAATGCGTAGATTTCTTTGGTACTTACTCACATGTCACAAAAATTAGCTCAATTAGGGTGTTAATTACGATTTTTTCCATTCAAAATTTAGAGATACATAAGATGGATGTAAAGATAACTTTTATAAATAATGAATTAGACGGAAAAGTTTACATGGCACGCCGTGAGGGCTTGTTGAAAATGCCGCGAAAAAAAAAATATAAACTGATTAAATCTTCGTATGGTTTAAAACAAGCACCTAAACAATGGCATGCTAAATTTAAATGTGATAACTTCTAGTTGTTTTAAATCTAATGAATCTGTCAAGTGTGTCTACACTTTTGGATTATGTATGTGTAACCCTATGCTTATATGATGATGATATGCTTGAACCATTCACAAATATGGATATAAATAAAATCACTAAGATCATGTTAAATGAGAGCAATATTAGGGAAATTAAAAGAAACTCTAACAACTATAGTCTTAGTGTATCTCATTATATAGAGCGTGTGCTTAAAAAATATAATTAGTCTGATGTAACATATTTGTTTCTTGTATGACCCTACTTGTATTCTAAAGAATAATAGTGCCGAGAGAGTCTCACCTCGAACATACATGTTATAGGAAAGCTAATGGCATTTGACGAATTTAATTTCACAAAATATTGTCTATGTTTTAGTAGGTTGAGATACTCGATATCCAAGGATGAGAATTGGAATGATCTTATTAGATTTTTGCGGTTGTTAAAGTATAATGTAATATTTTCTTTTAAATTATGAAAGGTATGCGTCCTTCCTTCAGAGTTTTGGGATAGAAACTAGATACTTGAATATGAGGATTCGAGTCTGCCCATGTATTAATCACTTTAGAAGAAGTGGTTGTTTCTTGGAAATCATCTAAAAAGACATGTATATGATGATTCTCTGTGGATTCAAAGTTTATTATTTTAGATAAAATATAAGAGAAAGGCATATGGTTCATATACTTTTCATAAGACATTCCTCGATGGCATAAGTATGTGCCCACTATACTAATACACTGTGATAGTCAAGCTGCAATAGCTACAACTGTTAGAGCACTGCTCGGTCGAACTCGCAAGCGTTGCTATCTCAAGCTTGTTTGTCAAGTTTAGTTCCCAAAACTATAAGTCTTGATTTCTAGTCTATTTATAGCTAAGTCTCGAATTAGGATAGTAAGTGTAATTGAGCATTAGACTTCACGGCGTTCATCGATTGAAAACGAAGAACTACTAAGGGAAGCTTGTGGAACTTCATCAACAAAAGGTATGTGGAGACTTGAACTCATCTATCACTCAAAAGTCTATCTACTCTATCTCCTATTTGAGACAAAAGTCGTATAGCTATATAGACTTCGATTATACACATTTGATATTTCGAGCTGAGTTTAACTCACCTACATATTTCTCGAAATATGTGTTGGTAAGCTTTCGCTTTAACCAAGTTCATCTTATATTCTTGACGAAAGTCAAAATATGATCATGTGAAAATAGCATGGTAACATCTTACATGATTTGTGTGAGACAGTCGTTTGATGTAGACTCGGAATGTTTCGTATTGATCATTCGATCACTTGAAAATTGCTTTGAAGCTAATAGTTTGTGTGAGATAGCTATTGGCGTCTTCTAAGAATGTTCCAATGATTGAAATGGGAGTTTAGAACAATTAACCATGATTGGATATAGCGCAGTATGCGTACTTGTATGCTAAACTGTTGCATGTTATTCCAAGTCCGGGAACCATAGTATGCATACCCATATGCGTAGTGGTTGGTTAATGAAAGTCTGGGAACTTAGTATGCATACCCGTATGCGTACTGGCGTAAGTTCAGTTCCGAGACATTCAACTGAGCTTGGAGGTATGCGTACCCGTTCGCATATTGGCGAACCCAAACTTAGTCCAGCCACTTAGGTATGCGTACCCGTTTGCATACTTGAGTAAGTTATGTTCTAAAATCGGTTTGTTCACGAACTAATACATTTATATATTAAGGAATGCAAGCTTTTGCAAACCGTGGCTATAATGTTCATGAATTGATTCGAGTGAATCAAAATTGATTTTGCTTCAATTATGTCTTGTATACTTATATGAGAATATAAACAATTGAACAACTCTAGAACTAGTATCATTTGAGTCATTTGAACTAGTTATGGTTAAGATGAATAAGGTTGATATGAAAGTGTTCATATGACTAACTTCGGTTAACTATTGTTGGGCCAACAAGGTGCACATGTTTAGGTACGGTTATTCATATTTAAATGAAGTCACTTTTCATTTGTGTGCAACAAGCTAAGTTCGATCTAACCGTTGAAAGATATTAGATTGAGTCTAATCAGGTTTTCATCTAACGGTGAATATTGAATGTTTTGTCACCAAGGTAGCATTGATTGCAAACCCTGATTTGAAGACTATATAAGGGAGAACTCTAGCAACCGGGAAACCTAATCCTCACACCTCCTGTGTGATACTAGTTGCGACTAGAGTCGATTCTCCTTTAACCTTAGGTTTTTCCTAAACCCTGTAGGTTAACGACTCGAAGACTTCATTGGGATTGTGAAGCCAGACCCAACTATTTTCTCTGTAGTTGCGTGTTCTGATCTTGTTGTTTTCTATCGTATTGAGTACTATCTTCTCTAAGATTTTCTCGAGATTTAATCTCCGACATGCAAGATAAAAAGTAGTCACAAACATCTTCGTCTCATCGTTTGTGATTCCATAATATCTTGTTTCGCCACCATACGATTAAGAATATTGTGAGGTGATTGATATTACTAGGCTGTTCTTCGGGAATATAAGACCGGTGGATCAATTGGTTCATGTTCACCTTGATTTATCAAAAGACGGATCAAAACTCATAGGTATTTCTGTGGGAGACAGACTTATCTATTCAATAGACTTTTCTGGGTGAGACAGATTGGTTTATCAAGTCTTCGACTTTGGGTTGTAGCAACTCTTAGTTGTGGGTGAGATCAGCTAAGGGAATCAAGTGCGCAGAGTCCTACTGGGATTCAGAGGCGTAAGGAACGCGATTGTACCTTGATCAGTGTGAGATTGGTTAGGCTAGTGGTAGGCTAGTGTCTGTAGCGGCTTAATATAGTGTGGTGTTCAAACATGGACTAGGTCCCGGGGTTTTTCTGCCTTTGCGGTTTCCTCGTTAACAAAATTTTTGGTGTCTGTGTTATTTCTTTTCCGTATTATATTTGTTTATATAATTGAAATATCACAGGTTGTGCGTAGTTCAATCAATTAGATAATTAAACCTTTGGTTGTTGGTATAAATTGATTGACACTTGAATATTGGTCTTTGGTACCGTTCAAGTTGTTTCCCATAATAACCAGGCTCGCGGATTTCTATCTGTTTGATTTGCTGATTACATTGTGAAACAGAGATACAACTCTTGGATATATTTCCATTGATTGAGTCTGACAGTCTAGTTGATTCTCTTGGAATTATATTGGAGTTTTTCCATACAGATTTACTAAACGAAATATTGGGTAATTAGACCCCCGTTTTTTTAACAACTAAACACAGTGTGTGTGTTAGAGCATTGCTCGGTCGAACTCACAAGTCTTGATATCTCAAACTTGTTGTCAAATTTGGTTGATCAAAACTATATCTTGATTTCTAGTCTACATTTAGTCAAGTCTCAGATTAGGATAAAAGTATGTAGTTGAGTACCAAATATCACTGCGTCCCACCGTTTGAAGGCGAAAATCAACCGCAGTTTTTGGAGAACTTCATTAACAAAAGGTAAGTGAAGACTGAACCTCCTATTTTCACCTTTCTATCTATGAGACAATGTTGCATGACTAAATAGGACATTACATGCATAACAGAAATTTTGAGTCAAGTTTATCATATTAATCATTCCCGAGATATGTTGACTAAGCTTAAGAACATTTGTTCATACTTGATGAATTTGTTAAGAACAATTTATTGTTTATGATCTAAAATATGATTCATGATTTAATCATTTGAAAATAGCCTGGAACAGTGATATGTGTCATTGATGTTATTCGGGAATGTTTCAAATTGATTATTAGATAGATATAGAACTATTGTAAATCTAGATACATGATAGTATGCATACCAGTTCACATACTGGGACAACTGTTACAGGTCCGGAGCCGCAGTACACGTACCGACGTAGCTATAGTTCAACAACGACTTTTGGTCCGCATACCCGGTATGCACACTTTAAAAAGTCTGTTGACTCGTGAACCAAGAATGGTACGCATACCTAGTATGCAAACCGGAAAAGATATGTGACTCCTGAACCAGGATGGTATGCATACCATATGTGCAATCTGGAAAAGATATGTGACTCCTGAAACCGTTTTAGTCTTCTGGGTATATAACCTGGTACACGTACTATGACAAAAATGCTCACGAACAAGAATACAATATACAAAAATAGTTCATATAGTTATAAGAATGGGCAGATCTCTCCATTTTCAGATTCATGGTTTTGGTCTCACACATGAAAATAATGTCTGGGTCATTAGATCTAATCATCTCTCCTAAATGTTGTCTAGTATATTTATTACCAAACCCCTGGACATTCCAGAATAGGATTTTCATGGTTTGAAAACTTAGGTTAAAATTAAGCCTAATTCTAAAGTTTGAATCCAAACACATGCAACTATTGTTATCCACCCAGTAATTCCAAAGACAGAAAATAAAATCAAAAAATTAAATTTGAAACCAAATAAGATTTAGGGAGGTTGAGATTTTTTTGCAAACCTGATTTGATGCGCCCATTCGTATTTCAGTATGGTTTGGGTGGTAGGTTCCTTCACTCATTCTTCCATTTTCCACATTTGTCATATTCAAATCTTCTCCATTATAAGTTTCAGCAGAATTGTCCATATAATATACTCTATCACTCTGGAAAGTTTGAGTCAATTCATTCTTCTTCTGGTTGCCATCCAACGGAACATAATTATCTTTTATCGAATCATCTCTTGTTCTTTTATTCTTTCTCGGGTTAGACCCGTCATCACTCTCATAACTCGTTCCAGTGGATGCTCCATTCGTCCCATTTGCTCCACCCCACTCTCTTTGTTTCTGCAACATTTCTTCAACCATATGGGCATGTTTTGCCAGTAGGCCTCAAATTCTTTCTCTGTCAAACCATATATGAAGATATCCCACGCAATTTCCTCACACTTATCCTTATCATGATCAATCACATAACGATGAGGACATATTTTCTTAGGTTGTTTCTCAAAATGGTACTTCACCCAGGCTTTCTGTTTAGCAACATTAAAAATCCACACCCATGTTTTTAACGGCTTACTTAGATCAACCAAGACCTTGACCGTAGGTACCCTTCATATGATTTTCACACATTTCTTCCCATCAACCCCAACCTTTTGACCAATATCCTGGATTAGCTTCACGATAATTCCATCATATATGTGTTCCAAAGCTAAATTACGAAGTATCACTGAGAAAATTTGGTGAGTGAACTTGTAGTCATCCGAAGGAGCCGAATTATCATATTCTTGGAGCGCAATTAACATGTAGCTGATAACCCAAGAAATTCTCTTATACACTTCATTCATATCCTCATTTTTTTTGAACTTGAAAACAAATAGGTTACGACCCATGATACTGAATTCAACTTTCTTATATTTTTTCCATATTATATTCACCTCCCTTTGAACATCATCATATTTAACTTCATCCTTGTGGATAATCTTGCCAATAAGACAATTACTCCATTTGTTAGTTGCTTCATCAATTTCTGCCACCGAAATCAAACTACTTCTCGCACTCCTGATTTGATCAAGGTTGAGATTAGTTTCCTTCATCCTCCTGGATAGAGCAGTTGGTTTCAGATTATTGGGTTGTGCCATCCTCTTAGGATGATCTCTTTTTTGAATTCTTTGTTGAAATCTTTATTGACTGTGGTAACAGAAGTACCTCTTCTTAAACCTTATGTAACCCAAATTAGTTTTAGGGTTTTCATTGCTGCATAACCACCTTCCAAAATTATCCCATTCTCTCGATTCTTCGCCCCATATTTCTCCGAAAAATGTCGGAGAGGATATTGACTCTAAAAAGGTATTTGACAATTCAAAATTTTGAATTCCAGTAATTGCGCTTTTTTCTTCGGAGAATTACCGAGTTTACCCATTAAACTTCTGCTTCTGCGTTGTTGATTTTGATTCACGCTTTTTGTACCCTAGTTTTGAATTAATCTTATATGATGAGTGATAGCAAATCCTACTGATTCGCGTATCATATATAAGGACATTAAGAGAACAAAAAACGCCACTGTTGATTGAGCAACACCATACATTGAAGACTTGGATTTATCCATGACATATGTGAATCTACCACTAATCAGAGGAAGATTGAAATTCCCCTACACCACTGTTTTTTTAAAACACCACTGAAACACTACTTGAGCACTGCAAAACAGGAAAAAAGAGATTATTTAGACATATCAATTGTAGCGAAACCACTTTCTTAACAATTAATCAAAAACTGAAGAAAATAATTGAAACTAAAAAAAAAAATAGGAAGATTTAGGTTGCCATAGAGAAGATTTGAAGCTCTTAATCCAAAAACAGATTAAAAAGCATATTCAAGATCATAAACCGAGAAGATTCATCAAATTTTAGAAACCGATATTTCATACTGGGTTGATTCAACAATCGGCCGATCCTCAGAGCTTAGTTTTAAATGTTATATCTCTTCTCGATTTCAGATGCGATCACCTTTGGATGTCATGTCTAATTTACACTATATAAATATGGTGGACGTGAACATACTCTGAACTATCCAAAGAAGAATATGATGCAATTATGAAATCGTCTACAGCCAAAAAATTATTGAGTTCATAATAAATGATGAGGATGATCCTGAATCATATCATGGTAACGACCCACCAGACCAAATGTGTCATCGACGACTTTCAAGATATAGTCATCATATAAAATTAGTTGCTATAACATGGTAAAATACTCCAGAAATTGTGCACGTGTTATTAAAATTGAGGATGAAATGCATTATGGTTTAGGTGGAAAGAAAAAAACCAATCAACTTCAGATGAATTTTTGAGAAGAGAAAACGACTTTAGATTCTAAAATTGTTGTTTCGATGAAACTTTTTGATTTGTTTATATACTAAAATAATTTTTGTATAGAATTTAGTGATTATTGATTTAACTATGTAATTGGAGAGATTTTAAGGATTCAAACATTGTTGTTTGTAAATACTTGTAGTGAGATTATCTATTTAGCAACTTTATTGTTGTCCATCTAGGCATAATTCTAATACCTGAATAGGTCTTTCCATATAAAAAAAAAGGCATGAACGGGTGCCTTCAGGAAAAAAAAAAAAAAAAAGGCATGAACCGGAAAAGATGGACATTTATAAAATCCATATTATCTGCACACGTCTTTGATAGGATGACCCACCATTCACTACTCTAGTGAATCTGAAAATACTATCGAAGAGTACTTCACCTCCTCATTCGATCAAGATAAGGATCTAGTAAACATGCTTAGCCCTTAAGCATTTGGGCATTTCAAAACACGTGTAACATTCTTTATTTTACCGACTCAATTCTTCTGGCTATAAATAGCCGAGAAGCAAGCGTATAAATGTAACGAAGTTAACATCAATAAACCCCCTTCCTTCCCTCTTCCATTCTCTTTGTATAATTAGTAACTATGTAAACAGTAGTATATGAGGTTCACTGGCAACCGGATATTATTAAGTACATCCAATTTTAACACGTTATCAGCACCAATTGCTCTGCGGCAATCGCGTGGGGCTGACGATACGGAAAAGGATAATTCTCTTCGACCTTTGCATATTTAATTTAGCTATTTCGAAATAGTTTTATGCATACAATATTTATTATGTCTAACTTTGTTTCCTATTTTGATTAGGACTTGTTAAAGAGAAAGTTTGACATCTTACCGTGACTTGTATGTGCTGTTTGGAGCATAGGTAATAATACGGTATATGAAGAGATATCCAAAATATGTACGTACTAACAACGACTCATATTTGTGATGTTATTCGATTTTCGAATTTAGCCAAATATTTGAGTTTTGTAAGTTTTGCCATTTTCCTCTTTAGACGACCAACAAAAGGGTTTTCCGCGTCCTTTTGGATAGCATAGAGAATAGAATTACCTTTGTTGGTACACCAGTGATTTTTGTGGTGTTAATGGTTTTAATACCGACAGAGCGAGGAATTGTTGCATCCTGAGAGATAACAATATTTTAATATTGTTTTGCTATATTAATCTCTGGAATTCAAATTTGTTCCACCTAAGGTTGGAATGCGATGAAAAATGGACACCGGGTTAACACGGTTAGCCAATCTCTATCAAGGGTCCTTGAAATGACCTACAATTGATATCGAGACACTGTATAAAGAATGTGTTCATATTTCAACTTTGATAAATTAATATTTCGTCGACCCTGATAGACGAAATTGGAGATTTATCGGTATCATGTTAGAACCGCGTATATTACATTTTTGAATGTTTTCTTTCTTGTTTCACCGTTGATTTTCGTGGTAATTAGTTCGGCTTGATTTTAGAGAAGGTATTTGCATCGTATAAATGTTGCGTTGAGCAATAAGGAGAGCCGCATATTTGCCGCCTTATGTGCTTCCGCGAATTTTACGACATGCATAATATGCGCCTATTATATGCATCGGTGACCTTCAAAGAGCTAGTGCTTAATTTGCACTTTGTATATGTTGTTATAGCAACAACGAGAGCTGCATGTTTTAAATGCGCCCCATAGATATACAAACGTCGAGCAATAATGAGTGTCGTATTTCTTTAATGATATTTAGGGTTAATATCATGCCCTCTCGTCTCCTAGACCTACTACCTAAATCACGAGTTTGGTGAATTAAATTTGCAGCAGTGCCTATGCAAATAAGTCTATCTTTAGCAAAGAAGGAAAATACAATTGTGGTAGGTATATTTTTGAATATGGGAACCACAATAGTTCTCGGGTTTAAGAACCTGATGAATACTGTACCACCAAAAGTGGAAAAATACGGGACGGTAGCACAATGATTGGTTTGAATAAGACACCTTTGAGCCTGGAAGAGCTCTGCTATCGTTGTGACATAAAAGACACGGTACATGCATTTGAAATGTCGTTCATTGTTATTGATCTCTGTCGGTCGTTTTGGCAGGATTGGAACTGATATTGAGATAGTGTCTATGTTCACAGAATTTATTTTACAGTTTACTGTTGATTTTACATGGAAATGTAAATTCTTAAATTTTATCCCAGCTGGACAGTAAACGAGAGAGAAGACCTGATCAGTTATCTCTCCTGGGTTGCATGTTATTGTTGTTTTCTGCACCCAGTTGCTCCCTTGATAGGTAGAGTCATGCAGAAATGAATTACTACTGATGAGACATTCCCGCCTTAGGATCAGGGGGAGAGTCTTCGGAGATATTGGTTAACTCCAATTGTGTCTAATCTAAATTCTCACACCGAGAAATGCCTGAGGTGTTGGAGATTACTCTATTGCTAGATTTAGCTAGAGTACGCTTGCTTGATTATTCAGCGTAAATTAAAGTCCTTGCAAGGCATGCCATAGAATCACAGCGATTGTTTCGTCTGGATAATATGCTTAGAAACATAGACGAAAACCTCTTGTATGAGGTATGCCAATCTAATCAGATGACGTCCATATTCTCTTTGAGTGATGAGTTGATATATCTCCTGACGAGGAGCACATCCATAAAAGTGCGTAGATATCTCGAGGTGAAGAATATCCGCAAAAGTAAATTTGGTATCAATGGATTAAAATATCCTCGTACTCTAGGGAATGATGTGAGATCGTTAACTAACTGATTAATAACTTGGTTGTCGCTAATGTTCAGAGTAGCTACTAAAATTGTTGTGGATAGATATCCCCCTTTGCAAAGGAATTATCGACATAGTTTATATATTGGCAAGTATGGACCTCAGTATATATTGAGTTGTTTTCCCCCTTGTATACGCTTTTGATACTTCATTCTTAGCATCGGTTACAAATTGATGCTTATATAAAAGCGTAGTAAGAGAACTATTTTAGGTAGATTGTTATATAGCGCCAACCCTTGACAGGGAGTTTCCTCAGACACTAACCGGTTTGATGGAAGTATGGTCTCGTAGTCATAGGTGACTCGACATATGAACTGGGTGGTGACTGTGTATCTATACTCACATAGATATTAAATGAAACTCTTGTTTGTCAGTTATTGATGTTGTATTATCCTAGTGATACTTTGGGCGTTAATGACGAGTATTTTATTGTTCTTTGCATTTATTGAATGGTTTATTTAATTAATTCATAAAGCATTTTGAACTTATTACTCATGAAACCATTGTCATTTTTTCTGTTTAAGACGTGCTACATTCCACTGTTCTTACTATTCTACTACAAGATTTGCAGATTTGATGAGAAAGTCTTCAACCGTTTGGGGAAGGAAAGGCTGTCGCCTGAGAAACGGCGTGAAGTATCCTGGTTTGCACAAAAATAAACCAGGATGTATCTCATCTTGATGCTTTCTAAAGTGAAAGACATGCAGAAGATTTGATATCTTCAGAAATTGCAGATTAATTTACTCGTGAGAAGTTGCGTATGTAGTAGCTAGTGTGTCATTTAAAAGACACCACAACGTGGTTGACTAGTTGACTGCAAATATTCTACTCCTCCGAAAAGGAAAGAATCAATCACAATTATTAAAATATAGTGCTCTCAAAGAGACTATGAAAGTAAGATCTGATTTCTCTGAGTATAGTTCTCCTAATAAGAGAACGTCTCTGCAAAGGCTGTGGAACCTCAAAATGAGAGGATCCCAATAAAGCATGCATACAATAGATAAATTTTCTATCATGATACAATGATTGTTGATGACATAATCAAAGTATCTAATGATATTGTCATAGATGATGTTGGTGTCATACCACTCTCTATAAGGGAATGTCATCAAATGAATGATTGGTTAAACTTGAAAGGAGAGTTTTAAGCGGAATAACAGTTTCTCGCAAAGATGCATATCTTTGGTATTGCATCCCTAACACTCGATAATGTGAGCTACTCTTGGTCACAGACGGGTGTTTGCAGTCCTGAAATCCGATAAGGTAGCCTCTAGTGGCTACAGTTTGGTGAGTGCGGATTGTGAGAAAAGAAAAGTCAACTAACGGCACGAAGTCTTTCACAGAAATATGAATTGGATTACTTTGTAACATATTCCCTATTATAGATGCAACTACCTTTTTTGGTATTTGTCTGGCAGTCTTTAAGGACTCGATGTGCATCTAGTGGATATGGTTATCGTGAATCTGTATGAAAGACTAGATACAGATAACTGTATACAAAATCCTGAAGGTTTAATCATTAGAATTACCATGTCATATGCATTCGCTCAATAAGGACGAAAGTGGTCAATCGTCTAAGTGAATGCTTATGTTATCCAGGGATATGTGAACCATCTTATATGCCCATATATTGTGCATTTACTAGATTTCATTTATGCAACATCTATATGATTGGAACTCCTAAAGAATTCTCCAAAACACAAAAATGCTTAAAGCAGGAGTTCAAGATAAATTCTCGGTAAAACAAGGTCTCAATCTGTTGGTTGAGCGTTATTGCTGGAAGTCCATTAATTTCGTCAACCTTAAAGGTTTAGACATGTTTAATGGAAAATCCAACATGATTATGGTCATTCGATCTCTTACTTTTAAGATTGATCGATTTACATCTCAATAAAGGAGGTGTATCCCTCTGTGGTTTGCATTACACAAAATATGTCTAAATTAATGGTATGTTAACTGAGATATGTTATAGGTACCTCACATTAGACTTGTGGTAAACATGTAAGTCTGGTTTTACTCAGCACCAATATTGAGACTTTGGTCCCCTAATCTTCGTGGTACCATTAAGCTTGATCTTTTGTATGAAAGATCGCTAGATGTCTCCCACAGAGCAAATATAATCAGACTGTTTAAGTTTTTGATTTTTGGCAGGTTTGTTAAAGAAGCTAAACATATTCCTAGCTAATTTTTTATTAATAGAGGATACTCGTTTTTCTCCAATCTTTTATGATTGTTCAGGCAAATCTAGTAGAGAATAAAGACCGCAACAATCAGATGATCATTAAAAAATTGCAGAAAGAAATTAGACCAAGTTTCTCGAGTAGAGGGAGCTGCTGATGATATTCATAGATGGTTCGTGGTCCCTATGCAATGGTCAACTGAGAAGGATACTCATCAGGGGGAGTAAAGCCAAGGAAGATTACGGATATGGGCACATTGGACATTACGTCGTGTACTCTTTTTCCTTAGTCAAGGTTTTGTCCCACAGGGTTTTCCTTGTCAAGGTTTTAACGAGGCATGCGAGTCCAATGATATCCGCAGTTCCAACATTGTTATAAGGACTCATGTTTTCCTACGTTCAGGTTTTTGTCCCAATGAGTTTTCCGAACGAGGTTTTTAATGAGATAACAATCTTAGAACGATGATCACCAGCTAAAGAGATGTATAGAGTTTCTTGAGGTGCCATATTGGATAATCATATTTATCAAGGAAACATACTCATCGATGTCGGCATTATTATAGGCGCTCAGGTTTTTCCCAAGTGGTTTTTTTGGCGCAGGCGTTCAGGTTTTTGACCCAAGTGGTTTTCCTAGCACAATTTTGTTGAAGAAAATACTTCATGACAACGACCAACCTCACTCCAAGCTCAGGTTTTTCCTAAATGGTTTTCCTGACAGAGTTTCAGCAACAAGAGAAAATTCGTGACTACCATCATCACTTTAAATCTACCGGTGTTGTACTCTTTTTCCTTCGACCAGTTTTTGTCCCAGTTAAATTTTTCTGGTAAGGTTTTAATGAGGCAACGTCCTTAGAATTGTGGTCCAAGGGGGAGTATTATGTGCACACGTCTTTGATAGTGTGGCCCACCATTCACTATTCTAGTGAATCCGAGAATACTATCGAAGAGTACTTCACCTCCTCATTCGATCAAGATAAGGATCTAGTAAACATGCTTAGCCCTTAAGCATTTGGGCATTTCAAAATACGTGTAACTTTCTTTATTTTACCGACTCAATCCTTCTGGCTATAAATAGCCGAGAAGCAAGCGTATAAATGTAACGAGTTAACATCAATAAACCCCCTTCCTTCCCTCTTCCATTCTCTTTGTATAGTTAGTAACTATGTAAACAGTAGTATATGAGGTTCACTAGCAACCGGATATTATTAACAAGCTTATTATAGGGGCGGCATGGTTTATTAGAGGGGCGGCATTCTAATAGGACAAAAAGGATCATTACATGATCATTCAAGGTGTCCCTTATAAAAAAAAATGGAAATGACAAATTAACCCTCATTACTGATAACCTAGTTTAGTGATGATAATCAAGTTTAGTGTTAATGATTAATTTCACTTATATTAACTTAAAATCAAAACAAAATCAGATTTTTAGAGTTAAAAAAAAAAAAGTTCAGAGGAGAAGAAAAAGAAAAACTTTTGTGATATTTGTGAAACCCTAGATTTTGATTCACTCAACCAAAATGAGTGATTCCAGTATACTTCTAAATTAGTTCCCATTAGCTTTTTCTCGCTCAGAAATATCTAAAGTACGTAACAAAATCAAAACTTTTAAATTTTCAGAAGAACTTACGGTTACAATTTTGCTCGTGACCAGAGTTACGGTTCATAAGTTATCAAATACCAACCGTAACTGGTTAAATTTGGGAAAGATCCAATCATAAAACCAGTTACCGTTGGTAATTAAATTTGGACAACAACCGTAACTAAATTACGGCTGGTAACTAATGAATCGAGACCAACCGTAACTACCCTACGGTTGGTGTGTCAACTTAACTTTTGAACCGTAAATCATTATTTGATAAATTCTTAAGACACATGATTATTTACGGTTGGTATGGTTGTTTGAGTAACAAATCGTAACTCAATTACGGTTGATAAATATGATGCAAATACAAACCGTAACTGAACATATTTCTCAAAACTAAGAACTTACGGTTGGTATTTGAGTTAAAACCAACTGTAACATCAACCTAATCTACAGTTACAGCTCGTATTTGAGTTATTACCAACCGTAACTCACATGCAACCAGAAATTTCAATTTCAATTTCAATTTCAATTTTCATACAAAACCCTATTTTTTGATACAAAATTAACTTAAATCCAACACGATAAACTAAACCCTAACTGGGTTTTTCCAAACATTTTTCAAATCGTCGATTAATCGAAGACGATGAAATTTTCAGTTTTAATGGAGGAGAAGAGAAGATGAAGAAGATGATGAAAAAAAACTGATTTGATTTTTTTCTGATTCATTAGGTTTAAAAAAAAGTGATTTAATTTTGGTTGATTTAAGATGAAAAGGATAATCTAGTCAATTTATATCCCCTTTAAGACATCCCCTAACCAACTAAAAGGACATTACTATCACAATGCCGCCCCTCTAATAAACCATGCCGCACCTATAATAAGCTTGATTACTAAGTACATCCAATTTTAACAATCCACAGATTTTTTGATCTAAGACATTTGTTTTTTCGGCCTATATAAACTTGGAGTACGTTTTTTCTAGGTCCGGCACACAGCACTGTCAATTTCCAACACGCTCCTAATCTTGCCAGGAGTGCGCCCTACAACCATAATGGGTTGACTTTATTATTTTAAAACAAAATGTACAAAATAATACTACTAGCTGAGCTTAGCCGACCCTCTAAATACCTAAACAAGTTTCTGACAGTCAACCATTTGTCTATATCGAAAAATTGCCGAATTCCTAATACAATAAAGTCAACACCTTTAACATAATGCCAAATTTTCCCTAACTTGATAGCTATGTAACAGCATAGTAACATCTAAAACATACACCATAAATTTCATAAAACATATCTCCATCTTTCAGTGCTTGTCTTACTGGTTGGACTAGTAGTTGTACTGGTTATGAACCTTGTTGTATTTGTTATCCCCAGATAAGGGCCATTGGATTTTGACCAAGAGAGATAACGAGCGTTTCCTTCCTTCAAAAAATCAAAGAGAACCCCAAAATTAGACAAAATTTAGCCGTTTTGGAAGGACATGAATGCACCACGTAATATATTTCTGAGTAATGTGAACATATGTGGATCTAAACTTGTATCTTAGATAGTCGGAGAATTATCAAAAAATTGGTTAAAAAAACCAAAATCAACAATTTCTGGGTAAAAAAAACATGTAAAATTTGATACTGTTCAAATTGACGAGAATGTAAAAATAGCCAGGATGTAAACAGTTTCATCCTGGCTACTATTATCTGTGGACAACTGATATCTTAGTATTATCTGTGGACAACTGAGTGAGCCTTTCTTTTAGTACGACAACTTGGTGAGCTAAACGAGATAACACCAGCACTGATCAGTGTCCAAGCGATGGTTGTAACTTTTTGTCCAGAAAAGAAGGAAAAAAACGTAAAATGATGGTTATCTAGGAATAATTTCATTCTCACACGGCCTATGAGGTTGGGCTAATGGTGGCATTGTAACCTTCATCAACTAGGGGGAAATATCCTAAAACAATGAGAAGTAGATATTTGATAGTAGTAGTTTGCTTTAGTGGTTGACTAGATTTTCATTATTTATCCCCACACTTTGATCCCTGTCTAAGTAGTAGTTGACCTTTATAGAATTAAGATTATTAGTCTTAATCAAATGGGAAATGGTCACGGGTCGGATGGTGGTGGGTTTGGTCTAACTGAATCCCCATCTTTCACCTTCGCTTATTAGTTCTGACCTGAACCACATTCGATCGAAACAAAAATCAGACAAAATCAAGATAAAAGAGAGAGACACACCAAGTAGAGAGAAAGATGCGGGGGTAGACAGAGTGAGTGAGTGAGTTTGTAAGATAGTAGTTTATGAGGTTTTGGAATTTTATTCAAAGTCAAACCCATTGTCTAGTACCACTCTTGAAACGAACACAATAATACAAATCACAGGTAATGTACACAAAATGGGTCCATTCAGATACTTAATGTACACAGACTAGGTCCATTCTTAATTGGATCAGTCCATGTACCTAATTACATTTCTAACAGTTAGAATAAGTTACAACCGTGAACTTCATTAACTAGAAATGTGGGTTTGCGTTACCCAAAAGCTACAGAATTACGTTAAGACTATATAAACTAGTTACCTGGCACTGGTTCAAAGAAAATAAGACAGTTCAACACGTAAACATCCATCTCTTCGCTATCTACTCCACAGTCTCTCTTTCTCTGTGTATTATCTTTTAAATTAAACATTCCATTTCTTTCATCATCTTTACTTATACTACCATCGATACTTCTTTTTTTTCTGGTAATGCTATGAATTTTATACGTTAAGTTGAAGATCATCGTAATGGAGGAATATTTACTCAGCGCAGCAACTAATTGGTTTGATGGGTCAACAGAAGATGATGCCGAGTTAGTAAGAGAGCTTCTTGATAATGAATCACCTTTCTTTATGTTACCCGACTTCTTAGATTCTAGTCAAACCGAACGAAGTTTTTCATCAGCGGAGAAACCAACACCGGTTAATCCTTTAGTTTCGAAGGCTAATGTTCACTACTCAGGGCCAACTATTGGAGATATTGAGACAGCGCTGTCATTCACAAATCATCACCAGCAGCAACACAATGATGACTCCAGTGACATGAGCATCTCACGCAACGGGTACGTATTTTCCTTGTTCTCCCCTCGATACATTACGTGTTGTTGAGTTTTTTTCTAACCAAAAACTGGTTAGTCTTGTTGATATTCGTCCGTTCATGTCAAGTTTGAATTTTGTTCTGCAGGTTTTCGATAATAGAGAAGGGTTTGAGTAAGGTTGATAATAAGTATACGTTAAAAATCAAAAGTTGTGGAGATGGACTGAGTGATGATGGTTATAAATGGAGAAAATATGGGCAAAAATCAATCAAAAACAGCCCTAATCCAAGGTGAATTATCTTATTCTTAGTTTAACCATGGCCATTATCAATTCTTAAACCTTTTCAAAGTTGGACAACAACTTTTCAGTTCACAAGTACTATCCAGTGTTTCATGCTCAACAGGAGTTCTCGTTTATTTACTTTTAGGGCTGTATCCGTGTCTATTTTCTCTTGTCCGTAGAGTAAACTTGCAAGTCTACCCTATCTGTCGGTTTGTATCTGCTTCGGTGACTCTGATTGTTAGGACTAGCTAGTTGGGATTACCCCAGGCTGCTCCTTTACTATCCCTCTCTCTCTCGCTCACTCGCTAGTCGCTACTGTTTGGGAAAAGAACGAACAAGAATCCCACTAACTGGATAATGACAGCACTATCCCTAGGTCTTTACTATCAAAGCATGCAGATTTCGTATAGCTCAAAGATTGAACTTAAAATTGATTTTGTGAAAAGTATCCATTTTAATGTCATTTTACATGGTTAAGTAGTAAGTCCCTAGTTAGGAATTCGGGATTCGGCAAACGTACGGAACGACAAACGTACGAGTATTATACGGTTTTGTAAAATCCAGATTCGGTCCAAAATTCGGTCAACGGGACGTGATTCGTCATTAATTCGGAACGGCATACGTACGTGTATAATTCGATTTATAAATGTGAGTTCGACTCTGAAAATTCGGTATCTATATATAACAAATAATTTGTATTTATAAGGTCATAGACCAATTTTTATGCATATGTGTGAGTTATTTAAGGAAAAAATAAACTCAATATGATGATATTAATAATATATACAACATTAGTTATCCAAGAGGACGTCGTATGGTGGTTTAGATGCTTGGTTAGTGAGTTTGAGATCTCTCTCACCTTCACCTTCAAATCTCTTCAGTCGTTTTTGTTTCATAAAAATTACAACACGTCTAATATTCGGTCGTGTATGTTCGGGAGGCAGTAAAGCCCAAAAAGTGGAGTCTTTGAAAAGTAAAAGCTAAAGAATTTATGGCGAATTAAGCGGACGTATCATTCGGGATACGTAAAATTCGTGAACGATTCGCGAATAATCCGGGAATGGCACATAATACACGATTTGGGTTCGGAGTTGCAAACGTACGCGAATAAGACGGTAAAATTCGTGATACGGAAAAATTCGCGAATGATTCGCGAACTTACTAACTACTAAGTACTACTCATGGTGGGAGCAGAGTTGGTGTGAGAGGTCGAAAGTTCAAGTATTTAACTTGATTGCCATTGATTATTTTTTTCCTAGAGCATTTAATGTTATTATATGGAATAGCTTGTTAACTTGATACTCGTGTATAACAGCACAACAAATTGACATCCACGATAGGTTTGATGTAGTTCGAATTCAATTAATTAACGCTAATTGCACAATAAATAACCACAAGGGTGTCATTTACAAATGTTCTAGAATCTGAGATTGCATGGCAGTATGTTAAATTGAAAAGAATAACCAAAATCAATAACTGTGTGCAAATGATATGTACCAACTACTCTATATCAAATGTCCCACTAGAAGTTTTGGTACCCTAAGTCCTAACCTTTTCTTTTGATTTGTTTTAGTTTCTTATTCTGTTTGGGGTTTGCTTTCTGCATTATTTGGATACAGGAATTATTATAGGTGTACAAACCCAAGGTGCAGCGCCAAGAAGCAGGTGGAACGATCGAGGGAGGACCCGGAGACGCTTATCATAACCTATGAAGGGCTCCACCTCCATTTTGCCTACTCCCATTTCATACCAACCAAATCTCACACCAACATCACCCCCCCTGCTGCCACCGCCACTACCAACCCTCACCCACCTTCCAAAAAATC
The DNA here is from genome assembly GCF_003573695.1 of Papaver somniferum. Taxonomy (NCBI): domain Eukaryota; kingdom Viridiplantae; phylum Streptophyta; class Magnoliopsida; order Ranunculales; family Papaveraceae; genus Papaver; species Papaver somniferum. The sequence goes on along the minus strand of NC_039366.1, from coordinate 161,560,459 downwards.
CAAGACGAACAGCAGCGTTTCTCAGGTAGAAGACGATCAAGTACTTAAAGCTCAATATTTGGTGGACCTGGCAAACTCAGACGCAGTTTACATAGCGCCTCCAGAAGATATATTTCAACAGCCGGGCGGTATATGTTCACAAGGTTTGCTTGAAGATATGGTACCTTTGATGATAAGAAACCCATCCAACAATACCAACACTTCATATTCAAATTCTTCTTATTCATCCTCCTCTCCGTCTTCATGTTCTTCCTTTTCCTGGTCACCTAATAGTTCTTATTATGATTTTGATATTGGAAGTGCTGTTTCTAGAGCCACCTAAGCATTCGTTATTTTCTTCTTCCTCCTCTTCTTTTTTCATCAGTTTAGTTATAGATAACAAGTGGTTCTTCTAATAATAATGATGTAAAGCTCGGATGTAAGGAAACGATTATGAATGGATCTATGATTGGTAATAGTTGCAGAGTTTATGAAACTGTGTTTCCAGTGAGATGTATTAGTAAGTTTAACAAGAGTTACCGCCACATGACAAAAGATCCTATTGGTGTCAATGGAAAGTGTGGGAAAGAAATATTTATAAACAACTGATATTCTCAATTTAAACCCATGAAACCACACCAGATGTGTTTTAAGGAAGCATTAATGCTAGAAACAGAAAAAGACAGCAAACAACTCACGCGAAAGGAAGTTACTGCACAGAAACTATAATGCATAAAAGCTCTGAAATTAAAGCATCCCCAAGATACCAATGGCAGACGAAGACGACAATTGAAATTCTCTTTTTTAGAGAGTTCCATCTAGTCTAAGAAGTAACAATCTGCAAATGCAGAAAGGCTGTACATGCAAATGAAACTAACAATTCTTCAGCCTCAAAGATTTATATGGGCACTATCATAAATTTGGTGCAGAACTTAAGCAATCACAATGATGCTATTAGAGGATCAAATAACCTGTAGTTCACTCTTGAAGTTTAGCGTCAGCTCTACGTCATGGATAGGATATAGAAGGTGCATTAGTGGTGTATTTTACTTTTTAATACACGACTCAAGAGGTGACACCCTTTTCCTGAACGTTTTGAGAACATTAGTAAATATCAGCTGCTACATAGTTATGCAAAGAATGCAAAGAAGATTCATTATAGCAATTGTGTAACTAAAAGAAAAAGAGGAATATAAAGTAAGTAATGTGCAGAACACTTTGATGATTATGAAATAAACGATGTATGATGTTGAACAAGTTAAAGATTCCGCGATGCTGATATACTACAAAGCAAGAAAAACAGCATAGACCACCTCAGTCACAGAACTCAACTTCAAATGAAAAGATCAGGAGCTACATAGTTATGCAAGAACGCAAACAAAATTCATTTAAGCAATTGTGTAACTTAAAGAGAATATAGAGTAAGTAATGTGCAGAACACTTTGATGGTTATGAAATAAACTATGTATGATGTTGAAAAAGTTAAAAACTTTCACAATGCTGATATACAAGAAAAACAGCATAGACCACCTCAGTCACAGAACTCAACTTCAAATGGAAAGATCAGGAACACAAAATGTAATTAATAACATCGAGTACAACAACAACAAAAAACTGCCAAATGTAGGATCAAATACACTCTGAAAATCATGAATGAAGTAAAAACAAGTGAAAGAACTAGTCATGTTCATCCACTAGAAATTCCGATTACAAGGCTCAAAAGGTTGATTTGATAAGAGCAAATCCACACAAACCCACGTCAATTAACAACATTACAGCCGAAAGTAGACTAATATAGGAAAGGGATGAACTTGTACTTAACTTTATTCATGTACTCGGTATATTTATCCCCAAATGTCTCCAGCAACAAGCTCTCTTCCAATTTCGCTTTCTGGTCATAATAAACCACACAGACGGCAATTATAAACAGCAAACTTAGAGGTGCCCGAAGTGCAACACAGTACGTTCCAAGAAGCATCATCGTAGACGCATAAATTGGATGTCGAACAAATCTATAGGGACCAAACTGAACAACTGAAGTTGGCACCACAACCTTCTCAGAATACTTAGCTAGATACAAACTTGAGTTGTAGTGCATAAAAAGCGTTGCAATTATCAAACCCCAAACTCCGAAGTTTCTCCAACCACCGCGAATTAAGTGCAATTCAGGTCCTTCCATTGCCGCAAACCAATGACCAACCATTACACCAGTAAAGAACAAATATCGAAACAAACTGGGTACCACGATATCCCATTTTGGATCATGCGCAGGGAGATAATAATCACCATAAAGACGTTTCCTTATACTAGCATTGAAGAAGAAGAAATAATGATACACAAAGAAGAACACAAATGGCCATCCTTCAAGGTATCCATTAAAATGAGCTGGTGGAACAAGGGTTAACCAAGTAAAAGCTGAAGTCACTATGGCTAATTGTTCAAAGATATTTGCTTCCCCATTCGAATGTTTACGAAGACAATAAAGACCGTAAACTGCAAGACCCACAGCTAGAAACCAAGGCCAAAATAACCAAGTCCAACTAAAATACATCCAGAAAAAAGGACTGAGTAAAAGATTTACCGTCCATTTTGTTGCAGCAATAGCAATTGAGACAATCCCAGACCATTTGCAGATATCAAAAGGTGTTAATTCAGATAAAGATTTCTTCACTGAATCCAAAGAAAGGGTTTTTGCAAATTTGGTTAATGGGTTTTCTACTTCAGCTTCAGAGGCACTATTACTACTGCTGCTGCTTGAATATGAGCATTTGAAGTAATTTCTGAATTGGGGTGATATTGGTGACCTAATGCTTAGGGGTTTGGAGCAACTCACTAGGTTTTTGAGGGTTTTAGGGTTTTGAAATCTCCCATTTAACTGTGAGTGTTGTAAGCGTTTGTTCAAAGGTCTGACTGAAAATCTGTTTGTTCTTCTAGGAGAACACCCAAATGGGTAGGTTGCTGTGTGAAGGAAAACTGAACTGGTTTCCATGATTTCTTCAATTTACTGATTTTCAATCTGTCTCATCTAAACAGAGGTGAATAAACAAGGATAGACTTTATTTAGGCACCCCGAAAATTATATTGCAACCACCTTCTTTGTTTTGGCTCCCCTGATTGCATCTTTGGGATTTTCATTTTGGACTTTCTTTGAATCCACAATCGGAGAATACTCTCACAAATTGGGCATATTCACAATTATACGAGGTCGGATTCTGGCTAAGGGGATACCATTTGGTACCCTCCTTCGTTCTTTAATTACCGACTGCACCTCCCTTTTTCTCCTTTTTTTCTTTTTCTACTTTTCTTCCATAACTTCCTCATTTCATCGTCAATTAATCGATGATTCTAAATAGTTATGTTGAGAAGGTGGGTGTTTGAGGGTGAAAACGATTTCTGCTGATTTTGGTAATTTCGGGTGTGTGGGTGAGAAACGAGTTTAAACTCTAAACAATGTACTGCAAGGGATTACTCTAGATTCGAGAGATCAATCTGTACAAATCCGGCCTAAACCAAGAAATGGCCGTTCCAGACTTGCTTCGGTCACAAAGTGAAGGAGAAGGGTTGGTTTTGGGGAGGGAAGCGAAGAGAGTGTTGAGACCAGAATAGTTGATTCTGGAACAGTAGTTGTTTTACGACTTGTATCAGAAAGTGAGAAGCTAACAGATGGAAAGCTAGCAAATATTTTCTAAGTGTTGTATGCTCCTGACCTGAACTTGTTGTTCGGTGGAAATAGGTAAGACCTATTTATACAAGTTGAAGTGAAACGTACTCTGGTCTCATTAAGAAATGGAAAACAAGTGAGTAAATGGGAGGGGGTGGTAACCGGTAACGCCTGGAATTGATGTTCCATAAAAGAAAGCGTTTCACCATTACTCCTTGTATCTACTAACCGCCTCATCCTTATGATACTCTCTTATAACGGGCGTAGTGTACGCCGCACGCTGTAAACCGCCAAACCAATACCCAATGAGCATCCCCCAGTTTGTGACATGCGTTGATGTCTCGAGTGTTTTCATGGAAAACATGTAGCATGTTTTTGTCGTCTGGAAAGTCAAGCTTGGGAGACTTGCCGGCTCGGTGACCTTCGACGGTCAAGATTTTGCATCTTAAGAGGAAAGGTAGCTGTTGATTATTGCAACCCTTCGTTTGGTAGCCAGTGGCATGAAAGCCTGCTCGGTATGGCTTTAATATGGTCTGGTTTAGGCGCGGCCAAAAGTTAGGGTTTTGGCTTTGTTTAGGCGCCACCAAACTAGGGCCAAAAGTTGCCATGCGTTAGCTGGTAACCTTGGAAGGCTAAGCTCTGCATCTTAGATGAAAAAGTGGTCGTTGATCGTTGCAGGCCTTCGTTTTGGCATCCACATAGGGAAGGCCGGTATGGCGTGGCGCGGCAAGGTGGTTGGCATGTCATTGGCACATGTGGCATGGCATGCCTTGGCACGGTTTGACGTGGCCAAAACTTGAGTTTGTGGCTAAAGGTTACCGTGCGTTGTTTGGTAACCTTGGACGGCTAGGATTTTCATCTAGGATTGAGGGGTGGTCGTTGATCATCGCACGCCTTCGTTTTGGTAGCCGCATAGGGAAGGCTGGCATGGTATGGCGCGACAAGGTGGTTGGCATGCCATTGGCACATGTGGCATGGCATGCCTTGGCGCGGTTTGGCGTGGCCAAAACTAGGGTTTTGGGCCAAAGGTTACCATACGTTGTCTGACGACCTTGGACGGCTAGGATTTGCATCTAGGATTGAAGGGTGGTCGTTGATCGTCGCACGCCTTCGTTTTGGTAGCCGCATAGGGAAGGTCGGCATGGTATGGCGCGGTAAGGTGGTTGGCATGCCATTGGCACATGTGGCATGACATGCCTTGGCACGGTTTGGCGTGGCGAAAACTAGGGTTTTGAGCCAAAGGTTACCATGCGTTGTCTGGCGACCTTGGACGGCTAGGATTTGTATCTAGGATTGAAGAGTGGTCGTTGATCGTCGCACGCCTTTGTTTTGGTATCCGCATAGGGAAGGCCGGCATGGTAGGGCCAAGGAAAATGGAGCGGACGACTTGGCATAGTGGGGCCAAGGGTTTGGACGGCTTGGCATGGTCGGGCCAAGGCAGAATGGTGCGAACGACTTGCATAGTGGGGCCAAGGAAGAATGGTGCGGACGACTTGGTATAGTGGGGCCAAGGCAGAACGGTGGGGCCAAGGGTTTGGACGGCTTGGCATTGTGGGGCCAAGGGTTTGGACGGCTTGGCATTGTGGGGCCAAGGGTTTGGCATGCCATTGGCGCATGGTGCGTCCAGCATGGCTAGGGCCAAGGGTTAGGCATGCCATTGGCGCATGGTGCGGCCAGCATGGCTAGGGCCAAGGGTTTGGCATGCCATTGGCGCATGGTGCGGCCAGCATGGCTGGCGTGGTTTGCCATTGGCACAGTGGTGCGGCTGGCATGGTTGGCATGCCTTGGCGCGAAGATGTGGCTGGCATGGTTTGCCATTGGCACAATGGTGCGGATGGCATGGTTGGCATGCCTTGGCGCGTAGATGTGGCTGGCATGGTTTGCCATTGGCACAGTGGTGCGGCTGGCATGCCTTGGCGCAGAGATGTGGCTGGCATGGTTTGCCATTGGCACAGTGGTGCGGCTGGCATGCCTTGGCGCGGAGATGTGGCTGGCATGGTTTTCCATTGGCACAGTGGTGCGGCTGGCATGGTTGGCATGCCTTGGCGCGGAGATGTGGCTGGCATGGTTTGCCATTGGCACAGTGGTGCGGCTGGCATGGTTGGCATGCCTTGGCGCAGAGACGTGGCTGACATGGTTTGCCATTGGCACGGTGGTGCGGCTGGCATGGTTGGCATGCCTTGGCGCGGAGACGTGGTTGGCATGGTTTGCCATTGACACGGTGGCGTGAGAATTAGGGTTTGGTATGTACGAAGATGATGTCGGTCAATACTAAGGGTTCTGCCGTGGAACATGACACATGTATAAAAAAAGGTACCCTGGTAATTCTTACGTAGGCATGCTGATTGATTCGATAAATGCGCTAGTGGTCATAGTGACGTCATGTCAGATGTATGGTTTTATGATTTTAACCCTAAGCTAAAAACCACCATCAACATTAAGTCCCCTGCTTAGCTCGGAACATGAGCATTGTTGCGAGGTAAGCATAAGATGGTGACAGGCGAGGACAAAATCGAAACGACAAGTCGTGAAAAGATGGTCAAGAAGACCCGACTTACCTTTTTCGAGAGGTAAGGAGAGTTCATGATTCTCTTGTTGGAAACCTTGCATAGATTCTACTTGTGGTGTTGCTGGCTAGACCGTGAAATGGTGAGATATAGATTGTCGGCTTAGAATGGGAGCCGCAGGCTTTGGTCGGCATGGAATGGGAGCCGCAGGCGTCGGTCGGCTTGGAATGGGAGCCGCAGGCGTCGGTCGGCTTGGAATGGGAGGAAACTTGCTTCGGTCCGCGGAATGATGGAAACTGTCTTCATTCCGCAGAATGGTGTAAACTGGTTTCGGAACTTCGGTTACCAAATGATGGTGATGACGCTGGAACTTCGGTTATCAAATGGTAGTGATGGCGCCTGGCAACTTTGTCTAAATTAGGGTTTGGCATGCTGAAACTCTAATTAACGCCCCTTACTAGAATCGTTGTAGAATTCTCGTACGAACTCGGACTTTTACGGTCCACCCCTCCATCTGACCAGAAAAGAATTTCTTATCTCCCCGCGCGGGAATATTTAGGTTTTGAGCTCGTTTAGAAGGTGAAAACGGCCCGACAGTGAAACTCAGGAAGAATTCAGGATGTTGCAGGCCCTGGGTAACATAGTCGCGCCGAGTCATCTATTCCCGTTCATGGAGCAAGAAGGAAACTTTATTCTGTGAAAACTCTAGAAACTCCGTCCGTATGAAAAGAGGTATTGACCTTCTTCTTTTTTCTGTCGCTCGTCCGGATCCTTGCTTTCGTCTGCAGTGTCTCTCCAGTGGATTCCAAAATTTACCAAACTCCATTGCATTCTTGGGACGGATGGATGTGGTTGCGTTGTCGGTCTATCCTTGATTTTAGTTTGTTCAGTGCCTGGACCTTCTGATCGCGATAACAGATTGTTGTGGATGTTTGTATGGTCGACATCTTCCGGAGCCACTGGATGAAATAAATGAGTTAGGAGACGTTTCGTTACCGACGTGATGCTATCAACTCTTCAAGGACTTTGTTCCAAGAGACATCCTTCGAACCATCTTCTGAATCTTGGACTATCGTATGGAATGAGATGCGGTGAGCAGTCCCCAGTTATATTTCTGTTAGATCTGATGGCACGGCCGAACATGTGAATGTATCTATGTGGCGTGCTTTTGGAGTCTTCGATGCACATGTACGACTTTGTGTTGAGAAATTCCCGTGGCTCGTAAAACTTCGATAATGATGATGTTGAAATCAGAAATAACCTGGTTGAGGGGAGTGAAAGCGTCCCATGCTGGTAGTCCCCATGTGTAGCCTACTTTCATTGCATCGTCTTGACTCCACGTCCACGGGGTATGATACAAGCTTATTGTATTCTTTTGGATGCGACGCTGGGATGCTTAGAATATCACATGGACGAAATATTCTGGATAACGAAGAGGTATAAACGAGAGAGTTATGTTGTTTATCGTGGCTTCCTCTATTTCTTCAAGAAAATGTTTCATCCGCATTTCTGGAGTTATCTCATGAGTTTTTGATGGTCGTCGAGTGCGATGAGCAGTCCCCAGTCGCATTTTTCTTTAGTTTCTAAAGTTGTTTTCCTCTAATCAGGCTTGGGGTCCTCCGCGGCCTAGTAAAGTGTTGAAGGAATCTTCTAGACAGAAAGGTGATGATATTCTTGCGTTGCACCCTTGAAGAGTAGATGACCTTGTTGTGGCTATGGTTTTGATAAGTCAAACAAAGCGCCTGGTTTATGGTTTTGATTTTCTGGATTTTTGGGTTGATAGACAAGTGTTACCTATGAGGGTTTTGGATTATTATTCGGGATGAATTGTTTGAGGATGATGTTGTTTTTGGTTATGATTGTAACTGACACAAACATCCCAGGGAAGATATGGAACCGTGAACGTTGCGTGTCGGCAGATGACATGGGATGAAACATAACATGGCTAGCGGTTTTATCATTCCCGTGAAAACTTGAAAATAGTAAACCATGTATTTTGTCTAGGCAAGACTTACTCGGTTTTTTGGATCTGCTAACGAAAAATGAGTCAGATGCAAGTCCGAGTTTTGTGGGAAGTACCGCGATTGTGGAAAGTCCCCAGTCGTCCCTGAGTCACTTGATAATCGATTTGTCGATCCCTGGTCGGATCGTGCTTCTAACCTCTGGGAAGTCCCCAGTCATCCCTTGACGTGTCATGACTAGTAATCGGGTCGTCCGGTAACTGAGTCGTCGATCCCTGAGTGGATCGTTGCTTCTACCGCCTTGATGTCCGGGTCGAAGTATGAGATCGGGAATTGGAAATTTATATTTAACCGAGAGATTAATATCCCACTGTGGTCGCCAATTTTTTGAGGGTGAAAACGATTTCTGCTAATTTTGGTAATTTCGGGTGTGTGGGTGAGAAACGAGTTAAAACCCCAAACAATGTACTGCAAGGGAGTACTTTAGATTCGAGAGATCAATCTGTACAAATCCGGCCTAAACCAAGAAATGGTTGTTCCGGACTTGCTTCGGTCACAAAGTGAAGGAGAAGGGTTGGTTTGGAGGGGGGGAAGCGAAGAGAGTGTTGAGACCAGAATAGTTGATTCTGGAAGAGTAGTTGTTGTACGACTTTTTTCAGAAAGTGGGAAGCTAACAGATGGAAAGCTAGAAAATATTTTCTAAGTGTTGTATGCTCCTGACCTGAACTTGTTGTTCGGTGGAAATAGGTAAGACCTATTTATACAAGTCGAAGTGAAACGTACTCTGGTCTTATTAAGAAACGGAAAACGGGTGAGTAAATGGGAGGAGGTGGTAACCGGTAACGCATGGATTAATGTTCCATAACAGAAAGCGTTTCACCATTACTCCCTGTATTTACTAACCGCCTCATCCTTATGATACTCTCTTATAATGGGCGTAGTGTACGCCGCACGCTGTAAACCACCAAACCAATTCCCAATGAGCATCCCCTAATTTGTGACATGCGTTGATGTCTCGATTGTTTTCATGGAAAACATGTAGCATGTTGTTTTCTTCTGGCAAGTCGAGCTTGGGAGACTTTCCGGCTCGGTGACCTTCGACGGTCGAGATTTTGCATCTTAAGAGGAAAGGTAGCCGTTGATTATTGCAACCATTCGTTTGGTAGCCAGTGGCATGAAAGCCTGCTCGGTATGGCTTTAATATGGGCTGGTTTAGGAGCGACCAAAAGTTAGGGTTTTGGCTTTGTTTAGGCGCGACCAAACTAGGGCCAAAAGTTTCCATGCGTTAGCTGGTAACCTTAGACGGCTAAGATCTGCATCTTAGATGAAAAGGTGGTCGTTGATCGTTGCAGGCCTTCGTTTTGGCATTCGCATAGGGAAGGCCTGTATGGCGTGGCGCGGCAAGGTGGTTGGCATACCATTGGCACATTGGCATGGCATGCCTTGGCACGGTTTGGCGTGGCCAAAACTAGGGTTTGGGGCCAAAGGTTACCGTGCGTTGTTTGGTAACCTTGGACGGCTAGGATTGCATCTAGGATTTAAGGGTGGTCGTTGATCGTCGCACGCCTTCGTTTTGGTAGCCGCATAGGGAAGGACGACATGGTATGGCATGACAAGGTGGTTGGCATGCCATGCCTTGGCATGGTTTGGAGTGGCCAAAACTAGGGTTTTGGGCCAAAGGTTACCATGAGTTGTCTGGCGACCTTGGACGGCTAGGATTTGCATCTAGGACTGAAAGGTGGTCGTTGATCGTCGCACGCCTTCGTTTTGGTAGCCGCATAGGGAAGGTCGGCATGGTAGGGCCAAGGCAAATGGCGCGAACGGCTTGGCATAATGGGGCCAAGGGTTTGGACGTCTTGGCATGGTGGGGCCAAGGCAGAATGGTGCGAACGGCTTGGCATAGTGGGGCCAAGGCAGAATGGTGCGGACGGCTTGGCATAGTGGGGACAAGGCAGAATGGTGCGGATGGCTTGGCATAGTGGGGCCAAGGGTTTGAACGGCTTGGCATAGTGGGGCCAAGGGTTTAGCATGCCATTAGTGCATGGTGCGTCCATCATGGCTAGGGCTAATGGTTTGGCATGCCATTGGCGCATGGTGCGTCCAGCATGGCTAGGGCCAAGGGTTTGGCATGCCATTGGCGCATGGTGCGGCCAGCATGGCTGGCGTGGTTTGCCATTGACACAGTGGTGCAGCTGGCATGGTTGGCATGCCTTGGCGCGAAGATGTGGCTGACATGGTGTAGATGGGAAAAAATGATTTGCTGGTTTTTAAGGAATTGAGGAGACGACAGTACGGAGGAGACTTCTCGAACCGAGCGAAATGTTAAACCTCACACTGATGCACCGCTGTTAAGGGGGTGCTTTAGATTCGAGAGATCAATCTGTAGTACTCTGGCCTAAATCAAGATAATGACCGTTCCAGAGTAAATTCGGTCACAAGAGAGGATGGGTTGATATGTAGGAGGGAAGTTGAGAAATTGCTCTGAGTGTGTGAATTCTGAATACGATAAGCTCTGAGTGATTGAAATTGCTCAATTGAGAGTAGTTGCTCAATTGATGAGTTGATGATCTCGTGTTGTCAGTTTGACGTGAGATTGATGATGTTTCAATCATGATTCAGAGACTTATTTATATTGCTGGAATTGAAGAAACCATGATTCCATGAAGTGTGACAGTTGATGGAATCAAGAAGTGGGGAAGTGGAGATTGTGTTTGAAACCAGTTGCTCAACATGTGGAGACTTGGTCGATTTTCCACCCACTACCTCGTGAACTCCTTCAACTGATTGCACGACTTGCTAACATTTCATCGTGTGTTTGAACACACGTGTCATAGACCGCCAGACCAAAACCCTAAGTGATATCCCCCCAAGTGACACGATTGACGTCTCGTGGTTTGTTAGTCAATTGATGACTTCATGGTTTGATGGGACGATGAGTCCATGTAGTCGTTGAGTTAAACATGATGTTCTGAAACTCGTGAATTGAACATGTCATGAGACAGAGGTATAGTTCTTACGATGAAGTGAGCAAGTATTGCTCATTCGATGGATCGTTGAATATTGATTGTTGAACCAATATTCCTTGGTTTGAGCAAATATTTATCATCTGAGAAAGTGTTGCTCATGTGATGAATTGTTGAATATTTGATCGTCTGAGTATGTGTTGCTCATCTGATGGATTATTGGCAGCGTACCAAAAATATTAATTAGAATACTGGTCATTGAACCGAGCATAATTAATAAAATTAATGACCATGAGGTCGTCGTAAAATTATTAAGGCTGGAATCTGGAATGATGATCCTTGGATTCAGAAACTCTAATTTGATCAATTGATGATCAATTCATGGTTCGTCAGAATTTTAACCATGGGACGAAGGAGGGAGCGACTACATGGGACCGTGGATCAACCATGTAGTGTCTATATGCTCACGTGAGCAAATACGAAGAACTCCTGAAGAGTTGACGATTTGTTGGTGGAAGAATGATTAAATGCTGGCTTAATCATTTATTCAAAAATGCTCGTCTGAGCCTTAGGTGAGAAAACCTAATTAATTATGACGAGGCGAGGGACCGACCATGGAGTCATGAAACCATACCTGGGTTGTCACGTGACCGCCTGACGATCACTTCATGAAAATCCAAAGTGTTTGGAAGAGTTTTTGACCTAATACGAGCAATTGTGCAAATCAGGTCAAAACTGTGAAAATTGATGGGACTGGCTTCCGTGAGCCAAAGAGCCAATCTTGGTTGGTTAAGATAGCGTGCTCGTGTCCCCAAGGCGTCCGCGTCTCAGTCCTGAGAATTTTGATATTTTCTGGCGTGCAATTGAGCATCCATTCGAGAAAATATGCCAAAATTAAGGTTTCGACGAAACTGAGGAAAACACCATGAGATGATGAAAAATAATTATAAAATAAGGAATGAGGAGGCATGGGACCGCCGTGGTCAAGGCATGGTCGGCCGGTCGTGACCACGGTCCTGTGGTGCCCTTTCCTTAATTTTATGATATTTTGATGATTTTATGAAAAATTCATGAATTTTGAGAAATTTGATGAATTTTGGGAGTTTCCATGAATTGAAGGAGTTTTCATGAGTTCAAGGAAGCAAAAAATATTAAAATAATAAAAAAAGGGCATGTGGGACCATGGAAGGCCTGGCCGGCCGGCTAGGGCCCGGTCCCACGAGTTTCCCTAATTTTATAATGATTTTATGAAAAATTCATGAATTTTGAGAAATTTGATGAATTTAGGGAGTTTCCAGGAACTGAAGGAGTTTTCATGAGTTCAGGGAAGCAAAAAATATTAAAATAATAAAAACAAGGGCGTGTGGGACCGTGGAGGCATGGCCGGCCGGCTTGGGCCCGGTCCCACGAGTTTTCATAATTTTTTTAATATTTTTTAGGTATTTTGATGATTTGAGGGAATTTTTCCTAATTTGAGAGAAATACCATGAAATCAAGGAATTTGATGAATTCAAGGAAAACTAATAATAAAATAATAAAATAATAAAACAAAGGGGCGTGTGGGACCGGCTAGGGCATGGCCGGCCGGCCAAGGCCCGGTCCCACAAGTTTTTATAATTTTTATTATTTTATTATTATTTGATGATTTGTGCAAAAATACCATGAAATCAAGGAGTTTTTCCATGAAATTAGAGAAATAATAATAATAATAAAATAATAAGGAACCGTGGGTGTGGGGCTGGTTGGGACCAAGGCATGGCCGGTTGGCCAATGGTCACGCCCCACACTCCTTCCCTTAATTTTATATTATTTTTTATGGATTTATGGAAGTACCATGAAACCGAGGAGTTTCCTCGAGACGAAGGAGATTTGATAAAATGAAAGGATTTTCATCAAATCATGGAAAATAATAAAAATGCATTAAAAATATAAAACTGGCGTGGGATTGACCAAGACACGGTCGGTCGGTCGTGTGTCCGTGCTCCCAGCACCCTGGTCAATATTTTTAATTATTTATTATTTTCTTCTCTATTTTGCATAGGTTCATCATTTTGTTGTATTTTTGAAATACTCGTTCGTGCGGTGACTGTTAGTGTATCATCGTTGAATACACCTTCACCATTCGAATCGGGGCTTACTTAGAGGTAGCTCAGACACTCGGTTGTTGATTATTTATTACTAATTGTGGAATTTAGTGGAGAATAATTCACAAAACTGAGTAGTAAGATGTTTATTATTAATTCATAGGATCAGCTGAGGATTCGACTACGAATTCAGAATAATAAAGTGAGCATTACCATTCCATGGGATCGTAGATTCAACCATAGAATCGGAGTAATTAAGGTTTATCTATTACCATTTATGAGACTAGTTGTGGATTCGATCATGAAATCGGAGTAATGAGATAATATAGTTATTGCTATTCTATGAGATCAAGCTGTGGATTCGATCATAGAATCAGAACAATTGTTATTGTCATTCCAGGGGACCAGATTCGACCATGGAATAAGAGAAATTGTTATTGCCATTCCATGGGACCAGTTGTGGATTCGACCATGGAATAGGAGCAATAATAGATTATTCCGGGAATTCAGTAGTGAATGTCACGGCAGAATCAATCTTAATTAGGAATAATTAACTTTGTGGCTCTATACTAGCAGAGCAAGCTGTCTAGGAGCATTAATTATCCCGATATGAGCTTGTCGGTAAGTCACATCCTTTATATAGTCAGGGTAAACTCGTTGTTTGTTCCTGAAGATGTTATCGCTCTATACTAGCAGAGCAAGTTGTCTAGGAGCTATCCATCTCGTGATGCTATATAAAAATATACATGTACTCTGAGAGAAAGTACTCTCCGTTGAGAATTCGATGAGAGACTCATGTCTCGATACTCACGTCCGATTGCTGAATCGGAGTTTCGTATAATTATGAGTTTATGAATTTAGCCTTTTTCGGAATCCACCATCTACATTAAGTACCCTGCTTACTGAGGAAAGATGTGTTCCTTAGTCAGCATTAAATGGTGATTTTCCGGCCATAAATAATAATACCAGTAATTGAACTTAGTCGTAAGTTGAGACGTTACCGGATTTAGAGAGCATGAGAAAACCACGACTTGATGAAGGCTTCAATGTCATGATTGGAGCATCGTTTGATGAGCATAAATTGGTGTTGAACCGCTGGTTTGGATGACGAGTCCGTGGTCGGTTAGGATTCGCGGGTCGGGCCCAATAAGGAAATCCTTAGAAAATTAGGTTTTGGAAATAAAATTGATATAAAAGGGATTAATCCTCTTTTTTTTTTCTTCACACACGACCAGCACCTCATCACCTTCACGCCAGGGAAGGATAGTTTTCCGCCGCCGCCGGACCACCACCTGCCGCCGCCGGTCGCCGTCGTTGCCGCCATCGGCCAATTTCCGGCCGGCGCTCCCAGGTACTTTTTTTTTTGTTTGCTGATGTTTATGTTCCTCATGAGTTGTTCATGCTTTGATCATGATAAAGTTATATACATGTGTGTATATTAGTGTGAGTTTTATGAAAAAACCTTCGTTTTTTGAAAACGTATGTTCGATCGTTAGTTTTGAAAACTAACTATAATCCCTGATTTATGAGAGATTTTTTTTTTAATATGAACCTAGGTCCAATAATAAAACTTAGTGTATGAGGTTTCATGTATACCAAGGTTTCATCATAAAAGAAGTGAATTTTCATGAAATCGGAATAATCCTTCGTTTTAAAGACAAATAATGATGACACGAAGGAAAATATGTATGATGAACTTGTGTCCAGTGATAAAATTTTGCTTATGAGCTTTCATGTAAATACAAAACTTTATCATATGTATGAGATGTGAGCTTTCACAACATTTTTTGAAATAAACCTTCGTTTTAAAGACAAATAACGACGATACGAAGGAATTTTTTTTTTATATATATGTATATGCAGCCGTGACATATATTGTGAAAAATATAATGATATATTTTATTTTCATGAGTTTGTTTTCATTAAATAAAATCCTTGAGAGTTTATGTATGCAAGTTGCATTAATTACTGCTTTTTCGAAAAAACCAGAAACGTGGGTTTTGAGGAACCTTCGAAGATAGACAATATATTTATGATGAAATATTTTATTGTTGTAAACTTCATAGGTCAGTTGTGTGAATGTTAACATTATGAAAATTGTGTTCGTGATTTCATGAAAAATCAGTTTCGGAAATTAAATAAAGTTTCGCTAGTTTTCGCAGTTTTCGAAGAGACGAACGATTTTGGGGTGTTAAATCTAGCATTACTATCACTATTGTTAGTGGAAGTATAAAAGGTAAGAGTTAAGAGTTTCCATTTTTGCTCGTATTTCCTTGATTTATATATGGACGGCATACTTAAGTAGAATGTAGTGTGAACCTTTTCAGCTACTTAGCAAAGATGTCCAATTCCCAAGCTGACGACGCCTTGAGGGAAGAGATGTGTGTTGATGATGGAATCTCCAGAGATGAGACATGCATGGATGAAACTTCCGTTGGGGGAGACGAAGACGAAATCCCCGGGATTAAGAATGTCCCGAACATAGATGATGCATTCTTTGAAAAAGATATCCCAGGAGCTGAGCAACATTTGAAATCCCCAGTGTATCGTCTTTTGATAAATCCCAGAACTGTTACTTAGAAGAAATTGGTGACTCCTAAGACAGTGATTCGATTTTGTCTTGAACGAGGGGTCTTCGCCCCATCAATCATAGAGTTTAAGCTTTCTCGACGACCTTTGGAGAAATTTTCCGGCTGGGCGAGGCATATGTTGGGTTTTCCTCATGTGAGGACTATGCTCCACCAGGCGCAGGTGACGAGAGCTATTCAAGCTTCTGGAGAGTTGTTCATTTATCATGACGCAAGTGGTATTGTGGCTCTGTTTGCTCGCTGGTGCATTCCCACTCACACTTTCATATTTAGGTGGGGAGAATTTACCATTACCTTGGAAGACGTGGCGGCTCTGATGCATCTCCCAATCACGGGCAATCTTCCTGGGGGTCTTTCAGATGAGGAGACCGCCGTTTCTCATGTCTTGACAGCTGCAATGGAGAAAGCGAATAAGGATGGTAGTAAAGGATGCTATGCTTCCTGGTTGACACACTGGTGGCCCAAAGACGAGGTTTCTGATAAACCCATCGACGGTATGTTACCCATTGCTGCTTTCTTATGTTTATGGTTGTCCAGAGACATTTTTGAAGACAGTGGAAACTTGTTGAAGCCTTTTGTGATTCCATTTGCTATTAAGATGGCTCAAGGTGAGCAACTTACGATATGTAGTTTATTCTTAGGCTCCTTGTATTACAACCTGGACTCCTTGATTATAGACTCCAGTGTGTCGAACGGCTCTATGAAGATTGAGTGTTATGCCAACACGATGTTTCTTCAAGCTTTGATGTGGGAGCATTTTAAGAATTATGCACCTACTCCACGTAATGTTCTACAAGGACTGAATACTGATGCGCTCCATACTTTCCCTGAGAAAGATAATGTTAGGATCATGCGTTGGTCCACCAAGCAGCCTCGTTATAAAATACGTTTTATTGATGTGTTAGATGAAGAATCTGAGTTCAATTTTCTCCCGTGGTGTCAGTCCCTGATTATGTTTCTCAGCCGATGACCTTTAATACTGGAGAAGGCACGAGTTTGATGTCTGGTGCGCATCTGAGTGATGGCAAAAGATCTTTCATGTTGAGTTGCACTCCTGGTCATTTGCTATCAGTCACGTTTGGAGAGCTTTCAGTGGAGGAGTATAATATTGATAGAGCAGCTCGACAAATGGGTATGGATCAGTGTGTTCCAACCATACGGATAAGGAAGCCATCAGTTGATCAACTCAGGACTCATTTGGATCGTACTCACGTGGAAGGGAGTAGCTACTGGTTTCCTGGTTCTGATAGATTCGTCTATGTAACTCCAGGTTATGTATAATTCTGGGACCAACAGCTTGGGCGTTTGCGTGGCTTTGTAAGATTTCCCAGACCTCCATTCAAGGATCTTCCTTCGGCTGAGATGATTTCCAGTCGACCAAGATTGAAGTATCTTTCTGGTGATAAACGAAAGTCGTCTCCAGGATGCTCTCAGGTATGTTTCTTCATATAATCTTCACGAAATTATAAGAAATGTATTCTGATTATATTACTGGATTTCACCACAGGATGGTCGTAATATACGACCTCGAATCGGTGTAGATTTCTCAGAGACTGAGGCGGTTATTCATGGCGGAGAAGGCAGACATAAAGGTTATAAGCTGTTACCTAATACCGTAAAGTCCCCAGTTGGTGCTTTGGTGAGTTCCCAATATTTCTCACAGTGACTTTCATTGCTATTAGCATTAGAATCATGAAGCCAACGTTGTTAATTTTTTTGCATAATTTTACTCCATCAAGTCTTGAAGGTCTTCAATTTTCTGCTACTGAACAAGCAATTGCTGATTTGAGTGACGAGGAAACTGTAAGTATTTCTTCACATGTTCAAATGTAGTGCTTCATGGATGAAAATATTGATTGTAAAGGACGTGTACAGGAGGATGTCGTCATGGAGATGGAGAATTCTGGAACTCAATCATCCTCTGGGAAGGGGAATGGAGGTAATTCCCAAGATTCGGAGCCGGATGGAAGTGATGTTCCTCTTGTCGTTGATGTGGACAACTCCAATTCCTTGGACACTTTGGAGACTCCTCAAGTAAGTATATATCCTGTACATTCTTCATAGAAGTATAAAAGTGCTGGCTTGTGAATGGATGAATGAGAACCCATGTGAATACATGTAAACTTAGTCGAATTTCGTCGTCAGAAAATTCAGAACCCAGCTTTTTAATAGAAACGCTGTAGAATCTTCGTCCGGAGTCGGATTTTGATGATCTGCATGTGAAAATTCAAGCCCGGAAAATTTCCAAGGTTTTTCAAAGAAGCTTTTTAAGTTTTGAGCATGTTCAGAGCATGAAAAAGGCGAAATAGTAAACTTCCAGGAGACTTCCAGAACTTTTTCAGATTGCGCATCACTTAATAGTTTGGCCACATCTACTTTCTCGTTCATCGGATTGCCATGAAATTTTGACATGTCATAGAGGACATCCATAATAAGAGAATGGAATATGACCCATACTAGTATTCCTTGTAGATTGCTCCCAGTTCGTCTCCTAGTACATGGCAGAGTTCAGTTTCTTCATACGGACTCATCGTAAAATGTGTTTTCATGACATTCATGTTATTTGCTCGTGCCTTGAATGTAGTATGATGAACCTTGATGATGTTTCCTTGATGGTATACTGTATTTCATAATCTTCTTTGGATTCGTGACTCTAACCTCATGTAATCTTCGTATTAGGTGCTAAATACCGAAGTTGAGGATACTGGAGCCAACGATGATAAATCTAACCATTCCGGAGTTATTGATGAAGAGACAAACATCCCTGTATTTCAAGGCCATGAAAAGGTCGTTACTGCTGTTATGGAAACCCAGATGGTTGTTGCCTCAGTGATAGAAGAAACCGAGACAGCAGCGGAGAATACCGAAGGAACTGTTGCTTTAGTCGTGGGAGCCACTCCAGTGACCGAGAACCGTATAATAGTGTATGAATATCCAACTGCAGGGGTCGCTTTCGATCCTCCCTTTAACACTTCACTCCCGTATCATGAACTGGTCGGTGGATTCAACGTTCCCATTGGATATGCACGCTTGTATGAGACGATATGGAAGAAGTTCGGCCATATGATCGTTGACAGGAACCCTGGGCGTGCTTATGCTTTAACCATGCAAGTAGGTGTTATCTTGCGTGTCGTGAGTGATATGCATACGAGACCCAGGAATACCGTGACTCCAGATATACTCTTTGATTGGGAGTTTAACTTGGAGAATTCAGAAACACTTGGCCTCAACGTGAAATGGCTTCGTAAGCAAATAAACGTTATCATGGATTCATGTGAGAAGAACATACCCTTTCCGAACGATGCTGTGAAGGAGAAGGAGGGCAAGATTGCCAAGCTGACCGAGGAGTTGAATAGGGAGAGGGCGGCTTTGAAAATCTTGAAGGATGCTGATGAGAGAAAGCCTTTTCTTGCTGATCTCTTGAACTTCTGAACTTCTGAGAGATGTGAGGTTTATACTTGGGTTTTTGATATTTAGATGGTTTTGGATTGACTGATGGTTGAGGATTTTCTTGTACATTTGATAGATATTTTCTTTTACGATATATGAACTGAATTTTGATAAATTTCTGAATTCAAATATTGATTGCAAGTATTGCAAATGTTTTGGAGTTATTGAAATACAAATGAAAGAAGATCCTAAATGTTAAATCCCAACGCCATGAGTGCTTCAAACGCCCAATACCTTAAATGTCCAATAATTTCAGATAAACGCCTTGAGCCAATTTTCGTGAATTACTGGTAGGGTTCTGCCATCTGTGTTGGTCAATTTGTAGTATCCTCCGGCCACGGATTCAGCGACCATGAATGGTCCTTCCCAATTGGAGTTCCTTGTAGAATGAAGACCGCGCTGAACTGCTTTGAGAACCAGGTCTCCTTCATGAAACTTGTTAGGATCAGTCGATCGTGCCTTGAATATCTTCCGCTGATTCGGAATTCCCTGTTTGATGGAATTCCTCGATTGTGGCCCGTATAGACACTCGCGCGGAAGAGAGTATCCAGCATAGTGTTGATCATGCTTAGCCAAGTCTTCAGCAATAAATCTCTCGATGGAGTGGCCGATTTGAAGAAGTTCTGAACCCAACCATTGAGTGTAATATTGCTGAGGTGAAGCTACCCACTCGTAGCTTTTGATGACTACTAAATTATTCATGGGGAGAAGTCCTTGGACCATAGTAGCATATTTTAACATTGGTAATATTGGAGCAAGAGGAGGAATAAGACTTGCCTGAGCTCGAAACCTTCTGACAAATGTGTGCGGATTATCTTCAAGTTCCTGTGTAAGTCCCATCAGAGTTTTTACTTCTTCTAGATGCTCAAACGGCGGTGCGTCCTCTGCTTCGTCTTCCTACTCGGAATCCTTGTCGATGACAGGATGTGTTGAAGGCATCGTTGTCTTTTCAGCATGAATCCAAGTTCTCCCAAGGACCATGTCGTATCCAGGGTCTTCCCGGATTATGAAAAACTTGGCCTCAGTGCAGATCGATCTCTCCGTAACTTTGAGAGTGATGAAGCCGTATGCGTTTCTGGAGTTTCCTTCGTGATCCCTGATTGCTATGGGAGCGTGGGTGGCTTCCCGTCGAGTAATACCAGCAGCTCTGAGAGTTCTCAAAGGGATGATGTTGACGGCGGTACCAACATCGATGAACGCCCTCTTGAACTCATTTCCTTTAATGTGCACTATGGTGAGCAGTCCCCAATCATACATTTCTGTGTCAGTGGCTGAAGGTCCGGTGATAGTCTCTTGAATCAGCGGACGTCTTCCGGACACGATGTGGTTCAGTGCAACAAACATGTCTTTCCTTTGAGCTTTCGAAAGATACAACAGCTCGCAGACATGTTCGATCAGATATTGGACTATTTCCTTGACAGTAGGTTCGGAGATGGTAAAAGTTCTGACTGGGAGGGGTTTTTTGTGCACCCCCTCAGTCCCCAGGTTGATCTCTCCTGTTTCGACCTTTTCTTTGAATATGCGCTTCAAAATTTTGCAATCACTCGTGGGATGGCTGACGTATCTATGGAAGCGACAATACCGAGGATTTTCCATGGCCTCTTCAGTGGGTTCCTTCTTGACATAAGGCAATTTGATTGCGTCGTCTTGAATCCAGGCATCGAGTAGTTCATTAACTTCTTCCATTGAACAGGGAAAATCAGGTGCTTCTGGATCTTCCGTATGCTGAGGAGGGATTTTCGAATTCTCCTTCTTGTGTGTCTTTGAAGGGGTGGAGGAAGTCTGCTTGTGATGTGGTTCTGCTTTTCGCTTACTCCCTTCCCCGAAAACATTCGTTGAAGGTTGCAGGTTATACTGCTTGTTGATCAGACGTCTGCTTCCTCGAGTGTCTTTTGAATCTTCAGTCTTTGTTTACTTTGCTCTTTCCAAAAGAGCGAGTGCAGTGGTTGCCGACCTCTTCGCAGCTTCGTGAAGCTCTGAGAAAGTCTGGAATCGAAGGTTTTCTAGCAAGGCCCTGTAGACCGGGAGCATGCCATTGATGCACAAGTCCACCAGTTGTTTTTCCGCGACGTTTGGGTCATGACAATCCAGGGCTTGGACTCTGAACCTTTTCACATAATCATTGGGATTTTCGTTGACCCTCTGAAACATTCTTCCAAGGTCGGAGAGGGTGACTTGTTCTGACACGAAGAAGTATTTCCTGTAAAATGCATTAACCATTTCTCCCCAATTGTTGATGGTCCCTGGTGTGATGCTGTTATACCAGGTGTATGCCCTGCCTTTCAGAGATTTTGAGAATTCCTTGAGACGGACGACATGATTATGTTCATGTTCTCCCAAGGCTTCAAGAAAACGAGAAACATGTTCCCGAGCATTGCCAGTTCCATCATACAAGGTGAAAGTTGGAGAAACGTAACCTTTGGGGAGTGGAATCCTCTGCGTAGCGGCAGGATAAGGAGGTTGATGACGATGGTCATGCAATGTCTTGCCTTTTCAATGGTTCTCTAAGAGGTTTTCCAGATCCTCGCGAGTGATGAAATTCGGTGATCCCTTCGCTGATGAGTTGTCTGCAGCAGTTTTGTGGACTTCGTCGTCTTCTACTGTATGGATTGGAATTACTTCAGGACCGTCGTCCGAGGATTTCTCCTTCTCCTTTCCCTTCTCTTGAGTCTTCTCTGACATCTTGTCAGTAAGAATTTTGAGATAATTGCACAGCTCCTTCTGTGTAGCAGCCATGTCAGTATGGTTCTTTGCAAGAGTCTCCTGCGCTTTGATAAGATCAACAATGGTAGGCGATGGATCTCCTCTGACTTCTTCAGGGTGTCGTCCGGACAATGGATGGTCTTCGGCGTGAGGAGGAGTAGCGTCACCACCATCAGTGTTGGAAGTCGGAATTGTCTCCGGGATATTCTGATTGTTGTTGTTGCTAGTGCTAGCACGGTTTGTGTTAGGATTTGTAACTGAACCTGACCTGAGATCAACCATCTTGTGAAATTGTGAGATTGAAATCGAGATAATGACCTCCCACTGTGGTCGCCAATCTGTAGATGGGGAAAAACGATTTGCTGGTTTTTAAGGAATTGAGGAGACGACCGTACGGAGGAGACTCCTCGAACCGAGCGAAATGTTAAACCTCACACAGATGCACCGCTGCAAAGGGGGTGCTTTAGATTCGAGAGATCAATATGTAGTACTCCGGCCTAAATCAAGATAATGATCGTTCCAGAGTAAATTCGGTCACAAGAGAGGATGGGTTGATCTGTAGGAGGGAAGCAGAGAAATGTGTGGAATCAATGGTAATCAAAGATTGTGGGTGTGTGAATTCTGAATACGATAAGCTCTGAGTGATTGAAATTGCTCAATTGAGAGTAGTTGCTCAATTGATGAGTTGATGATCTCGTGTTGTCAGTTTGACGTGAGATTGATGATACTGATGATGTTTCAATCATGATTCAGAGACTTATTTATATTGCTGGAATTGTAGAAACCATGATTCCATGAAGTGTGACAGTTGATGGAATCAAGGAGTGGGGAAGTGGAGATCGTGTTTGAAACCAGTTGCTCAACATGTGGAGACTTGGTCGATTTTCCACCCACTACCTCGTGAATTCTTTCAACTGATTGCACGACTTGCTCACATTTCATCCTGTGTTTGAACACACGTGTCATAGACCGCCAGACCAAACCCTAAGTGATATCCCCCCAAGTGACACGATTGACGTCTCGTGGTTTGTTAGTCAATTGATGACTTCATGGTTTGATGGGACGATGAGTCCATGTAGTCGTTGAGTTAAACATGATGTTCTGAAACTCGTGAATTGAACATGTCATGAGACAGAGGTATAGTTCTTACGATGAAGTGAGCAAGTATTGCTCATTCGATGGATCTTTGAATATTGATTGTTGAACCAATATTCCTTGGTTTGAGCAAATATTTATCATCTGAGCAAGTGTTGCTCATGTGATGAATTGTTGAATATTTGATCGTCTGAGTATGTGTTGCTCATCTGATGGATTATTGGCAGCGTACCAAAAATATTAATTAGAATACTGGTCTTTGAACCGAGCATAATTAATAAAATTAATGACCATGAGGTCGTCGTAAAATTATTAAGGCTGGAATCTGGAATGATGATCCTTGAATTCAAAAACCCTAATTTGATCAATTGATGATCAATTCATGGTTCGTCAGAATTTTAACCATGGGACGAAGGAGGGAATGACTACATGGGACCATGGATCAACCATGTAGTGTCCATATGCTCACGTGAGCAAATACGAAGAACTCCTGAAGATTTGACGATTTGTTGGTGGAAGAATGATTAAATGATGGCTTAATCATTTATTCAAAAATGCTCGTCTGAGCCTTAGGTGAGAAAACCTAATTAATTATGACGAGGCGAGGGACCGACCATGGAGTCATGAAACCGGCCCTGGGTTGTCACGTGACCGCCTGACGATCACTTCATGAAAATCCAAAGTGTTTGGAAGAGTTTTGGACCTAATACGAGCAATTGTGCAAATCAGGTCAAAACTGTGAAAATTGATGGGACTGGCTTCCATGAGCCAAAGAGCCAATCTTGGTCGGTCAAGATAGCGTGCTCATGTCCCCAAGGCGTTCGCGTCTCAGTCCTGAGAATTTTGATATTTTCTGGCGTGCAATTGAGCATCCATTCGAGAAAATATGCCAAAATTAGGGTTTCGACGAAACTGAGGAAAACACCATGAGATGATGAAAAATAATTATAAAATAAGGAATGAGGAGGCATGGGACCGCCGTGGTCAAGGCATGGTCGTCCGGTCGTGCCCCTTTCCTTAATTTTATGATATTTTGATGATTTTATGAAAAATTCATGAATTTTGAGAAATTTGATGAATTTTGGGAGTTTCCATGAATTGAAGGAGTTTTCATGAGTTCAAGGAAGCAAAAAATATTAAAATAATAAAACAAGGGCGTGTGGGACAGTGGAAGGCATGGCCGGCCGGATAGGGCCCGGTCCCACGAGTTTCCCTAATTTTATAATGATTTTATGAAAAATTCATGAATTTTGAGAAATTTGATGAATTTAGGGAGTTTCCAGGAACTGAAGGAGTTTTCATGAGTTCAGAGAAGCAAAAAATATTAAAATAATAAAAACAAGGGCGTGTGGGACCGTGGAGGCATGGCCGTCTGGCTTGGGCCCGGTCCCACGAGTTTTCATAATTTTTTTTAATATTTTTTAGGTATTTTGATGATTTGAGGGAATTTTTCCTAATTTGAGAGAAATACCATGAAATCAAGGAATTTGATGAATTCAAGGAAAACTAATAATAAAATAATAAAACAAAGGGGCGTGTGGGACCGGCTAGGGCATGGCCGGCCGTCCAAGACCCCGTCCCACAAGTTTTCATAATTTATATTATTTTATTATTATTTGATAAAATGAGAGGATTTTCATCAAATCATGGAAAATAATAAAAATGCATTGAAAATATAAAACTGGCGTGGGATTGACCATGACACGGTCGGTCGTGTGTCCGTGCTCCCAGCACCCTGGTCAATATTTTTAATTATTTATTATTTTCTTCTCTATTTTGCATAGGTTCATCGTTTTGTTGTATTTTAGAAATACTCGTTCGAGCGGTGACTGTTAGTGTATCATCGTTGAATACACCTTCACCATTCGAATCGGGGCTTACTTAGAGGTAGCTCAGGCGTCCGGTTGTTGATTATTTATTACTAATTGTGGAATTCAGTGGAGAATAATTCACAAAACTGAGTAATAATATGTTTATTATTAATTCATAGGATCAGCTGAGGATTTGACTGCGAATTCAGAATAATAAAGTGAGCATTACCATTCCATGGGATCGTAGATTCGACCATAGAATCGGAGTAATTAAGGTTTATCTATTACCATTTTTGAGACAAGTTGTGTATTCGATCATGAAATCGGAGTAATGAGATAATATAGTTATTGTTATTCTATGAGATCAAGCTGTGGATTCGATCATAGAATCAGAACAATTGTTATTGTCATTCCAGGGGACCAGATTCGACCATGGAATAGGAGCAATAATAGATTATTCCGGGAATTCAGTAGTGAATATCACGGCAGAATCAATTTTAATTAGGAATAATTAACTTTGTGGCTCTATACTAGCAGAGCAAGCTGTCTAGGAGCATTAATTATCCCGATATGAGCTTGTCGGTAAGTCATATCCTTTATATAGTCAGGGTAAACTCCTTGTTTGTTCCTGAAGATGTTATCGCTCTATACTAGCAGAGCAAGCTGTCTAGGAGCTGTCAATCCCGTGATGCTATATATAAATATTCACTGAAAGTATTCAGTATTCATGAGATATGTCTTTGTGCAGTCGTGAGACTACATATCTACATGTACTCTGAGAGAAAGTACTCTCCGTTGAGAATTCGATGAGAGACTCGTGTCTCGATACTCACGTTCGATTGCTGAATCGGAGTTTCGTATAATTATGAGTTTACGAATTTAGCCTTTGTCGAAAATCCACCATCTACATGTTTGCCATTGGCACAGTGGTGCGGCTGGCATGGTTAACATGCCTTGGCGCGTAGATGTGGCTGGCATGGTTCGCCATTGGCACAGTGGTGCGGCTGGCATGGTTGGCATGCCTTGGAGCGGAGATGTGGCTGGCATGGTTTGCCATTGGCACAGTGGTGCGGCTGGCATGGTTGGTGATAAGCACGCAAATGCTATATTTTATACCCATATTTATACTAGGTAGGACTCGATATTTTGGCTAATGACATTGTTTTAGTGCTTTTGTAGAAAGTACGAACGAATTCGATCGTCCGAAAATAAAATGGCTAAGCTACACGTAATAGAGGCGTTTGCGACACAAAACACCCAACCTACTTCTCAGTGCAACCAAACGGAGACCGGTTTGGGGAGTTGCGACCGGCAGCCGTCTACAACAGCAAACGAAGACTAGGGTTTGAGATTGTTTTCCCATTTTATTTTCGATTAGCTAGAATTTTATTTCGATTGATTTATGGTTTTTGAGAAAGCCATGTCTAGCTAATCCATGTTAGGGTGAAAGGATGATGTTGTAGGACTATTTCTTTGTGTTCATGAACAAGGGTTTCTACCAATTAAACTTAATTTTTATAAATTTGTCTCTCTATCAATGTTTTACTTTCTAGATAGATTTTTCATGTGTTATGCCATGTATAGTTCATTGTTGGGTTAGTAGAAAAACTCATTGAACCTAAGTAATAATTGAATTATGAATATTCCTTGACTCTTCATTCCATGTATGATTAGTGCTTAGAAATTCTACTTTTAGGTGAGAACAAATAATTCATTTTTGATGATTCTTGCCAACGATTCGTAAATGCAATATCTTCCATGTATGAGTAGTTAGGTTTGCCGCTCTACATGAGTTTACTTGAGACTATTTGTGATTGAATACGAGTAATTTTCCTGCAACAGATTTCTGGAACCCTAACATCTTCGTATTCCTGGTTACCGACTTTCTCTTTGATTCTATTGTATTATTATTATTTAGTTTTCAATTTCTAAAAATCACAAAAATTATTATTTCTGTTAGAGATATTGATTACAGTATTTCCACCGCTCCCTGTGGGTTCGACCCATACTTGCCTTTGTCTACTAGTTATACACCGTGCGATTGCGGTTTATTCATATAAGGTTTTCCCGAACCCTATCAATTTTTGGCGCCGCTGCCGGGGAACGGCTGTGGAATATTGTTATTAGTATTTTTGATTTGTAAATAGTTTGGGTTTTTTTTTAGTATAGTCTTTTTATTTTATTTTTAGTTCCATTTGACTTGTTTTTTTTTTTAGAATTTTGTTTCAGGTATCTTTTTGAGGATGACGACTCTTTCTCAGGAGAAGTCACCTAAGATGACACTGGCAGAATATAAACGTAAAAATTCAATTTATCAGGCAACCTCATCTGAGATGACGCTTGGTGAATATATGCATAGGCAACAATATGGAGTTCTTGATCCACATATGATAAGTGAAGAATCACCTAAAGCGATATATGAGAAGTATTACAAACACACACCGCCTAGTTTGGAACAAAGGTTGAGAATTCTAGCATGCCAAGAGTTATATGCAGATGATGATTTAGAGGAACCTGTTCATACAAAAGATATTATTGTTGAGTCTAACGACTTAGAGACAGTAGACATTCATAATGAGGTACCTTCTAGTCATTTGAGTAGTGAGATTCTTATAAATCACTTAGTAGATGAGTCGATTATTCATGATATTGTTGCTCCATTGAGCTCTTGTTTTGCTGACTCATTTTATGATTTCCTGATTGCTGATGTGAATGTCGAGAAGACTGATACTGGTAAGGTAACTTGCGCTGCTGATTTTGAACCTTTATCAGTTTGCATATCTCATTTTGCTGATTCCGATGACCCTATGCTTCATGATACTGCTTTGTGTGCTCAAATGATTAATCAGGGTAACTCAACAATGGAAGTTATTTCCGCGGACTTAGAACCAGATTTAGGAGTTACTAATTTTGGTAAACTTGAATCATTAGATACAGGTTTAAACCATTTTGTTGAGTTTGATAATCCTGAATCTTTTTGCATTATCAATACATTGCTTCCTATGATTTCTAGTGAATATAATGTGTTGATCATGTGTATTTCAGCTGATTTAGAACCTGATTTAGAATATGCTTCCCGAATAGAAACTAGTATACATTCTATGTTTGTTGTCCATGTGAGTGATTTACTTATCTCGGACTGTTTTCTTTTGGGAATGGATTTACACATCTTTTTGGATGTTTATAGTGTTTGCAGGTTCATATTCGCAACTGGCCTGATTTGTTGGATTGATCCCCAACTTTTCAGACTTTATATATATGTCGTGCAGCTTATTTTGGTGTATCAACACCTTGTTGAGATTCTTTGCTCGCACAAGTAGGGAAACAAATACCTTTCGCTTCATGGGAGTCAACCCATCAGATTTGTTCCCTTTACTCTATCTTTTATTTTTATGTCACTTTAGAAATTCTCACCTTAATTTCTACGTTGGATGACTCAATGACATTGAGGACAATGTAATGTTTAAGTGTGGGGGAGTGGTTTATTTGAGCATATAGATTTTTGTAGCTTTTCTTTAAAAAAAAAAAAAAAAAAAAACATAACAAATTTTCATCATACGACCAGCTGTTTAGCGGGTCCTTCTGTCTAGCTGTTTAGCAGACATCTTTATCCACTGTTTAGTGGATCCATATCGTTGTTTAGCAGAAATTTCTATCCACTGTTTAGTGGATTCGTCTCGCTGTTTAGCGGACATCTCTACACCACTGTTTAGTGGTTTCGTCTTGCCGTGTAGCAGACATCCTTTCATATCCAGCTGTTGAGTGGATATTTATCCAGCTGTAGAGCGGATGTATTCTTTGTTTTGCTCGAGGACTAGCAAAATATAAGTGTGGAGGTGTTGATAAGCACGCAAATGCTATATTTTATACCCATATTTATACTATCTAGGACTCGATATTTTGGCTAATGACACTATTTTAGTGCTTTTGTAGAAAGTACGAACGAATTCGATCGTCCGAAAATAAAATGGCTAAGATACACGTAATAGAGGCGTTTGCGACACAAAACACCCAACCTACTTCTCAGTGCAACCAAACGGAGACCGGTTTGGGGAGTTGCGGTCGGCAGCCGTCTACAATAGAAAACGAAGACTAGGGTTTGAGATTGTTTTCCCATTTTATTTCCGATTAGCTAGAATTTTATTTCGATTGATTTATGGTTTTTGAGAAAGCCATGTCTAGCTAATCCATGTTAGGGTGAAAGGATGATTTTGTAGGACTATTTCTTTGTGTTCATGAACAAGGGTTTCTACCAATTAAACTTAATTTAATAAATTTGTCTCTCTATCAATGTTTTACTTTCTAGCTAGATTTTTCATGTGCTATGCCATGTATAGTTCATTGTTGGGTTAGTAGAAAAACTCATTAAACCTAAGTAATAATTGAATTATGAATATTCCTTGACTCTTCATGCCATGTATGATTAGTGCTTAGAAATTCTACTTTTAGATGAGAACAAATAATTTATTTTTGATGATTCTTGTCAACGATTCGTAAATGCAATATCTTCCATGTATGAGTAGTTAGGTTTGCCGCTCTACATGAGTTTACTTGAGACCATTTGTGATTGAATACGAGTAATTTTCCTGCAATAGATTCCTGGAACCCTAACATCTTCGTATTCTTGGTTACCGACTTTCTCTTTGATTCTATTGTATTATTATTTCGTTTTCAATTTCTAAAAATCACAAAAATTATTATTATTGTTAGAGATATTGATTACAGTATTTCCACCGCTCCCTGTGGGTTCGACCCGTACTTGTCGTTGTCTACTAGTTAGACACCGTGCGATTGCGGTTTATTCATATAGCGTTTTCCCGAATCCTATCAGTTGGCATGCCTTGGCGCGGAGACGTGGCTGGCATGGTTTGCCATTGGCATGGTGGTGCTGCTGGCATGGTTGACATGCCTTGGAGCGGAGACGTGGCTGGCATGGTTTGCCACTCACGGTGGCGTGAGAATTAGGGTTTGGTATGTACGAAGATGATGTCGGTCAATACTAAGGGTTCTGCCGTGGAACATGACACATGTATAAAAAAAAGGTACCCTGGTAATTCTTACGTAGGCATGCTGATTGATTCAATAAATGCGCTAGTGGTCATTGTGACGTCATGTCAGATGTGTGGTTTTACGATTTTAACCCTAAGATAAAAACCACCATCAACAGTGGGTAATTCCATTTATTTTCGTAATGTTTTGATTCAATTTTATAGGTTTTCAACACTGTATAAGTTCGAAGGCAATACCGACTGTTATAGTCGGTATTGATTTGTTGACGAAACTAAAAACGCGGGGTACAATAACCACACCCAACTAATTCATTCGGCAATCAGTATGGACTAAACTCCAATATAATTCCAAGAACACCAACTTAAAAGTGAGACTCAATCAAGAAAGATATAAAGAGCTTTATCTCTTTCTCAATACAATCAGTAAATCAACTAGATAGAAATCCGTGAGACTGTTTGTTATGAGAATAACTCGGATGGTATCAAAGACCAATGGCCGGGTGTCAATCAAATCATATCCAACAAACAAGGTCGGATTTATCAACTATAATTGAAATACGCACAACCTGTGATATTTCAATTATATAAATGAAATATAATGCGGAAAAGAAATAACACAGACACCAGAAATTTTGTTAACGAGAAAACCGCAAATGCATAAAAACTCCGGGACCTAGTCCAGACTTGAACACCACAATGTATTAAGCCGCTACAGACTCTAGCCTACTAAAAGTTCACTTCAGACTGGAATGTAGTTGAGCCCTAACCAAATCTCACAACGATTAAGGTACAGTCGCGTTCCTTACGCCTCTTGAATCCCAACAGGACTCTGCGCACTTGATTCCCTTAGCTGATCTCACCCATAACTAAGAGTTGCTATGACCGAAATTCGAAGACTTATAAACAAATCTGTCTCCCACAGATAAGTCTATTATGGTTGTTGTTTCCGTCTTCAGATAAAGTTCAAGGTGTACAGGAAACTCAATTAATAATCCAGTTGTATACTCCTGATGAGGAGCCTAGAAATATTAGTCACCTCACGATAACCTAATAACAGAAAAAGTTATTTTGGAATCACAAGAGTCTGAGACGAAGAACTGTTGGAATTTCTTTTTATATCTTACCTATCGGAGATAAATCTCGAGAAAACCTTAGAGAATATTAAACTCAATATGATAGAAAAAGTAAGATCAAAATACGCAACTACAGAGAAAACAGTTGGATCTGGCTTCACGAATCCCAAATGAAGTCTTTAAATCGTTAACCTAATAATGGTTTTCGAAAACCTAGGTTAATGGAGAATCGACTCTAGTTTGCAACTAGGAAACACGAGAGTGTCGGGATTAGGTTTCCCAGATGCTAGAGTTCTCCCTTATATAGTCTTTTAAATCAGGGTTGCTTACAATAAAAGATAAGATAGCTTAGTAACAACGCAATTGATATTCACCGTTAGATGAACTCCTGATTTAAGATTCAAGCTAAGTTTGCTTAGAAAATAAGCAATCAATCTCCACCATTAGATGGTATTAGCTTGATAAACACAAATAAAATATACTTATATTTAGATATGGATGAACTGTACCTAAACGTGTATAACCATTTGGCTCAATAACAGTTAATCGAAGTTAGCCATATGAACACTTTTGGTTTAGTCATATTCATCTAACACTTCTAGATCAAATATGATGATCAATCAATTATGATAGATAATCAAATGAATCTAAATGCGCTTTAAGAAAGTTATTCAAATGTTCACTATCTCATGCAAATATCCATGAATAATTTGAAACATATTCGGTTTGGTTTGTAGTTGTACAAATTACTTACACAAAAAATAATTCATGAACATAATGCCACGGTTTGCAAAACAAGTTCGCATACCTTATTTCATTAATAAAGTTCCAGGGACTTTAGTTCGCAAACTGAGTTCGCAAACGAAACTGAGTTCATGAGTATGAATTGTCATACTTACCGATTTTAGAACCTAACCACTGCGTTTGCAAACTGAATATGCGAACCACAGTTCCGGACCTGGTCTTAGCTTGCCGTTCGCAAACCACAGTTCCGTACCTTTCATAGGTAAACCCGTTTGCAAACACAGTTCGCAAACAAGAGTTCCGGACCTGAACTAGAATTTCACAGTTCACATACTAGGTACGCATACTGTGTTATATCCAGACATTGGCAGTAGTTTTACAACTCTCATTTAATCATTGAAACATCCTTAGAAGACAACAATAGTAATCTTATACATACCACTAGCTTCAAGTAATTTTCACGTGATTAATTGATCAATACGAAACTTCCCAAGTTAACATCAAATGATTGTCTCACACAAATCATGTAAGATATTCAAGGTAATTTTCACATGAACATCTTGACTTAATATTTAGTTTCCAACAAATAAATTGTCTACAACTAAACTCGTCATGTAGATGATGAAGTTTAAATAAAGCTAAAAAGCTTCCAACACGTATTTCGAGAAATATATAAACGAGATAAACTCGGCTCGAAATTTCAAATGTGTATGCTACAAAGTCTATATAGTTATACAACTTAGTCTCATTAGAAGATAAAATAGAATAAACTTCTGAGTGATAGATAAGTTTTAGTCTCCACATACCTTTTGTTGACGAAGTTCCTCCAATCTCTTAGTAGATCTTCTTCTTCAATTGGTGAACGTCGTGAAGTCTAATGCTCAACTACACACTTCTATCCTAATCCGAGACATAGTTATAAGTACACTAGAAATCAAGTATATAGTTTTGATCAACTAAACTTGACAAACAATCTTGAGATAGCAACGCTTGAGAGTTCGATCGAGCAGTGCTCTAACAATCTCCCACTTTGTCAATTTTAGTGACAAAACTATCAATACATATGGATTACAAAATAAATAAACTTTGTAGCTTCTGATCCATCATGCTTGATTTCCTTGGCTCTTCAACTTCCTTAAATTCTTTGTTACTTCAAGTTCTCCATTGATTTTGAATGTGTTCAACTCAGCATCATTGTTGTTGAAGATCTGTAGGAATAACAATACGAAAACAAATGTTCTCAATCATTATTATTCAGTGTCATAGTATTATTTTATAGAATCAAAGTCCAATTGCATCACAACTTTGAAATAATACTACAGTGATATGTATCACTCCCCCTTAGTCAATACTTCCATCTTAGATTGAAATCCACTCCCCCTTACATAATGATCCGTAAATCATATGTATGTAATGTGAACTACTAAATAATTCTCCCCCGTTTTCTCAATATAATTGGCAAAGGTACGAAAATTATGGGATCTTAATGAATTCTCAAAAGATAATTCATGACTAACAAGAAACATATCAACTTTTTTCGATGATTTCACATAGTCGAAACTTAGTGTATTCATCAAGGAGTTTATTAAGATACAAGTTAACCCCTTCAAATTCCATAACCGCTCTCCCCGCAAAGATATGTCAATTAAGCATAAGTTCATTCAAGAACTCTCCCCCATTTGATGTCATTCCCAAGAGAACAACACGAACGACCTTACTTTTACTAGAAAAGAAGGATTTCTTTGGACATTAACAAATCACATGGATTTGTATCCAGTAACCCTCGAGTAAATTAACCACAAGAAGATCTTAAAGATTAATTTAGCTGGAAATCTCTCAACATATGAAAACTTACGGAGTAAATACAGTACTTTCACATAAAAGTGGATCAAGGAAAGATCAATACTGCGGAATTTCTCAAAAAGTTCATTCTATCTTTTATCAATACATGCATAAAGACATAATAGACTTAAGTTTTGAGCGTATATGAGATAATAGCACAATTCACAAATGTAAAGGTGCATATATCTCATAAGACAATTGCAATATATAAAACCAATAAGATTCATACTGCAAGTTCATCTTCCAAAAACTTATAATTTAAATAAATAAATCTAAAAAATATTGCAAGATGAAAATTGTTGGAAATAGCTTGTGTAATCACAATATATGTTATACCAAACACTAGTTATCCTTCTCGAACTCACAAGAAGTTTCCTGGACAACAAAATTGTTTCTTCAAACCTGATCATTTAAAAATATTAAACACAAATCAAGCTAGGTACAAATGAACGACACACAAGGTACATGGATTATTAGCCGCATTGGTATGTCTATCATAAGTACTTAACCTAAAATCTATTATCTCTTAGCTAAAGGTGAATGATGTACCCGAAATCATTAAGATTATCATGTCTTAAGAGTTTTACCCAGATCCTCAAGTCATTACAACTTGGACTCATAAGTGGATTGAAAGAAGTGTGACGAAACGGAGCAAAAATGCTTAAAATCAAAAGATGGGCCAAAGACAAAACTTAACTCATTCAAATTAAGAATTTTTCATCACCATATTGAATATAATTGAAAGACAAAGAGAATGAAAAATAATAAGGTCATTCCAAGTTCATAAGAAGAAGTTAAGGCCAAAAAACGTTAACCAAATATCGATGTCTACAGGCCAGTTCGCAAACTGGCGTAACTGGAAATTTCATGAACTGGAGGAGTTTTCAAACTGGGTTCGAAAACAAAAGTCCCCGTACTTTATATTAAAGCAAGGTATGTGAAAAAGCAGGGGTCTAACAACTGTTATAGCATAGCTCGGTCAACCTCGCATGCGTTGCTATCTCAAGCATGTTTGTCAATGTTAGTGATCAAAACTATAAGTCTTGATTTCTAGCCTACATAGCTAAGTCTCGGACTAGGATAGAAAAGTGTATTTGAGCTCAAGGAATTCATGGCGATTCATCATACAACGACGAAGATCTATACAAGGAACCGTGGAACTTCATCAACAAAAAGGTATGTGGAGACTTGAACTTATCTATCACTCAAAAGTCTATCTCTTCTATCTCCTACTTCTTATGAGACAAAAGTCATATGCTATATAGACTAGATCATACACATTTGACATTTCGAGCTGAGCATTCATTGCTTATCTTTTATCTCGAAATCGTGTGTTGGTAAAGCGTTTCACTTTGATCAAGTTTATCTTCACCTAGTGACGAAATTCATGAAAAGTTTCAATCACTTTGAGAATTGCTCTGACGTGAATCGGTTTGTGAGTAACGGCTACATAGCGTCCTCTGAGAATGTCTCAATGATTGAAATGAGATTTTAGATTACATAACCATGTATTCCTTGAACCGAAGTTTTCGAACTTTGTTGATCAAGAAAAATCGGGAGGATTGTGGAATTGGCTTGCCAAGTCCGCGAACCTAGTTCGCAGACTCAGTCCGCGAACTGTCGGAAGTTCTCAACCGAGAATTTCTGCTTGATTTTCCAAAACTCGTTTGTGTGCTAAGTCCGCGAACTGGCGGAAGTTCTCTTTCCGAGAATTTCTGCTGAGTTTGGAAAACTCAAACGATTAACTTAAGTCCGCGAACTTGTTTGTGAACTTAAGAGGTTATGATCTAAAAATGTGCTATGAACATGAAACACTAAATTACTAAGGAATGCTTTATGCAAACCGTGGCTATAATGTTCATGAGCCGATTCAATCGAATCGAATCATCTTTGTTTCAATTGTGTCTTGTGTAGTTACATAAGATCTCATAGAAATTGAATAACTCTTTAACTAGTTCATTTGAGTCAATTGAACTAGTTATGGTGAAGAAGAACAAGGTTAATATGAAATGCTCATATGGTTAACCTTTTGGGTTACTATGTTGAACCAACATACACGTACACGTTTGGGCATGGTTTTCACGAACCCAGTAAATGTCTACCCAAGTGTGTGTGACAAGCTAAGTTTTCGATCTAACGGTTGAGAAATATTAGCTTGAATCTAAATCAGGTTTTCATCTAACGGTGAATAAGGATTGCTTTGTAACTAAGGCAAAACCCTGATTTGAAGGCTATATAAAGGAGACATCTAGCATTGTGAAAAACTAATCCCCACACGTCTGTGTGCTACTAGTGCGCCCGCTAGAGTCGATCTCCATGAACCTTTGATTTTCTTCTCTAAAATCAGGTTAACGACTTAAAGACTTCATTGGGATTGTGAAGCCAGACCGATACTACTTTATCGTAGTTGTGTGATCTGATCTTGCATCTTCTATTGTACGAGTACAATCGATTGATTGGCTTGAGATCGTGAGAGTTCTACGATAGGCAAGATAAAGAAGTCATAAACATCTTCGTCTCACTGTTTGTGATTCCTCGACAATCCGCTTGTGTAGTCAGGAAGGATTGTAGAGAGGTGATTGATTAATCTAGGTTGTTCTTCGGGAATATAAGACCGGATTATAAATTGGTTCATGTTTACCTTGATTTCATATCAAAAAAACGGAACAAAACCTAGGGTTTATCTGTGGGAGACAGATTTATCCTTTTATAGACTTTTCTGTGTGAGACAGATCTGTTTATTATCAAGTATGTGATTTTGGGTTACAACAACTCTTGGTTGTGTGTGAGATCAGCTAAGGTAATCAAGTGCGCAGTATCCTGCTGGGTTTAGAGGCGTAGGAGTACAACTGTACCTTGGATCGGTGGGAGACTGATTGGGGTTCGACTATAGTCCAGTCCGAAGTTAGTTTGCAGTAGGCTAGTGTCTGTAGCGGCTTAATACAGTGTGTATTCAATCTGGACTAGGTCCCGGGGTTTTTCTACATTTGCGGTTTCCTCGTTAACAAAATTTCTGGTGTCTGTGTTATTTCTTTTCCGCATTATATTTTATATAATTGAAATAATACAGGTTGTGCGTTCGTGATCATAAATTGGAAATCCAACCTTTGGTTGTTGATTGATATTGATTGATCCTTGGACATTGGTCTTTGGTACCGTCCAAGTATTCCTTGTATTTGATAAAGACTCGCTATTGTTTTTGGCTTGAGTAAAAATCAAATCAAGAGAGAGATATTAACTCCTTGAGATACTTTTATCTAGATTGAGTCTGACTGCTAAGCGAAATATTGGGTGGTGTTGTTGGACCCCCGCATTTTCAATTGGTATCAGAGCGGGAAAACACGTTTAAGACCTAACAAGTCCGTGTTTGTAGCGATCTGACTCTATGGATTATAAAGTCTCAATTAACGCTTCACCGGGTTTGAAAAACAACCGCAAGAAAAGGTCTGACAAACTGATATCTCTTCAAAAAGGGTTGGATGAACAAATCCGGATCAACTATGGTCTTGTTGCTGAAATTGCAATTCTTAAGGATTTGATATCCGGAAATACTTCCCTTGAAAGGTTGAAAAATCTCAGTTGTTCCTCTCTCATGAAAAGTCATAAGTCAGATAGTAATCAACGGCAGGATGCTGAGAAAACTGATATGACAAGGAACCAGTCAGACAATCTTCAAAGCATAGGCTCATGTTGTGGTCCATCCGATCATATACAACAAGTTTGTATGTCCTATCAAAAGAGTCTTAATGTTGCAAGTAATCTTTGTAAGAAAGCTAAAAAACTGTATGACTCTCTAAAAGTTCATACAACTCTACCAGGAAACTCTAAATCGAGAAGTACTAGTAGTATGGGTGCCTTTGCTTTAAGATCTACATCTCCTTTTCAATGGTTTCTTGATAGTGGATGTAGTCGACATATGACAGGAGATCTCACTTGGTTTGTATCATCGGTTGACTACGAAGGAGGTCCTGTAACGTTCGGAGATGGAAGTTGTTGCTACATTAGCAAAAAGGAAAGATCAAGCTACCCGGTGTTCCAGAAATCCATGATGTGGTATACGTTAAAGGTATGATTGCAAATCTTCTTTATATTAGTCAAATTTGCGACAAGGGCCATCGAGTTGTCTTCAATGCGAATGGATGTTACATTGTTGACAAATCCGGGAAGGTAATCTTTCAAGGAACTCGTGGTAAAAACAACTGTTATCTTCTTGATACTCAGTTTAGCAACCGCTGCAATTTAACTAAGGTGGAATCTACACATCTTTGGCATGAGCGTTTTGGTCACATCAGTTATCGCCTTCTAACTAAGATCATTAACAAATAACTTGTTAGAGGCATTCCCAAAATCAATGCAACGATTGAAGGTGTATGTGGTTCCTGTCAAAAGGGTAAGCAAACGAAAGTTCACCACAAATCATCACGAGATATTCTCACTAAAGTTCCACTTGATTTAATTCATATGGATCTCTTCGGACCAATTCAACAACCCAATGTTGCCGGTAAGAAGTATGCTTTAGTTATGGTAGATGATTACACCAGATTCACTCGGGTTGCATTCCTATCTCATAAGAATGAAACCCTGAGTGAATTCAAGATTATTGTTAAAAGGATCCAGAACGAACAAGGTCGCAAAATAAAGAAAATTAGGAGCGATCGTGGCACTGAATTCAAAGACACCAAGGTATTCGAATTCTGTGACGAACTGGGGATCATTCAACAATACTCACCACCAATTACTCCTCAAGCTAATGGAGTTGTTGAAAGAAAGAATAGGAACATTCAGGAAATGGCCAGGGTAATGCTCCACAACAAAAACTTACCTTTAAGATCTTGGGGAGAAACTGTCTTTACAACATGCTACTTGATCAACCGTGTGTATTTGCGGTCTAAAACCCTTAACACTCCTTATGAGTTATGGTATGGAAGAAAACCCAATCTACACTATCTCAGGGTTTTTGAAAGTAAGTGCTATATTCTAAAAGATCGAGAACAGAAGGGAAATTTGACACCAAAAGTGACGAAGGAATCTTTCTTGGCTACGCTTCTGATAGTCGTGGTTTTCGAATTTTTAATCTCATAACTCAAGTCATAATGGAATCTTCTAATGTTATCATCGACGACATTAGTAACTTTCGTCAAGATAGTCCTCTTGCTGAATTGCCTCCAACAGAGACAATTGAGAAAGTCAAAGAAATTCCAGAATCAGTTGTAGTTATCCCAACTGTTACTGATCCTGACATTTCTAGTGACGAGGAGAAGAGCACTGATCAATCCATTCCTGATGAACAAGTACGTGTTCCTCCACGACATCTTTGGGTTCAAAGGAATCATGACCCCAACAACATTAGTGGGGGAAGGGATTTTACAGCCAAAACAAGAGGTCAACTTCAAAACATATGCAATTTTGGTTGTTATCTTTCGCAGGTGGAACCAAGGAATATTGATGAAGCTCTGAAAGATCCTTTTTGGGTGAATGCAATGCATGAAGAGTTAAATCAATTTGAAAGACAAGATGTCTGGGAACGTGTACCTTGTCCTCCAAATGTCAATATTGTTGGTACCAAATGGATATTCAAGAACAAGTCTGATGAGTATGGCACAATTGTCAGAAATAAAGCTAGACTTGTCGCTCAAGGATATTCACAGATTGAAGGAATCGATTTTGACGAAACCTTTGCTCCTGTGGCACATCTTGAGTCCATTCGACTTTTATTGGCCCATGCCTGCTTTCTCAAGATTAAGTTGTTTCAGATGGACATAAAATCAGCGTTTCTGAATGGAATTTTAAAAGAGGAAGTCTATGTTGCTCAACCTAAAGGGTTCGAAAACCCTGATTTCTCTGATCATGTAATGAAGCTCAAAAAGGCGTTATATGGATTGAAACAAGCACCAAGAGCCTGGTTTGAGAAACTCACTACCTCTCTTATTAGAAAAGGATTTTCAAGAGGAGGAGCTGATAAAACATTGTTTACCAAATGGAGGGAGAAAGATGTTGTCATTGCTCAAATCTATGTAGATGATATCATCTATGGATCAACCTCTGAAAAATTTACAAAAGACTTTCAAGTCTCCCTTGCTAAAGAATTCGAAATGAGCAATGTTGGTGAGTTAAAATTTTTCTTAGGATTACAGATTCAACAACATAAGGAGGGTATTTACTTATCCCAAGAGAAGTACGCACGTAATCTTGTGTCAAGATTTGGTCTGGATAAGTCATCTCCTAAACTGACTCCTATGCATACTACTGGTAAATTGCACAGGGATGACAAAGAAGCAAAAGTGGATCAAAAATTATATCGATCCATTATAGGTAGCCTTTTGTATCTTACAACTACTAGACCTGATATTTCTTTCAGTATTGGTTGTTGTGCCAGGTTTCAGGAAGATCCAAAAGAATCTCATCTTGCAGCTGTGAAGAGAATCATACGATATATAAATCACACTGCTGGGTATGGTCTCTCGTATACTTTTGATACTAATGCTGATCTTTCTGCTTATTCTGATGTTGATTTGGCAGGTTGTGTAGAAGACAGAAAAAGTACATCAGGGGATTCTACTATGTAGGTCTCAATCTTGTAGCATGGCATAATAATAAGCAAAATTCCCAATCCCTGTCTACATGTGAAGCAGAATATATTGCTGCCGGATCATGTTGTACTCAACTCCTATGGATGAAGCAGATGCTTGCTGATTATGGAATTGATACTGGGATAATGAAAATCTTTTGTGATAACTCCAGTGCGATTCGAATTACTGAGAATCCTGTTGAGCACTCAAGAACAAAGCACATCGAGATAAGGTACCATTTTATTCGTGATCTTTATGAAAATGGTATCATCAGTATGGAATGTGTGCCTTCCGAACAACAATTGGCTGATATTCTCACCAAACCCTTAGACACTGCAACTTTTCAACACTTGCGGCAGTCTATTGGTGTTGTTTTGGTTCATTAAAACGTTGCATTGACTCTTGCCCCTATGCTTATCTTTATCTTTTGGGAAATTGAGTCTGAAACCCCAGTAGATACTTTCCAGTCCAAATAAAATTTTCTCCCTTCTTCAGCAAGGGAGTGAATGCAGCGACAAGCTGGGCCAAGCCAGGTATAAAACGACGAATGTAGTTCACCTTGACCATGAAGCTCTGAAGTTCCTTCACAGTTTGTGGTAGAGGCATCGTGAGGATGGCTTGAGTCTTGTACGGGTATACTTTGATCCCTTCAGCAGTCACTTGGAATCCCAGAAACTTACCCGAAGAGACACCGAAGGCACATTTCAAAGGATTCATCTTCAATTTGTATTCATGACACCTTTCGAACACTTATCGTAAGACTCCTGCGTGATCTGTCCGAGCTCTTGACTTGACCACAATATCATCCACGTAGTCTTCTACTTGCTTATGCATCATGTCATGGAAGATTGTCGTCATAGCGCGTCGATACGTTGCACCGGCATTCTTTAAACCGAAGGGCATAACAGTATAGCAAAAATTGCCAAGAGGGGTTCGAAAGGCTGTCTTATATGCATCGTGTTCATACATCCTTATCTGATTGTAGCCACTGTAACCATCCATGAAGGAGAACATGACGTGTCCACTGGTAGCATCTACTAACATGTCGATGTTAGGCAGGGGAAAATCTTCCTTGGGGAAGCACTTGTTCAGGTCTCTGAAGTCACGCAGCACCGTATCTGTCCATTTTTCTTCTTTACTGGAACCACATTAGATAACCAGGTCGGAAGGTGAATAGGTTTGTTAAAGCCAACAACTAGCAACTTCTGAATTTCGGTTTTGATTTGCTCTTCCACTTCGTGTCTGGATTTCCTCGGAAACTGTTTGATCGGCTTGGATCCAGGTATGATATGTAGATGGTGAGTGACCAATTTTTTATCCAGACCAGGCATTTCCTCATACGTCCAGGCAAATACGTCTTGATACTCCTTGAGAAGATGGACAAGACTCGCGCGTTCGTCTGTGGACAAAGTCAAACTGATAAATACAGGCCTGGGAGATTCTTCATTCCCGATGTTAACAGTTTCGATCTCGTCAGTTTTGGAGTTGGTGACATCTTGTAACTGTCGCGGAGCTTCCAATACTTCTTCTTGCGGCCCATCATTCTTGAAGCACTCATCTGGGCGGAGAGACTGGGTGCCAGTCTCTCCTGCTAATTGCTAACAGCGGCGTCGGTATATTTTTTTCCCCTTCTGAAAACGGCTTTCCTCGAAAGTTTGTTCCCTCTTGGTGTAAACGTGGGTTGAAGCTTCACCGGATAAATATGGACGCCTCATCAGCAAAGGTGCATCATGGTGCTTAGCCCTTAGTGATGCAAGTCGGTCTTCTTCCTGAATTGAAGACCACGTGGGTAGTGGGGTGCACAGGACTTTGTTTGATCTTCCCTGCGGAGTTTCCTTTGGCTCGAAAAGTTCCACTCTGCATATTGGTGCGTACGGAGACAATGATGCAGGAATACGGATGACTTCCTCATTTAGCATGGTCTTTAGGCACTGGTTATATGTTGAAGGGATGACCTTATTGTCATGAAGCCACGGTCTCCCTAGTATCATATGATAGTTCGGCTCCTTCTCTATGACTTCAAATTTCATTTTTGATTGAACAGGCCCTACTGATAAATTTATATTGACATACCCGTATGTGCTGGTCTGGTTTCCTTCGAAGTCTGTCATTGTGGTGGGATGTCGTACGATCTTGCATGGGAGAACCTTGGTTGTCCTGAGAGTCTTGAGAGTAATCACATTCGAAGATGTTCCTGTGTCGATGAGGGCCC
The DNA here is from genome assembly GCF_003573695.1 of Papaver somniferum. Classification (NCBI taxonomy): domain Eukaryota; kingdom Viridiplantae; phylum Streptophyta; class Magnoliopsida; order Ranunculales; family Papaveraceae; genus Papaver; species Papaver somniferum. The sequence goes on along the minus strand of NC_039366.1, from coordinate 161,518,208 downwards.
TTCTGAACTCTGAACCCTTGATGTGTGCGGTAACATGCAGGGCTCGGTTGTGACCTTATTCTACCATCATATCTTCTTCTGTAAATGTAACATTATTTACAGATGTTTCCGATGCGCTTAGGACCTCTGGACGTGAAGGAGCCAGGTGTACGTCCAGGGCTATCTGGTTAATTGCAGCAAACGTCTCCGCCCGCTGATTCTTCGAGAGGTGTAAAAGTTCACACAAACTTTCCACTAGAGATGCCGCTTCCTGATCCACTGGTCTCTGGTTCGTAGTAAAGCTATTGATTTGAGAGGGACCAGTCCCCGGTGTGGAAGCTGATGTAGTTTTGAAAGTGGTAGTAAAGTTCGTTCAACTCGGATTGTGTAAAGGTTTGATTTAAGAAGTAAGAATAAAAATACAAAAAATATATTCACAAGGTTGTCACGAATATCGAGAGGTACTGATACTTAGGATTTCACCACTAATCACATTCAATTGGTTCATATGATGACTCATAACAATTCTAACTCTTTTGTTGACTCTTTTCTTTGCCAAAAGTAGATTTTATAAAGCATTAGATGCAAATCACAAGCATGACGCATCAAAAGTTCCTAAAACCCAGCATGCAACATCAAACAAAATCACAACTAATCAAGAAAAATCATAAATCGATTAAAACAAGGGAAAAAGTCATAAAGAATCAATTATAGTTACCAAGTGATTGTGAAATAGGGCTTCCTCCATCATCCCAGTGTTGGGGTTTATCTCCTCATGTCAAAAACACGCGCAAAATATTTAATCATGGCTCAAATAGGTGTTTTTATTGAAGAAGTGAATCTGTAACAGATATAATTGTTACATGATCCACTGTTACGGAAGCTGCCCTTACAAATAAATTCTAACAGGAATAGTTGTTGCAAAGCTGTTACAAAGGTATTGGATTTGAAAGATTAGGTAACGTTTTCTTGCTAAGTTGCGAAGTGTTCTACGACGTTGTTCTTCAGCAGCAGAAACGTCTTCTCTGCAACTCTTGATTTTCACCTTTGCAGCTTCACCAAGCCCTCAGCTCGGTCCCCCAAAGTCTCGACCTTCTCCCTTGAACTCCCAGCAACTTATATATAGCCAACAGAGCGATTTAATCTCCCCAAAAACTCATAGAAATCTCTTCTTTCCTTCCTTGGCAGTTACGACAATAATCTTTTCTCTAAATTGTTCCACGCGTTTCTGAGCTTTTCCGATTGTCTCAAACTCTTCCTTACATAGATATGTATCTTTGGAAAGAGTTTTAGGTCTTTAGTCTCTCTAGAACTTCTAAAAATAATCTCAATAGGGTCCGTGTAAAAACACTTTCCCTGTTTAGCTCCAACTCGGTTTCTATCCAATTCGATCCAAACAAACGACTATACCAGGCTTGTTTAGTTGAATCACGTCCAGCCCAATCAATTCTGGCGATTGAATCTCACTAAAACACCTTCGAAATCAATCCCCAACTCAGCCAGTTGCATGCACAAAATTTCCCGCCAATTTCAGTTTTTAAAACGATGAAGATGACCTCCCCCTATCCTGTGCTGGTCTCCTTTTAGCAGTTGCCTGGAAATGGATGCCCCTTAGTAATTAGTCACCCCTTATCCATTTGAGGGGTCCGAATAGCAAGTGTCCTCCGGGGGTGCCCCACACAACTTTTCGAGCCGATTTTTCCAAAAATGTTTATTGGCCAAAAATACCTACACACACAAAAAACACCATAATAAGTACAAAAATGAGCATTATCAATATATAGAATCGAGATAAATTAGACACAAAAATGTGTCTATCAAATACCCCCAAACTTATTATTTGCTCGTCCTCGAGTAAATTAAATATAATAAAAATCCTAACTCACTGACGCATGCATCGTCGATTGCATTTAGCGTATGCAATAAGCCTTTAAACCCCTAGGTGGCCCTAGTGGCCGAGTTATAGTCTCGGGATGGCTTACCAGAGGTATAACCACAAAACCTTTATACTCCAGATCCTAGCTATTTACACAGAACCTTGGAAGGCACTAAAGAATCTCCTTGGTTGGCATACTTATTGACTACAGGAGGAAGTACCCTGATGCGAAATTCCAATTGTTGTACACGAGTTTGCACTCAAGCATACTAAAATTCATATAAAGTGACAGAGCTCTACTCAAATAGTTGCACTATGGACATCAATATCTGGAGTCAAAACTAATCACATGGATAGATCAAGAAGATGGATATAGAAAAACATATATGGTTTTGATGTTTACTAAGTGAACGGCGTTTCCCATATCTGTCTAAAGGCCTCCGCCAAAATGAACCTATCCTAATGGATTGAGGTACTAGTCTGACTAATATCAACACACTGGCATATACAAGGGAACCAGTGGTCGATAACCTAACTCTAGGTCAACACAACTGGCATATACAAGGGTACTGGTGGTCGACTTTATTGAATTTATTCCTTTTGGTCAAATGGTCTGGTCTCAATTTCTCTTCTTCTTTTTTTTCAACTTTTTTTTTCCATGGTATCTCAATCACTCTAATTCACCCTAGCATTGGTAACAACTTGAATTGTGAGCCCCACCAAATCACTTAGAAACATATTTAAAAAGAAAAATAAAAACAGAAGTGAAAAGGACTCAACGAGATATGGCGAAACTACCATGTTATTTCTAACACATGAGCTCTGTGCTTTTATGAATAGACTCTTTAGATGTTGCCATCTAATCAGATTGGTTCCTCAACTCCTACAATCAAAATGATTCCATCTACTTAGATTGGTTAGTGCCATCCTTAATAGGCATAAATTTCTAGGATCTGGAGTTTATTTATTGCAACTAAAAAGTTTCTCCCATACCCCTAAACTTAAATCTAACATTGTCCTCAATGTTTTAAAGACAAAATTAAAAGCATGAACAAGGAGAAAATGTTACCATTTGAAGCAAAAGAGATAAGGAAAGATATAACCGTGTTGCATGAGATTGGGTTACCTCCCAAGAAGTGCTAAGTTTAACGTCTTCAGCCAGACATAAGAAAGGATTAATCACCTCGTATCATAAACTAATAGCCGAAATTTCTGTGGGTCATCAAAACCAAATAGAGCTATCACAAATAAAAGGAATCTGCAACCTGTCAAGAAAATAAGCAAATAAAGCACATCCTTGTCTAGTTTCCTGTTTAAGACAACTACATCTAGATGTGGTTCAGGTTCAGGTTCTATAACTGGGTCCAAATAAAATATTTTCATGGGTTGGAATTCCTCAAAGCTAAGATCCGGTTCAGGTATTAGAGTCTGGAAAAACTCAAGTAAAAACTTAGAAGCACATAATAATAACCTGAATAATTGAGGATCCTTAAAATCAATCAGTTTTGACTCACACAATCGACCACGATGAAACTGGTGGTCAATCTTAAGCAAATGTATCAACCCTAATCTCTTAAAGTAATTAGGTTTAGTCTCAAAACTAAATAATTGACACATCTGAAATTTATACGTTCCCACAATTGGTTGAAAAATATTTGGTGGGAAAACAAAGTCAATCTGGATATCATAGCCTGGGTAAACCACATCAACCAGAGGATGGGTTTCTAACAACTGAACTTCTTTATGGACATCACTAGGTTCAGGAAAACGTGTATGAAGATAATCTTATAAAATGGTTGAGGCACATATGTCAAGTCCCAAGTGAGGGACCTTTCTAATAGTTAAAGCACATGGAAAATGATAATCACCCCCAAACTTAGAGTTTTCAGTGTCTCTAGAAAGACTAGTCACAACTTCCTCAATTTCTAGATCGTTGGAATCCTGAAAATAGTCAATTGCTTCTTCTAGGTTATACTCAAGTGACGCATCCTCACTCATATTTAATAGTTGTACGAGTTCATTTTCTTCGTCTAAGACCATTGTTTCTAAATCGCTAGACTCTAAAACGGTATTCTCAGGATAAACTCGTTCCTCTAAACCATTATTGACTTCGTAATCAAAAGGAAATACTATATCATCTAAAGAAGTGGTATCTCGAATCAAATCCCCGTCCTTTTGAATAGGTGAATAATCATTAAAATTATCGGGATCTGAACCAGAAATAACACTATCATTTATGGGTTTTTAAAAGTGGTTGTAATAGTGGTAAAAAGGGATCTTTTCAGACTTGTGAAGGAAATAATTCTTAGATTCAAAAATAAAAATATATACAATATGTCACAAGATCAAGAGGAACCGGGACTCAGGATTCCACTGTGTTTCATATTCAAGTGGCTCATAAATTAATCCTAGGCGATTATAGCTCAAAATAAAACAAATATTAACTCTATCTTTGCCAAAGTAGATTCCATAAAATATTACTTGTATATTATAAGCATGGCACATCAAGAATCCCTAGGACTAAGCATGTTCCATCAAACAAAATCACAAGTAATTAATTGAAATCATAAATCAATTAAAATCGGTGCAAAAAGTGAATTAAGAATTATTTAAATAACCACATGGCTGAAAAACAACTTCCTCCATCATCCCAGTATTTGGGTTTGGCTCTTCATATCAAATACAATCTCAAAATAATAATTCAAAGCTCACAAGATGTTTAAAAGATTGAAAAAGGATAAAACAGTGGATCTACGACCCTCAATAAGCGTCCAGAGAAGAACGATACTACCGTACTGCTGCTGAAGAACGATACTTCGCTGTTGCTGTTGAATAACACGCAAGGCTGCTGCTGCTTGCACTGTTGAAGAACGACGGCCCTGGAGGGTCCGTTCTTCGTCTTCTTCTTCCTCCTCGAGCAGCAGCAGGAAGCTTTCCTGCAACTCTTGTTCTTCGCCTCTGCAACCTCCCTCTGGTCTCTGATCGACCCCAAAACTCTTGATAATCTTCTCTCACTTCGCACCACCCTTTATATACCCAATCATCTCCAAAAATCCCGAGAAAATCTCTTCTTCTTCCTTTCTTCCAAGTCACGGCTTTTCTTTTCTACACGGCTGTTGATCCTTGTTCAAACTCTTCGTACACGTCTTCTGTTGTTACCAAACTTTCCCAATATATAAGGGAATCGAATAAGAGAAGATATCCTCCCTAATCCTCCACGCAATTGCCAAAACTGGACCCAACAGAATACCGTGAAAACAGCATTCCCTGTTGAACTTTGTTCTCTTTTCACAACTTATCCAGCCCAATTTGCTTCGTAAAATCACTTACACTATCCATGTTTAGCTTAATCACGTTCATCCCAACTGTTTCCAGCGATTAAATCTCTTCAAATCTGCTCCAAAATTCGAACCCTAAAAATTGTTCTTCGCTGCCCATAGTTTCCCGCCTAAACGAATGTTTGAAAACGTGAAGAAATGTGACCTTCCCCTTTCCAGTCCCGGTCTCCCTTTAGCAGATGCCTGGAAATGGGTCACCCCTTAGTAATTAGGTTACCCCTTATCCAAAGTGAGAGTCCGTATAGTAATTTTCTCCCACGGGGGCAAAAACCACTTTTTTAGCCAATTTCGCCGCAAAAGCTTGTTTCTCCAAAAATACCTACAGGGACATAAAAAGCCATAATAAATATAAAATCGAGCACTAAGAATATATACAATTGAGATTATATAAGACACAAAAATGTGCCTATCAATCATCATAAAGTTCATTTGGAGTAACAAATTCCTGATCACTATGCCTATATATTTCAAATTCTTCATCAACACTATCCACATCATAATCATCATAATAACATGAAAATGGTTGAACTTCATCTAAACGAGTAGTGTTACCAATTTTATCCTCGTCATCTTGATTATGCAAATATTTATCCTCATTTTCAAGGGTACTATTGGAATCACTGTATTGGAAATTAAGATTATTTCGAGCAATTCTTTCGTTCGTCTCAGCTATCAGTTTGAAGGATTCCTCTATAGAAAGTTCTCTTTCGTCATAAACTAAGTTATTCATCTCAGCTAACTTACGTATCGACTCCTCTAATTTCCTGAGGGACTCTTCTAAAGGAGAAATATAAGAATTTTGCTCGTATGACCGGTGCGTGTGTGGATAGTAATTGGGCTCATCAAGGTATGAGCCATAACCTTGAAAAGGCTGATGTTCCCAACCACTATTCACACTATGGTCAAAGTAGTAACGTCCATTTTGAAACTCGGTCGGATATTCGTTGTATTGGCTCTTGTAATACCAGTTCGACATTCTATTGCAGGGGTGTGAGTTGTCACACAAAATAAAACCCACTGACAGGGGATTCGTGGGTGGATAGAATCTTACCTCCCGTACCAGACGGGCGATGAACCGTTGAAGTCGACTCAGGCCACCGACTCCAATGTCAGTGTACGAACCCGAGGGGCCGAGACAATATCGTAACTGTCGTCCTTCCATGCAAACAGTTTATATTTAATTTTTAACCCTTCCTTAGGGTTTTAAAAATAATGTCCAAGAATGTCCAAAAAGTCCAAAAATAAAAATGTCCAAAAAGGAAAAGAAAAATTACAAAAATAACACCTTATTTACAGTTTCTAAAAATAAAACAAAATAACTATATACAAAATCTTCTTCTTCACTCCTTTCGGATTCCTCTTTTCTTTCCTTCTTTGGCGATGCTTTCCTTTTATAACACTTTTTATTCCCTTGTAGCTTCGCTCCAAATCTGAAAAGAATCGAAAAATACCAAAACGCGTAAAAAAGAACAAAAATTCTAAAAGAAATAAAATAAATCTAAAACCTAAAACCTAAAACCTAATACAAATTCGCGTCGGCGGCGCCAAAAATTGATGTAGTTTTGAAAGTGGTAGTAAAGTTCGTTCAACTCGGATTGTGTAAAGGTTTGATTTAAGAACTAAGAATAAAAATACTAAAAATATATTCACAAGGTTGTCACGAATATCGAGAGGTACTGAGACTTAGGATTTCACCACTAATCACATTCAATTGGTTCATATGATGACTCATAACAATTGTAGCTCTTTTGTTGACTCTTTTCTTTGCCAAAAGTAGATTTTATAAAGCATTAGATGTAAATCACAAGCATGACGCATCAAAAGTTCCTAAAACCCAGCATGTGACATCAAACAAAATCACAACTAATCAAGAAAAATTATAAATCGATTAAAACAAGTGCAAAAGTCATAAAGAATCAATTATAGTTACCAAGTGATTGTGAAATAGGGCTTCCTCCATCATCCCAGTGTTGGGGTGTAGCTCCTCATGTCAAAAACACGCTCAAAATATTTAATCATGGCTCAAATAGGTGTTTTTATTGAAGAAGTGAATCTGTAACAGATATAATTGTTAAAGAATCCACTGTTACGGAAGCTGCCCTTACAAATAAATTCTAACAGGAATAGTTGTTGCAAAGCTGTTACAAAGGTATTGGATTTGAAAGATTAGGTAACGTTTTCTTGCTAAGTTGCGAAGTGTTCTACGACGTTGTTCTTCAGCAGCATAAACATCTTCTCTGCAACTCTTGATTTTCACCTTTGCAGCTTCACCAAGCCCTCAGCTCGGTCCCCCAAAGTCTCGACCTTCTCCCTTGAACTCCCAACAACTTATATATAGCCAACAGAGCGATTTAATCTCCCCAAAAACTCATCGAAATCTCTTCTTTCCTTCCTTGACAGTTACGACAATAATCTTTTATCTAAATTGTTCCACGCGTTTCTGAGCTTTCCCGATTGTCTCAAACTCTTCCTTACATAGATATGTATCTTTGGAAAGAGTTTTAGGTCTTTAATCTCTCTAGAACTTCTAAAAATAATCTCAATAGGGTCCGTGTAAAAACACTTTCCCTGTTTAGCTCCAACTCGGTTTCTAGCCCAATTCGATCCAAACAAACGACTATATCAGGCTTGTTTAGTTGAATCACGTCCAGCCCAATCAATTCTGGCGATTGAATCTCACTAAAACACCTTCGAAATCAATCCCCAACTCTTCCAGTTGCATGCACAAAATTTCCCGCCAATTTCAGTTTTTAAAACGATGAAGATGACCTCCCCCTATCCTGTGCTGGTCTCCCTTTAGCAGTTGCCTGGAAATGGATGCCCCTTAGTAATTAGTCACCCCTTATCCATTTGAGGGGTCCGAATAGCAAGTGTCCTCCGGGGGTGCCCCACGCAACTTTTCGAGCCGATTTTTCCAAAAATGTTTATTGGCCAAAAATACCTACATACACATAAAACACCATAATAAGTACAAAAATGAGCACTATCAATATATAGAATCGAGACAAATTAGACACAAAAAGGTGTCTATCAGAAGCCTCTGGAACGCTCATCTCTGATGTGATCTTGACGAGTATGTCAAGTATGCCATTTATCGCTTCCTTGATCATCTCCATGTTCTTCGTGTGAATCTCCTGTACCTGCGCTAGTACACTCAACGTTGGAAGTCTCCTGATTATACTGTCAGGTACGCCGTTGGGAGGAGGGGTATCTCCGTTGGAGGAATCACCGGGATTTGAGGTCGTTGAGGCGGTCCTAAGACCAACCATTTGAAACCGATCGAATGGTATTGAAGAAATTGACTTTACAACCGAGAGATTAACCTCCCGCTGTGGTCGCCAATTGTTTATGGGTGAAAACTATTCCTGCCGAATTTGGTAATTTGGGGTGTGGATGAGGAATGAATCTAAACCTAAACAAAAGAACTGCACCGGGAGTGCTTTGTGATTCGAGAAATCAATCTGTACAATTCTGGCCTAAACCAAGAAATGGTCGTTCCAGACTTGTTTCGGTCACAAAGTGAAGAAGATGGGGTTGATCTTAGGGAGGGAAGCGAAGAAGGTGTTGAGATTGTGAAGGTGTTGGCTATGTGTGACTTGTATCAGAAAGCTGAACTGGCTTGCAGAATGTAAGCTATCAGTTCCGGTGTTTGAATACGGTTGTATCAACACTTGCTTATGTGGTCTTGTCTTGTCGAAATAGGGAGGAGAACCTATTTATACAAGTCATTGAGCCTTACTCACGTATCTCGTGGGAAGTGGAGAAAGTGGAGTGATGGAGTAGTGGAGTTGCGGGTGTTAGTGTTACACGATCAGTCTTGCCCACTTCTCCCATCATCACTAACCGTCCATGACTTCCTGACACGTTCTTGTGATGGCGCGTTGTGCGCTGCACGCTGTAAATCGCCAGACCAATACCCCAGTATGTATCCCCCAGTTTGTGACATGATTGATGTCTCGAGTGTGTGGATCGTGGGACCCACAGAAGTTAGCATGTAGTGCTAGGTTAAATAACTAAGTTATTTGGAATTTGATACTTGTAAAATATCACGTGAATTCTACGCATGTAATGCATCGAATATATTCAGCATGTATGAAGCATCGCTGTTTTAAGGCTTAATGGAGTAAGTCACGATTAAGCGTCTTAAAATAGATGTGTGTCTACCCATCTTCAAGTGATTGTTTGGGGCTGTATAAGTGAGTCCTGACTTGACCGATCACTTGGTGTGGTAGAGTGGCGGATGGTAATCACCACAACACCTCATTGGCCAGTTAACTCCTGACCAGGGTTGTATAACCAAGTAGGTGAAGTTGAACGGACGAGATGATCTTTGAGACAATCATCTGTGACCGTTAGTAGAATTAGGGTTTATGAAGAGGTGCGCAAGCATCACTCTTCAGCTTGGTCGAAACCAAGCTTGGGACGCAATTTTGGTCGGGCCGATCGTGCATGCGGGTAGAAGGCATGCCCGTGTAGACGCTCATACCTCATTGTCTCGTGAAAGTGTGATCTAAGCCACTCAATTTTTCCGGCGAAGTTGAGTGGTTGAGATCAATTTGCAACAGAAATCCGGTGCCGCAAAAGCCGCGCGTCATGCCAATTTCGGGTGCGCGTTTCGAGACGACCAAGCTTGGTAGGTCTTGGCCGATTAGTCTGGTATACAGACGGCGGGCTGGTGTACACGTCCATACCTTAATACCCCATAGAAACGTGATCTGAGCCACTCAATTTGTCCAGCAAAGTTGAGTGGTCGAGATTAGTTTGCAATTGGGAGGTGTGACCACGCCTAGTTTGGGCGTGCAAATCGAGACGACCATGCATGATATGCCTTGGACGATCGGGTGTGGAGATATGTGGGCCCACAGTGATCGTGTTGATACTCACTGGACCTGCTTAATTGACTCCTAGACCCTTCGTTCTATCAGGTGAAAATGGACGCTCGTGATCGAAAACCTTAATTAGGGTTTTGCCAGCCGTGCGTCATGCCTTGTTTGGGCGCACGAATTGGGATGACCATCCATGTTTTGTCCTGATCGATCGGTCATGTATGTAGGCGGGCCCACGGTGTTTGTGTTGACATGCTCTGAGCCCTTTGAATCTACATCTACACCCTCCATCTATGCCTGCGAAAATGGATGGTTGAGACTGATTTGCGACACATGTAATGTGCTGCAAACCCTAATTTAGGGTTTCTCGTCCACGCTGCTTTGGCTGGACGAATTGGCAAACCATGCTACCCTTTTGGGGAGGCCGATCATGCGGGGTCCGCATTGATCCGGTGTTGAACATTCTAATACCTGCTTGAGGGTTATGGATTCAATCTAAGCCATCCAATCATGCTGGTGAAGTCGGATGGTCGTGATTGTTTCTGAGACTGATACGGACAGTCCAGATGCTCGACCGGGTTAGTATAACACTCCGAGAGTTATAGCATGTACGGGTATTTCGTACGTGCCTCCTTATTTAATGCTTGGAGATTCGTGTTGCTCTGCTGAGAGCAACACTCAGTCGTCATGCCGCACCAATAATGATAAGAGTGAAGCAGTACAGGAAATACAAGGCTGGTCATGCATTAATTGGTAATGCTATAAGTTTATAGTGAAGAAGTATTCTCCACTTTATCAGTGGTTTTATCCTTTGCAGGATGTTACCGCATAGTTTTGGCTTTTACAATTTTAGCCTTAAATGAAAATCAACCATCAACATTAAGTCCCCTGCCTAGCACATAATGGTTACACTATTGTGGGGTAGGCATGAGATGGTGACAAATTTGTATAAGGAAATGACTAAGTTAAAGTAAATACGCATTTACCGCATAGATAGACATCGCCAGGTGGAGCTGGTCAAATTAGGGTTTGGGAAAAAACACGACTCGGTCGGCGTCGAGACCTCCGGATAAGCTCTGTTGTAGTTGATTTGGTCTTCCTTTAGGGTTTCCTTCAACATGTATGCGGGGTTTAAAAACCATTATTCATTGATAGGTTTTTCTTGCAGAAACTCTATCTCTTTGACATATCGAACAGCAGCAGATCATCTTCTTCATATCACCCAGGATCTTCTGTTAAACGCGTACGCCCATCTGAGGTTCAGGATGAACAGCTTTGCGATGACTCTCCTATTCGTGTTCGCCGGAAGACCGTACCAGTTCGCTCCTCCTCTTTTTTGCGGAGACGCCCATGTGTGACAGTGGTCGATGATGATGATTTGACCAGTCCCCTTCCTTAAAATTCGAATACGCTCACTCCTGCGGATCTCGACAATGTCGATCTAGGTATCTCGTCTTACGAATACCCCAACGCAAGTCTTCCATTCGATATTCACATGAAATGTCTGTCTTCTAGTTATCGAACCATCGGCGGATTCTTGGTGCGGAAGGAGTTCGTACCCTTATAAAGAAAAGTATGGAAGAGGTATGGCCATATTGCAACCAGGAATGTAGTTCAACACTGTGCATCTGCTTTGGTTACCACGGTAAACTTCCTTCTTCCCCTGATTGCTGAGATGGAGGGTATCTCCATCCGTAACGTTGCCGAATCAAAATTTGAAGAGTGGGAGAACATGGTGTCTACCTGTGAATCGATGAAATTCAATGTGGGTTGGCTGCGTCAGCGTCTTGACATCATCAAGGTTGATCGAGCCGGCATCCTTGCGAACGTAGTTCCTGCTGTGAAGGCTATCTTGGAAGAAGAAAAGGCTCTAGCTGCTAAATCGGAGAAGGTGGAGCAGGCAGTACATAACTTGAAGAATAGGACAAAGAGATATCAAGATAGACTGAAGATGATGCTCTCAAGGAATTATAATCTATTAGATGGCCTCTTCTAAGCCGCATTCAGATGTATTTTCTCATTTTTAACGACGTTCATGTCAAAAGGTTTTGAACATCTTTGCAGAATAAATTGTACTGGTTTTTGATTGATGAAACAGGTTTTTTCATTAAAGCATCTCTGAATAAATTGATAATTCAAACATGTAATGAAAATAAATGCCTGTGTTGTTGTGTCATGAGACAGAGCGGACAATGATAAAGCATGATATTCCTTGAGCCATTTTCCGTTAATGACTGTCTATAGCTTGCCTCCGTCCACTTTAATGATCTTGTAGTAGCCGGTACTGTAAGCCTTGGTGATCGTATAAGGACCTTCCCATTTCGGTGAGAATTTCGGTGCAGACATGTCTTGCTGGATGTGTTTGGCCGTTTTCAAGACCAAATCCCCCACTTTGAAAACACGTGGTTTCACAGTTTTGTTGTATGCCCTGGAAATTCTATTCTTGTACACGTGAGTGTGTTCTCATGCTTTGCTTATTCTGAAATCCAGAGTGTCTAACTCCGCTAATCTAGAGTTGGATGCTTCAGCCTCATTCTAGTGGACCCCGGTTGTTGCTGCAATCCTGGCTGATGGGATTTTGATCTCTGCTGGGATAATTGCGTTTGCACCGTAAACAAGTGAGTATGGAGAAACTCCAATGGAGCTTCTGGGTGACGTTCGATATTCCCATAGCGCCATTGGTAACTGGTCATGCCATTCTCTAGGATTGTCATGCACTGTTCGACTGATGATCCGGATCAGTGTCTTGTTAGTACTCTCAGCTTGTCCGCTTCCTTGAGGATAGTAGATAGTGGAGAAGACCTGCTTAATTCCATACTCTTCAAGTAACTATCGTACCTGTTTGTTGGCGAAGGGAGTGTCGTTATCAGTGATGATATGCTCTGGCACACCGAAGTGACAAATGATATGCTCTTTAATGAAAGTTGCAATCGTTGCTCCTGTAATCCCTCGTAGAGGAATGGCTTCTACCTATTTAGTGAAGTATTCTGTCGCGGTTATGATGTACTCGTGCTGCTTTGATGACGGCGGATTTATTTTCCCGATAATGTCCAGTCCCCAGCTGTAAAATGGCCATGGACTGCTTATCGAGTGTAAAGGGGTGGAAGGAGCGTGAACAAGGTTCCCATGAATTTGACATTTGTGACAGCTTTGAACGAAAGCGGCTGCGTCATCCTCCATGGTCGGCCAATAGTATTTCTCGTGTATATGGAGAAACAGTTTCCTATTCCCTTGATGTTCCCCTTCGTGCGTTTCCTTCAGCATGATTGGGATTTCTACCCCATCCAGGCATCGCAATAGATCACCTCTGAAGCTCTTGCGATACAGGATCCCTTCGTGAAATACGAACCGCTTGGCTTTTTGATTTATCTTGACAACATCCTTTTGATTAGTGGGAGTTGCCCCATCGCGGAGATACCTAATGTACGACTCTCTCCAGTCCCCAGTGTGGTTCACACTAAAAACCTCCAATTGGTGTGGCGACGCTTGACAATTTGAGCAGGACTTCTGAAGTAGTCTGGATTGAGTCTCCATCTCTGACCAGTAATAGCCCAGGCGTTGAAGTCGTCGGTAAAGCGTTGCCACCAGTGATTGTCCGCAAATTTCATTGTGAACATGGTTAAGCTGTTGTTGTGCCTCATCATCTCCAAGACATCTTGATAGAGAACCATCCGGGTTTCGATGATGTAGCATACCATGAAGCATGAAGAAGTTCTGCAGGGTTTTGAGACTGACCTTTCCTTGGGAGAGTGAGCTGTTGAGCTCCTGAATGATCGGCGTTCGCCAATCGTGAGCCTCGGTGTCTTTGTATTGTGACAGCCATGTTGATTTTATGGTTCTCCTCTTTACTGTCAGGGTTTCTTCAAAACCTTCGAACTTAAATTTGGAAGCCAGCGTTGCTAGGCAATCGGCGTGTTTGTTGTTGCTGCGACCAATATGGGATATGGTTGCATCGGCAAAGTAGTTTAGTAACCTTTGTGCTTGTGATCGGTATGGAGCTAGTGTTACTTCCTTCAATGCGTATACTCCATTCATCTGATTCACCAGTAGTTTGGAGTCACCTCTTATCTCCAGACGTGTGACTCATGCTTGTTTGGCTATTGACATCCCTATGAGGAAGGCTTCATACTCTGCTGAGTTGTTGGTGCATTGGAAGTACAGCTTGAAGGAGTGTGAGAATACTTCCCCAATCGGGGATACTAAGACCACGCCTGCTCCTCCGGTGTTACTGCTAGGGGTAGCGGAGCCGTCAAAATACAAGATCCATGCTTCTTCCCCGACAACAGAGATGTCTGGAAATTCTCCAGGAAGATCTTCGTGTAGCCCCATAGTGCCTTCTCCATGGAATGCTGCTAATTAGTCTGCGAATGCTTGCCCCTTGATAGCTATAGGCGACGTATGTGTTATGTCCAACTCCGACATTTGGAGAAGCCACTTGGCCGTCCTTACCATCAGGACCGGTTTTGAAAGCAAAAACTTCGCAGGATCAGATTTAGATATGAGTACCACCTTGTTGTACAATAGGTAATGTTTGAACTTCTGAATGGAATGGATTAGAGCTAAACATGCCTTCTCCGCCTTGGGATACCTGAGCTCAGCATCTCTTAATATTCGACTGAAGTAATATATGGGGCGTTAGATTCCCTCATCGTCTTCCTGGGCTAGAAAAGCCCCTACAACGGTATCGCTGGAGGCGGTGTAGAGACATAGCGGCTCCCCTTGGACGGGAGACCTTATGATGGATAGAGATGATAGTATTCGTTGAATCTTTTGAAACGCTTCCTGTTGAGTTGCGGTCCAAATAAAATTTGCTCCCTTCTTCAACAAGGGGGTGAATGCAACGACAAGCTGGGCCAAGCCAGGTATAAAACGACGAATTAGTTCACCTTGACCATGAAGCTCTGAAGTTCCTTCACAATTTGTGGTGGCGACATCGTGAGGATGGCTTGAGTCTTGGACAAGTCTACTTTGATCCCTTCGGCAGTCACTTGGAATCCCAGAAATTTTCCTGAAGAGACACCGAATGCGCATTTCAAAGGATTCATCTTCAATTTGTATTCACGGCACCTTTCGAACACTTGTCGTAAGACTCCTGCGTGATCTGTCCGAGCTCTTGACTTGACCACAATATCATCCACGTAGTCTTCTACTTTCTTATGCATCATGTCATGGAAGATTGCCGTCATAGCGCGTTGATACGTTGTACGACATTCTTTAAACCGAAGGGCATAACAGTATAGTAAAAATTGCCAAGAGGGGTTCGAAAGGCTGTCTTATATGCATCGTGTTCATACATCCTTATCTGATCGTATCCACTGTAACCATCCATGAAGGAGAACATGCCATGTCCGCTGGTAGCATCTACTAACATGTCGATGTTAGGCAGAGGAAAATCGTCCTTGGGGCAACACTTTTTCAGGTCTCTGAAGTCCACGCAGCACCGTATCTGTCCGTTTTTCTTCTTTACTGGAACCACATTAGATAACCAGGTCGGATGGTGAATAGGTTTGATAAAGCCAACAGCTAGCAACTTCTGAACTTCGGTTTTGATTTGCTCTTCCACTTCGTGTCTGAATTTCCTTGGAGACTGTTTGATCGGCTTGGATCCAGGTATGATATGTAAATGGTGAGTGACCAAATTTTCATCCAGACCAGGCATTTCCTCATACGTCCAGGAAAATACGTCTTGATACTCCTTGAGAAGCTGGACAAGACTCGCGCGTTCGTCTGTGGACAAAGTCGAACTGATAAAGACAGGCCTGGGAGATTCTTCATTCCCGATGTTAACAGTTTCGAGCTCGTCAGTTGTGGAGTTGGTGTCATCTTGTAACTGTCGCAGAGCGTCCAATACTTCTTCTTGCGGCCCATCGTTCTTGAAGCACTCATCTAGGCGGAGAGACTAGGTGCCAGTCTCTCCTGATAATTTCTAACAGCGGCGTCGGTATATTGTTTTCCCCTTCTGATCACGGCTTGCCTCGAAAGTTCGTTCCCTCTTGGTGTGAACGTGGGTTGAAGCTTCACCGGATAAATATGGACGCCTCATCAGCAAAGGTGCGTCATGGTGCTTAGCCCTTAGTGATGCAAGTCGGTCTTCTTCCTGAATTGAAGCCCACGTGGGTAGTGGGGTGCACATGACTTTGTCTGATCTTCCCTGCGGAGTTTCCTTTGGCTCGAAAAGTTCCACTCCGCATATTGGTGCGTACGGAGACAATGATGCAGGAATACGGATGACTTCCTCATTTAGCATGATCTTTAGGCACTGGTGATACGTTGAAGGGATGACCTTATTGTCATGAAGCCACGGTCTCCCTAGTATCATATGATAGTCCGGATCCTTCTCTATGACTTCAAATTTCACTTTTGATTGAACAGGCCCTACTGATAAATTCAGATTGACATACCCGTATGTGTTGGTCTGGTTTCCTTCGAAGTCTGTCATTGTGGTGGGTTGTCGTACGATCTTGGATGGGCGAACCTTGGATGTCTTGTGAGTCTTGAGAGTAATCACATTCGAAGATGCTCCTGTGTCGATGAGGGCCCTTCTGAACTCTGAACCCTTGATGTGTGCGGTAACATGCATGGCTCGGTTGTGACCTTCTTCTGCCATCATATCTTCTTCTGTAAATGTAACATTATTTACAGATGTTTCCGATGCGCTTAGGACCTCTGGACGTGAAGGATCCAGGTGTACGTCCAGGGATATCTGGTTAATTGCAGCAAACGTCTCCACCCGCTGATTCTTCGAGAGGTGTAAAAGTTGACACAAACTTTCCACTTTTTGATCCACTGGTCTCTTGTTCGTAGTAAAGCTGTTGATTTGAGAGGGACCAGTCCCCGGTAAGGAAGCCTCTGGAACGCTCATCTCTGATGTGATCTTGACGAGTAGGTCAAGTATGCCATTTATCGCTTCCTTGATCAGCTCCATGTTCTTCGTGTGAATCTCTTGTACCCGCACTAGTTCACTCAACGTTGGAAGTCTCCTGATTATACTGTCGGGTATGCCGTTGGGAGGAGGGGTATCTCCGTTGGAGGAATCACTAGTATTTGAGGCCGTTGAGGCGGTCCTAAGACCAACCATTTGAAACCGATCGAATGGTATTGAAGAAATTGACTTTACAACCGAGAGATTAACCTCCCGCTATGGTCGCCAATTGTTTATGGGTGAAAACCATTCCTGCCGAATTTGGTAATTTGGGGTGTGGATGAGGAATGAATCTAAACCCTAAACAAATGCACTGCACGGGAGTGCTTTGTGATTCGAGAAATCAATCTGTATAATTCTGGCCTAAACCAAGAAATGGTTGTTCCATACTTGCTTCGGTCACAAACTGAAGGAGATGGGGTTGATCTTAGGGAGGGAAGCGAAGAAGGTATTGAGATTGTGAAGGTGTTGGCTATGTGTGACTTGTATCAAAAAGCTGAACTGGCTTGCAGAATGTAAGCTATCAGTTCCGGTGTTTGAATACGGTTGTATCAACACTTGCTTCTGTTGTCTTGTCTTGTCGAAATAGGGAGGAGAACCTATTTATACAAGTAATTGAGCCTTACTCACGTATCTCGTTGGAAGTGGAGAAAGTGGAGTGATGGAGTAGTGGAGTTGCGGGTGTTAGTGTTACACGATCAGTCTTGCCCACTTCTCCCATCATCACTAACCGTCCATGACTTCCTGACACGTTCTTGTGATGGCGCGTTGTGCGCTGCACGCTGTAAATCGCCAGACCAATACCCCTGTATGTATCCCCCAGTTTGTGACATGATTGATGTCTCGAGTGTGTGGATCGTGGGACCCACAGAAGTTAGCATGTAATGCTAGGTTAAATAACTAAGTTATTTGGAATTTGATACTTGTAAAATATCACGTGAATTCTACGCATGTAATGCATCGAATATATTCAGCATGTATGAAGCATCGCTGTTTTAAGGCTTAATGGAGTAAGTCACGATTAAGCGTCTTAAAATAGATGCGTGTCTAGCCATCTTCAAGTGATTGTTTGGGGCTGTATAAGTGAGTCCTGACTTGACCGATCACTTAGTGTGGTAGAGTGGCGGATGGTAATCACCACAACACCTCATTGGCCAGTTAACTCCTGACCAGGGTTGTATAGCCAAGTAGGTGAAGTTGAACGGACGAGATGATCTTTGAGACACTCATTTGTGACCGTTAGTGGAATTAGGGTTTATGAAGAGGTGTGCAAGCATCACTCTTCAGCTTGGTCGAAACCAAGCTTGGGACGCAATTTTGGCCGGGACGATCGTGCATGCGTGTAGACGGCATGCCGGTGTAGGCGCTCATACCTCATTGTCTCGTGAAAGTATGATCTAAGCCACTCAATTTGTATGGAGAAGTTGAGTGGTTGAGATCAATTTGCGACAGAAATACGGTTCCGCAAAAGCCGCGCGTCATGCCGACTTCGGGCGCGCGTTTCGAGACGACCAAGCTTGGTCGATCTTGGCCGATTAGTCTGGTATATAGACGGAGGGCTGGTGTACACGTCCATACCTTAATACCCCATAGAAACGTGATCTGATCCACTTAATTTGTCCGACAAAGTTGAGTGGTCGATATTAGTTTGCAATTGGGAGGTGTGACCACGCCTAGTTTGGGCGTGCGAATCGAGACGACCAGGCATGATATGCCTTGGCCGATCGGGTGTGGAGATATGTGGGCCCACAGTGATCGTGTTAATACTCACTGGACCTGCTTAATCGACTCCTAGACCCTTCATTCGATCAGGTGAAAATGGACGCTCGTGATCGAAAACCCTAATTAGGGTTTTTCCAGCCGTGCGTCATGCCCTCTTTGGGCGCACGAATTGGGACAACCATGCATGTCCTGACCGATCGGTCATGTATGTAGGCGGGCCCACGGTGTTTGTGTTGACATGCTCTGGGCCCTTTGAATCTACATCTACACCCTCCATCTATGCCTGCGAAGATGGATGGTTGAGACTGATTTGCGACACATGTAATGTGCTGCAAACCCTAATTTAGGGTTTTTCGTCCACGCTGCTTTGGCTGGACGAATTAGCAAGCCATGCTACCCTTTTGGGAGGCCGACCATGCGGGGTCCGCATTGGTCCGGTGTTGAACATTCCAATACCTGCTTGAGGGTTATGGATTCGATCTAAGCCATTCAATCATGCTGGTGAAGTTGGATGGTCGTGATTGTTTCTGAGACTGATACGGACAATCCAGATGCTCGATCGGGCTAGTATAACACTCCGGGAGTTATAGCCTGTACGGGTATTTCGTACGTGCCTCCTTATTTAATGCTTGGAGATTCGTGGTGCTCTGCTGAAAGCAACACTCATTCGTCATGCCGCACCAATAATGATAAGAGTGAAGCAGTACAGGAAATACAAGGCTGGTCATGCATTAATTGGTAATGCTATAAGTTTATAGTGAAGAAGTATTCTCCACTTTATCAGTGGTTTTATCCTTTGCAGGATGTTAGCGCATAGTTTTGGCTTTTACAATTTTAGCCTTGAATGAAAATCCACCATAAACACTTGTGTAGTTACATAAGATCTCATAGCAATTGAACAACTCTTTAACTAGTTCATTTGAGTCAATTGAACTAGTTATAGTGAAGAAGAACAAGGTTAATATGAAATGCTCATATGGTTAACCTTTTGGGTTACTATGTTGAACCAACATACACGTACACGTTTGGGCATGGTTTTCACGAACCCAGTAAACGTCTACCCAAGTGTGTGTGATAAGCTAAGTTTTCGATCTAACGGTTGAGAAATATTAGCTTGAATCTAAATCAGGTTTTCATCTAACGGTGAATAAGGATTGCTTTGTAACTAAGGCAAAACCCTGATTTGAAGGCTATATAAAGGAGACATCTAGCATTGTGCAAAACTAATCCCCACACGTCTGTGTGCTACTAGTGTTCCCGCTAGTGTCGATCTCCATTAACCTTTGAATTTCTTCTCTAAAATCAGGTTAACGACTTAAAGACTTCATTGGGATTGTGAATCCAGACCGATACTATTTTATTGTAGTTGTGTGATCTGATCTTGCATCTTCTATCGTACGAGTACAATCGATTGATTGGATTGAGATCGTAAGAGTTCTCTGATAGGCAAGATAAAGAAGTCACAATTATCTTCGTCTCACTGTTTATGATTCCTCGACAATCCGCTTATGTAGTCAGGAAGGATTATAGAGAGGTGATTGATTAATCTAGGTTGTTCTTCAGAAATATAAGACCGGATTATCAATTGGTTCATGTTCACCTTGATTTCATATCAAAATACGGAACAAAACCTAGGGTTTAACTGTGGGAGACAAATTTATCCTTTTATAGACTTTTCTGTGTGAGACAGATCTGTTTATTATCAAGTCTGTGATTTTGGGTTACATCAACTCTTGGTTGTGGGTGAGATCAGCTAAGGGAATCAAGTGCCCAGTATCCTGCTGGGATCAGAGGCGTAGGAGTACAACTGTACCTTGGATCGGTGGGAGACTGATTGGGGTTCAATTATAGTCCAGTCCGAAGTTAGTTTGCGGTAGGCTAGTTCCTGTAGCGGCTTAATACAGTGTGTATTCAATCTAGACTAGGTCCCGGGGTTTTTCTGCATTTGCGGTTTCCTCGTTAACAAAATTTCTGGTGTCTGTTTTATTTTTTTTCCGCATTATATTTTATATAATTGAAATAATACAGGTTGTGCGTTCGTGATCATCAATTGGAAATCCAACCTTTGGTTGTTGATTGATATTGATTGATCCTTGGACATTGGTCTTTGGTACCGTCCAAGTATTCCTTGTATTTGATAAAGACTCGCTATTGTTTTTAGTTTGAGTAAAGATCAAATCAAGAGAGAGATATTAACTTCTTGAGATACTTTTATCTAGATTGAGTCTGACTGTCTAGTTGATTCTCTAGCAAAGTATTTCGGAGTTAGTCCATACAGATTTCTAAGCGAAATATTGGGTGGTGTTGTTAGACCCCCGCTTTTTCAACAACCACACCCAATATTTCGCTTAGCAATCTGTATGGACAAACTCCAATATACTTTTAAGAGAATCAACTAGATAGGCAGACTCAATCTTATTAAAAGTATATCAGAAGTTATATCTCACTTTCTCGATTCAATACTTACTCAAGCAAATAGAAATCTGTGAATCTAATTGAATACAAGAGAAACTACTTGAACGGTACCAAAGACCAATGTTCAAGGATCAATCAATTTCAATCAACAATCAAAGGTTGGATTTCCCAATTGATTGATTCAACGCACAACCTGTGATATTTCAATTATATTACAAAATATAATGTGGAAAAGAAATAACACAGACATCAGAAGTTTTGTTAACGAGGAAACCGCAAATGCAGAAAAACCCCGGGACCTAGTCCAGATTGAAAACACACTGTATTAAGCCGCTACAAACACTAGCCTAATACAAACTAACTTCGGTCTGGACTGTAGTTGAACCCCAATCAATCTCACACTGATCCAAGGTACAGTTGCGATCCTTAATTATTTCTCTGATCCCAGCAGGATACTACGCACTTGATTCCCTTAGTTGATCTCACCCACAACTAAGAGTTACTACGACCCAAAGTCGAAGACTTTAATAAACAAATCTGTATCACATAGAAAAGTCTACGGTAGTTGCGATCCTTAATTATTTCTCTGATCCCAGCAGGATACTACGCACTTGATTCCCTTAGTTGATCTCACCCACAACAAATCTATCTCCCTCAGAAACACCTACGAGTTTTTGTTCCGTCTATTGATAAATCAAAGTGAATATGAACCAATTGATAACCCGGACTTATATTCCCGAAGAACAACCTAGAATTATCAATCACCTCACAATAATCTTAATCGACTAGCGAAAGAAGGTATTGTGGAATCACAAACGATGAGCCGAAAGTGTTTGTGACTTCTTTTATATCTTGCCTATCAGAGAAATCAATCTCAATCCAATCTTACGATTGTACTCAAACACGATAGAAACAGTAAGACCAGATCACGCAACTACAAAGAAAATAGTTGGGTCTGGCTTCACAATCCCAATGAAGTCTTCAAGTCGTTAACCTACAGGGTCTCGAGAAGAAACCTAAGGTTAAAGGAGAATCGACTCTAGCTAATACAACTAGTATCTGAAAAAGCGGAGGTCTAACAACAACACCCAATATTTCGCTTAGCAATCTGTATGGACAAACTCCAATATACTTTTTATGAGAATCAACTAGACAGTCAGACTCAATCAATAAAAATATATATCAAAGAGTTTATATCTCAATCTCTCGATTTGATCTTTACTCAAGCAAATAGAAATCTGCGAGTCTTTATCAAAGAGAGATAACTTGGACGTTACCAAAGACCAATATCCAAGGATGAATCAACTACAATCAACAACCAAAAATTGGATTAGAGAAGTTGATGATCTTAACGCACAACCTGTATTATTTCAATTATACAAAATGTAATGCGGAAAAGAAATAACACAGACACCAGAAATTTTGTTAACGAGGAAACCGCAAATGCAGAAAAACCCCGGGACCTAGTCCAGATCGAATACACACTGTATTAAGCCGCTACAGACACTAGCCTACTCCAAGCTAACTTCGGACTGGACTATAGTTGAACCTCAATCAGTCTCCCCCCGATCCAAGGTACAGTTGTACTCATACGCCTCTGATCCCAGCAGGATATTGCACACTTGATTCCCTTAGCTGATCTCACCCACAACCAAGAGTTGCTGCAACCCAAAATCGCAGACTTGATAATAAACAGATCTGTCTCACACAGAAAAGTCTATCAAAGGATAAATCTGTCTCCCACAGATAAACCCTAGGTTTTGTTCCGTCTTTTGATATAAAATCAAGGTGAACAAGAACCAATTGATAATCCGGTCTTATATTCCCGAAGAACAGCCTAGATTAATCAATCACCTCTCTACAATCCTTCCTGACTACACAGGCGGTTTGTCGAGGAATCACAAACAGTGAGACGAAGATGTTTGTGACTTCTTTATCTTTCCTATCGGAGAACTCTCACGATCTCAAGTTAATCAATCGATTGTACTCGTACGACAGAAGATGCAAGATCAGATCACACAACTACGATAAAGTAGTATCGGACTGGCTTCACAGTCCCAATGAAGTCTTTAAGTCTTTAACCTGATTTTAGAGAAGAAAATCAAAGGTTAATGGAGATCGACTCTAGCGGGCGCACTAGTAGCACACAGACGTGTGGGGATTAGTTTTGCACAATGCTAGATGTCTCTTTTATATAGCCTTCAAATCATGATTTTTCCGTACAAAGCAATCCTTATTCACCGTTAGATGAAAACCTGATTTAGATTCAAGCTAATATTTCTCAACCGTTAGATCGAAAACTTAGCTTGTCACACGCACTTTGGTAAACGTTTACTGGGTTCGTGAAAACCATGCCCAAACGTGTACGTGTATGTTGGTTCAACATAGTAACCCAAAAAGGTTAACCATATGAGCTTTTCATATTAACCTTGTTCTTCTTCATCATAACTAGTTCAATTGACTCAAATGAACTAGTTAAAGAGTTGTCCAATTGCTATGAGATCTTATGTAACTATACAAGACACAATTGAAACAATGATGATTTGATTCGATTGAATCGGCTCATGAACATTATAGCCACGGTTTGCATAAAGCATTCCTTAGTAATTTAAGTTTCATGTTCAGAGCACATCTTTAGATCATAACCTCTTAAGTTCACAAACAAGTTCGCGGACTTAAGTTAATCGATTGAGTTTTCCAAATTCAGCAAAAATTCTCGGAAAGAGAACTTCCGCCAGTTCCCAGACTGGGTTCGCGGACTGAGTTCGTGGACTTAGCACACAAACAAGTTTTGGAAAATCCAGCAAAAATTCTCGGTCGAGAACTTCTGACAGTTCGCGGACTTGGCAAGCCAATTCCACAATTCTCCTGATTTCTCTTGATCAACCAAGTTCGAAAACTTCGGTTCAAGGAATACATGGTTATGTAATCTAAAGTCTCATTTGAACCATTGATACATTCTCAGAGGATGCTATGTAGCCGTTATTCACAGGCCGATTCACGTCAGAGAAATTCTCAAAGTGATTGAAACTTTTTCATGACTTTCGTCACTAGGTGAAGATAAACTTGATCAAAGCGAAACGCTTTACCAACACACGATTTCGAGATATAGATAGGCGAGATATACTCGGCTCGAAATATCAAATGTGTATGATCTAGTCTTGTTTATGGGTGAAAACTATTTCTGCCGGTTTTGGTAATTTGGGGTGTGTGGATGAGAAATGAATCTAAACCCTAAACAAATGCACTGCACGGGAGGGCTTGTGATTCGAGAAATCAATATGTACAACTCTAGCCTAAACCAAGAAATGGCCGTTCCAGACTTGCTTCGGTCACAAAGTGAAGGCGATGGGGTTGATCTTAGGGAGGAAAGCGAAGAAGGTGTTGAGATTGTGGAGGTGTTGGCTGTGTATGACTTGTATCAGAAAGTTGAAATGGCTTGCAGAATGTAAGCTATCAGTTCTGGTGTTTGGATACGGTTGTATCAACACTTGGTTTCTGTTGTCTTGTTATGGAAATAGGGTGGAGAACCTATTTATACAAGTAATTGAGCCTTACCCACGTCTCTCGTGGGAAGTGGAGAAAGTGGAGTGATGGAGTAGTGGAGTTGCGTGTGTTAGTGTCACACGATCAGTCTTGCCCACTTCTCCTATCATCACTAACCGTCCATGTCTTCCTGACACGTTCTTGTAATGGCGCGTTGTGTGCTGCACGTTGTAAACCGCCAGACCAATACCCCAGTTTGTGACATGATTAATGTCTCGAGTGTGTGGATCGTGGGACCCACTGAAAGCATGTGATGCTAGGTTAAATAACTAAGTTATCTAGGAAGTCAATATTTATGAAATATCGTGTGCATTTCTATGTATGTAACGCATCGAATATATTCAGCGTGTATGAAGCATCGTTGTTTTAAGGCTTAACGGAGTAAGTCGCGGATTAAGTATAGCATCACACCCACC
Organism: Papaver somniferum; assembly: GCF_003573695.1. NCBI lineage: Eukaryota > Viridiplantae > Streptophyta > Magnoliopsida > Ranunculales > Papaveraceae > Papaver > Papaver somniferum. The sequence continues at coordinate 161,493,168 of NC_039366.1, read as the reverse complement.
ATCTTCGAGTGATCGTTTGGAGGCTGTATAGGTAAGCCCTGAGTTGGCCGATTACTCGGTGTGGAAGAGTGGTGGACGGTGATTGTGGTGATACCTCACGGGTCGCCTAACTCATGTCTTAGGCTGTCCGTCCAGGCTGGTGAAGTTGGACGGACGAGATGGCTTGCGACCCATATCTGTTACCGTCAGATTAGGGTTTAGGAGGTGCTCGAATACCAACCTTTAGCTCGGTCGAATCCAGATATGGGACACGTTTTTTGCAGGGCCGATTGGGCATGCGTGTAGACGACATGCTGGTGTAGGTGTCTGTACCTCACTGTCCCATGGAGATGCGATCTAAGCCACTCATTTTGTCTGGCAAAGAGGAGCGGCTGAGATTGATTTGCGACAGAAATCCCATGCCGCAAAGGAATTGAAGACCGCACGTCGTGCCTACTTCGGGTGCACGTTTCGAGACGACCAAGCATGGTCGGTCTTGGCCGATCATTCAGGCATGCAGTCGGCAGGCCAATGTGCACGTCCGTACCTCACTGTCCCGTGAAGATGTGATCTAAGCCACTCAATTTGTACGGCAAAGTTGAGTGGTCGAGATCGATTTGCAATTGAAAACGCGTGGCCATACCTAGTTTGGGCGCACGAATCGAGACGACCAACCATAGTTGGTCTTGAACGATTAGTCATGTATGTAAGTGGGCCCACGGTGATTGTGTTGACATGCTCTGGGCCCTTTGAATCTACATCTACACCCTCCGTGTATACCTGCGGAGATGGATGGTTGAGACTGATTTGCGACACATGTGATGTGCCGCAAACCCTAATTAGGGTTTCACGTCCACGCTGCTTTGGATGGACGAATTGGCAAGCCATGCTTCTCATTTGGGGAGGCCGACCATGTGGGGCCCACGTTGGTCCGGTAGTGAACACGCCAATACCTGCCTGGTGGCTATGGGTCCGATCTAAGCCATCCAATCATGCCGGTGAAATTGGATGGTCTTGATCGATTTGGGACCTTCAGTGGAATTTCCTGCGACCCTCAATTCTTCACGCTGACACAAATTCGGACAATCGTATATTCAATATGGTCAGGTTAAGGAAGAGTCGGTCATGCAGGTAGGAAGAAGGTCCGCCGATGTACACCACGGCGCTTGTTTGACCGGCTTTGGGATGATCCACGCCGTCCAACCACGCCGGTGAAGTTGGACGGACGTGATGAACTTGAGACTGCCATAGGCGGCCTTTGTTTGTACGATTCCTTCAAGCTTCTCCATACCAGTCTGGACATCCAACTTCAGGCTGGTGTTCGGTGGTAGTTTGGGAGGCATGGTAGGTATTCGACCGACCAGAGCATAAGTGGGCCCGCTGGTGGTCATTAATGTAGTAGCCTGCTCCTGCTGAGGATCGTCTAGGCTGGTTAAATCGTGCGGTCAACTTGCGTGGTCATGATTGTTTCTAAGACTGATATGGACAGTTCAGATTCAAATATGCTCAATCGGGTTAGTATAACACACCGAGAGATGTAGCATGTACGCGTATTTCGTGCATGCCTCACTATTAATACTTTGAGATTCGTGTTACTCTGCTGAGAGTAACACTCAGTCGTCATGTCGCATTAATAATGAGAGTTCTGCAGGAACAACATAGGAAATACAAGGCTGGTCATGCATTAATTGATAATGCTATAAATTCATAGGGTATATGGGATTTGTTGCTACATTCTCCATTCTAGGTGAATTAGTAAAGTGAATAAGTATTCATCACTCATTAATGGCTTTATCCTTTACAGGATGTCAGCGCATAATTTGGGATTTTACAATTTTAGCCTTAAATAAAAATCCACCATCAACATTAAGTCCCCTGCCTAGCGCATAATGGTTACACTATTTTGGGTAGGCATAAGATGGTGACATACATATACGAGAAAGACAAGATAAAGGAAGTTTACCTGAAAGAACTTTAACCGTTAGTAATTGTCCATGTGAACGCCGCCGTGCAAGCATGGACTCTTTTGGTGGGACCGGTTTCCTTCTTTGGGCGTTTGACTCAAAAGAGGAATCCAATCAAAAGAGGAATCCTTTTTCCATTGGGATTCTTCCAATTATTTGTTTATAAAAGGGGACCGACTCTTTTCTTTTCTCACATATTTTTTTTTGTTTAGCAGCTCCCGTCCGCGACTTCCACCGCCATTCCCGCTGACGTTGACGTCGCCGGACCTGTTGCCTCCGTCGCTCTTTGCTGCCGAACTTCGTTGCTGCTGCCGCACGTGTATGAGGTAGGTACTTCGTCCTTCATTGCTTTCACTTTTTTTTTGAGAGGTAAAACCCTAATTCTTAGGTAAACCTCTTCCACTCTTGATAAAAACATCTCATCGTAGACGAAACTTCTTCATATAATTAATTTTTGATGAAATTGATAGCAAAACCGCCGATATTGCTAGGATTGTTTAGTAAAACAAGCCGTGAATCCATGAATATGTTGTTTTTGCTTCTTTTTCCATTGTTGCATGCAAAACCTAGCTTTTAGGTTATAGCTTGAAGAACCCTTGGCTTGAATTTCGTAGACACGACTCCCATGAATAAAGAAAATCGTGTTATAATACGTGCAAATGAATGCGGGTCCCACCATATATGCTCGGTTGAACGTGAGTCCCACTATGTACGCCTGATTGAACATCGACCCTATACCAGCTTTGTGACCTTGACCGGTCTTGCCTGCTGACGTGACCCAATACCAGACTTGTGACCTTGATCGGTCCTGACCAATACCGACTTGACGTGACCCAACACCAGACTTGTGACCTTGATGACCAATACCGGCTTGACGTGACCCAACACCAGACTTGTGACCTTGATGACCAATACCGGCTTGACGTGACCCAACACCAGCCTATTGTCATGATATCAGTCTTGTTTGCGTGGCCCAATACCTGTTTGACTGCCGTGATATCAGTCTTGCTTGGGGATATTAGCCCTGTAATCTCGACCGACTTCGTGGACTTACCAACACCGGCCTCGTTTGCTGACGTGGCTCAATACCAGCCTTGTTTGGACCCAATACCAGCCTTGCTTGTATGATTGTCCCAGCCTTGTGTACTCCAACGTGAATGTGTGTTCTGTCGTGTGTGACTACACATCCCATGCGTTTTCATGCAAATACTGACTCCCCTGCCTTTTATTGTAGAATGAACAAAAAGGCTCCTGTTAAGATGTCTTCTGGGGATAATGTTGATGCCAAGTCAGGGAGTGTTTACGGATTCAAAGATATGCTAAACATAGATGATGAGTTGTTCACCGTGCCTTTTCCGAATATTATAAAGCATCCTTCTCACAAGATAGTCCTGCTCTCTGGTTCAGAAAATATGGAAGTTGATCCATCCTCTTCTTCAGCACTTGTGATGAGATTCTGTCTTCAGAGAAATGAGTATCCACCTTCTCCTATTGACTTCAAGATCTGTCATACCCCGTTGGGTCCTTATGAAGGATGGATGAGACGCATGCTGAATAATAAGAGTATGAAAGCTAATTTGATTAAGGCGCAAATCCTTGATGCGGTTATGGCATCCGCCACTCTTCAGATTAAGAAGGATGTTGCAGGCTTGATCACTTTCATTTCTCAGTGGCGTCCATCTACTCATACAGCCATATGTAAATGGGAAGAGATGACCATTACTCTGGAAAGCGTTGCTGCATTGATGAACCTGCCTGCTGCCGGAAGCTTCTTTTATAAGCTTTCTGATGCAGAACGTCGTGATTATAATGATATACTTCGAAAGGCGAGAATTCGATGATCTGGAGAAGGAGAAGAAAGACATGAAATGCTTTTACACTTGGTGGGTGTCGGAGTGGTCTCCTGCAGACCCGAAACCCGGTCAAGAGTTGGAAGACGAGCTCAGCGTGATTGCATTCATGTCTTTGTGGTTATCCAGAGACATATTTGACGACGGTTCTGGAAGGAAGACTATAAGAGGTGACCTTGTTATGTTTTCTATAAGGCTGGCAAAAGGTGAGGTCCTTCCCCTAGGTGCCTAGTTTCTTGGATCACTGTATTCTCATCTGGACGCCTTAGCGACGGATATGCATGCTTCCAATGGGTATAAGAAGGTGGAGTCGCATATCCACATCGCTTTTCTTCAGGCATTTTTGTGGTAACATTTCAAAAGCTATGCTCATGTTGCTGCAACTTCACTCAACAATTTGTATGGTGGTTCGAGAATACTTCGTTGGCAGAAAAGACGTCCCAGGGCCTGTGTGAAGCTCATGGATGTCTTCGACAATGTGCAATCCATAGATTTTCGTCCATGGGGACCGATCCACCCTTCCATTTTTCAACCAAAGACTTTTGCTACTGTTCCTGATGCTGTGTTGCGCACTGATACCGAAACCGCGAGTCTTGGGGAACTTATTTACTTGCGAAGCTGCATTCCGGGATATATCCCATCTTTATTTGATGAAGCATTCACCCTGACTCCGTACAATATTGACAGGGCTGCCCGGAAAATGGGATTTGACCAGGGTGTTCCATTTCTTCGTCCGTTGGAGGCTCCAAAAGAACTTTTCCCGGACATTCTTAATGCTGATACATTTTCGTCGGTGCATAGTCTTCCTTTCTGGCCTATCAGAAGAAACCCAACAGTAACCGACAGGTATAAGGAATTTTGGAGGGAGCAATTGTTAACCTTTCAGAAATTCTCGGATGAGGTTGTGACAGATTCCCGCGGCGAACCATCTTCTGACGTTTTGAAGAGAATTTTCGGTTAAAACCACTCCCAGGTAAACGAACCAGAGCTGACGACTACAGTCCCCAAGCAGGAGTGAGGTCTAAGAAGCAGGCATGTGGTTCGGTGATCCTCAATTCCTCCAATATGCATGTATTTAAATTTCTTTCTGTTTGATCCCTTGGTTTCGTTCTTCCTGAGCAACTTTCACTAAAGGTAATCCTTTGTTGGCGATCAGGGAATCCCGAAAGAAAATTCTTTCGCAAGACTGGCTCGTAGTCATAACGAGAGGTCTGGTGATACTGGTCTTCATGAGAAGTCTGGCGATGTTGGTCTTCATGAGAAGTATGACGATCCTTTTAAGGAGAGGTCTGGTGATACTGATCCTCTTCAAGATAATGACAAAGATGGTGCAAGCTCGACTGAATGGAGTGCCTCCCCTAGTGGTAACCTTAGTAAGCTTGTAGACGAGGTCGTGACGGAAATCAGCATTCAGAGTGAAGTGGACATCCGGAGGAATGCAAGAGAGGCAACATCTGCTAATGCTGAGGCGGCTCCCCTTAAAGATCTTCCTGAGCAGGTTCCAATTGATAAGGCAGTCATGGTAACTTCTTCTGAAAGGCCTCTTGCATCTGACAAGGTTCCTGATGAAGTATTGGCAAGACAACCTGTCGTTCCTGGGGCTATTTGATCCTCCCTTTGATACCCCTCATGCAGGTCATGTGTTGGTTGGGGGATTCAGTGTGTCGGCTCAGTTCGAGGAGTTATACACGGTGATATGGAAGAAGCACGACCACATTGCTACTACTATGAAGCTCAAAAGTCGCCTTGCATTGGTCAATCGCGTCCAAGAAGCTTTATTCTCCATTCACGGGATGAGCGTCACGACCGGTCGCAGTGTTTCTGAGGAGGTGATTGAAGACTGGAAGTGCCACCGAAACGTGTTTGTGCAGTACGATTTCAACGCTCCTTGGTTCTTCAAAGGATTTTCTGAAGGAGATTCAGAAACTGCAAGGCGAAGTTCCTTCTGTAGACTGTATTGCTCGCTAGGAAGAAAAGGTTGAAAAATTGTCTAAGGAGTTGAAGCTGAAACAGGTCGTGCTCCAAAGGATGAAAGCCGCTCTTGCTCAGAAGGACGAGTTGCTTCTGAAGGATTCGTGCCGCCTACTTGTGTTCTTTCTTTAGATGCTTTTTTGAGTGATTGTGAGGATTTCCTTTCACAATTTGATTTCAGGTTTTGAACTAATAGGTGGTTGAATTTTGAACTGGTTTATTTTTTGAGATAGTTTTGTGAATGATTTTCCCGAAAGAGTTTATTCTAAAATGGAACTTGCATCTTGGTTATGAATGATTGCATATGTCATATGAAATTGCAAATATCGTGCGAAAAGGAAAGCATGAAGGGAAACAAACATGGTGTTTGATCATTGAATCTCTTTCTCCGTGTGGGATGTCAAGTCCCCAGTAAATTCTAAAACTATATTGCTTGTAAAATTGTTTTATAGAACTTACTTTCTCTTTGGAACCTCATTTGCATGAAACTGAAACTTCCCAAGCAACCTCTTCAAGGAAGACGTACGCATTAACTTCCAGAGAGGGAAGGAAACTCCTCTGAATTAAGCTTCTCCTGAACGATGCGCTTCAAGGCGTTGCATTCACTGGTAGGGTGATGAAGGAATCGATGATAATGACAATACCTCGGGTCTGTCATTTCTTGATTAGTCGGCAGATGCCGCACAAACGGAAGTTGTACTTCTCCGTCTCGTACCCATGTCTCCAGCAATTCCAATATCTTCTTCATTGGAAGCGGGAAACGTGGATATCTTGAGTCCAGCCTTTCTTGCGTTAGTGGATGTCGTGACGTCTCTCAGTGGTTTTGATGTGGAGTACGTTTTGGAGACGAAGTTGGAAAACCAGCGTGTGTCATCATATCCGCGGCTCGCTTGACTGGATGACTGAATGCGGAAGGCGTCATAATATCATTGCGGGTTAAATGAGTCGAACGCTCCCATCCTTTGCACTCACGTGTTCCTTGATTGATTTCTCCCTCCTCGAGCATTTCTTCACTTGGCTGAAAGGTCGTTGTGGATTGGGAAGTCTTCTGAGCTTCAGCAAGAGTCTTGAGATATAAATCTTCCAGCAATGCTACGTAAGTTGCAGGCTCCTTTTCTTTATCCGGCAAACGTTGTGGCATCCCGGACAAGTCTTTTCTTCTGTGGAGTTGTCTCGAGTCTCTGTCGCCAGCTGGACCATGTTTTTCGTCTCTCCTGAGTCCCTTGTGGCCACGCGCTCTCTATGCATCTTCACCGGTGAAGGCATGACTTCTAGATAAGGATTCAGTGTTTCTTACACCGTCTGGATAAATGCTTTCCGAACTTCCTTGTAATTGAACTGTTATACCATTCAAAAGGCGGAATGTTTCGCTTTGCCTCCTAGCGATGCCAGCTTGGTTTGCCAGGACATCCTCCAGCATCCTAGCCACACTTCCCATGATACCTGAATCCTCTATGGTTTCCTAAGAATCTAGAGGGCGAGGATATATCGTGAGATGAAGACCGAGATTAAAGCCAAAGAATGAATAGGTTAATGATTGAATCGGACCCAAGATCTATCCCAAAATTGAGAAGGTTTGAACAAGAATATTGAGAATCCAATTTTGCAACCGAGAGATTAATCTCCCACTGTGGTCGCCAATTATTTATGGGTGAAAACTATTTCTGCCGGTTTTGGTAATTTGGGGTGTGTGGATGAGAAATGAATCTAAACCCTAAACAAATGCACTGCACGGGAGTGCTTGTGATTCGAGAAATCAATCTTTACAACTCTGGCCTAAAACAAGAAATGGCCGTTCCAGACTTGCTTCGGTCACAAAGTGAAGGAGATGGGGTTGATCTTAGGGAGGGAAGTGAATAAGGTGTTGAGATTGTGGAGGTGTTGGTTGTGTATGACTTGTATCAGAAAGCTGAACTGGCTTGCAGAATATAAGCTATCAGTTCTGGTGTTTGGATACGGTTGTATCAACACTTGGTTTCTGTTGTCTTGTTATGGAAATAGGGAGGAGAACCTATTTATACAAGTCATTGAGCCTTACCCACATCTCTCGTGGGAAGTGGATAAAGTGGAGTGATGGAGTAGTGGAGTTGCGTGTGTTAGTGTCACACGATCAGTCTTGCCCACTTCTCCCATCATCACTAACCGTCCATGTCTTCCTGACACGTTCTTGTGATGGCTTGTTGTGCGCTGCACGCTGTAAACCGCCAGACCAATACCCCAGTATCTATCCACCAGTTTGTGACATGATTAATATCTCGAGTGTGTGGATCGTGGGACCCATAGAAAGCATGTGATGCTAGATTAAATAACTAAGTTATTTAGGAAGTCGATATTTATGAAATATCGTGTCATTTCTATGCATGTAACGCATCGAACATATTCAGCGTGTATGAAGCATCGTTGTTTTAAGGCTTAACGGAGTAGGTCGCGGGTTAATCATAGCATCACGTCCAACCATCTTCGAGTGATCGTTTGGAGGCTATATAGGTAAGCCCTGACTTGGTCGATCACTCTGTGTGGAAGAGTGGTGGACGGTGATTGTGGTGATACCTCAGGGGTCGCCTAACTCCTGTCTTAGGCTGTCCGTCCAGGCTGGTGAAGTTGGACGGACGAGATGGCTTGCGACCCATATCTGTGACCGTCGGATTAGGGTTTAGGAGGTGCTCGAACACCGACCTTTAGCTTGGTCGAATCCAGGCACGGGACACGTTTTTGGCAGGGTCGATTGGGCATGCGTGTAGACGGCATGCTGGTGTAGGTGTTTGTACCTCACTGTCCCATGGAGATGCGATCTAAGACACTGAATTTGTCTGACAAAGAGGAGCGGCTGAGATTGATTTGCAACATAAATCTCATGTCGTGGAGGAATTGAAGACCGCACGTCGTGCCTACTTCGGGCGCGTGTTTCGAGACGACCAACCATGGCCGATCTTGACCGATCAGTCAGGCGTGCAGTCTGCAGGCTAGTGTACACGTCCATACCTCACTGTCCCGTGAAGATGTGATCTAAGCCACGTAATTTTTCCGGCAAAGTTGAGTGGTCGAGATCGATTTGCAATTGAAAACGCGCGGTCATGTCTAGTTTGGGCGAACGAATCGAGACTACCAAGTCATGTATGTAAACGGGCCCGCGGTGATTGTGTTGACATACTCTGGGCCCTTTGAGTCTACATCTACACCCTCCGTCTATACCTGAGAAGATGGATGGTTGAGACTGATTTGTGACACATGTGATGTGTCGCAAACCCTAATTAGGGTTTCACGTCCACGCTGCTTTGGCTGGACGAATTGGCAAGCCACGCTTCTCCTTTGGGGAGGCCGACCATGTGGGGCCCACGTTGGGTCGGTGGTGAACGCGCCAATACCTGCCTGGTGGCTATGGATCCGATCTAAGCCATCCAATCATTCCGGTGAAATTGGATGGTCGTGATCAATTTGGGACCTTTAGTGGAATTTCTTGCGACCCTCAATTCTTCACGCTGACACAACTTCGGACAATCGTATATTGCAATCTGGTTAGGTTAAGGAAGAGTCGGTCATGCAGGTAGGAAGAAGGTCCGCCGGTGTACACCACGACGCTTGTTCGAACGGCTTTGGGCTGATCCACGCCGTCCAACCACGCCGGTGAAGTTGGACGGACGTGATGAACTTGAGACTGCCATAGGCGGCCTTTGTTTGTACGATTCCTCCAAGATGCTCCATACCAGTCTGGACATCCAACTTCAGGCTGGTGTTCGGTGGTATTTTGGGAAGCATGGTAGGTATTCGACCGACCAGGGCATAAGTGGGCCCGCTGGTGGTCATTAATGTAGTAGCCTGCTCCTGCTGAGGATCGTCTAGGCTGGTTAAATCGTGCGGTCAACTTGCGTGGTCATGATTGTTTCTAAGACTGATATGGACAGTTCAGATTCAAATATGCTCAATCGGGTTAGTATAACACACAGATAGATGTATATTGTACGTGTATTTCGTGCATGCCTCACTATTAGTACTTGGAGATTCGTGTTACTCTGCTGAGAATAACACTCAGTCGCCATGTCGCACTAATAATGAGAGTTCTGCGGGAACAACACAGGAAATACAAGGCTGGTCATGTATTAATTGATAATGCTATAAATTCATAGGGTATATGGGATTTGTTGCTACATGCTCCATTCTAGGTGAATTAGTAAAGTGAAGAAGTATTCATCACTCATTAATGGCTTTATCCTTTACAAGATGTCAGGCGTAATTTTGGCTTTTACAATTTTAGCCTTAAATGAAAATCCACCATCAACAAGTCTATATAGCATACGACTTTTGTCACATAAGAAGTAGGAGATAGAATAGATAGACTTTTGAGTGATAGATAAGTTCAAGTCTCCACATACCTTTTTGTTGATGAATTTTCACGGTTCCTTGTATAGATCTTCGTCGTTATATGATGAATCACCATGAAGTCCTTGAGTTTAACTACACTTTTCTATCCTAGTCCGAGACTTAGCTATATAGGCTAGAAATCAAGACTTATAGTTTTGATCACTAACATTGACAAACATGCTTGAGATAACAATGCATGCGAGGTTGACCGAGCTATGCTCTAACAGTATCACACAGAAGGGGTGGGGATTAGGTTTCTCAGTTGCTAGAGTTCTCCTTTATATAGACTGTCAAATCAGGGTTTGTAATCAATGTTAGCTTGGTAACAAAGCATTCAATATTCACCGTTAGATGAAAACCTGATTAGATTCAAGCTAATATATTTCATCCGTTAGATCGAATTTAGATTGTTACACACAAATGAAATGCACGTTTATTTAGGTTTGTGTAACCGTACCCAAACATGTACACTTGGTTGGTTCAACAGTAGTTAACCAAATGGTTAGCCATATGAGCACTTTCATATCAACCATATTCTTCTTTACCACAACCAGTTCAAATGACTCAAATGAACTAGTTAGAGACTTCTTCAATTGCTTAGATCTTATAGAAGTATACAAGACACAATCAAAGCAAAAGCAATTTGATTCACTCGAATCAATTCATGAACTTTATAGCCACGGTTTGCAAGTATGCATTCCTTAGTTTATATAAGTTTAAGTTCACGAATAACCATTTTTAGAAAATAACCAACTTAAGTATGCACACTGGTACGCGGACTTAAGTACCCGGAGTAAGTTTGTTTTCATTTCACAAACTCCAGCAGAAATTCAAGGGACGTGAACTTCCGACAGTGCGCGTACTGGTACGCGGACTTTAGTTCTGGTTTTCCTGAGCAGCAAAGTACGCATACTTTGGTTCAAGGAATAAGGACTTACACACGTATGTGTTACCACACAATGTTTATATCCTTCCAAGGTTATATATTCTAAACTCTCATTTCAACCATTGAAACATTCTTAGAGGACGTTATATAGTTGTTGTTCACAAGCTATTTTTCGTCAAAACGATTTTCAAATAATTGAAACTAATATGACTTTCGTCACTAGTCAAGATGAACTTGGCCAAAGTGAAAGCTTACCAACACATATTTAGAGAAATAGATAAGCGAGATAAACTCGACTTGAAATAGCAAATGTGTATAATCAAAGTCTATATAGCAATACGACTTTTGTCTCAAGATAGAAGATAGAATAGATAGACTTTTGAGTGATAGATAAGTTCAAGTCTCCACATACCTTTTAGTCGAAGTTCCACCAGTTCCTGGAGTAGTTCTTCGTCTTTGTATGATGATCGCCATGGAGTCTTGAGCTCAACTACACTATCTATCCTAGTCCAACACTTAGCTATAAGTAGACTAGAAATCAAGACTTATAGTTTTGATCACTAACATTGACAAACATGCTTGAGATAGCAACGCATGCGAGTTCGACCGAGCAGTGCTCTAACAATCTTCCCATTTGTGAATTTTAGTGACAAAACTATCAATACATATGGAATACAAAAATAGATAAATAAACTTTTGTAGCTTCTCTTCCACATGCCTGATCTTCTTGATTTTTCAACATTACTCGAAATCTTCGTCACTTCCAAGTACTCCAATGATCCCAAAGGTTGTAAGTTTAATATCATCGTTGTTGAAAATCCGTAGCTATAACAATGAGAAAACAAAAATTCTCAATCATTGTTACACAGTGTCATAGTATTATTACACGGCATCAAAATTCAATTGTATCACAACTTCGACAACAATACTATGGTGATATGTATCACTCCCCCTTAGTCAATACTCCATCTCACATGGAAACCGCTCCCCCATACATGATGATCCGAAAACCATATGTATTTGTAGTGTGAACTACACATTAATTCTCCCCCTTTTTGTCAATAAAATTGGCAAAGGTACGAAAACTAGTGGGATCCTAATGAAGTTTCCATAGAGACATTTCATGGCCAAAAGAAAGCACATATCAACTTTTTAGATGCAATAATATAGCCGAAGCTAGATGCTTTAGTCAAGGAGTTTATAAAGATACAAGATAACCCCTATAATATTACACAACCGCACTCCCCACAAAGATTTGGCAATTTAGCACAAGTTCAATTAAGAACTCTCCCCCATAAAATGTCATTCCCGAAAAAACAATAAGAGCGGCCTTATTTTCACAAGAAAATAAGGATTTCTTTGGACATATTACACTAAGAAACCTGACAGAAAATCAACCTACTGAAACAAATGCAGAATTCAAGTAAACACTTACTGGAGTTCCAAACTCAATTGCCCAAAAGATCGAGATAAGCACAGGGGCAAGAGTTTTAGGAACAACTAATGAACCAAAACAACACCAATAGACTGCCGTAAGTGTTGAAATGTAGCAGTGTCTAATGGTTTGGTAAGAATATCAGCCAATTTTTGTTCGTAAGGCACAAATTCCATATTTATGATACCATTTTCATAAAGATCTCGAATAAAATGGTACCTTATATCAATGTGCTTTGTTCTCGAGTGCTCAACGGGATTCTCAGTGATTTGAATCGCGCTAGAGTTATCACAAAAGATCTTCATTATTCCAGTATCAATTCCATAATCATCCAACATTTGTTTCATCCAGAGAAGTTGAGTACAACATGAGCCGTCAACAATATATTCTGCTTCACATGTGGACAGGGATTGTGAATTTTGTTTCTTGTTATGCCAAGCTACAAGATTCAGTCATACGTAGTAGAAACCCCCTGATGTACTTTTTCTGTCTTCTACACATCATGCCCAATCAGTATCTGAATAAGCAGAAAGGTCAGTGTTGGTATCAAAAGTGTAAGATAGACCATACCCGACCGTGTGATTCACATATCGTATGATCCTTTTTGCAGCTGCAAGATGAGATTCCTTTGGATTGGCCTGAAATATAGCACAACAACCAACACTAAAAGCAATATCAGGTATAGTAGTTGTAAGATATAAAAGGCTACCAATAATAGATCGATACATTTTTTGATCCACATTTACTCCTTTCTCATCTCTGTGTAGTTTACCAGTAGTGGGCATAGGTGTCAGTTTTGGAGTTGACTTATCCAGACCGAACCTTGAGACAAGATCCTTTGCATATTTTTCTTGAGATAAGTAAATTCCATCCTTATGTTGATGAATTTGTAATCCTAAGAAGAACTTTAATTTACCAACATTGCTCATTTCAAATTCTTTCCCAAGAGAGACTTGGAAATCTTTTGCATGTTTCTCATAAGTTGAACCATAAATGATATCATCTACATAGACTTGAGAAATGACAACATCTTTTCCACTCCATTTGGTAAACAAGGTTTTATCAGCTCCGCCTCTCGAAAAACCTTTCCTAAGGAGAGAAGTAGTAAGTTTTTCGAACCAGGCTCTAGGTGCTTGTTTTAACCCATATAATGTCTTTTTAAGTTTAAGAACATGATCTGGGAAATCAGGGTTTTCAAAACCCTTAGGTTGAGCGACATAGACTTCTTCCTTTAAATTTCCGTTTAGGAACGCGGATTTTATGTCCATTTGAAACAGCTTAACCTTATGAAAACAAGCATGAGCTAACAACAACCGAATGGAGTCAAAGCGTTCCACAGGAGCAAAGGTTTCGTCAAAGTCGATACCTTCAATCTGTGAATATCCTTGAGCGACAAGTCTGGCTTTATTTCTGACAATTATGCCAAATTCATCAGGCTTATTCTTGAGTATCCATTTAGTACCAACAATATTGATATTGGAGGGACAAGGTACTAGTTCCCATAAGTCTTGTCTTTGAAATTGATTTAACTCTTCATGCATTGCATTCACCCAAAAGGGATCGCTAAGAGCTTCATCAATATTTCTCGGTTCTACTTGTGAAAGATAACAACCAAAATTGCAAATATTTTGAAGTTGTCCTCTTGTCTTAGCAGTAGAATCTCTACCTCCAATAATACTGTTGGGATCATGATTCCTTTGAACCCAGAGGTGTCGAGGAGAGACACACTCTTGTTCAACAGGAGTAGCCTGATCAGTGTTCTTCTCCTAGTCACTAGAAATTTCAGGATCAATAACAGTTGGAATGACTTCTACTGATTCTGGAATTTCTTTGACTTTCTCAATTGTCTCAGTTAGTGGAAATTTAGCAGGAGGATCATCATGATGAAAATTACTAATATCATCGATAATAACATTAGCGGATTCCATCATAACTTGGGTTCTGAGATTAAACACTCGAAAACCACGACTATTAGATGCATAGCCAAGGAAGATACCTTCATCACTTTTAGTATCAAATTTGCCTCTCTGTTCTCGATCTTTTAGAATGTAGCACTTACTTCCGAACACCCTGAGATAGTGCAAGTTGGGTTTTCTACCGTACCACAACTCATAAGGAGTTTTTAGAGTTTTAGACCGTAGGTAGACACGGTTGATCAAATAACATGCTATAAAGACAACTTCTCCCCAAAACCTTAACGGTAAGTTTTTGTTATGGAGCATTACCCTGGCCATTTCCTAAATGTTCCTGTTTTTTCTTTCTGCAAATCCATTGGCTTGAGGAGTAATGGGTGGTGAATATTGTTGAATAATTCCCAGTTCGTCACAAAATTCAAACACCTTAGTGTCTTTGAATTCAGTTCCACGGTCGCTTCCAATTTTATTTAGTTTGCGACCTTGTTTGTTCTGGATTTTTTTAACAATAATCTTGAATTCATCAAGGGTTTCATTCTTATGAGATAAAAATGTAACCCAGGTGAATCTGGTGTGATCATCTACCATAACTAAAGCATACTTCTTGTTAGATCATAGCTCGGACAACCTCGCATGTGTTGTTATCTCAAGCATGTTTGTCAATGTTAGTGATCAAAACTATAAGTCTTGATTTCTAGCCTACATAGCTAAGTCTCGGACTAGGATAAAAAAGTGTAGTTGAGCTCAAGGACTTCATGGCGATTCATCATACAACGACGAAGATCTATACAAGGAACCGTGGAACTTCATCAACAAAAAGGTATGTGGAGACTTGAACTTATCTATCACTCAAAAGTCTATCTCTTCTATCTTCTACCTCTTATAAGACAAAATTCGTATGCTATATAGACTAGATCATGCACATTTGACATTTCGATCTGAGCATTCATTGCTTATCTTATCTCGAAATCGTGTGTTGGTAACGCGTTTCGCTTTGATCAAGTTTATATTCACCTAATGACGAAAATCATGAAAAGTTTCAATCACTTTGAGAATTGCTCTGACGTGAATTGGTCTGTGAATAACGGCTACATAGCGTCCTCTGAGAATGTCTCAATGATTGAAATGAGAGTTTAAATTACATAACCATGTATTCCTTGAACCGAAGTTTTCAAACTTTGTTGATCAAGAGAAATCGGGAGGATTGTGGAATTGGCTTGCCAAGTCCGCGAACTGTCGGAAGTTCTCGACCGAGAATTTCTGTTGGATTTTCCAAAACTCGTTTGTGTGCTAAGTCCGCGAACCCAGTCGCGAACTGGCGGAAGTTCTCTTTCCGAAAATTTCTGCTGAGTTTGGAAAACTCAACCGATTAACTTAAGTCCGCGAACTTGTTTGTGAGCTTAAGAGGTTATGATCTAAAGATGTGCTCTGAACATGAAACATTAAATTACTAAGGAATGCTTTATGCAAACCGTGGCTATAATGTTCATGAGCCGATTCAATCGAATCGAATCATCTTTGTTTAAATTGTGTCTTGTGTAGTTACATAAGATCTCATAGAAATTGAACAACTCTTTAACTAGTTCATTTGAGTCAATTGAACTAGTTATGGTGAAGAAGAACAAGGTTAATATGAAATGCTCATATGGTTAACCTTTTGGGTTACTATGTTGAACCAACATACGCGTACACGTTTGGGCATGGTTTTCACGAACCCAGTAAACGTCTACCCAAGTGTGTGTGACAAGCTAAGTTTTTGATCTAACGGTTGAGAAATATTAGATTGAATCTAAATCAGGTTTTTATCTAACAGTGAATAAGGATTGCTTTATAACTAAGGCAAAACCCTGATTTGAAGGCTATATAAAGAAGACATCTAGCATTGTGCAAAACTAATCCCCACACGTCTGTGTGCTACTAGTGCACCCGCTAGATTCGATCTCCATTAACCTTTGATTTTCTTTTCTAAAATCAGGTTAACGACTTAAAGACTTCATTGGGATTGTGAAGCCAGACCGATACTACTTTATCGCAGTTGTGTGATATGATCTTGCATCTTCTATCGTACGAGTACAATCGATTGATTGGCTTAAGATCGTGAGAGTTCTCCGATAGGCAAGATAAATAAGTCACAAACATCTTCGTCTCACTGTTTGTGATTCCTCGACAATCCGCTTGTGTAGCCAGGAAGGATTGTAGAGAGGTGATTGATTAATCTAGGTTGTTCTTCGGGAATATAAGACTGGATTATCAATTGGTTCATGTTCACCTCGATTTTATATCAAAAGACGGAACAAAACCTAGGGTTTATCTGCGGGAGACATATTTATCCTTTTATAGACTTTTCTGTATGAGACAGATTTGTTTATTATCATGTCTGTGATTTTGGGTTACAGCAACTCTTGGTTATGGGTGAGATCAGCTAAGGGAATCAAGTGCATAGTATCCTACTGGGATCAGAGGCGCAGGAGTACAACTGTACCTTGGATCGGTGGGAGACTGATTGGGGTTCAACTATAGTTCAGCCCGAAGTTAGTTTGCAGTAGGCTAGTGTTTGTAGCGGCTTAATACAATGTGTATTCAATCTGGACTAGGTCCCGGGGTTTTTCTGCATTTGAGGTTTCCTCGTTAACAAAATTTTTGGTGTCTGTGTTATTTCTTTTCCGCATTATATTTTATATAATTGAAATAATACAGGTTGTGCGTTCGTGATCATCAATTGGAAATCCAACCTTTGGTTGTTGACTGATATTGATTGATCCTTGGACATTGGTCTTTGATACCGTCCAAGTATTCCTTGTATTTGATAAAGACTCGCTATTGTTTTTACTTTGAGTAAAAATCAAATCAAGATAGAGATATTAACTCCTTGAGATACTTTTATCTAAATTGAGTCTTACTGTCTAGTTAATTCTCTAGCGAAGTATTTCGGAGTTAGTCCATACAGATTGCTAAGCGAAATATTGGGTGGTGTTGTTAGACCCCCGATTTTTAAATTGGTATCAGAGCAGGCAAACACGTTTAAGACCTCATCAGTATGTGTTTGTAGTGTTCTGACTCTATGGGCAAGAGTACTATCTCTGATAACGCAACATCAGTTCAGGGTTATTCAGATAAGCTTCAGAGATCTGAAACCTTTGAGAAAAACTCATCCTCGTCTTCTTCTACCGAATCTGCATTCAACTGGAAAAAATCTCTTGATAAACAGTTGGATGATCTTTTAGATGACAGTGATTCAGAAGAAGAACAGAGTCTTGATGAGGAAGTTTCTCAATACATCAAGTTGTTTAATCGTGAATTGAAGGAAACAAGGACAACTGCTTGCTTGAGAAAGTATATGAGTCCTCTCTGTCAAGAAATCAGAAAGCTTAGAAAACTCTTTAAAGGTTATGATGGTGGATACAAACTTCTACAATCTACCGTTAAAGATCATGAAGAAGAGGTTCTCTCAAAAAATTCTGAATGTGATAATCTTCTTCCTAACCTATGTATATTAAAAGAGAGGGTTGCCGAAAGTGAAGCAAGATGTGAATCTCAACAGAAGTGTTTCAATGACAAAGAACGCAGTTTTCTTATCAGAGAGAAATCCTTGGAAACCAAACTCACTGCTGCTCTTAATAAGGTAAAATCACTGGAAGAGAATCTAAATAGGTTCGGTTCTAGCTCTACAAAACTGTCTTCTATGCTGGGAGCCTGTAAAGAATATCATGATAAACGTGGTCTGGAATATAAAGGAATAGATGCTCCTAACAGTGGTAAGACTAAGTTTGTTAAAGCTGTTAATATTTCTCCATGTGAAGAACCAGTGTCAGCTTGTAAAAACAAGGAGTCTACTTCTTCTAAAACTGCTCAAAAGAGAACTACTGAATGTAGGTCCTTCAACTGCTATTACTGCGGAAACAAAGGACACTCTGAGCGAAGGTGTCGCCTTCGGATTAGGAATGAAAAACTTCACCACATTCTTACTTAGATGTCCAAAGAAGTTTTTAAACCTATATCACAGATTGGAATCATTCTTGGGACATACTGTGATAGGGCTTTTCCTAATTATGTATTCAAACCGAAGGATACCTATAATGGTGGAAGGAAAAGCATCAAAACTGTGACAGGTGCTGTAAATCAGTCTGGAAGGAGAAAAAGGAACATGAGAAAGAAAAACGAGTCAAGTTCCTCTAATGTTCTCAAAAAGGACTGTGAATCCAAGACTTCCAATTCAGACTTCTTGCATGTCAACAATCGAGTCTCTGATATGAAGATTCACATAAACAGACTGAGACGGAATATCAAGAAAACATGGAATGTTGTTAACCCAGGTACTTCTAAATCTTCTCTTGATAATACTTCTTCAACTAAACCAGGTAGTTTGTTAAATACCGACGAAAAGGAAAAAGAAGAAGTAAACAATGATGAGCAAGATGCTCATCCTATTACACCCTGACATGTTCATGTTGCATCTCTTTTTAATTTTTGTCCTGTTAAAAAGGGATGCTCTTGATTCTCAGGATTTTCCGTCTTGAAAAAGCTGTCAGGATTGTAGTGCATTCGTTGTTACTTTATTCCGTCTGCTCCTCAACATCTATTTCTTTTATTTTGGGCTTCCTGGTCTATCATAGGCTCGTTTCTCTAGTACACGCACCAACCCTCACGAACATCATGTTTCCTAGGGTTTGATGGAATTCCTTTTATATATATATATATATATATATTATGTTCCAAAGGCGCAAAAAGATATTCTAAAAGTCTTTTTGGTGCACAATGGAGGGAAGCAACAAGGTTGATGATGTTGAGCTATGTCCTATTGATATCTCATTCTTTCATGCACTTGATCATAAAAACGAAGATAAAATTCCAGTTCAGATTTCTTCACAATTGGTAGTAAATCTTCTTGGAGACTTTAAGGTCGTTCAAGAACAACTTGGTATCGCAACACGGAATCTAGACTACCTAAAAGACGAACTAAGGAAGGCAACTGAGGAACTTGTTCTTGTTCAGTCCATGGTTGCAGACAGGATTTAGCTTTTCGTCTGATCTTGGTTCTAGTTGTTTGCCTAGTATGTCTTATTTTCGGATTAGTGGAAGAATAACTAGTGCTTTGAATAGCGATGATTGTGACCACACATAGCTATTTTTGTTTTCATCTTCTTATGTTATTTTTTAGGGTTTATTTGGTATTAAATTCTAAAAATATTTGGAGGATGATGTTTATTGTAGTATTTTAATGGTTTGTGATATTGCAATATTTTTATGGGATATGTATTGTTTAGGTCCGTGAACTTGAAGGTCCCATATTGCAGTCAAAAGTAAAGTCGTTCATGAATCGGTATTCGTATGGATGAAAGGACGAATGGACTTTTGACATATACAAAAGTTATGCCTATGCAATCATGTATTTGATGGAAAATAGGATAAAATCTTTTGTTCAACAAGGATAAAGTCTATTATGTCATTATGATGGAAAATAGAATAGATTCTTGTATGTTATCCACGATATTGATCTTCATTGCCTACCGGAGAAATCAATCTCAAGCCAATCTTACGATTGTACTCAAACACGATAGAAACAGCAAGATCAGATCAAACAACTACAAAGGAAATAGTTGGGTCTGGCTTCACAATCCCAATAAAGTCTTCAAGTCGTTAACCTACAGGGTCTTGAGAAGAAACCTAAGGTTAAAGGAGAATCAACTCTAGCTAATACAACTAGTATCACACAGAAGGTATGGGAATTAGGTTTCCCAGTTGCTAGAGTTCTACTTTATATATACTTTCAAATCGGGGTTTGCAATCAATGTTAGCTTGGTAACAAAGCATTCAATATTCACCGTTAGATAAAAACCTGATTAGATTCAAGCTAATATCTTTCAACCGTTAGATCGAACTTAGCTTGTTACACACAAATGAAATGCACGTTTATTTAGGTTTGTGTAACCATACCCAAACATGTACACTTAGTTGGTTCAACAGTAGTTAACCAAATGATTAGCCATATGATCACTTTCATATCAACCATATTCTTCTTTACTACAACTAGTTCAAATGACTCAAATGAACTAGTTAGAGACTTGTTCAATTGCTTAGATCTTATAGAAGTATACAAGACACAATCGAAGAAAAAACGATTTGATTCACTCGAATCAATTCATGAAATTTATAGCCACGGTTTGCAAGTATGCAATCCTTAGTTTATATAAGTTTAAGTTCACGAATAACCGTTTTTGAAAATAACCAACTTAAGTACGCATACTGGTACGCGACTTAAGTACCCGGAATAAGTTTGTTTTCAGTTCACAAACTCCAGCAGAAATTCACGGGATATGAACTTCCGACAGTGTGCGTACTAGTACACGGACTTTATTTCCGGTTTTCCTGAGCAGCAAAGTACGCATAATTTGGTTCAAGGAATAAGGACTTACACATGTATGTGTTACCACACAATGTTTATATCCTTCCAAGGTTATATATTCTAAACTCTCATTTTAACCATTGAAACATTCTTAGAGGACGTTATATAGTTGTTGTTCACAAGATATTTTTCGTCAAAGCGATTTTCAAATAATTGAAACTAATATGACTTTTGTCACTAGTAAAGATGAACTTGGCCAAACCGAAAGCTTACCAACACATATTTCGAGAATAGATAAGCGAGATAAACTCGTCTCGAAATAGCAAATGTGTATAATCAAAGTCTATATAGCAATACGACTCAAGATAGGAGATAGAGTAGATATACTTTTGAGTGATAGATAAGTTCAAGTCTCCACATACCTTTTAGTCGATGAAGTTCCACCAGTTCCTTGAGTAGTTCTTCGTCTTTGTATGATGATTGTTGTGGAGTCTTGATCTCAACTACACTTTCTATCCTAGTCCGAGACTTATCTATAAGTAGATTAGAAATCAAGACTTATAGTTTTGATGACTAACATTGACAAACATTCTTGGGATAGCAACGCATCCGAGTTCGACCGAGCAGTGCTCTAACAGTATGCATACCCAGTATGTGAACCATGAGGACAGAAATTCACGAATTCTTTTACGTCCTTTTTGACATTGAATCATCTATTTGGAGTGTGGGCTCAACAAGGTTTTAGAGCATTGCTCGGTCGAACTCGCATGCGTTGCTATCTCAAGCATGTTTGTCAATGTTAGTGATCAAAACTATAAGTCTTGATTTCTAGTCTACTATAGCTAAGTCTCGGACTAGGATAAAAAGTGTAGTTGAGCTCAAGGACTTCATGGCGATTCATCATACAAGAAAAAGAACTACTTATGCGAAGACTTGAACTTATCTATCACTCAAAAGTCTATCTATTCTATCTCCTACTTCTTGAGACAAAAAGTTGTATGCTATATATAGACTTTGATTATACACAGTTGGTATTTCGAGCCTAGTATACCTCGCCTATATATATCTCGAAATATGTGTTGGTAAACTTTTCGCTTCGACCAAGTTTATCTTTACCGAGTGACGAAAGTCATGATATGTTTCAATCACTTTGAAAATTGCTTTGACTAAGAATGTTTCAATGATTGGAATGAGAGTTTAGATTACATAACCAATGGTGGGCATAAGCATTGTTGTGGAAACACATTTATGTATAAGTCCTATTCCTTGAACCAAAGTTTGCGAACTTTGTTGATCAAGAGAACCGGAAGAATGGCGTGAGCCAAGTACGCAAACTCAGTCCACGAACTTCCGAAGTTCTCAAACCCGAGAATTTCTGCTGGAGTTGACAAACTAGTGTGTGAAGCTAAGTCCATGAACTCAGTCCGGGAACCGGCGAAGTTCTCATCCCGAGAATTTCTGCTGGAGTTTGTAAACTCTGCCCGGTAACTTAAGTCCGCGAACCAAGTCTGCGAACTTAAGAAGGTTATATATTTGAAGATGATTTATGAACTTAAACTTAAAAAGACTAAGGAATGCATTTTGCAAACCGTGGATATAAAAGTTCATGAACTGATTCGAGTGAATCAAATCATCTTTGCTTCAATTGTGTCTTATGTAGTTACATAAGAATTCTTTGCAATTGAATAACTCTCTAACTAGTTCATTAGAGTCATGTGAACTAGTTATGGTGAAGAAGAACATGGTTGATACGAAATGCTCATATGGCTAACCTTTTGGTTAACTATTATTGAACCAACAAGTGCATAAGTTTGGGTATGGTTAACAAACCTAAAAGCGTGCATTTCAATTGTGTGTAACAAGATAAGTTTTCGATCTAACGGTTGAGAAATATTAGCTTGAATCTAAATCAGGTTTTCATCTAACGGTGGATATTGATTCCTTTGTTATCAAGGTAACTTAATGGCAAACCCTGATTTGAAAAATTATATAAGGGGACATCTAGCATCAATGCAAAACTAATCACCACACGTTACGTGTGATACTAGTTTGCGTGCTAGAGTCGTTTCTCCTTTCACCTTTGGTTTTCTTCTTCTAAAACCAGGTCAACGACTTAAAGACTTCATTGGGATTGTGAAGCCCGACCGATACTACTTTATCGTAGTTGTGATCTGATCTTGCGTCTTCTATCGCACGAGTACAATCATATTGATTGGCTTGAGATTGATATCTCCGATAGGCAAAATATAAAAAGTAATCGCAAACATCTTCGTCTTATCGTTTGTGATTCCGCAACATCTTGTTTCGCTACCGTACGATTAAGATTGTTGTGAGGTGATTGATAACTCTAGGCTGTTCTTCGGGAATATAAGACCGGATTATCAATTGGTTCCTGTTCACCTTGATTACTATCAAAAGACGGAACAAAACCTTTTAGGGTTTATCTGTGGGAGACAGATTAATCCTTCGATAGACTTGTCTGTGTGAGACAGATTTTTATGTCATCAAGTCTTCGACTTTGGGTCGTAGCTACTCTTAGTTGTGGGTGATATCAGCTAAGGGAATCAAGTGCGCAGTATCCTACTGGGATCAGAGGCGTAGGGAGTACAACTGTACCTTGGATCAGTGGGAGACTGATTGGGGTTCAACTACAGTCCAGTCCGAAGTTAGCTTGGAGTAGGATAGCATCTGTAGCGGCTTAATATAGTGTGTGTTCAATCTGGACTAAGTTCCGGGGTTTATCTGCATTTGCGGTTTCCTCGTTAACAAAATTTCCGGTGTCTGTGTTGTTTCAGTTTCCGCATTATATTGTTTTTTTATAATTGAAATAATACAGGTTGTGCGTTGGATCAGCAATTAGAGTAATCCAACCTTTGGTTGTTGATTATCATTGATTGATCCTCGGATATTGGTCTTTGGTACCATCCGAGTTATTCCTTGTTTTTGATTAGGACTCGTTGATTTCTATTAGCTTGAGTAAATCAAAACAAGAGAGAGATATTAAATCTTTGAGATACTTTCACCTAGATTGAGTCTGACTGTCTAGTTGATTCTCTAGAAAGTATTTCGGATTTATTCCATACAAATTGCTTAGCGAAATATTGGGTGGTGTTGTTAGACCCCCGCCTTTTCAATTGGTATCAGAGCAGGCAAATGCGTTTAAGACCTTACAAGTCTGTGTTTGTAGCGATCTGACTCTATGGACAGAGGTGCTATCTCTATTAACGTACCACCAGTCTTCGATGGCTCTAATTACTTATGGTCTATGCGAGCTTTTCTTCAAGCACGTGATTTTCAATCATGGGTATATGTTGTTAATTGCTATGATGCTCCCGTTGTGGCAGTTGGAGATGTAAACGTTCCCAAGAATATTGGTGAGTACAGCCCTGCCTAGATACTTGCTGCAAAGCAAAACTTCGACGGTTTGAATGCCATTATACATTCCATTACCCCAAATCTTCAGCACCATGTGTCTAATTGCACTAGGTCTAAATATGCTTGGGATATCTTAGAAACTGTATTTGAAGGTAACTCCAGTGAAAAGGAAGCTAGGCTTCAAAACCTTAATTCTGATTGGGAGAACCTTCGTATGGCAGATGAAGATACATTTGATGAGTTTAATCACAAAGTGTCTGAAATTGTTAATGCATCTTTTGCATTGGGTAAGACTATTCCTGAAAAGGACATTGTGATGAAAATTCTCAGATCGCTGCCATCTAGATACGAGTCTAAGAAGCATGCCATCATTGAGGGAAATAACCTTGATAATCTTTCCAGAAATACATTGGTTGGAAAGCTAAAGATCATTGACCATGAGCATACATCCAAAATCAGAAAGGATGTTGCCTTTAAAGCACAAAAGAACACTAAATTACTTGATAAGAGTAAAAGTGTTTATGTCTCTGAGGATGATCAGTCTGAGAGTGATTTTTCAGATGAAGATCTTGAAAAATTAGTCTCCTTGATCACAAGACAGTTTAGGGATCTTCTATTGAAGAGAAGTAAACGGTTTTCAAGAGACAAACCTAGGCCATCAGATAAACCTCACAATCGTGTTCCTCCTAAAAACAGGGATGCTGACGAGGCTGATGACGAGGATATGCCACAGTGCTTTAAGTGTAAAGTTTTTGGTCATTTTGCAAACGAGTGCCCAAATCGTAGAAAATACGTTGGGAACAAAGGTCTTGCTGTAACACTTGATGAGATGTCTGAAATCCATGATTCTGATAAAGATAGGAAATCAAGTGTCGGTCTTCTATGTGGAAACATTGATTTTGATAATTGTAGCAGTACATATATCAAGATTGATGGTTTCGGTGAAGAAGAGAACCCAATCAAGCTGGAAGAATCAATTGACCCATCTTTTGGAAACTCTGTTTGTAATGTTTCAGGATCCACCTTGTGTCTAGCTGCAGTCACACCACAGATGCCTGAATATTATTCAAGATTGACGTGCTCGTTTTGTTCTCAGAAGGGTCATGAACTATCAAGATGTTACAAGTACAAACATCAAGTGAGGCACGCCAATAAACTTCAACAAAGAGCAAATCGATTAGCAAGAAAGCTTAAACTTTCTCAGAAGACTGTTGAGGTATGTAGGATTTTATATTCGTCTAAGAAGTTAGTTTCCAAAGATAAAACAATACCATTAGAGAAGAAAGCATGGTCAAATCGTTTTGATAGACAGAGGTCAGAGGATTCCTCTCAAGAGGAAAATGGTGGACAAATTGTTGTTCACCACAGCACAAATTAATTGTGTTGTTTGGGAAATCTTGTCTCATGTGCCTGATCAAAAGATACAAGGTTGTGAACGCACAGGATTTAGGAAAAGTTTTTTTTTTATTGATCTTTTTTGTCTATCAAATAAAAGGAAGGGTTATTATCGACAATTCTACTCTTTATAGGGTTTAGAGTTGGACGTCCACGAACCTGTTTAAAAGTTGCGAACCCTACATTCCTTTTTCCTCTCTGATATCCTTTATATCTTAAGACTGCTTGTTGAGATTGTGAATTCCCCTCACAAAAATCAGTTGTTTATAACTGTTCCCTTAAGAATCATGTCTTTGGATGGAAAGTATGTCAACATGATTGTTAAGCCATCAATCAAGGAAAAAGAGATATCTCCAGTAACTCTGTCCTTGAAAAGAAAGAGGAGGAATACAAGAAAGACAAGGGTTTTCCCTTCTAACTCTCAGAAGTTTTCCGATGTTCTTGATGAGTTCAAGGAAGTAAGAAAGGAGATTCGTGATATTAAGGCTTGCGTTTTAAGATCTTTGGAAATTCAGAAAGCCCTGGTTCGACATCACCAGCCAAGACAGTTTGTTGATATTAACTCCTATCTTCACGAACGTTATGTACCAATGCCTGTTGATGACAAGGAGTTCGGGAATGATAAAGAATTTCTCAAAGACATTGTTGCATAGTATGTCTTCTTTTTGGTTTAGTTGGAAGAATAACTAGTGCTTGAATAACAATGATTGTGACTACACATAGCTATTATTTTTCATCTTCTTATTCTTTTTTAGGTTTTGGTTTAAAAAATTCTAAAATATTTGGAGGATGATGTTTTTGCAGTATTTAATCTTTATGATTTGTTATATTGCAACTTGTTATGAGATATTAGTGTTTACGTCAGTGAACTATGTTTGTCCCATACCTTGTCAAGAGTAAATTCGTTTGTGATCGATATTCATGTATTGGTTAAAGAATGAATGAACTTTTGACAATTACAAAAGTTAATCCTATATTGTCAATCTTTGACGAAAGATAGGTTAAAATCTTTTGTTTGCAAGGATTATGTCTATTGAATGTCGTTATGCGAATAATGATGGAAGATAGAATGAATCCTTGTGTATTCTACAATATTGATCTTTACTGATCCATATTTTATGTAATACTGTGAGGATCCGTAATGTGTCTTTTGTTGAGCACTAAACAACCAAGTTGATTATTTTTGATTGGCTTTGTTGTTGCTCCGTAAGGTACTATATGTCGAGCATTATGAACTAAATTAATCATCTTGTTTAGTTATTTAGTTATTACTACATAAGTTTTTCTTGTGTTGAGTATATGAACGGTTAATCTAATCATTCCTTATGGTTAAACTTAGTCGTAGCTCCGTAAGTTTACTTATGTTGAGCATAATCAATTAAATTGATCACTTTTTGTGTTTAATTTGGTTGCGTCTTCCGATTAAATTAATCATGGGTTTACTTGTGATTAAATTGATTGAGTTTTTGGATAAAAAAAATCATTCTTATGGTTTTGGTGTCCAATAAAAATCCTTCTTTTCTTTTGAAATTAAGGTCGCTCGTTGTTGTTCTCTCGGGAATGACATCAAATGGGGGAGAGTTCTTCTAAACTTGTGCTTAACGGTCGTATCTTGAGGGGTGTTCGGGGTTATCTTGTATCTTTAAACTCCTTGATGAATGCATTTAGCTTCGGCTTTATGATTGCATCTAAATTAGTTGGTAGGTATTTTTTCTTTTAGTCATGAAATGTCTCTTACGAAAATTTCATTATGATCCCATTCTTGTACCTTTGCCAATTTTATTGACAAAAAGGGGGGAATTAATATGTAGTTCACTCTAAAAATACATACGGTTTTCGGATCATTATGTAAGGGGGGAGTGGTTTCCATGTGAGATGGAGTATTGACTAAGGGGGAGTGATACATATCACCATAGTATTATTGTTGAAGTTGTGATACAATTGAACTTTGACACTGTGTAATAATACTATGACACTGTATAACAATGATCGAGAATTATGTTTTCTCATTATTATATCTACGGATCTTCAACAACGGTGATGCTAAATTTACAACCTTTGGGATCATTGGAGTACTTGGAAATGACGAAGATTTCGAGGAACGTTGAAGATTATACATGTGGAATAGGAACTACTAAAGTTTCATTATCTTTTTTGTATTCCATATGTATTGATAGTTTTGTCACTAAAATTGACAAAGGGGGAGATTGTTAGAGCATTGCTCGGTCGAACTCGCATGCGTTGCTATCTCAAGCATGTTTGTCAATGTTAGTGATCAAAACTATAAGTCTTGATTTCTAGTCTACTATAGCTAAGTCTCGGACTAGGATAAAAAGTGTAGTTGAGCTCAAGGACTTAATGGCGATTCATCATACAAGAAGAAGAAATACTCAAGGAACCAGTGGAACTTCTCGACAAAAAGGTATGTGAAGACTTGAACTTATCTATCACTCAAAAGTCTATCTATTCTATCTCCTACTTCTTGAGACAAAAAGTCGTATGCTATATATAGACTTTGATTATACACACTTGGTATTTCGAGCCGAGTATACCTCGCCTATCTATATCTCTAAATATGTGTTGGTAAGCTTTTCGCTTCGACCAAGTTTATCTTTACCTAGTGACGAAAGTCATGATATGTTTCAATCACTTTGAAAATTGCTTTGACGAAGAATGTTTTAATGATTGGAATGAGAGTTTAGATTACATAACCAATGGTGGGCATAAGCATTGTTGTGGAAACACATTTATGTATAAGTCCTATTCCTTGAACCAAAGTTTGCGAACTTTGTTGATCAAGAGAACCGTAAGAATAAGGAATGCAGTTTGAAAACCGTGGCTATAAAAGTTCATAAACCGATTCGAGTGAATCAAATCATATTTGCTTCAATTATGTCTTGTGTAGTTACATAAGAATTCTTTTCAATTGAACAACTCTCTAACTAGTTCATTTGAGTCATGTGAACTAGTTATGGTGAAGAAGAACATGGTTGATATGAAATGCTCATATGGTTAACCTTTTGGTTAACTATTATTGAACCAACAAGTGAATACGTTTGGGTATGGTTAACAAACCTATAACCGTGCATTTCAATTGTGTGTAACAAGCTAAGTTTTCGATCTAACGGTTGAGAAATATTAGCTTGAATCTAAATCAGGTTTTCATCTAACGGTGGATATTGATTGCTTTGTTACCAAGGTAACTTAAT
The DNA here is from genome assembly GCF_003573695.1 of Papaver somniferum. Taxonomy (NCBI): domain Eukaryota; kingdom Viridiplantae; phylum Streptophyta; class Magnoliopsida; order Ranunculales; family Papaveraceae; genus Papaver; species Papaver somniferum. The sequence continues at coordinate 161,464,489 of NC_039366.1, read as the reverse complement.
GGCAAACCCTGATTTGAAAGACTATATAAGGGGACATCTAGCATCAATGCAAAACTAATCCCCACACCTTATGTGTGATACTAGTTTGCGTGTTAGAGTCGTTTCTCCTTTAACCTTTGGTTTTCTTCTTCTAAAACCAGGTTAACGACTTAAAGACTTCATTGGGATTGTGAAGCCAGACCGATACTACTTTATCGTAATTGTGTGATCTGATCTTGCATCTTCTATCGTACGAGTACAATCATATTGATTGGCTTGAGATTGATATCTTCGATAGGCAAGATATAAAAGTAATCACAAACATATTTGTCTCATCGTTTGTGATTCCGCAACATCTTGTTTCGCTACCATACGATTAAGATTGTTGTGAGGTGATTGATAGCTCTAGGTTGTTCTTCGGGAATATGAGACCGTATTATCAATTGGTTCTTGTTCACCTTGATTACTATCAAAAGACGGAACAAAACCTTTTAGGGTTTATCTGTGGGAGACAGATTAATCCTTCGATAGACTTGTCTGTGTGAGACATATTTGTTTGTCATCAAGTCTTCGAGTTTGGATCGTAGCAACTCTTAGTTGTGGGTGAGATCATCTAAGGGAATCAAGTGCGCAGTATCCTGCTGGTATCAGAGGCGTAGGGAGTACAACTGTACCTTGGATCAGTGGGAGACTGATTGGGGTTCAACTACAGTCCAGTCCGAAGTTAGCTTGGAGTAGGCTAGTGTATGTAGCGGCTTGATACAGTGTGTGTTCAATCTGGACTAAGTCCCGGGGTTTTTCTGCATTTGCGGTTTCCTCGTTAACAAAATTTCTGGTGTCTGTGTTATTTCAGTTTCCGCATTATATTGTTTTATCTTTATAATTGAAATAATACAGGTTGTGTGTTAGATCATCAATTAGAGTAATCCAACCTTTGGTTGTTGATTGTCATTGATTGATCCTCGGATATTGGTCTTTGGTACCATCCGAGTTATTCCTTGTATTTGATTAGGACTCGCTGATTTCTATTAGCTTGAGTAAATCAAAACAAGAGAGAGATATTAACACCTTGAGATACTTTCACCTAGATTGAGTCTGACTGTCTAGTTGATTCTCTAGAAAGTATTTCGGAGTTAGTCCATACAGATTGCTAAGCGAAATATTGGGTGGTGTTGTTAGACCCCCGCTTTTTCACAAGGTAAAGATAAAAATTCTTGTCTTTCAAAACATTGGGTATTGAACTTCAAGGTATATATTTGTCAACCAATCAAGACGATACTCGGGTTTCCACCAAAGCACTTAGCGAAAAATAAGAGTACGAATGACAAACACAAAGGTGCTTGATATAAATAGATCATGATATCAAGCTAATAAAAATGAAATCATGAAACTTGCTCAAGTTTATAAAAATACCTTTTAGAAGAATCCAATCGTGAATCCTACGACTTTACCAAACATTCAATATTTTACCTAACACAATATGTGCGCCCTAATTCTTGTGCTTCCCTCACCGTATACATAACATGGCATTCCTTGGTGAGGATGCACTTACAACACACTCAAGTTGTGTTGAGATGAACAATGTCTTGCTCACCACAAGTGTGCTTGAAAGAAACTTTTCTGCAACTATGGATTTTTCACCATCTATAGTTTTTAGCTTATTCCGTTTCTTCTTCCACTAATTATTGTGTTTCACTTTTGGATTATCATGAAAGAGATCGCGTTTAGAACCTTTCATATCCAAATCCATCTTTCTAGAGAACTTTTTAACTTCCAACAATATGGATACTGCCTTCTCCATAGTCATGGAATTTTCTGGGAGAGCATTCCTTTTCACACTGAAGGCATCATTGAGTTTCTTTGGTATCCACTTCTGAGTGCGTTCATGAACAATCAGAACCTTCTTCCCATCACTTTCTTCTAGATTTCTCGAAAGAGAATTAGATTGAATATTCTTTTGCAAGTTAGTCTTTCTCCAATTGGGAACATCAGATCTTGTCTTCGTCTTTAGAAAGTTATCCTTTTGATAATCATTACAATTGTGAAAAGACTTCGTATGACGTTTATAGGAAAATCTAGGTTTATCACAGCATTGATTCCTTTGCTTAAAGGTTGGACATCCACAACCCATAATATCAAGGGTGTTAGCCTTAACATATGATCTAGGTTTAATCACTTCTTTTCACACCCAAACAAGAATATCAAGAAGTTTTTCATTCCTTATTAGAAAACGACATATCCTTTCCAGGTGACCTTTGTTTCGCAATAATAACAAAATATAAGGAACGTTCTTACCAGGATTCATGTGTGCTGGTTTTGGAGGTTAATATACTTTTCTCTTTCGAACCTTAACTGTCGGTGAAGAAATTTCACTTTTTCCATCAGTGGAAACATTTTGTTGAGAAGAGTCACTAGCCTTGACAAATTTTACCTCTTTGCTAGAACTTGGAACATCTCTTCCCTTATAGCCCAACCCTCGTGTATCACGATGATTTTTACTTTCTCCTAGCATAATGGTTAATTTGTTTGAGATAGTATTGAACTTTTTCAAGTCCTCTTCTAGCATCTTGATTTTATCAAGAGCAGCAACTAAATCATCCTCAAGGCGTTTTTCTCGAGCGAGACAATCGCTTTCCCCGTCATCAGAACTTATTTGATGGGAGTTAATCATTGCTTCAGTTGCAACAAGTTTTTCTTCCAACTTATAGAAATCTTGACGAAGATTATCATTTTCAAGTGACTTTTTACTTAGGTCATTCACACGATCTTTGAGCATCGAATCGTTAATGTTATTCCAAGAATAAAGACCTGAGCAAATTATCCTCAATTTCTTATTTTCTCGACAGAGATGGGTTAGAAAAGGAGTGACATAAGAAGTCATCAACTTTTCCACTAGTTTCAACAACTTTACATACTCTGAGATTTCCTCATCAACATCTCTATCAATATCCGAGTCACCTTCGTTAGAAAGTTCATCCAACTGTTCATCTGCGTGTTTCCCAGTTATCAACAGTTTCTACATCACGACAATGTTTAAATAATGACCTAGATGTGACAGTTCTCTCTGGTGAATTTAAGCTTTGAAAAACATCTCGTAATTTTTGAACTGGTACGTTTTTAGGGATAGACTCGTCCATAAAAATCAGATTGCTTCAAACACGGACTTATTAGGTCTTAGCGTGTTTGCTTCTCTGGTACCAATTGAAAACGCGTGGGTACAACAACCATACCCAACTAATTCGTTCGGCAATCTGTATGGACTAAACTCTAATATAATTCCGAGAGCACCAACTTAAAAGTGAGACTCAATCATGAAAGATATCAAAGAGATTTATCTATTTCTCAATACAATCAATAAATAAACTAGATAGAAATCCGTGACACTGTTTGTTGTGAGAATAACTCGGATGGTATCAAAGACCAAAGGTCGAGTTTCAATCAAGTCCTATACAACAAACAAGGTCGGATTTATCAACTATGATTGAACTACGCACAACCTGTGATATTTCAATTATATAAATAAAATATAATGCGGAAAATAAATAACACAGACACCAGAAATTTTGTCAACGAGGAAACCGCAAATGCAAAAAAAAAAATCGGGACCTAGTCCAGACTTGAACACCACACTGTATTAAGCCGCTACAGACTCAAGCTTACTACAAGTTAATTTCAGACTGGAATATAGTTGATCCCTAACCAAGTCTCATACCGATTAAGGTACAATGCGTTCCTTACACCTCTTTAATCCCAGTAGGACTCTGCGCACTTGATTCCCTTAGCTGATCTCACCCACAACTAAGAGTTGCTACGACCAAAATTCGAAGACTTATAAACAAATCTGTCTCCTACAGATAGGTCTATTCTGGTTTTTATTTCCGTCTTAATATAAAGATCAAGGTGTACAAGAAACTCAACTAATAATACGGTCTTATATTCCCGAAGAGCAGCCTAAAAATATTAGTCACAGCACAATAACTTAACTGATTAACATAAGAAGTTATTGTGGAATCACAAGAGTTTGAGATGAAGAACTGTTGTATTACTTTTTATATCTTACCTATCAGAGATAAATATCGAGAAAACCTTAGAGAAGATTAAACTCAGTATGATAGAAAAAGTAAGATCAGAATACACAACTACAAAGAAAATAGTTGGATCTGGCTTAATGAATCCCAAATGAAGTCTTTAAGTCGTTAACCTAATAATGGTTTTGGAAAACCTGGGTTAATGGAGAATCGACTCTAGTTTGCAACTAGGACACACGAGAGTGTCGGGATTAGGTTTCCCAGATGCTAGAGTTCTCCCTTATATAGTCTTTCAAATGAGGGTGTCTTACAATCAAAGCTAAGATATCTTAGTAACAAAGCAATTGATATTCACCGTTAGATGGACTCCTGATTTAAGATTCAATCTAAGTCTGCTTAGAAAATAATCAATCAATCTCCACCGTTAGATGGTATTAGCTTGATAAACACAAATGAAATGTACTTTTGTTTAGATACGGATGAACCATACCTAAACTTGTATAACCAGTTAGCTCAATAACAATTAACCGAAGTTAGCCATATGAACACTTTTATTTTATCCATATTCATCTAACACTTCTAGATCAAATATGATAGTCAATAAATTATGATAGATAATCAAATGAATTTAAATATGCTTTAAGAGAGTTATTCAAATGTTCACTATCTCATAGAAATATCAATGAACAATTTGAAACATATTCGGTTTGGTTTGTAGTTGTACAAAGTACTTATACAAAAACCAATTCATGAACATAATGCCACGGTTTGCAAAAAAAGTTCGCATACCTTATTTCATTACAGTTCCAGGGACTTTAGTTTGCAAACAAACCTGAGTTTATGAGTATGAATTGTATACTTACCGATTTTAGAACCTAACCACTGTGTTCGTAAACTGAGTACAAGAACCACAGTTCCAGACCTGGCCTAGTCTTGCCGTTAGTAAACGCTGTTCGCAAACCACAGTTCCGGACCTTTCACAGGTAAACCCATTCGCAAACACAGTTCGCAAACAAGAGTTCTGAACCTGAACTAGAACTTTACAGTGCTCATACTAGGTACGCATACTGTGTTATATCCAGACATTGGTAGTAGTTCTAAAACTCTCGTTAATCATTGAAACATCCTCAGAAGACAACAATGGTAATCTTACACATACCACTAGCTTCAAGTAATTTTCAAGTGATTAATTGATCAATACGAAACTTCCCAAGTTAACATCAAATGATTGTCTCACACAAATCATGTAAGATGTTCAAGGTAATTTTCACATGATCATCTTGACTTAATATTTAGTTTCCAACAAATAAATTGTCTACAACTAAACTCGTCAAGTAGATGATGAAGTTTAGCTAAAGCTAGAAAGCTTCCAACACGTGTTTCGAGAAATATATAAACGAGATGAACTCGGCTCTAAATTTCAAATGTGTATAATACAAAGTCTATATAGCTATACGACTTAGTCTCATTAGAAGATAGAATAGAATAGACTTCTGAGTGATAGATAAGTTTTAGTCTCCACATACCTTTTGTTTATGAAGTTCCTCCAAGCTCTGCAGTAGATCTTCTTCATCAATTGATGAACGTCGTGAAGTCTAATGCTCAACTACACACTTCTATCCTAATCCGAGACATAGCTATAAGTAGACTAAAAATCAAGTATATAGTTTTGATCAACTAAACTTGACAAACAAGCTTGAGATAGCAACGCTTGCGAGTTCGACCGAGCAGTTCTCTAACAGAAACCAATACCAACTGTGTTAGTCGGCATAGCTCGTAGGTTGAAGACAATACCGACAGAAATGAAACCAACACAGACTATTTGTGTAACGATATTCAACTTGTTGTTCAAAGCAATTAGTGGTAGCATAACAATTGTTACAGTCGACACTGATTTGTTGAAGCCAATTCCGACAAAAATGAAGCCAATATCGACTGAAGTAGAAATTACGCGGTCCACTTATCATTTTGCTGATCTTTGGTCCTACCCCGTTTTGTCCGTCTATAATGAAGTGATATGAAGAGAAGGTTTGAGCTCCCAACAATATTAGAATATCCAGAATCCCAAAATTGTTCAGACTAAAAAGAAACAATCCTTAACACTTTGTCTAACCTTCTTTCAACTGAAAAGCAACAATCCTTGAAACTACGACCATCCAACACTCTCTCAATATGGCCAAAAAAATTTGATAGAGTGGAACTGACGAGAAATTAGGCATGACCAATTTTTTAGATAATTTAGGCATTACCAAAAAAAAATTGGATAAAGGGTTCTTCAAATCACTTCTTAATGTTTTTTAATTTTTTTCTTTTGAGTATCCCTCAATTTGTGAGAGTATCGCCCAATTGTGTATTCCTTTTTTTCTCTCTCATTTTTATTTACCCCCTTAATTGAGATAGATTTTTTTTTCTTTTGTATTCAGTTGAGATCGATAAAGATGGAAGAAAAGAAAAACAAGGTAAAGAAAAAAATTGCACAAAAACTAAAAGGTTAAGGGTAAAACTCAAGGAGGATTGAAATACAAGTTCTTCCAATTAACTATCACGGTTTGATATGAGACATCCAAAAATTATTTGAAACTTAAATCCCAAGAACAAATAGTGTACTTGATCATATTAATGGTGTGAGAAATAGGTAGATAGTATATTAAAGGAGAATCCTAACTCTCTAGTGAAGTAAGACCAAATGTTTCTTGTCATAGAACATTTGAGAAGGATATGTGACGTCGTTTCAACATTCAACGGCCACCACTAAATAGTGCCAGACTCGATGCTATTCAGATGGATTAACTGAACACAATCATTCAACACTTCGTATTCTCTTATGGCAGCGCTAGAAAGCCTTTGCGAGAGCTGCAGAATTTTAGCGTAAAATATTAACATCATCTGCCTTTATTCCACTAACTAGTTTATGTTTAGAGAAATAAAATAGGATATGATTGGGAAAAATTTGCAAATGGGTTCAGAAAAACTTGTCTACCTTACCGAAAACGGGATGGCATACCATCATTAACATTAAACCTAGAAAACAAGGGAATAATAACTTTCTTTGCATAAACGCCTACCAAACACTTTTACCTTAAGGATGATTAGGAGTTTCAATGAGCCAAGTAGAAAAATCCTCATAGTATCTTTCTTTGATGATAGTTTTTAGTAACATAATGTCCTCCTTGGTATATCTATGTAACAATTTATTTACAAGAGCCTCATTCATAGACTTCAAACTTTTAACACCAAGACCACCATGCATATTCTTTTTCCTAAACATGATATCCCATCTAACTAAATGCTAACTTTTTATGGTTATTATTATCATTTTATAAAAAAAATCTCATGATTTTTTTTACCTTTAGAGAGATAGGCAGAGCGAAGATAAAATACAACATGGAGCTATTATTTTATGACAAAAGGTCGGAGAGAGATGGATGTTACAAAAGAAAACATCATAAGTGCTGCATGTCCTCCATGAGCTTGCATCCATCTAAACCCTTCGTCTGGGAATACCGAACCTTTAGGGGACCCGCGGTGGGTCCTAACTTAAATCCGCGGACCAGTACGTTTGCGATACCTTATTAAAGATAGCAATGGGAGATAATAAGTAGGGGATATGAAGCAATTTTGGTAAAGCATGAAGGTTTTGGCTTTCCCAACTGACACTAGAAGAGGTAGCAGGTCCCTAATACAATATAACTAACATAAAGCAAGCATAGTTTCGATGCATTGAAAGATGGCCTAACCATATGTGAATCCTGCTGAGTTCACCTTAGAGGAAGAATTATCTCTTTGTCGAAACTTGGTTTTATTTTTTCCGTCTAGGGGTCACGAACGCATGAAAAATGGTATTCCAGTATTCCTAGTCAATCTCATTGGCATACCATTCTTAAGCATTTCACCTCAGAAATGGGTAACCCCAATAATTAGATTACATCTAGGTTGTTCATTCGATATGCAACAATAGGCGAAGCAGTTGATGAACTCACTGCCGTAACTTTGATTGTCAATCGATTTCGACTAAGGGGTGAAAGCGATGAATATGTCATAGCTACATCTCTTTGAGAATGGCGAAGATGGAAATGAACGGATTTTTGTTACGAACCTCATTTCAATGACATCAAGGTGATGCAAAGATTCAAGAAATCATCCACGACGTTATGATGTTAGGGCGGGGTATTACACGTGTTAATCGAACGATCGTTTGTAATTTCAATTTTTAGTTATTAATGAACAATGGTTTAATCCAACCTTTTATTATAAAACTGCTAGTATTATATTAAACCGTTGGTTACTCGAAATTCAAACCTTTCATTAATTCAAATAACAACTATATTAGACAATGCTTTTTTTAATTAAGTTAAACAACTATACAAACTTGAAATAAAGAGAACACTTTTAATTAAAAACTAGACTGGAATTTAAAAACTAAACTCAATTAAAGAAAAAATAATTAGAGATGGATCACTTTATCATCTTCTGAAACTTCAACGATGATTATATCTATCCTCTTCAAAAATATCCTTTTGCTTGCGTCGATAATATTTTTTTCGTCAGGAGCTAATTTACTAAGATCCATACCCATTATTGCATTATCTTTTTGTGTTTGCATTTGTTGTTGATGCATTTGATAACCCTGTTGTTGGAGCACTTGAAAATTTAGTTGTTCTTCCATTTGATAATTCGGTTGTTGATTAGACGCACAATTGTGTGGTATTGAGATTCTTGTTCCGCTTTCGTTGCTCCCTTTTTGATCGTGTTCCCTTAAGATACTCCAAAATATTTGCACTATGTTCATAGATCTTCTCTTCTTCAATCTTAACCGAATAACTTCCCCCATCCCCTTCTCTGGATATACCTTGCTCGCGATCCTTCTTCATTGTAGCTTGCATTTTGGAATTTTTAGTTCCTATAGGCCGAGCATGATACTTGTAATTCCAACGAGTTTCTCCGTTAGGCAATACTTATGTCCCATCTTCGACTGTTACAAAGTTACGATGACTGTCAAACAATGCGTTATTTTGTGCGACAGTAAGTTTATAATTAAATCCAGTAATTTTTTCTCTCAACATTTCATAATAGGCATCATACTTGAATGGTTGTCCCGTTTGATTCTGAAATTGCTCCCGACCATCTCGCGTCTGAAATATTATGTAATTTTTTTTTTTAGTTAATTACTGTTATCACCAAACAGAAAAAACTTAATAAAAATGTATAGAACTTACCAGATCTTCGTGTGAAGCATCGCTTTTAGTTTGCCGATATATAACGTTAAGAATTGATACGAATTCTGTTACATCTCTTTTAATTGCTTTCATCTTTGTTTTTAATTGACACAAACATCCGTTTCAACAGCCAAACGGATACTCAGTTTCCGTAAATCAGAATTTTACACGGAAACTCGTTTATCTTCTCTACTACCTGGATCAGATCTGATCAACTTTCAAATGTAGGAAACAAATATCCCTTGTTTAAAGGATTATGAAACGCCATAGTACTTGATTTTTGAGACTTTTTTCTACATTAAAGGGATGGGGAAGGGAAATTGTGCACCATAGTTTTTAGCCGTATAGGAATTAGGAAACAAAAAAAAGTAACAAAAACAGAAAAGTAACAAAAAATAGAACTGGTGTTGTCGAAGGCAATTTACTTCTTTCCTGATTGAGTCGCCTAGACAATTTTGGGATTTTCAGGTGGCAATTACATAAAATCTGATGTAACGGCCACGATCATAACTTTTCTTATAATCAGATTGTTTTACCAAAACTAGTCATAAAAATCCAAGGTGACCAAACTTGTGGTACAAAAACCCCACTCAAATGTTGGGATCCATTAAAACTCCATCGTAAACAAAATTGATACAAAAACCCCAAATTTTTAAAAATTGATATAAAAATCCCAAATTTAAATGTTGGTTTCATCAAAAAATTTGATGAAACCAAAATAAAATTTGATGAAACCAACATTTAAATTTGGGATTTTTGTGTTAATTTTGTTTTGATGAAGTTTTTGTGTTACTTTTGTTTTGATGAGTTTTTTGTGGAAGAATGGTGATACCTCTGGGATTATAACTCGCGAACCGTTGTTTACTAGGAAAAATCATAATGACAAAAGTCAGAAAATTTCTTATACATTCGATCTATCAATGTGGGCCATGATTTTATTGTTCTAATTTATAATAATATGTAACGGCTACTTAGGATCTTCACTTCACCCAAAAGTGAGCCCCCAGAGCGTCCCCCAAAACCCCAATACTACTGTAGCATCAAAGTAACCGTTACAAGGACCCTAAAATCTTCATCTCTGCGAAAGAGCCCTCTTCTTTACTTCTCCATTGAAGACCCTGATTCTTGAATCTTGAATCTTCAAAACCCTAATCTTAATTTTGTTGATTCTATCAACAGAGAGAACCCAAGAATGGATTCAACTCAAAGAGTGAAAAGTGGGATAAATCTCCCAGTTGGAATGGCTCAAACTTCATTACATTTGGAAACAACATTTAGAGCTGTATCAAAATTGACATCACCATCAAAGAAAACAATATACAGTGATAGATTTATCCCTTGTAGATCATCATCCAGACTTGATACCTTTGAGTTGATTGATAAACCCTCACCTGTTAAAGAAGGCGGAAATGAAGCTTATTCTAGATTATTAAAAGCTGAACTTTTTGGTCCTGAATTTGCTTCTGATTCTCCTGGCGGTGGTCAAGCTGGTTCGCCTATTAGTCCTAATAAGAATATGTTAAGGTTCAAGACCGAGCCTTCTTCACCTTCTTCACCTTATTCTCCCTCAATTCTAGGTCATGATAATGGGATCTCTAGTGAAGCTTCTACGCCTCCGAAACCACCTAGGAAAGTACCTAAGACTCCACATAAGGTAAACAATTCTCCCCCTTAAGTTTGTTTATTTTAACTTGAAAAGGGTCAGAATTGATTTGTTACATGTAGGGTTTTTTAGATGAGAATTTCAATTTTTAGAAGTTTTCGACTCTATTATAGGAATGAATTGCAAAATATGGTTGTTGCTTACTGAGGATTTAATTAAATGGATTTGTAGGTTTTGGATGCACCTTCACTTCAAGATGATTTCTACCTGAATCTTGTTGATTGGTCCTTACAAAATGTTCTTGCTGTTGGATTGGGTACTTGTGTTTATCTATGGACTGCTTCGACTAGCAAGGTAAAGAACTATCTTGAATTGTTATTTTGAACTTGTGAGTGTTTATTACCATTGCTAAAGAATGTATTTGAATTTAATTTTTTTATTATTAGGTTAGGGAAGAGTTTGTGACTAATTTTTCTTTACTTAGGTGACGAAATTGTGTGATTTGGGACCTGATGATGGTGTATGCTCGGTTCAATGGACTCGCGAGGGATCATATCTGTCTATTGGAACAAATCATGGGGAAGTTCAGGTAAAGATTTTACCATTATTAAAGAAATGAAACTAGCAAAATCTTTTTGTTAATGGCTGATATATGGTGAACAGAAGAAAATCACCCCTGTCTGGGAGATTTTATATGTTCAAATATTTGTTACCATTATTAGAAGGAACGGAACTAGCAAAATCTTTTAGTTAATGCCCGAGATATGGCGAACTCTAGAATATCACTTCTGGTGTTGGAGATAGTATACAGATAGTTATATGGGTTGAAAGACATTGTTAATGCCGCCGAGAAACCAATCAAATGACGTAATAGTTCCGCCTTGAAACTACTGAACTCTTTAAGTTAATGCCCAAGATACAGGGAACACAAGAAAATCACCCATATGTGTGAAAATTTACACATTCGAACATTTATATGGGTCGACGAAGTTATTGATGCTACCGAAAAAGCCGTTTAATGCCACAACCCCACCCTGAAACTACCAAAAAGTCTTAGTTAATGGCTGAAATATGGGGAACACAAGGAAATCACCCCTGTGTGAGAAAATATATAAGCTCAAATATTTATGAGTCAGAACCAAGTTGTTCCAAAAAACAATTTAATGCCATAGTAGTTCCAACCTGAAAACTTTCTAGTTTACAACACATTGAAACTTTTGTTTATTTTGCTATTCAATCTTTGTAACAGGTTTGGGATGGCACTCAGTGCAAGAGGGTTCGTACTATGGGCGGACATCAAACAAGAACAGGTGTTTTGGCGTGGAGTTCACGTATACTCTCTTCTGGCAGTAGAGACCGTAACATACTTCAACATGATCTTCGTGTTTCAAGTGACTTTGTTAGCAAGCTTGTGGGGCATAGGTCTGAGGTATTATCTTCAAGACTTTTTGGATTAATGGTATGTCAACTGTAGGAAAATGGTAGCAACCTAACTCTTCTACTCTTACTCAACTTAATTAGGTTTGTGGGCTGAAATGGTCCCATGATGATAGGGAACTTGCATCAGGTGGAAATGATAATCAGGTGTTACCTTGAGCTCCTAATTAATTTTGTTTCTTAAGTTCCAGCTTTCAGAATAAAGGTACTAACATGATAACATGTATTTCTGCATGCTCTTGTTGTCAGCTCTTAGTTTGGAACCAGCATGCAACTCAGCCAGTCTTAAAATTTACACAGCACACAGCTGCCGTCAAGGCCATTACCTGGTCACCACACCAAAATGGCCTTCTTGCATCGGGCGGAGGAACTGCTGATCGGTGCATTAGATTCTGGAACACCACAAACGGAAACCAGTTGAAGAGTGTGGATACAGGCAGCCAGGTTTTTATACTTAAATTCAGACATTAAGTGATCCAAATCTATTCTATATTACCTGCTAATTAATTCTCATCATACTCCCTTGAAGGTCTGCAATTTAGTATGGAGTAAGAATGTCAATGAGATAGTCAGCACTCATGGCTATTCCCAGAATCAAATTATGGTGTGGAAGTATCCATCAATGTCAAAGGTGACAAAGCTGCTTCTTACCCATATATATTAGTTTAAAAACATTAACTTCGAAATAACCAAAAATAATCACCATAAATTTCATTTTCCTCGATGCGTAAAATTTCAAAAAACTCCGGTTTATTTTGGCATTTTCTTTTTTGGCCAAAGAGAATCTAATCATATTTTTGGTAAACTAAATCGGACAACAGGTAGCAACCCTGACAGGTCATACCATGCGAGTACTTTATCTTGCAACATCACCCGATGGGCAGGTATTAATCTTTCTCTGGACAATGATTTCGGCCAGTGCTTTTCCACATTTTTCCCTTTCATACTAGTCATGTAAACTGTACAACTCACGTGCATGTAGACAATTGTAACTGGAGCTGGGGATGAGACACTGCGATTTTGGAACATCTTTCCTTCTATGAAAGCACCGGTATGTCCTACACCTATCTCTGCAATTTAAAACACCTCATGCGAGTTGTTACCACTTATATCGGTGCTGTTATTTTGTACCAGGCATCTATGCGAGACAGTGGACTTTGGTCTCTTGGACGAACACATATTCGATAGCAAGTTGATTGCATATAACAGCGGCAGACATTTTTTTTTTTTTTATAAATGGAAAGTTAACTGCAGGTTTTATGTCAGTTTTATTCGTTTCCAGTGAAGTATTTGATAATCCCATTAATCATGTAAAAGAAAGAAAAAAGAAAGAAAATTGCAGTGTGTTGTAAAGGGTTTCTTGATCCAAAATATATACAGTATTCAAGAACTTGCACTAAATTAAGGATTTCTTGATCCGAAACATATTTAAAAACTTATACTTAATAAAGAGTTCAGAAATTTTTGTACTTCTTGTTGTTCATTTAGAGATGAAAGGGAGCACAGTCAGTGTTTTTGTATTCAATATTTTAGCACCTTGTGTTTTCCATTGCAAGGCAACATGACCAGTGCATTATCTCTGGTTTTCTCATTTGTTCCGAAGGATAATTTTTGAAGTTTATGGGTTATTTTTTTGATAGGTAAAGAATTTATTTGAGTGCTGGCGAGTTTTGAACTCAGGTAACTGGATTTTACCCCCATGTTTATTGAAGTTTGAAGCAGTTTTATGCACTTCTCTACCCATCTTCCCAAAAGCAGCTCTATTTTAGAAACCGTAGAATGCTGTGCCGTCATTGAGTTCTTCTTCAACCACTGCTTCAACAAACAAGACCATGAAATATTTTGGGGGTTTTGGAGTAGCCATCTCCTCCCAGGAGGAGCACTTTTGAAAAGAGTGTGGCTTACTAGATCCCATGAGTCTTGGTCCACAAAAGTCGTCTAAAACTTGGATGTCAAGCGTCCAAGGCAAATAGTCAGCATCAACAATTTAAAAAAGACGTGGATAATCTTTTTGACAGTAGCTAGTTAACTATGAAAATACCAACTTACCCTTCCACCCCCAGTCGAACTATATCCGTTCCCCACAAGACCCGAGAGAAATAAACAAACAAACCTCAGCTTTCATAGATTTCCTGTGATTCTTTCCTTCGTGTTCATCCGTTTTTTTAAAAAAACCTAAGTTTGTAACCTTAATAACCCTAATTTAAATTCAAATTAATTTGTTTTTCATCCATAAGTTTGTGTACTGGTTGATGCTTGGTTGCAAAATAGAATGATTTTTTCCAGATTAGGAAGATCAGTGCCTCGTTCTGCACGATATATCCAGAGAGTAAGATCTTACTTTTGATGTTTCTTTTAATTTTTTCTAAATGATTTTTTTGGTTTTGGATTGTCGGTTTGTTTTTAAAAATGAGGGTTTGCATTGTGCAGAATGGATTATTAGGTGGGAATGGTGGAAGGTCTATTAATGAAGGGCTTTTGCAATCGGTTAATGGGAACGTTGCAGGGGAAGTTGTTGGATTGGGGTTTGTAAGGGGTTATATGACTTCTATTGGTGGTGGTAGTAAAGAAATTCTGTCCAAAAATTACTTATCAAAATTTAACTTTGCTCTTGCAAACCCTAAATTACATCGGTTTTTCTCTAGTGGAGCCCCCAAAAAGAGTAAGATCTGTTTATTTGAAAAATCAATTTGTGTTTGAGTTGTTTAGATTGTGAAATGTGAAAAATGTTTAATTATTTGTGGATTTGATGCAAAGAGGATGGGTTTTAATGGATGCAATTTGATGCAACTGTAGATTACGAGAACTATTACCCCAAGGAGAAAAAAGAAATTCCCAAAGGAAATTCCCAAAAGACAGAATCCAACTCCAAGAGTGGTATGTTTCTCAAAATGTTTTTATATTTATGCATTAGTTCTGACCTGATTTAGTCATTATTAGTGCCACAATAGCATTGTCTGTTGATTTGCAGAGATGTGTTATGCACTGCTTAAGGATTTTCTTGTGCTGTTAGAATACATTATATGATCTAAATACTAATTACCTGCGTTTGAGTTATTTTCATTCCTTTAAGCAATCATGCTAGGTTTCAGAATCACAACAATGAGTCAGCTTATTTCTTTTTCAGAGGAAGCGCACACCGGTGAGGAGGGGGATAGCTTCCTAAAGCATTTTCAGAACTTCCTTACTCCTTTGATATTTTTGGGATTGGTTCTTTCGTCTTTCAATTTCGGTTCCAGTGACCAGAAGCAGGTGATACTTTTTTTTTCCTTTCTTTCTAGCACTTCCATATGGGTAACACTTGTGAATTGTATATTTTGGATTTCACCAATTCTACATAAGTGGATTTGACTGCTTATGATAAATCTTTAGTGGATTAGGGAGCTTTATTTATACACCCTCAATTTATATAGGATAAGGAACCACTACGTTATGTGATGATTACCGAGTATAGTTTTGTTTTTCTAATTGAGTGGTTGTAATTTTATATATTGTTTTGGGATGGTACTATATTCATACTCTAATTAATCTTGGATATTACAGATTAACTTCCAAGAGTTTAAAAACAAACTTCTCGAACCTGGATTAGTTGATCATATTGTTGTCTCCAACAAATCAGTTGCTAAAGTTTTTGTCAGGAGTGCACCACGCATTCAAACCAACGATGAAGTTAAAGAGGGAACTATTGATGGTACTACTGCTAGAGGAAATGGGGCCCAGTATAAATACTATTTTAACATTGGCAGTGTTGAATCTTTTGAGGAAAAGCTGGAGGAAGCCCAGGAAGCTTTAGGTGTAGATTCACATGATTTTGTTCCTGTAACTTATGTTGCTGAGACACTCTGGCACCAAGAGCTGATGAGGTTTGCCCCAACACTTTTGATTCTTGGATCTCTCTTGTATATGGGACGGAAAATGCAGGGCGGCATTGGAGGACTAGGTGGTGGAGGAGGGGGTGGTAGGGGTGGAATATTTAATATTGGAAAAGCCCATTTCACAAAATCGGATAAAAATACGAAAAACAAGGTCAGTTTTATTATGCTGCTTCTAGTTTACTGCCGTCTTTCTGTCAAACATAAGGAATTCCATATGTTACCACGCTGTTCGTTAGTTCTACCAAATCCTTTTTGGATTGATGTAGTACTCCTTGATAAATATTTCTTCCCGCCTTTTAATGATTCACTTGATATCTATTTTTGGTCCAGATATATTTCAAAGATGTAGCTGGCTGTGATGAAGCGAAGCAAGAAATCATGGAGTTCGTACATTTTCTTAAAAACCCAAAGAAATACGAGGAGTTGGGAGCTAAAATACCAAAAGGTGCTCTTCTTGTGGGCCCTCCTGGAACAGGGAAGACACTGCTTGCAAAGGCAACTGCCGGGGAATCTGGTGTACCCTTCCTTTCTATATCTGGCTCTGATTTTATGGAGATGTTTGTTGGGGTTGGGCCATCCAGGGTTAGGAGTTTATTTACAGAAGCCAGAAAATGTGCACCTAGTATTATATTTATTGACGAGATAGACGCAATTGGTCGGGCAAGGGGACGTGGGGGCCTAACAGGTTCCAATGATGAACGCGAGAGTACTCTCAATCAATTGCTTGTGGAAATGGATGGGTTTGCAACCACTGCTGGAGTTGTTGTACTTGCTGGAACTAATAGGCCTGATATTTTGGATAAAGCCTTGCTGAGGCCAGGCCGATTTGATCGTCAGATTTCAATAGACAAACCTGATGTCAAAGGCCGTGACCAGATTTTCCGTATCTATCTACAAAAGGTTAAACTTGATCACGAGCCATCATACTATTCTCAGAGACTTGCAGCATTAACTCCTGGGTTTGCTGGAGCTGACATTGCAAATGTTTGCAATGAGGCTGCCTTAATTGCAGCAAGAAAGGAGAGTGCGCAAGTCACAATGGAACACTTTGATGCAGCTATAGATAGAATCATTGGTGGCTTGGAGAAGAAAAACAGGGTATTCTAATCCTTGCTCTGCTAGTTCATTTTGATTTATCTATATATATGTTTGTTTTACTTAGTATGGACTTCTCCGTCATTGATAACCATATCACATCACCTGCAACTAAATGTTTGCTACATTCAGTTTTTCGTTATGATTGTGTAGTGAAATATAGTTGGCATGGATGCCTCTAGTTGTTTGAGAAGCTAAAAGCAGATGATGCGCCCTATACCTCTATTGATATTATGCTAGACTTGATTGTTTTATTTTTTTTTCTTCTTTCGATTATGCAAGCACTGTTCAGGGAATGATACAGATCCTTAGTCACGTGGAAACCTTATAGATTTGTCCGATCAGAACTTTGGAAGTATTCTTTAGATAAACTGTTTGCATAGTTTTTATTTGGTGTGCCTATGTGCTTGTTACAGAGCACATGAAAGATTCCACCAATATATATGATTGCTTTTTTAAGTAGTTTTTTGTATAATGACCCGTCTAAGAGTCCTAAGGCGTTCATGTTTTCCTCCTGTTTTTGTTGAGCAGGTTATTAGTAAGTTGGAACGAAGAACTGTTGCCTACCATGAATCTGGTCATGCTGTTGCTGGATGGTTTTTGGAGCACGCAGAGCCCTTGCTTAAAGTTACGATTGTTCCACGTGGTACTGCAGCACTTGGGTTTGCGCAATATGTCCCCAGTGAAAACCTTCTAATGACCAAAGAACAGCTCTTTGACATGACATGCATGACTCTTGGTGGCCGAGCTTCTGAGCAGGTACTGATACTTCCTTTTTTTCTTTTGTGTTGGAGATAAATGTACTTCGACTATCGCAGTTTGCCTTTCCTCCAAATATGTAGTCCCGTAGAGAACAAAATCCTGGACTTGCTTGGTTGCTAGCCAGTTTGGTATTCAAGCCTCTCAAGATTCAGGCTACTTCTATTTACAAATGGCTGAAAATTTCTAAACCATTTTCCATTTGTGGAATTGCCTGGTAGTGTAGTAATCCTTGATAGCGGGAGTGTTTGATATGCTTTTTTTTGGTGTAGGTTCTGCTAGGGAAAATCTCAACTGGTGCTCAGAATGACTTGGAGAAGGTGACCAAAATGACCTATGCCCAAGTGTGCATCTATGGTTTCAGCGACAAGGTAGGTCTCCTTTCTTTCCCTCCAAGAGAAGATTCTATGGAGATGACCAAGCCCTACAGCAGCGAAACCGGGGCTATAATCGACAGTGAGGTGAGAGAATGGGTGGGGAAGGCTTACAAGCACACAATAGAGTTAATAGAGACCCACAAGGAGCAAGTGGCTCAGATTGCGGAACTGCTATTGGAGAAGGAAGTCCTTCACCAAGAGGACTTGGTTCGAGTACTTGGTGAGCGTCCGTTCAAGTCAAGTGAACCAAATAACTACGATAGATTCAAGGATGGGTTTGAGGAGGAAGAAGATAAGAAGGCCACGGATGATGGGTCTTCATCTGAACCCATACCTGTCCCTGCCTAGAAATAATACATAAAAGTCTCTCTTTGTAATACTAGAACTTCTCTTCCATTTTGATCTCCTTTTTCCTGAATTTTATTTAAATGAACGAATTGTACAGGTCAACAATATCTCCCAGAGTTGGTGTTTCGTCTTAAATAACATCTGCTTGGGAGAATTTGTTATACTATTTGTTGTGTTGATCTACTAGCAAGTGTCAGTCCAGTAATGCTATTTGTCCCAAATTCCCAACTAGGAATTTGGTTTTCTTCGGGCTAGCTTACGTGGATCCTGTGTGGGATATCAACTGATTTTTCCAAAAAAAGAAAAAAATATTCGTTTTTTATAAAAGAAATTCCGTTGGATAATTCAAAAACTGGTTTTGTAAATATGTACAAGAACGGGTTTTGTAAAAAAAAATAGCCACTCGTTACATTGAAAAGTGTAAAAAACATTTCAATGTAAAAAACAAATAAAATTTAAGAATGGTGTTAATTTGCATTGAAAAATATAAATACTTCTCTGTCTACAATTTATTTATTGAAAAAACAATAAATGTATACTTCAATGCAAATAAGCATTATTTCTCATATATTTTATCGTTGTCTATAATTTCATATAATAACGATTAGCTCTTGTCTTGTGCATTGATATACGAGATAAACAAAACCCAGAACATAAAGTCAATTTTTTCTTTTAATACAAAATCTTACGGGATATTTACGTCTCATGAGATTATGTAATCTAAACATTAACAAGACGCATATGCGTATCAACTGCCACTCCATTTCAAAACCCGTGAACTATATTGTTTGTTGAATTCCTTTGTCCGTTTTATAGTAAGGTTAGTCGGAGGTGGTAAATTCATTGAGGACTTCTCTACGCAGAAACATTCCCCGATTGATTACCCGTGTCAGTTTACCTATTTAAAAGGATAAGTTTCGGTGAGGGACAAATTTTTGTGAGGGACAGATTTTGATATGGGCATGTGGACAAATGTTAAAATGCCAGTTTTTATGACATTAAGATTCTAAATTTCTACTGCTGATATGCCCTTCGTTAAATGATATAAACTCTATTGATTATCTTTAACAAATTTGTGGAATGCTTAAACTCCAGAATTTTTTGTTGAAGGAATCATCTTTGTTTTCATCAATATGGTAAAAGTAAATATAACAATTACAAATACACTAGAGATGAGAGCAGTGAAAACTTACGTATATCTTGTTTCATATGTGAAACTGAAAACCGACATGTGAAATAATATTATGCCACTAGAGTTCATCTACTCTAGTGAATTTGAAATGTATTATTTATAAAAAGAAAGAGAAATAACAAAATTAACAATCTGGAAAAAAAAACAAAGAAGATAATAGTAGAATGATATATTGATTGAATGATATATTGATTATATCTTATAGTAGAAACATTTCCTTGAATAGCCAAAGTAACTCAAACTACGTTTCCGGACAACCACTTGTCTCCTGTAGAGAAAAGATTGAGCTTGATCGCACGCCCATTATCTACTAGATAACTAGCCACAACACCAACACAAAAAGATCAAGTGATAAAACTAATCAACTTGGAATAAATTATATATAAACGACTAGTAGTTTATGTGGACTTACCTGAGGGCTTAATTTGATCAAAGGAGCTTAGGGTTAGAAGCTGAGGATGAAATCTCCATTTTAACACAGATAATCGGCAGGCAAAATAGACAACAAAGTCAAACGGCATAACATATATTCATAAGAGGTTCTAATTCAAGACAAAATAACATTCTCTAGATTTAACTAAAACGTACAACACAAAAGAACGAAAATGAAAATGAATTTTTTTATAAGAATTTGAACTAGGCTCATAAAAATGGTTTTCACCCCACTACAAAAAACTCCCGAAGGAAGAGCCAAAGAGAAAACAACCCAAACAAATGAGAAATAAAAAGAAGTAAAGAGCTCAAATCACAATTAGAACAGGCAAAGAACACTCAACGTCTCATGCTATAAATTTATAACTAATCTGAAAATGCGGGGGTATAACAACCACACCAAATATTTCGTTCGGCAATCTGTATGGACTAACGTCCAATATAATTCCGAGAGCACCAAATTAAAGGTGAGACTCAATCAAGAAAGATACCAAAAAGCTTTATCTCTTTCTCAATACAATCAGTACATCAACTAGATATATATAAATCCGTGAGATTGATTGATATGAGAATAACTGGGGTGGTACCAAAGACCAATTGTCGAGTGTCAATCAAGTTTTATCCAACAATCAAGGTCGGATTTATCAACTGATTGAACTACGCACAACCTGTGATATTTCAATTATATAAAAAAATATAATACGAAAAAGAAATAACACATACACCATAAATTTTGTTAACGAGGAAACCGCAAATGCAGAAAACCCCGGGGACTTAGTCCATATTTGAACACCACACTGTGCTAAGCCGCTAAAGACACTAGCCTATGACAAGTTAACTTCGGACTGGAATACAGTTGAGCCCTAACCAAGTCTCACATCGATTAAAGTACAATCATGTTCCTTACGCCTCTAGAACCACGCCGGATTCTGCGCACTTGATTCCCTTAGCTGATATCACCCACAACTAAGATTTGCTACGACCCAAAGTCGAAGACTTATAAACAAATTTGTCTCCTGCATATATGTCTATTCTTTATTCGGTTTTTGTTCTGTCTTTTGATACAAATATCAAGGTGAACGGGAACCAACTAATAAATCGGTCTTATACTCTCGAAGAGCTGCCTATAATTATTAGTCACCTCACAATATCCTAATTGATTAAATAAAGAAGTTATTGCGGAATCACAAGAGCCTAAGATGAAGAACTGTTGTGATTACTTTTTATATCTTACCTATCAGACATAAATCTCGAGTAAATCTTAAAGAAGATAAAACTCAATACGATAGAACAAGTAAGATCAGAATACGCAACTACTGACAAATAGTTGCTATATCAATCATGTTTGTCAATGTTAGTGATCAAAACTATGAGTCTTGATTTCTAGTCTATTATAGCTAAGTCTCGGACTAGGATAGAAAAGTTTAGTTGAGCTCATGGACTTCATGGCGATTCATCATACAACGATGAAGATCTACTCAAGGAACCATGAAACTTCATCAACAAAAAGGTATATGGAGACTTGAACTTATCTATCACTCAAAAGTCTATCTATTCTATCTCCTACTTCTTATGAGACAAAAAGTCGTATACTATATAGACTGGATCATACACATTTGACATTTCGAGTTGAGTATTCACTACTTATCTTTTTCTCGAAATCGTGTGTTGGTAAAGCGTTTCGCTTTGATCAAGTTTATCTTCACCTAGTGACGAAAGTCCTGAAATTTTTTAATTACTTTGAGAATTGCTCTGACGTGAAACGGTCTGTGAATAACGGCTATATAACGTCCTCTGAGAATGTCTCATTGATTGGAATGAGAGTTTAGATTACATAACCGTGTATTCCTTAATCCGAAGTTTTCGAACTTTGTTGATTGAGAGAAACCGGAGGAATTGGCTTTGCCAAGTCCGCGAACCCAGTCCGCGAATTGACGGAAGTTCTCTTGCCGAGAATTTCTGCTGGGATTTTCCAAAAACTCGTTTGCGTGTTTAGTCCGCGAACTCAGTCCGCAAACCTAGTCCGCGAACTGGCGGAAGTCTCCTTGCCGAGATTTTCTGCTGAGTTTGGAAAACTCTGCCGGTTGTCTTAAGTCCATGAACTTGTTTGCGTACTTGAGTGGTTATGATCTAAAGATGTGCTCTGAACATGAAACTTAAATTACTAAGGAATGCAGTATGCAAACCGTGGCTATAAAGTTCATGAGCCGATTCATCGAATCGAATCATCTTTGTTTCAATTGTGTCTTGTGTAGTTACATAAGATCTCATAGCAATTGAACAACTCTCCAACTAGTTCATTTGAGTCAATTGAACTAGTTATGGTGAAGAAGAACTAGGTTAATATGAATTTCTCATATGGTTAACCTTTTGGGTTACTATGTTGAACCAAAATACACGTACACGTTTGGGAATGGTTTTCACAAACCCAGTAAACGTCTACCCAAGTGTGTGTGACAAGCTAAGTTTTCGATCTAACGGTTGAGAAATATTAACTTGAATCTAAATCAGGTTTTCATCTAACGGTGAATATGGATTGCTTTGTAACTAAGGCAAAACCCTGATTTGAAGGCTATATAAAGGATACATCTAGCATTGTGCAAAACTAATCCCCACACGTCTCTGTGATACTAGTGCGCTCGCTAGAGTCGATTCTCCTTTAACCTTTGGTTTTCTTCTCTAAAATCAGGTTAACGACTTAAAGACTTCATTGGGATTGTAAAGCCAGACCGATACTACTTTTATCGTAGTTGTGTGATCTGATCTTGTATCTTCTATCGTACGAGTACAATCTTTGATTGTCTTGAGATCGTGAGAGTTCTCCGATAGGCAAGATAAAAAAGTCACAAACATCTTCGTCTCACTATTTGTGATTCCTCGACAAACCGCTTGTGTAATCAAGAAGGATTGTTGAGAGGTGATTGATTAATCTAGTCTGTTCTTCGGGAATATAAGATCGGATTATCAATTGGTTCCTGTTCACCTTGATTTTATATCTTAAGACGGAACAAAAACCTAGGGTTTTTCTGTGGGAGATAGATTTATCCTTTGATAGACTTTTCTGTGTGAGACAGATTTGTTTATTATCAAGTCTGCAATTTTGGGTTGCAGCAACTCTTAGTTGTGGGTGAGATCAGCTAAGGGAATCAAGTGCGCAGTATCCTGCTGGAATCAGAGGCATAGGAGTACAACTGTACCTTGAATTAGTGGGAGACTGATTGGGGTTCAACTATAGTCCAGTCTGAAGTTAGATTGTAGTAGGCTAGTGTCTGTAGCGGCTTAATACAGTGTGTATTCAATCTGGACTAGGTCCCGAGGTTTTTCTGCATTTGCGGTTTCCTCGTTAACAAAATTGGTGTCTGTGTTATTTCTATTTCCGCATTATATTTGTTTATATAATTGAAGTAATACAAGTTGTGTGTTTGAATCAATCAATTGGAAATCCAACCTTTGGTTGTTGATTGATATTGATTGATCCTGGGATATTGGTCTTTGGTACCGTCCAAGTTATTCCTTGTGTTTGATTAAAGACTTGCTATTGTTTTAGCTTGAGTAAATCAAAACAAGTGAGAGATATTGACTCCTTGAGATACTTTAATCTAGATTGAGTCTGACTGTCTAGTTGATTCTCTAGCAAAGTATTTTAGAGTTTATCCTTACAAATTGCTAATCGAATTATTGGGTGGTGGTGTTAGACCCCCGTTTTTCAGTTTCCCGTTCAATTGAAGGGTTATCGGAAGAACACATGTCGGTGTTAGTATGTCTCGTCAGTGTGGAAGGTTTATCTAAGTACAAGATAGTAGAACCCTTCTTTTTAGAATTAGACGAGATAGAACTCTTATTTCTGGTATTGCGTTTATCAGAGATAGTACTCTTATCCATAGAGTCAGATCGCTACAAACACAGACTTGTGAGGTCTTAACGTGTTTGCCTGCTCTGATACCAATTGAAAAAGCGGGGGTCTAACAACACCACCCAATATTTCGCTTAGCAATCTGTATGGACTAACTCCGAAACACTTTCTAGAGAATCAACTAGACAGTCAGACTCAATCTAGGTAAAAGTATCTCAAGGAGTTAATATCTCTCTCTTGTTTTGATTCACTCAAGCTAATAGAAATCAGCGAGTCTATAATCAAACACAAGGAATAACTTGGACGGTACCAAAGACCAATGCCCAAGGATCAATCAATATCAATCAACAACCAAAGGTCGGATTTCCAATTGATTGATTCAAACGCACAACCTGTATTATTTCAATTATATAAACAAATATAATGCGGAAATAGAAATAACACAGACACCAGAATTTTGTTAACGAGGAAACCGCAAATGCAGAAAAACCCCGGGACCTAGTCCAGATTGAACACACACTGTATTAAGCCGCTACAGACACTAGCCTACTCCAAGCTAACTTCGGACTGGACTATAGTTGAACCCCAATCAGTCTCCCACTGATCCAAGGTACAATTGTACTCCCTACGCCTCTGATTCCAGCATGATACTGCGCACTTGATTCCTTTAGCTGATCTCACCCACAACTAAGAGTTGCTACGAGCCAAAATCGCAGGCTTTAACAATAAACAAATCTGTCTCACACAGACAAGTCTATCAAAGGATCAATCTGTCTCCCACAGAAAAACCCTAAAAGTTTTTGTTCCGTCTTTTGATAATAATCAAGGTGAACAGGAACCAATTGATAATCTGGTCTTATATTCTCGAAGAACAGCCTAGATTAATCAATCACCTCACAACAATCTTAATCGTATGGTAGCGAAACAAGATGTCGTGGAATCACAAACGATGAGACGAAGGTGTTTGTGATTATTTTTTATATCTTGCCTAACAGAGAACTCTCACGATCTCAAGCCAATCAATATGATTGTACTGTTACGATAGAAGATGCAAGATCAGATCACACAACTACAATAAAAGTAGTATCGGTCTGGCTTCACAATCCCAATGAAGTCTTTAAGTCGTTAACCTGGTTTTAGAAGAAGAAAACCAAAGGTTAAAGGAGAATCGACTCTAGAACGCAAACTAGTATCACACGCAAGGTGGGGGGATTAGTTTTGCAAATACTAGATATCTCCTTTATATAGCCTTTCAAATCAGGGTTTTGCCTTAGTTACAAAGCAATCAATATTCACTGTTAGATGAAAACCTGATTTAGATTCAAGCTAATATTTCTCAACCGTTAGATCGAAAACTTAGCTTGTCATACACAAATGACTGTACGCTTCTAGGTTTGTTAACCGCACCCAAACATGTACATTGTTGGTTCAAAAATAGTCTACCCAAAGAGATTAACCATATGAGTGTTTCATACCAACCATGTTCTTCTTCACCATAACTAGTTCAATTGACTCAAATGAACTAGTTAAGAGAGTTGTCCAATTGCAAGGAAATCTTATGTAACTACACAAGACACAATTGAAGCAAAGATGATTTGATTCACTCGAATCGGTTCATGAACTTTAATAGCCACGGTTTGCAAATGCATTCCTTAGTATTTTAAGATTAAGTTCAGAAATCATCTTTAGATATATAACCTTCTCAAGTTCGTAGACTAGGTTCGCGGACTTAAGACACCGGATAGAGTTTACAAACTCCAGCAGAAATTCTCGGGTTCGAGAACTACGCCGGTTCGCGGACTAGGTTCGCGGACTTGGCTCACGCAAGTAGTTTGTCAACTCCAGCAGAAATTATCGGGTTTGAAAACTTCGGCAGTTCGCGGACTGAGTTCGCGGACTTGGCACTTGCCATACTTCCGGTTTTTTTGATCAACAAAGTTCGAAAACTTCGGTTCAAGGAATCCATTGGTTATGTAATCTAAACTCTCATTCCAATCATTGAAACATTCTTAGAGGACGTTCTATAGTTGTTACACTATTTCTCGTCAAAGCAATTTTCAAGGTGATTGAAACATTCATGACTTTCTTCACTAGGTAAAGATAAACTTGGACGAAGCGAAAAAGTTACCAACACATATTTCGAGATATAGATAGGCGAGGTATACTCGGCTCGAAATACCAAATATGTATGATCTAGTCTATATATATATATATAGCATACGACTTTTGTCTAAAATAGTAGGAGATAGAATAGATAGACTTTTGAGTGACAGATAAGTTCAAGTCTCCACATACCTTTTTGTCGAGAAGTTCCACCGGTTCCTTGAGTAGATCTTCTACTTGTATGATGAATCGCCATGAAGTCCTTGAGCTCAACTACACTTACTATCCTAGTCCGAAACTTAGCTATAAGAGACTAGAAATCAAGACTTATAGTTTTGATCACTAACATTGACAACACATGCTTGAGATAGCAACGCATACGAGTTTGACCGAGCAGTGCTCTAACACAACTAAACTTGAAAAACAAGCTTGAGATAGGAACGCTTGCGAGTTCGACTGAGCAGTGCTCTAACAATCTCCCCTTTTGTCAATTTTAGTGACAAAACTATCAATACATGTGGATTACAAAATAAATAAACTTTGCTCGAAGTGGAAATACCATTAAATAAATAAATTTTAGTGACAAAACTATCAAACATTTAGCATCTATGGATGAAATAGATCATGAAAATACCATTAAACAAAGGAGAGATTTAGAAAAATCCCCATAATAAATTTGAAAAAACAAAACTAGTACAAGAAAATAAAGCAAATAACCTATTTAGGCAGTAATTTTAGACACCTTGGACCGAAAATACCCAGACCTAAGAACCCATAAATAAAATCACTATTTTTTTTATATAAAATAACCAGCATCAACATTTACATTTTATTCAGACCAATTAAACTAGAAAAGAAGAGATCCACATATTCTAATAAATCAACTGATTCCATTTCAAAATAGAAAAAAGAGAAGATACCCAACCGTATCCTCTCGAAAATTTATGCGACTTTCATCAGTTTCTCATATCTATAACCCCTAGCCCTTGGTCTAACCTTCACCCCCAGGTTTTCCTAATATTACTCTCTAATGGTGTAAGCTGCCATTGGAGAAGGTTGTTTTCTAGAGTTTTTCAGAGAGGACGAGAAGAAGAAGAAGAAGAAGAGAGAGAAATATAAAAATGATTGTAAAGAGAGATGAAATTGATATAGTTGGTGAAGTTAAACCAATTAACTTGATGTAAAAATAGAAATTTGCGATTTTTGACTTTTGACTCACTTAAAAAGAGCGTTCTTTTTATAAGTTGTACATGAATATGATACTCCTACATATTTAACTACACTATTTTTTTTCCTTAATTTACCAAGGACACCATATGAACTTCTTTGAACACATCATTTTTTTTTTTAATTTCCAAATTTATTAGCAACATCACTTCACTTGACTATCACCTTAATGTTTGTACTCAAAACACTTCTTGAAAAGACAACGTACAACTGGCCATGACTAACTATGACATGCTCGGGCGGATATCGGTATTTTTAATTATGTATCCTTATGATTTATTGACTATGAATACAAAATACATACATACCAAAAACTTCTTGTGTATCATTTTATACGGTATCACAAGATTTTCTGGTGGGATCAATGGCATCATATGGATGAATACTCTCTTACCCATGAAATTTTCACTGAGGATCACTGCATCGATGTTCGGCAAGAACTTATTTATTATAAGCCTTATACCTTTGCATAAGCCGCTTTTCGCATCAATATTCCCCAGTAACATAATGAATGCTCTTATCCTCAGTTTTAACACATGTAAAGGTAAACCTCCTGAGACTATTTCATTCAACTATTGCTAGTAGAGGTTGTGGATATCATCTTCCTGAATATCAAGTGAATAATATTTTGCTCTTATATAGGAAACAAAATAACCATTTGATCATTTACCTTTTTGACATGCTCATTCAACGGTGTGATCAATGTCGTGTTAACTAAGTAACCCCAATCCTTTAATTTATCGGCAAAGTTTGGAATAGTAACATATATCACTTGAGATACTGAATACTCACCAACCTAGGATATGGTGATATCAAATGGAATCTTTATCATGTAATTTTATAAAGAAGGTTCATTCCTGCTACCAAGCCAAATCAAAAATCCAGAATACGATATGTCGTCTGTCGCACACATATTTGTCTTCAAATGTAGAACCTCTACATTTGTCCACAATGGTGGCTTGATTAGGCACGAATCGATAATTTGATCCCTTATAACTTTTGGTACAACTGGCAGGACCAGGAAAATCTTTTACCTCCCATGATTAGAATCTTAGCACCAAATAGCTTGTCATATTTGTTATATATCTCATAGTCCTATCGCATGCCTCAAATGAAAACCAATGTGTCATGGTAGATTCATCCTACATAATCACAGTATCTTAATGATGAGGTTAGCCAAACCGTCATTTTTACCGATCTTACATGTTGATATTGCTCTCGATGTAAATGGAAGCTTGAATCTTAAGTGTGCAGTTCTTCCACCGGTCAAGATGCGTTAACTCTACCGAGAAACATACCTTCAAAATTTGGTGATCGTTGTCCTTGATTTGTGAACTTAATCGTTGTTATTACTCTAATATATGATCTCTAGATAGATTTCTGGTGATGTAAAGTGAGGATTTCTGATTATCTTCTAAGTCGGTTAATTAAAGAATAAGCGGTAAGAAAAAAATCAGAGAGGAGAGATAAATATTAGAAATCTGATTTTTATTAATGAAAGATTTTTTTTAAAAAAATTATTAGCTTTTCTGGCTATTTATACATTATATGAACATAGGGATTACATGTAAATTACTAAGCACGTGATAGTTGGGACCCAATTATTTTCCAGTCTTAAACTTGTTCGTACCTGGGACAACTCCTCGTAATAACTAATCTAGCTTTCCAAGTTTCATTTAACTGAAAATACTGAGGTTCTTCTTAGCTTCGCTTCTGGACTCGGGTCTTCCATGTTTATCTCCGTGTCTTTGCTGTGTTTAGACATCTATGGTTTAATCTTTGGAAATCCGGTTCAGGTCTTCGACATCTAACCTTGAATCGTATTTCACTTCTCAATTGTATTACTTTTCAGCTGTCAGTTCCCGGGTAGATGTTATATTTTGTTATCTACATATTTGCTCCCAGTTTAAAGTAAGTTTGTGTAATTCTTTTATTAAACTTAGTTTATTTTGGTTTGATAGCTCATAGCTCTTCAATATCTCATAACTGTATCTGTGCCGACCTCTATCAGTTTATTTTGCTGACGATTAATGGATGTGATACCTAAGTATCTTATTTAGGTGTCTACCCACCTTTTCAAGTCCCTTATGGGTGTTTTGGGATTTTCCAGGTCATACACCTGCCCCCTTCCTTTCCAAAAGCGAAGTATCTTTTAAAAGGTATCAGATATTTTCAAGGATCTTGTAATTTGTGTTGTCATGTCAGACTAGGTGTTTTATACAGCCTCAAAGACTAAATTAATTTAGGTAGCTATTTTTCCTATGGAATGGAGCTAATCAATCTCGTGATACTTAAATATTCTTTTAAATATTATTTTATACGGTTTCTAATTATTAGCATAGTTCTCAATTTTTGTGGAGTGTTGTTCACCTCCTTGGAATGCCAAAAGTTTGGTAATTAAAATAATTTTGTTTACCCACTCTCATTCGTGCACTTTATTGACTTATGGTAGTGGGTTTCCATCATGTGTGTCTTTAATGTGTGGAGAGACGTGAGAGTTATTCAATGTTTAACCGGTTATTACCCTTTCCTTTTATTCTAACTTTTATTTACTTATTATAAAAGAAAGCTTATACCCTTAGTGGGTTTTACTTTCATAATCTTTTAGCCCTTTTCTAAAAAAACTTTCTATAATTTTTCTATATCTTCAACCTTTTGGTCTTTTCAAGTATGTTCATCTTTCAATTTTCTTTAGCACTCATGGCTCCTATTATTTCTAGTTTCGAACCCACTCCCGCTGTTTCAGTTACTAAGGCTTACAACCTCCTTTCAAATATTGCAATCCGTTCACCTTAGTTTCTCTGATTTCCGAAGTTATGGATTATGCAGAAGATGAACTTCTTAACTAGAGTCTCATTTGGTTTGTGGGTTCAAACCCATTCATTTCTTACCCATGAAAAAAAAGAGAAACAAGAAAAAGGGGGCAAGGGAAAAACAACGTTACTTGTTTTGACATGAGCCCTCAGACTTATCAGCTGAAGGAATATACGACCATACTTCCAAAGGTCCGAAAAAACGAGCGAGTGTATATCATTATCCGTGGTGCCATCCCCGCCATTGAAGATGACCTCCTTATTGTGGCTAAACTCAGGAATGAATATGGGACCCAAGAAAGTAACATTCTTTAAACCAGAATCCTTGCTGGTAGTGCAAGTAAAATGGTTCTTCAATTGAGAAGCGGTGATCTCTTAACCCTCCGATTAATTCAATAATTTTATTCATAAACAAATAAAATTGGGGGATTTTGTGTTTCCCCCTCAAAATAAATAGCTATTTTGCATTACCCCCTTTATAAATTGCTAATTGGTGAAACACTCTACACGTTATAACCACCGTGATCTCCCAACAGATTGTGCATGTGATACACATGTGTGTGTCATACCTTTATTCATCGTCTCCGTCGTCTTCACCCAATCTTCCCTGAAACTAATTTTCTTCAAAAATGGGGAAAAAAAAGATATCGAAGTTGGTGAATTAAGGTGACCCAATTCATCTAGTGACCTTCGCGCCACCTATCACTTCTGTAACTTGCAGTATTGAATTCTTCCATAAAAGCAGCTTCGATTGCAGGCTTACATCAAATAGGTAAGAAAATCTCGTAGTGTGAAGTTCATTTTTTATTAGACTTTTCTTTGGATTGATGTAATTCCTATCCATTTCCCCATCACCAAATGCATTACACTGATTAGCAAAAAAATGAGGTTTTCTCAAAAGTCAAAACCCCTATAATTTTAATTTTGTAAGAGCTTCTCCTTAAAGTATCACTCACCCTTACTTTCTATGTCATCTACTGCTACAAATACTTCAATTCAACAATCATTCTAACCTCACAAAATCAGTTTTTGGATGTTATTCAAAACCAATCAACATTGGCTTTATCATCAAATTCAGAATTTGATATTTAACTAATTACCTATTTGGTGAAGTGGGGTTTCTGCCTGAGGAGGCTGAATGCGGGTGTTGCAGCAGCGCGACATCTATTACTAAATTTCTTTTCATCCCAACCAACATAGCAGATCATGATTAAACAAATTATTGTTTTTTTTTCCTCTGTGAACATCTGTGTAGAAATGTAAAATGATGATGTAACTGTATGGGTTTCAAATCAGTTTTAATTAAGCTTCAACAGTGGTGCCATTAAAGAAAACTAGGGTTTTCGTTTTTAGCTGTTGCAGAGAAGTGGAAGGGTATGTAGATGAACACAGATATGTCGCAGAAAACTAGGGTTCACGTTTAATATTACTAACACGTGAACTACACGTGGTAACTTAATGGGACAGTCACGACAGTTATAACGTGTAGGGTGTTTCACCATCAATTTATAAAGGGGGTAATGCAAAATAATGATTTATTTTGAGGGGGAAACACAAAATCCCCCAATAAAATTCAATAGTTTTATCCATAAAATCATAAAATTCAGATTTCATCTCTCGTGGAGCATAATTAATGATTTATAGCTTTTATCCATTTTACAAAAGAGTTTTAGAAATAGAGTTTTACTTTCTTCGTTCATGTCTTCCACCACGAAAAGTTGAAGCCATCAAATCTTGATGATATGTTAACCAAATCGTCTATAGTTTCCTTCAAAACCATATTTAAATTCAAGTCTTATAAGTTGGAACGCACCAAACATGGGTTGTTAGATCTTATCGTATTTTCCTGTTCTGATACCAATCGAAATGACGAGGGTACCAAGTATACCAAAATCTTTTCGTATCAACCTATTCAAGACTCTTACCTTGTGTGATCTAATATATATAGAGACTCTCAAGAAGATGAAAAATAACAAGATGCATACTTGGTATGTAGTCAAGATCCGGAGCCAAACCAACTATGGGATCAAAACAAGTGTTTCATTAATGTACTAGCGCGTTTAATTTTTTGTAACTAAAATAATAATTATAAGGGTTATTTAACGTTTGGTACCCAACAAATGTCCAACACCTAGCTTTGGTACCCAACATTTAAAATATTAAGCGTTGGTACCCAACATTTAAAATATTAAGCGTTGGTACCTTGACCAACATCTGGCCGTTAAATACTCAGTTTGACCAAACTCTTTTTCTTTTTTCTAATTTAAATTAAAAAATAAAATTAGATTGACAAGTTTACCCCTAACAATAACCATCTTCCTCACTGTTCTTCTTTTTCTAAGCCAAAATAAGATCAACTTCGAATTGATCTGAAAACTGTCAATGCTGTCGGCATTACCTTTGCCCCATTAGCCCAAAACTTCCACAGTTTGGAAAACCAATTGTTTTGTGCAACATCATTTCTATGGCTATTTCTATAATCAACTTCTGTAATTTCCAAGGAACTTTAACAATCAAACTGCGAGAAACATTGACTAAGCTTTATGTCTACAACATTACATAACAGAACCAGGAAGAAACTCATTACAAGCAACACCACCATTCTACCCTCTCATATTTTCTTCCCCAATTTTATTCAATTAAACCACAATTTATCACTACTAACACTATTTCACCATTAACACCGAACAACCACCACCACCATCAATCTGCCGCTACTATGAACAACATTACATCGAAACCCACTTTTCGAAAATGCTCCAATTGAAAGATCAATCATAACTCTTAGCCTAAAAAAATAAGACTAATCATACGTAAGTGAATTTGTGATAGAAAACAGGATACTTAAGGAGTTATTAGACCATGAGGAAACATAAATTGTTTTTGTTCATAAAAGTTTTACATCAATTGCTACTGTTCTTATCGTTGTTTCATCTTCTATAAAATTTGGGGATTTTTTTAGGGTTTCAAAAAAAGGAAAGAAAGAACGAAAAGAAGATGATTAAGATTAGAATAGGAGAGTTTGTAATTGTAGATTACTTTTTTTTTTTTGTAATTGAAGCCATCAATGTTTCTCCTTAAGATGAGAAGCAAAGAAATGAGAAAAAGAAAGAGAAAATGAAGAAGGAGGCGTACTGGCAGAGAGTTTAGTAAATGGGAGAAAAACAAAGGGTTCATCTAGGGTCTTACTTCATGGCCGTCGGATGAAAGGGTGATTTTGGGATTTAAAATAATATTTTTATAATTAAAATTAATTATTTCA
Organism: Papaver somniferum; assembly: GCF_003573695.1. Taxonomy (NCBI): domain Eukaryota; kingdom Viridiplantae; phylum Streptophyta; class Magnoliopsida; order Ranunculales; family Papaveraceae; genus Papaver; species Papaver somniferum. Next base: position 161,430,890 of record NC_039366.1, on the reverse strand, counting down.
TTTGTCAAGTCAAGAGTTTGACTTGACAGTCTTCTCCAAGTCAAGGTACTAACCCTTAATATTTCAAATATTGGGTACCAAACCTAGGTGTTGGACATTTGCTGGGTACCAAGTGTTAAATAACCCTAATTATAATGCGGAAGGTAAAGTAAAAGCACACAACAAGGTTTTGTGAACGAGGAAACCACAAATATAGAAGAACCCATAGACCAGGTCCAGTTTTGAATACTCTCAGAATTAAAACGATATAAAAAGACTACTACCAACTACGCATAGTTGAGACCAGGTAAACTAACTCCAAGTTACCCAGTTCCTTCAGTATCTCTACGCCTACTACTAATCTGGTCTATGCATGTGAATCCTAAGATATAGTCTACTATCTTAAGTTGCTCCGCCCGTTGTGAAAACTTCTAGCAGTCAACTCATTTGGATCGTATTCAAATATAGTAAATGACTAATCTGTTTTCGGTAACCGCTCTATCAATCTCCCAGATCAAGGTTAATCATATATAATTTGAGCTACAAAGGTTCTCCCTTTTAATCAATATAAACTCCTTTTTATAGGTTGGATCAACCAAGATTATGGTTATCGAAATAAAACGTTAGTTCACTATCTATCAGATTAGGATTCCGAAGAGAATCACCAAATAATAGATCGTCGATCTATACAACAAGTTATAATAGTTAATTGAAGATAAAAAAAATTATCGGATCCCAGTCAATCAAGTGTGCACAAAGTATAATCATAAAGATAATATCATCAAAGTACCTACACAAACAACTTGATTCTCTTGCGATCGATCACACATAGATCGAAGTCTGTTAACAATGGATGATTACAAGTCATATTTTCAGATCTTAAATCAAAGATCATATCTGAAATCGTCAAACCTTGATCTAGTTCGAGTCGATCTTATATCTGAAGAGAAGGATCACAGAATAAACAAACTAGGTAATATCAAGATTCAACTATACTGTTAGTCAATCAATTCAACAATCCAAAACTAAAATGACAATACGATTCTAGTTTCCTACTAACGGTACTGCTAGTGCTTCTTGATCCCAGAGAAGTATTTAAATGAAGTGCACATAAGATATTTCACCTAATTAAATTACTTTTCTCTTGAGAGAGTTTGCGAAATAACATTATTTGATAATTTTTTACTAGTATAGTGTGTTGAACTTTAGGATGATTCCATGCCTAGAAAACAATGTTTAACCACATGAGTTTAAGGAAGTAGACTTGTGAAACTTGTTTCATAATTTAAATGAGTCAAAGGATCTCTTCTGTGACCGATTCCTTAAACAAGGATCATGCTAGGACCAGTCCCAGGGATGTACCGATCCCTACCTGAGGATCTATATCTGGATCGATCTCAGTTAGGTTAACCAATTATAAAACGTTTCCGATTTGTGTATTAATTTAGGGTTTGCATAGATATCGGAATATGTTTTGGTTAACATGGAAAGTTCATTAATGCCGACATAATATTTTGAACATGTGTTAAACTCTTATTACTTAATGTTCAAGCATTTCCCTTGATACTCAAGGGGAGATCCCGAACCGAAATATTCAATAATATCTTTTGATATTCGGACTTTATATGTCTTTTGTTTCCCAGTAATTAAAGCATATCTCTGGATATTATATTAGTAAAGTACACTTGTACGCTAGCGCATATTTGGTTGGCATCCATGAGAGATCTCAGTATATATATATATATTAGTTGGACAACGGGTTGAATTTAGTAAAAATCAAAAATTAGTATTTATTGCATATCTTTGTATGTGTCCAAACTACCTTGGTCATTAAAAATAGTGAAGTTTGATCTTCTTGCAAACTTATCCCGGAACACACATATTTTATTTTATAATTGGTGTGAGGTAAGCCCACTAGTAATTTTCTCGTAATATAATCACGAAGTTCAAAAGATAAATGTTATACTTCGTAATCCAATATAATAAAGTTGTACGGAACAACTAATATATAGTTCTTTGACACTTTTATCATAGTAGATTGATCAAGTCACCAATACTAGAGATGCATAAATATACTTCTTAGATTATGTTTTTAATATAAACAACTTCAAAGAAACGTGGATAGAAATGGAAATAAGTCAAGCCTGTATTACTAACCTTGAAAATGTGGGGGTTCCAAAATACACCACCAACTTTTTCTTAGGCAACCCGTATGGACTAAACTCAATTACAATTCCGAGAGTTACAACTTAATGATTCACAATCAATATGTCCATAAGGCCCCATCGTCGGGGCATAAACGCCCTCTTGCTACCCATATGCGTGGTATTAGGAACAAGTCCGTGAACCCGACTATACCATGAGAGTTCTTGGACAATTCCAAAGATCAAAATCCAAGATCAATCAAGTCGTATCCAACAACAAAAATGGATATATCTATGTTGATTGATTTACGTACAATCTGTGATATTTCGATTACAAAGATAAACAATATAATGCGAAAAAATAAATAACACAAACACTAGACATTTTGTTAACGAGGAAATTGCAATTGCAGAAAAAACCTGGGACCTTGTCCAGATTTGAACACAAAACTGTATTAAGCCGCTACAGACACTACCCTATTATCAAAACTTTGGACTGGAATGTAGTTGGGACCGAATTTACCATCACAACCATTCAGTTACAGTCAGGCTCCTTACGCTTCTTGAATCTTGCCAGACTTTGTGCAATTGATTCCATTAGCTGACGTCCTTTATAGCCTAAGAGTTGCTTCAACACAATTGAAGACTTTAAACCAATCCACCTCTCACAGGTAAGCCTATATGTGATTTCCATTCTGATCAAAGATCAAGATGACATAGGAAATCGATTGCAATAGATAAAGTCTACCAAACCTCAAAATCTGGTACTTACGACCCCCAAAGAGAAGCCTAGATTATCATTCACCTCACAAGTAATTCCTACTCCAATTTCAACAAAGAATCGTTCTCGAGGAATATACCTGTGGAATCACAAAGTCTGAGATGAAAAACTTTGCGATTTCTATCTATCTCGCTTGTTGGAGCTAATGGCTCAACAAACAGTAGAAAAATCATGATACACGAACTATCAAGATAAAGATAGTTGTACTTGGCTTCACGAATCCCTAGGTGAAGTCTTTTTAGTCGCTAAACCTAAAAAGGTTTAAAGGAGAGGACAACTCTAGTTTACAACTAAAACACACAAGAATAATGTCAGGGATTCAAAGATCCCAGTTGTTTGAGGTTCTCCTTATATAGCTTTTCAAGGTCAAGGTTGCTTTAGATCTAAGCTAGCTTTGGAATCAAGCAATCTATAATCATCGTTAGATGAAAAACTTGACTTGAGATTAACATAACAGAATATACACTCTGGTTAGGGTGAACCATAACCGAACCGTGTATAATGATTTCTTCATGAAAGGTTAGCCGAAACTAACCAGACGAACTATAAGCTTAACCATTTTCATATAACACTTTAAGACTTTAATATTTAGTTACAACCATAGATTGTAAATGACTCGAAATTTCGAGAACGATTTTCAATAAATTGATCTTCACCAAATTCATCAAGTATGAACAAATGTACTTAAGCTTAGCATATTTGGAGAACGATTTTCAAGATGAACTTGACTCGAAATTTCTATTATGCATGTACTCTCTAATTTAGTCATGCGACAATGTCTCATAGATAGAACGATGAAATCTTGAGAAGTAGGTGCTCAGTCTTCACTTACCTTTTGTTGAAGAAGTTCTCCAGAGCTCCTATTGATCTTCACTTTCAAACGGTATGACGCAGTGATATCTGATACTCAACTACATAATTCTATCCTAATTCGAGATTTGACCCATCGAAATAGAATAATTATCACATGCTCCGAGCAACCCCCGTGGGTGAGCATGAAGCGGAAAAAATTCATTTCAGTGGGCCCAATCGGTATTTTTTTGATCTCGGATAAAAAAACCCGTCCTTTCTTCTTTGTGGATGAATTACACACAAATTTTTCCTGTTTTCCTATCCAGGATCAAAAGGTTTGTGATATTCCTTTTCTTTTTGTACAAAATATCTTTTTATAGATCTCAATATACCCCAACCCAATTGTACTCTAGAAATCAAAATATAGTTTTGATCAACTAAATTTGACAACAAGCTTGAGCTAGCAACACTTGTGAGTTCGGCCGAGAAATGCTCTAACAAACCTCGAATAGAAGGATGATGTGTACATTGACGCCGATACGTCTTCTGGTTCTTCAGAGTAACATGAGCTTATCTCAACATTTCTAATGTTCCTCGTCCAACCTAACGAAGTCGACTCTAGTAATCTAATCAAGCGGCTTCAATTTTTGGAGCTAAAATATGACAACCAAACTTGACATACCAACGCTTGGAACCGAGCAATGCGCTAACAAAATCCATATCTACAGAAAAAGAAATCAAAACACAAAGATATATGTATGAATAAGGAAGAAAAGACTCAAAATGAAACCCACATAATCAGTGGTAAGGTACATGTATATATATGCACCGATTCCATCTAGAAAATTCTCCAGAAAAATGAAACCACATAATCGGTGGTTAAGACATACAAATATATACCGATTCCAACGGGGAAACTCAAAAGGCTAGTGAAAATAATCGGTTTATACGATACACTAATACCAACTGATATTTTCACTGCACAAAATCCAAAAAATTAACACGACAGAATCCGTCGATTTTAAAACATCTTATGAACCGATTAATGGTTATCTTATTAGACATGGAGAATATTATCAGAGTCGATGGATATAGACTATCTTATGCACCGACTTTACTTCATGTTTTTCATGGACACGAAGAATGATACGAGAATCGGTGGATATGACGCATCTGCATTTACCGATAGTTCTCAGAAATTTTCATTTGCAAAAATCCCATTTCAGATGTGTAAATCAGTAAAACGACGATTGAAGTTGGGAAGAAAAATGAGATTAAGATTTGGAAAGATTTTATGGAAATGTAAGTTTTTGTTGTTCAGAGTTCCAACCTTTTTTGTAGTTTAGAGAAAAGCGTTGAAAATAAAGTTTCTATCACTGTGTAATTAAAATTAGAATTAAGTAAAGGATATTTTGGTATTTTTGCACAATATAGACACCCCATATCCCAGTTTTAGGACGCCCATTTTAGGATCGGTGGCCTGTAAAATATCCATGTGAGGATATTTTAATCCTAATTAGAAATGCATATGGCAGCAAGCATATACGGCTATGATCCTAATCAGCAAGTTCACCACAATTTATGCTCTCCATGAATCACTATACTTGTACCCGAAATATTTGCAACTGTTTCGTGTGTGCCACGTTGGTAGTTGCCATCCCAAAAGTAGTAAAAATTTTCAGTTACCAAACAAGTGGAGTTTCCACTTTCCAAATAGCTAGGGTTAAGTTAAGTATTGAACCAATCGGGCGCTGTAAAGATCTGTCACTTATATTAGTTGACTACAGTAACAGACTAAATCATTGGCTCAGGGTTATTACTATAACTATATTACTCTCTCCCCGACTGGTCTTAGTACCTAGTCTAAATATATACACAAGCTGGTGTGTGTGAGAGACAGACAGAGAGAGAAATTGTTTCCCCCCCCTTTAGTTTCAGTTTTTATCGGTACCATCTCTCCTTGATCTGATCATCAAACCTAGACAGAAACAGAATTACCGCTGTGTACACATATATCTCACCATCAGACACGTGTATATAAAGAGGCACGTGGAAAGCATGCAGGCCAAAAACATCGAAACATGATGGGTCACGAAACACCAAATAAACCCCGAGGAGTTACTTTATCTCATCCCCAAAAGAGAAGCCAAGATCAACGGTGGAGAGAAAGTTAGCTGACACGGACTGACAGGGGCAGAAGACACTTGTCTGACACGAGCAGACCCCTCAACTACCCACATTAAACACTCCGAGCAGTGTACGTGTCGACCAACCTGTGGAACGAGCGAGGATGCCTCTGCGGGATCAAGGGGGAAACGCAGACCTCCGCGCGATGGACGCAAGGACACAAGAAGATAAGGTTCCAACGGTCTTCAGAGATGGGACCCACGTTCTAACCTTATAAATACCCAATCTCCACCAAGAGGAAAGGGGGAGGAGACATCAGGAAGGGAAGGAAAGAGAGAGAGAGAGAAATAGCAAAGGTAGGTTAATCCCTGAGAGGAGAGAAACATGTAAACCCCAAAAATCATTCAATTGTTGGTGTAACCGTGAAGAACATAGTAGAACAACAAATCCCGTGGACGTAGGCCTTAGTGCTGAACCACGTAAACCTTGGTTTTATTTACATTTCAGCACTTTACATTCATTTAGCTCCATACGTGTTTGCTTATGTGTTTTGTTTTCCTTAATACTTATACCCCATGCACAAACGCAACGCTTGGGTGGTTGGAGGAGGCCATGATAAACCCGAAGGTTTTGAGCCAATGAATCAACACCAGGGTACCATCATCATAGTCTCCTTAGATATTAAAGATTGATTGTGAGCGTTCGGACACGCACGTGGTTCGTGCGCTCACAATTTGGCGCTAGAAACAGGGACTTCGTCCCGGTAAAAGATTTATCTTGTCCTGTGATTTCATTTTAATTTGGCATATGATTGCTCTGATTTTATCAGCTCGGACCGTATAGATCATTCGTCAACTGTATTATGTTCAAAAACCCACCTTTGGTCTTCGATAAGAGTTATTGTTCTAAGCGGGTTATTGTTCTAATCCATCGGTTTTACAATTTTCGTAGTTTTTATACTAAGGATCACTTTTAATAAAACTCTAACCCGTAGTTTATAGCCTGCGGGTATTAATTCCCTCTTGAAAAATTGTATTTCGCCAACTAACCCGCTTCACGCGGATATTCCCGTTTCTGTTGTTTGAAATAACTTATGCAGAGAGAACGTGTTGTGAGTAAAGAAGGCAAGTTTACGCGAGATTTCAGTATCAACAAAAGGGCACGTGATGGAAAAGGCGCAGGAAGCAGGAAAATCCAAAGCTTTGTCAAAAGAAACGCCCAGGACAACCCCGATCATCACCCGAAGCAAGCAGAAAGGAGATAAAGCCAAAGTGACCAATCGAAGGCAAGATACTGCAGAAATCACTTCACCCATGAACGCTAATTCAGTTGCAGCGGCGGCTCTCAGAGCAGCAACGATAAAATACGGGGAGGCTGCGGTAGTTCCGAAGGCTGCGGAGGCTAGCAATACCTTCGCCATGAGTCAACTTAATCAACCAAGAGAAAGGGTGGATGAATCCCGAACATTCCAACCCGCGCACCTGCTAACCTTTGGAATGCCGCTAACAAATAATCAGAATCAAACCATACCGGCTGCTCTGGGACCGCAGAGGGGCGCTCACTCCAATTTGGAAACACCAGCAACCGAAGCTGAGCCCCTGCCACCTTTAGTACAGACCATGGAGGAGGGCGGTACCACGGCTGTAGCGGCACGCGCTGGGACTCCCAATCAGGGGTCCAACCAATCACATCGACTAATGGCTGAGCTTGAGGAACTGAGGAAGAACCAGCAGGTTTACGCAGAAGCTGTAGCTCTGTTGGCCAGAGAAAATCAAGATTTAAAGGAGCGGATTGCTTTAAGCATGAAGACCAGCCAACAACTTGATGAAGCAAGCTCCAAAGCACCAGAGCCAAACCAAGACTGTAGAGTCGTCCTACCGGCTAATGAAGACGTGACAAGGAGACGTAGCGTATCCGACCCGGATTATGACGATGGAGAGTCAGACGGTGATGAGCGGAAGAATTTAGAGCACCAACGCGCAATGGAGGAACTACGAGATGAGATGATGGCAGAGATCAGGCAATTAAAAAATAAACAAGGTGGGGGAAGGTTAGAGGAGGTCATGAGAGAAGCTAACTCCACGCCCCTAACGCATCGCTTGGCCAACACTCCTATTCCACTAAAATGCCCTGTCCCGACGTTCGAATGCTATGATGGATACAGCGACCCTGCTGCACATATTCGGTACTACAACCGTGTCTTAGCTAGATGGGGTCAGAACGACGCCGTACTCTGTAGATACTTCCCGTCAAGCTTGAAGGGATCAGCGTTATCATGGTTTGATAATCTGCCACCAAACTCCATCCACTCATATGACCAACTCGCAGAGAAATTCTTAAGAACATACATGTACAACAAGACTGTAAACACCGGGATGGATAAGCTCTTTTCACTAGCAATTGGCTACAAAGAAACCACGAGGGAATACACAAATAGATGGCATAAGATCTGCCAAGCCATAGGGAGCGTGGACCCAGTGGTAAGCATCAACTGCTATAAATGGGGCTTAGACCGAATGAGTCCCCTATTTGTTGAAATTCACGGGAGCGTGCCCAAGACAGAAGGAGATCTCCGAATAATTATCGAGAAGCACGCTCGACTTGAAGAAATTCAACGGGAAAACCCGAGGGCATATCCGCAGAGGTCTCACCGCACCAATTCAGCGGAACAAACCAATGGGGCCAAAAGGGGTTGCTCAGATGAGAGACCTCACGAAGATAGGAAGGAACGGAGGGATGAACGAACTACAGGCGACCGAAAATTCGAAGATCAAGTTTACACGAAACTCAACGCTAGCTATGCTAGTATCCTACGAGAAATCAAAGGGAGGGAAAACTTAGAGTGGCCATGGTCTAAGGGAAAGCAGCCCCTGAGATCCGAGAAGTCTAAAGATTACTGTGAGTATCACTGTTTCAACGGACACCAGACCGAAAAATGCAAGAACCTTAAAATAATGATCCAGAAATTAATTGATGCGGGAGAGCTCAAACATTACATACGAAAGGAGGTTACCGAGGACAGATCCAAACGAACCAAACCAGTCCAACTTCCGGAAGAAAACCGAACAATCAACACCATCTCGTGTTCCGAAGCCACAGGACCCTCACTCACAGCGCAGATTGGAAAAAGGTTACGGAAGCAATTCGAAGACCGCTGCGAGTTATATAAGGTCGATGGGATAGCAGTGGACGAACACGAAGAATGGATGGAATCTCATGTCATCTTCGATGCCGAGGATATCGAAGAAGATAGGGAAGACCATAATGATCCCTTGGTCCTAACATTACCAGTAGCTGGATGTAACCTCAAAAAGATCCTCATAGACGGGGGAAGCTCTGTAAATGTCCTATTCTATGATGCATTCAAACGGATGAAGCTCCAGGATGAACAGTTGATGACCTCTTATCACACCATCTACGGATTCAATGGAGCAACCACGAAGCCCTTGGGAGACATCGTGTTACAGGTCAACGCATGGCCCATGAAACTGGATACCCGATTCAGTGTGGTGGACACCCCTTCCCCCTACAACGCCATTATTGGACGACAATGGGTACACAAGCTCAAAGGAGTTGCGGCAACATACCACCAATACCTCAGATTTCCAACACCTGAGGGAATAATGGAGATCAAGGGAGATCGAATCGCTACGCGAGAATGCCAGGCCACTCAGGATCATATCAACAATGAGCAAGAAGAGCAGCGAAAAATCCGAAGAGTAAGAAATCAAGAAACCGCGAAAGAAAAAGCCGTAGACCTATTCCTTAAGGAAACTACAGGAAAAGGCTTGACGAAAGATCGTAATGACCAAGGCTCGGAAACAAGTACCTCAACAACCAGCGAAGAGCAGAAACACGCTAAATAGCAATTAAAGAGCGCCCCAGTTCTCGGAAACCCGAAGCCTGTGTTCACGCCAGTAGAACCCATAAAGGAAATCAACATAGGAACGGAAGAAGACCCGAAGATGGTCAAAATTGGGACCATCATGAACGAAGGAAGAGAACATTCCTTAACCAAATTACTTAAGGAATATGCGGATGTGTTCGCCTGGAAGTTAGGAGATATGCCGGGGATTGACCCAAAAGTAATCCAACATGAACTACGCATCAAACCGGGCACTCCCCCGTTCAGGCAGAAAATACGAAAAGTGGCTCCAGAATATCATAAGGCGGTAGAAACAGAACTTCGGAAGCTACTAGACGCAGGATTTATCAAGGAAGTCAAATACCCTACCTGGATCTCCAACATGGTCATTGTTCCTAAGAAAAATGGAGGGGTTAGAATATGCATCGACTTTACTAATCTCAACAAGGCATGTCCAAAGGACAACTATCCCCTGCCGAGCATAGATCAACTGGTTGAAGCAGTTGAAGGGTACGAAGAGCTGTCATTCATGGACGGATATTCTGGTTACAACCAAGTAGCCCTGGCAGAAGAAGATCAGCCACACACAGCGTTCTATACCCACATGGCCTTTATTGCTATACCAGAATGCCTTTCGGGCTCCGAAACGCAGGGGCAACATACCAAAGGATGGTCGATGCTATCTTCAAGCCATGGATTGGAGGAACCCTAGAAGTCTACGTGGACGATATGCTCGTCAAAAGCAAGCTGCGTAAAAATCACCACCAGGACCTGAGGAATATCTTCGAAGCAATGAGACAGCATCACATGAAAGTGAATCCGGAGAAATGTACTTTCGGTGTCACCTCGGGGAAGTTCCTCGGGTATCTAGTGACGAAAAGGGGCATCGAGGTAGACCCTGCTAAGATTCAAGCCATAGTAGAGATGCCGTCACCAAAGAATCTGAAGGAAGTTCAGAAGCTCAATGGGTCCATAGCAGCGTTGGGCAGATTTATTGCACGGTCCTCGGACAAATGCAAACATTTCTTCAATATTCTTAAAAAAGGGAGCAGGTTCGAATGGACTGCTGAATGCGAGGAAGCATTCCAAAAAATCAAAGAACATCTAGCTTCAATCCCAATCCTGCAGAAACCAGACCTTGATGAAGTTTTGGCACTGTACATAGCAGCAACAGAGGATGCAGTCAGCGCGGTATTAGTCAAGACCAATACAAAGGTAGAACAGCCTATCTACTACGTCAGCAAGACACTCAATTCCGCGGAAAGAAATTATACTAAGATTGAACAACTCATCCTCGCACTGGTATGGGCTACCCAAAAACTGAGAACCTACTTCCTAACTCACCTCGTCAGGGTACCATGCAAAGCACCGTTGGAAGCAGTCCTCAAAATCACGGGAAAAGTGGGCCGAATAGCCAAATGGAATACCCATCTGGACCAATTCAACATCATTCATGAAATTCAACATTCTCAGAAGTCCCAAGTGCTGGCAGATTTCTTAGCAGACCTCCCCCTAGACAACGACGAAGAGATTAAGGGAATACCAGAAGCCGAGGAAGAAATCAAGGATCCAATGGATATCCTCGAACCTGCGAGTCATAGACAATGGGAAGTCTTTGTCGACGGATCTAAAAATAAGGAAGGAGCAGGAATAGGTATTGTCATTATCACCCCAACTGGAGAAAGGATTATACAGGCACTTAGATTGGAGTTCAAAGAGCATACCAATAACATTGTTGAATACGAAGCTGTCGTACATGCCCTACGTATAATAATAGAGATGGGGGTAACCGATGTAAGGCTGACAAGTGATTCGCAGCTTGTCATACGACAAATTGGGCTCGAGTATAATGTGTACGATGACACTCTTTCAGCTTACATGGCCTTGGTCCAAACATTGGCATCACAAATCCCGAACATTAAGTTCCGGCACTTATGCAGAAGGGACCTCAGGCACGCGGATGCCCTGGCTTATATATCATCTATGCTGAGGGATAAAAATGCCGAAGCTATTAAAATAGCAAGGGTATACGAGCCTTCGATTGCATCTCAATTCTCCTTCGCTACCAATCAAGATGTGATGGAAGAAAATATCGAAGACCAGGTAGGAGAAGACATCCATAATGACTTTGATGAAGAAGACATCCTGTCGAGAGCAAATCAAGACGAAGACTTCAGCAACGAAGATGACTGGAGGATGACAATACAAGCCTTTCTCGAAAAAGGAAGCTTACCTGCGGATCGGAAACTAGCTAGGAAGATACTCTCCAAAGTGGGAAGATATGATCTTCGGGAGGGGGTCCTGTATAGAAAATCCTTCCTTGGACCATTACTACGCTGCTTGTCCCGGAAAGAGGGGCATCGAATTCTAAATGATATCCACTATGGTGACGCGGGGAATCATAGCGGCATGAGATCACTGGCTGACAAGGCAAAAACGCAAGGATATTACTGGCCGACCATGATACAAGATGCTGCGAGGATGTCCCGACGATGTGAAGAATGTCAGCGCTTCGCGAAAAAAATCCACGCGCCGGCAACACTGTTAAACTCTGTCGATAGCCCGTGGCCATTTGCAAAATGGGGCGTAGACATCGTCGGGCCTTTCATAGAAGGATCAGGGAAGAGACGATTTTTGATAGTAGCCACGGACTACTTCAGTAAATGGGCGGAAGCTAAGGCCTTGGCCAGGATCAGAGACGCGGATGTGTTCACTTTCATATTCCAGAACATCATTTGCAGATTTGGTATACCTGCGGAAATTGTATCTGATAACGGTAAGAAATTACAGGGAAAAAATGTAGACATGCTCTTCGACACCTTCAAAATAAGAAAGAACAAGTCCACCCCCTTATACCCTCAAAGCAACGGACAAGCGGAAGCTACCAACAAGACCCTCGCCCTTATACTCAAAAAACAATTAGACGAGCATAAGGGAAGATGGTGCGAACAACTGCACAATGTCTTATGGGCATACAGGACAACACGAAGATCCGCTACCGGGGAATCCCCGTTTCTTCTAACTTATGGAGCTGAAGCAGTCATACCTACGGAAATCCTCATGCCAACCACGAAGACCGAATCTTGGGAGAAAAACCTCACAACAGATATGATGTTAGAAAGGTTGGACGACTTGGAAGGAAGAAGGGAAGTAGCATTGCAAAAGATGGAAAATTATCAACGAAGACTAGCAAGGGAGTACAACAAAAAGGTAAAGCTACGGAATTTTGTAGAGGGACAGTATGTGTTGAGAACAATCCCACGGTATCAACAAGAAAAGAAATGGGGAAAGTTAGCACCTACATGGGGAGGACCTTTTATGATCCACGATATTGCGGGTAACGGTTCCTACTACCTTCGTAACCTAAAAGGAGAGGTCCTCCGGCATCCTTGGAATGCTAAATGGCTCAAACCATACTTCCCATAGAAGCAACGCAGATTTGAATCTGCTTGGAGTGTACCAGAAGAAGAAGGGAGCCTGACCGCTCCACATGTTTCTATCTCTGGAAGAGGGATTGCAGACCTCAACTTATCAATCAAACAAGCTTTCAAATTATCAAGTCATTGGAATCTACCTACAATATTGGGGAAAGTAGTTAATCTACAATCTCTCAGGGCTCCCCCATCAGTGTCCATAAGTGTAAGACCAGGGGGAAGGCACCCAGCAGAAAGAGATACCCAACCAATCTTAAGGCAACGGGTCGACGAAATGGGTGCGTAAATTTTTTAATCCCATATCCTAGAACGTTCCCCCGTCCCCCACCGTCTGGGAATCCTCTGGCCCAGGATTCGCCAGCGGGGTGACAGGTCTCAAGACGATCACGAAGGTACCTTCCTTCAGGATCGCACTCAAACACTTAAAAACTTTTGTTTTGATTTTTCACGAATACTTAAAATAAAAACAAAACGACATTGTAGGTATATCAAGAGAGGATTCATTTCATAAAGGGTGATTACAAGAAGTGAAAAGCCAAACCCAAGGATACACAATCAAAAAATATTCCTTTTACAGGATCATCAGCAAAAAATATCCTTTACATGATTACAAAAAGTATAATGATGCCGCGGATCCTACAAAACGCTGCGATCTTTAAGTGGCGGCCCCATCGGCAGGATTATTCCGAAGACTTGATGGGACGCTCCCACCAGAAGAAGGGCCCGAGGAGCTTGGCAAGGCAGAAGGAACGGGACGACGAGGATAGTTCTTCACGAGACCATGTTCATTCCTTAGGCCAAGTTCTATCCTCTCCAGCATCTTGTTCGTCTCCTCAGCCAATTGACAACGAGCCCTGTGTTTAATAACTGTTGTCCGCTGTTGGGCTTGGGATAATAACGAAGATAGCCGATTCACCTCTCCAGAAGCAGCACCAACGTCCTCCTCGCGGGTTGCTGCTAAATTCTTGAAGTGATTGGTCTGCTCTTCCTGCTGCGCTAAGGACGATTGAGCCTTTTCAAGTTTTTCATTTGTAACGCGAAGGCGTCCCTCGAGCTCTGAAAAAGACAACACCACGGAGTTAGCGTAGAAAAAAGACAAGGTCACACTCGATGAAATGGGATTATACCTTCGACACAAGCCGAAGCCTCTTCATACTCATTAACAACCGCATCTCGCGCTTCATCAAGATGATCATATTCCGCGGATAATTTCTTATAGTCTAGTTGAAGGTTGGTGAGAGTAAATTGACAGGCATCTAATTCTACCTGCTTCATCGAGTCCACATGACGAAGGTGGTCGACCTCTTTATTTATCTCTGAGACCCCTTTGCTGAGTCTGTACATGCACACTTCGAGATTCCTCTCAGACTCAGCATGACGAGCTACGTCGGAACGAGACGCGAAAAGAGCATTATTGAGAGCGTAGACTTCAGCACGAGCGTCATCTCGTTCCCTGACAAGACAGAGCATATTATCCTGGACCCCTGAAAGAGGAATGGATCGAGCCGTCTGTAATTCTTCTTCCAACCGCTGAATCCTAGATTCCAACAAGGAAGTGCGCTCACGGGCTTCTCGCAGACTATCACGGGTCCACAGCAGTGTGCCATTAAATAAAGCACGATCATGGTTGTACAGATTTTGCATGTCTACCATCTGAACATGCCGCGCGCGCCATACCTCAGCCCGAGCATCCCATTTCTTAGCTTCACTCTTAATTTTCTCAACCAAATCTCTAATACGAGATTTTTGCCGAACTCTTTCGTTTCGAAGCCATATCAGCTCGGGGACGCCACCCACTGGAGATAGGGTGGGGAGACTCAGACAGAACAACTAAGAGATAAAAGAATGACGACATACGGCGAGGGAAAAGAACCAAACCTGTAAAAGCGGAAACTTGGCTACGAGTTTGCTCTAACTCCGCGCGCACTGCAACAAGTTCTGACCGAAGATCAGCCTCTGCTTCACCCAGCTTTTCTTTTTCCTTAAGGCTTTTCTTCAGCTCTTCAATTTCCACCTCAGCCGCAGATAATTCCTTTTCTCGATGACGAAGCTTAGCCTCGAGCTTTAGAGATTTCGCTTTGAAGAACTGATACAGCACGTGGTTACAATGCTCGCTCCTCATCATCTACACATCAAGATAGCAACATTATTTCACCGAAGCGTCTGATCGTCACGTAGAAGTGTGTACGAAAATTTACCTCAAGCACACGCTGCTGCGGAAAGCCATATTGATACCCGTCGGCGATGGCCATCATATCGGCAACGGAAGTAGGAGGCTCCGGCACGAGGGTAGCTTCGGGAACAGTCAACATTTTTCCCCAGGCTTCGGACACCTGCGCCTTTGAAGAAATCTCCATCATGCGACGGGTATACGCGGTGGATTCCTTTTCCCCAGCGACCACAGGAGCGGGATGAGAGACAAACAGAAGATTCTTTTCCTTAAACCAATCCATGATGGCGTCCTCGCCTTCAAACGTCGGCGACTGGGGAAGACTATCGGCGGGCGCGTCAACGACAGATTTTCCCTTCTCTGACTCGACCCTCTCAGCATGCTCCTCCGCGCCTACATGCACAGCAGGCTCCTCCGCACCAACATCTTCTACAGTAGCATCCCCATTACCATCACCACCAAGAACATCCCAATCATCATTGGGGGAAAGTAAAGAGAAGTCCTCGGGAAAATCGAGGGCTTCGTCAAAAAACTCCCCCGTGGAATACATCCGATCAAAAGAAAATTCTTGAGAAGTGGGAAGGGTATCCGCGACATCACCAGCAGGGACGGAAACATCCCCAATGACAACATCATCAGCCATCACAACTTTGTTCCTTCCTTCATCACCAGCGTGACCAGCGAAGACCTCTTCTCCGACATTGATAGGGGACGTACCAGTACGTTCCTCCCCATCTGTAATCTCGTCCTCAGCAAACTCTTCGTTCACTGGACTAGTAACTTCTTCTTGGGCCTCAACCTCGCCCATCACCGTAGTAGAAGATTGCTTCGGCCTAATCTTTTTCTTCTTCAATACCTGAAACCAACACCACAAAAAGAATTATTTTTCCCGTCTGATGGAAGTTCTACAAAAGAAGCGCAGCTAGAATCTGCATACCTGAGCAGCTGAGATATTCTTCGGTGGGAGTATAGCACCGGAACCATCCTCCTCGTCTCCCTCTATGACGTCCAGGGCATAAGGAAAATTCATGCCCGCAAAGTTCAGACGCCAGGGGCAGAAATCTCCATAGCGAACAGGAGGAGATTCGCGCGGCTTACTATTCTCGGTAGGCCGCCAACCGCGGGGACCGGGAATCCAACCGTAAGCCCACGGACCAACTATCTCGATAACGGTGGCGTGCCACTCGTAATCATGATCGCGCTTGATCCTCTCTCGCGCGGGGAAGAGTTTCCGACGACTGGACGCCTCCGTGCCAGGAACATACTTCATCTTGGCATCGCTGACCTCATTTAACAGACGAATCTCGCCTCGAGGAGCAGGGAGATTCCGAAGGCTGACACTCCACGGCTTGCGATTCCTACTATTGACGTAATCCCCAAAGGAGTTATTGAAATTCTCAGGCGTATACCATTCCTTCTCCATGGGATTGGGAACGTAACAAGTCATCGACGTTTCCCCCTTACTCCGCAGATAGCATTCCTTCAGGGCGCGGAGATAATTCCCCGATAGTTGGGATACGGAACGGCTATGAGTATTGGTGGAAGAACCCTCACGACTAGCCAGCACGTCGTAGTAGAAGGAATCACCGGATTTGTACAACGGCAGCATCAGACCAGCCTCGAATGCCCCAACCGTCGTTAACAAATGAAACTCATCGAATTCGTACTTGGAGATAAGCTCATACGTAATATCATCCTCAGGGGCATAGAAACGAACCCCGAAGGCTTGAAGCTCATGCTTTTCCTTGAATATTTCAAGATCGATGTGCTTAAAAGTTACTTTTTTCCTGCTAACAGAGACACTGCGTATCAAGGGAGCAGCCTCATCCTCCTCGGCAGGGCCGGATGTAAAAGACGTGCCCAAATATCTAGGAGAAGTTATTAGGAGTGAGAAGAATATGCGACGGTAGTTTTTCTTCAAGGCACCCATTAGTCATTCAAGCCCGAAGAAAAGGGGCAAATTGTGTACACATATATCTCACCATCAGACACGTGTATATAAAGAGGCACGTGGAAAGCATGCAGGCCAAAAACATCGAAACATGATGGGTCACGAAACACCAAATAAACCCCAAGGAGTTACTTTATCTCATCCCCAAAAGAGAAGCCAAGATCAACGGTGGAGAGAAAGTTAGCTGACACGGACTGACAGGGGCAGAAGACACTTGTCTGACACAGCAGACCCCTCAACTACCACATTAAACACCTGAGCAGTGTATACGTGTCGACCAACCTGTGGAACGAGCGAGGATGCCTCTGCGGGATCAAGGGGAAACGCAGACCTCCGCGCGATGGACGCAAGGACACAAGAAGATAAGGTTCCAACGGTCTTCAGAGATGGGACCCACGTTCTAACCTTATAAATACCCAATCTCCACCAAGAGGAAAGGGGGAGGAGACATCAGGAAGGGAAGGAAAGAGAGAGAGAGAGAAATAGCAAAGGTAGGTTAATCCCTGAGAGGAGAGAAACATGTAAACCCCAAAAATCATTCAATTGTTGGTGTAACCGTGAAGAACATAGTAGAACAACAAATCCCTTGGACGTAGGCCTTAGTGCTGAACCACGTAAACCTTGGTTTTATTTACATTTCAGCACTTTACATTCATTTAGCTCCATACGTGTTTGCTTATGTGTTTTGTTTTCCTTAATACTTATACCCCATGCACAAACGCAACGCCTGGGTGGTTGGAGGAGGCCATGATAAACCCGAAGGTTTTGAGCCAATGAATCAACACCAGGGTACCATCATCATAGTCTCCTTAGATATTAAAGATTGATTGTGAGCGTTCGGACACGCACGTGGTTCGTGCGCTCACAACCGCCAAATAAACCCTAATCTAGTTATCTCGTTGGTAGTTATTAGTTATACAATTCTTCGCGAATCTACTCCCAACTCTTCTTAGCTCCTTTTTTCGATCTCTGGTCAAGGTTTTCAGATTTGTCTTCGATTCCGAAATTAACAACCCTTACTCTATTCTGGTTAGTTTCTTGTAGCTCCGTTTATCTTTTCTAGGGTTTTTCTTTGCATTCTTGTCCGTTTTTCTGATTTACCGAATTTGATTGGGGAATTCGATTTTGTTTTCTAGGGTTTGCGATTTCTGAATGTTATGGAATTATAAATTAGAGGTTTTTATTTCGTAGTTTCTTTTCTTTACTATGTTGGTGATATCTGTATCGAATTTGACTAGCTGATGCGGGGTAGTTATGTTCCAAGTTGATGAGTATCATCGTGATGAACAATTCACAGTTGTTTTTGTTTTCGGGTTTTACTAATTATGAATTGGTTTGTCAATTCTCATGGTTTCTCGCTTCAATACTTTATAGTTGAGGGTACAGATTCATGGTTGTTCTAGTTTTACTATCATGATTCTTTCACTACATAATAGCATATTCATGATTGTTCTTACTAGTACAATCAGTATCATGACTCTTTTCAGCACATAATAGCATATTCATGATTGTTTTAGTTACACTATCATGATTCTTTCACTATATAGTAGCACATGTAAGCTGTTTTGCTTGATTATGGTTGGCATATGCTCAAATTGGCACTATAATAGCTACTGATTCATGGTTGTTAGATGATTTATTTGTGTATTCTTGGTAACTTTTGATTTTGACAAGAATGAAGAGTCACTGTTTTGTTTATTTCATTTAAAGGTCAGATGCCCCACTGGTTTTTGTGACTTCAATCTCAATGGACCCCGAAAGCAAGAAGTTTGGGAAAGGTAATACTTTTAGGATATTTACAGCTTTTGGTATTGTTCCTTGCAGTTGATTATTTAAAGTTCTTGATGTGGAGATTGCTGTTTTGTTATGTTTGGATTTTTCTGTTCTTTATTGGGTACCATGATTACCTAGATACAGTATCCTTGATATGGGTTATATGCTGGTTTTTTATGCTGTCTGCATACTTGATTTCTCTTGCTGGTTGGCATTACTCTTGATTTCTCTTGCTGGTTGGCATTACTCTTCTTTCAGTTTTGCAATTTGCTGTTTCAGATATTCGGCTTAACTAAGAACCCCCTTATTTGAGCCATCAGGACCCAGGGAACTTACTGGTGCTGTGGATCTTATTACCCACTTCAATTTGTCGACACACCATGACTTCTTCTGCAAGAGACCACTTCCTTTATCAATCGCGGATACGCACTATCTTCACCATGTGGCGGACAACCAAATAAGGAAAGGAGAAGGAATGGAATTGTCTCAGCTCATGGAGAATGGATCAAATGTGAGAGATAGACCTGTAAAGATACGGCCTTTTGAAATGGAAACCCTCATTGAGGCGTTTCGCTTCAGCGAATCAGGCCCCATTGATCTACCTTCTGTAAGAATCTAATTTTCCTTGTGTTTACTTTTTACAAGTGTCATTACTCTGTATGATTTCAGTATCTATTTCCAGTCTTCTCGCATCGCTTAGTTTGTCTTCCTGTTGTTGTCTATATATTATGCATATTGCTGATGATGGTCTAAACTGTTGATTCTTTTTTGTTGGTTTTGTATAGGCAGAGAAGGGAACCCCTACTATTGCAGGGAAGTCCAAAAGTGAGTCCAAGGATAAGGACAAGAAGCACAAGAAGCACAAGGATAAAGATAAGGAGAAGAGTAAGGAGCATAAAAAGCACAAACATCGTCACAAGGACCGGAGTAAAGATAAAGATTCAGAGAAGAAAAAGGACAGAAGTGGGCACCACGATTCTAATGCCGAACACTCGAAGAAGCACCATGACAAGGTTTGTTCAAATTTATGTCTTAAAGAGTCTTCATGTCTATTTCAGATCCTGCTTTTGTTTCAACATGTGTAGTTCATGTCTTACCCTAAATATTTTGTTTTCAGAAGAGAAAGCATGAAGGGAGTGAAGATTTCACTGAAATACAAAAACACAAGAAAAGTAAGGTAAAAAAAATCAATAATACAATACTGCTAAGTTAGTCCATTCAGATATTTCTTTTTATGTCTTTCTAAACCCTGGTCGCATTTCTTTATCACACCCTTTGATTCTTCGGTGAATTGTTTCAGCATAGGAGCTCAAAGATTGATGAGGTGGGTGCAATAAAAGTTGCAGTATAACAACTAATCGTTTTGGTCTTACACAAATTTTGTCATCATAATTGGTCTTACTGTTGTAACAGCAGAATTTGTTCGTTACACAGTCAGCATTCTTTAGGTATGCTCATTTTATGTTCTTTTCCTCGATTCTCATTTTCACATTTGTGCAGGCATTATATCTGTTGAGTCTGGTTTTAAGAGAACGATGTATTTTCTGTATTTTGGTGGCAAAACTCATTCTTGACCCCCTTTTGTTCTTGTTCATTTCTGCAGAGTATGATATAGATCTCTCCACAAAACTTACAGTTGTAAATGGGTTCAGATGATATTAGTCGGCTGTAGATAGGTTTTAGCTTGTTGTTTTTTCTTTGTCAAATCTATTGTTTCTCTTTGTTCAGTTATGTAAATTGTTTAATTTGATATGTGATGGTTTGGCAGTAATGTTTACTTCAGTAGCATTCAAGTTGTACGTCATAGCTAAATTTTGTGTGTTCCATTCTGTTCTCATTGGAATTTCAGCTTAATAATCATCAGACTTTATGCTTAAACATTTAATTACCCATAAGTTGAAAACATTCTTCACCCTAGGTGAAAACATATTCTACAAGTTAAAACCACCATATACAAAACAATCGGTTAACACTATTCATCATTTAAGTTCTTATTTAGGTTCAAGATCAACATGACTATACCAATCGACACAACTAGTACTTTGAATTGAGCATCACCTATAAGGGCAGTGTAACGGCAGCATAACGACATACAACACTATAAAGGAAATAAATCAAAGGGAAACAAAAATATCACTAATTTTAACAGGTTCAATGATTTAGTTTCTGCTTCTATTTCCTCTTGCTTGGATATGCTTCTATTTCCTCTTGCTTCGATATGGAGAGAATCAAAAACTTTCCAGATTATGCAAAAGGTTAGACGAGATTTTAGTCAGCAACCACGTGCCATCCAACCAGTCAATTATTAGTTGGATGACACATCGATGAGTGTGCTATATGACAACTAAAATGCTTAACTGGTGATATAGAGAGCCGTGCACTAATACTTTAATAATTATCATTGAGCTGCATCTTACCCTTGATACTGGGAGCTTTAACTTTACAATGCTCAACATTACCCTTAAATTAGATGCTCAATTATTTATATTCAAGGTTGTGAAATCGTGAATCGCGGATCGAATCGTTTTTCAAGTTTGAGAATCGAATCGTATGTTAAAGCGTGAATCGAAGATTCAAGGTTGATTATTAAATCGTATATCTTCTTGTAAATGATATTGAATTATGTCGAGTATTCAACGAATATCAAAATTTTTTGCCTAGTTTTTATCTTTGTTCTTATATACACTAATAAAATCCATTAATATTTAACAAATATCAATGCGGAACAGTAGTTGGAGGCTCTTGCGATTCAAATCGATCTTGAAATAAATGAATCGAATCGTGCGATTCAAATCGTGAATCGCACGATTTTAAAAACCATGCTTATATCACCCTTTATATCTCAAAACAAAATCTTTATACAATCATTTATATCAAACACCCTTTATATCTCAAACCAAAATCTTTATACACTCATTTATATCTAACACGATTTTAAAAACCATGCTTATATCACCCTTTATATCTCAAATCAAAATCTTTATACAATCATTTATATCAAAAGTGAGATCTTTATGTCTTTTGTATAATTTCTAATTAGCTTAATATGAGAATCCTTAATGGCCTCGAAAGAGATCTCTTAGGTCTCATTATGAAGCTCCTAAATGACTTCGAAAGAGATCCCTTATGCCTCAACATTGTCTCCAAAAAGATTGTTTGTTCTCAATATTAGATATCTACGAAGAGACGTTCTATGTTTCAAAATCATACGTGTTTCCATAAAGACCTTTATTGATCTCTTACGAGATCGTCCATGTCTCAACATGAGTCGTCTTTATAATTTCCAAGAGATTTTCTATGCTCATTATGAGACATGTCTCGAAAGAGTGTTAATGTGTTGATCTCTAACTGATTTTTTGTTTTTTATAAAACAAATATGAACAAGAATAATTACTCATTTTAGATGATAAAAAAAAGAAAGAAACCGATATCTCTTTTTCTAGACTCTAACACAATATAATGTCGTTTGTACTTTATCGATACACATGATATCATTTAAATAATATGTGAATAATCAAACCATACACAAATAAAACATTAGAACAGATTCAATACCATCACAGGTTCACCTTTGGGTAAACCATGATACACACGAATCTTTGTTGCCAAGTTTAAAACTCTATGTCTGGCTCAAAGTAAATATCACAAGTATTAAACCTTTGGGTTTAATAGTTATTCAACAAAGTATGAGATATGATTCATTTCAAATACTAATACGAATCACCTTTAGGTTAATTCATGCTTAAACTATCTGAAATGAATCACCACCAAACCAAACCACAACAATCTCATAATTAATTAACACATTTTTATCACTTTCATAACACTTCGTCGAGTAATCAAAGATACAAATTATCTGCAAATACAACTTTCGAAATCTAAAATCAAATGATATAGTTAAAATGAACTATACAATGAAGTCCTAATATGCACCTTAAAGAAACACATACCTTGAATTTTATTCCTAATTTCTGGAATCCAATTGCTAAATCTGTACGTTTTGTAGCTTTAGTATAGTCTCAAAAACTCTTTTAGATTAGAGGTATCATTAATACCTGGAAAATCATTTCTAGCTTTTACTTCAAAAGGAAGAAGACGTGGAATGTCTGCTAAAAGGGGCGTACAGTAGACCTCTACAAACAAGATATAAATTGCTAGGCGGGTTAAGTGGTCATTGTTAATGATAGGTTTGGATAAGTGACATACACCGATGAAAAGAATTACAAGAGCCTTCACGACCTTGCCAGAAGTATGCAAACTCATGGAGAGACTGTCCTCACCATGGCACTTGATATACCAATCTGAATGGTTATTTCTACTAGTGTATTAGCACCACCATGCATTTCTGCTCCTTTCCCATCAAGCTTGTCATCATACATTTATTTCTCTCCAACCTTAACATTAAAAAGTGGGAAATCTTTTCCCAAATAAGGATTGTAAGGGCTTCGTTAACCACTAACCTATCAATATAAGTTGGATATAACAAAACGTTTATCGGTTGCTACAATAACACATGCACCACCATTATACTAAATATCAAACTGAGCGACAACTACAATATCGGCAAAACAAAGCTGCAGAAACCCTACTATTTATGCAGCTTAAAAACCTTTATCAAGGATGAAAATAAATTCATCATTTAGAGCATATCTCGTTTGAACCCACCAAGCGTTGGTATGTTTTTATGGGTGAAAACTATTTCTGCGGTTTTTGGTAAATTTGGGTGTTTGTGGATGAGAAACGAATCTAAACCCTAAACAAATGCACTGCACGGGAGTGTTTTCTGATTCGAGAGATCAATCTGTACAATTCTTTCCTAAACCAAGAAATGGTCGTTCCAGACTTGTTTCGGTCACAAAGTGAAGGAGATGGGGTTGATCTTAGGGAGGGAAGCGAAAAAGGTGTTGAGAGTGTGAAGGTGTTGGCTGTTTATGGCTTGTATCAGAATATCGAACTGGCTTGCAATAATGTAAGCAATCAGCTCTGGGTGTTTGAATACGTTGTATCAACACTTGATTTATGTCTCTTCTGGAAATAGGGAGGAGAACCTATTTATACAAGTCATTGAGCCTAACCCTCGTCTCTCGTGGGAAGTGGAGAAAGTGAAGTGATGGAGCAGTGGAGTCGTGTTAGTGTCTCACGATCAGTCTTGTCCCACTTCTCCCATCATCACTAACCGTCCATGTCTTCCTGACACGTTCTTGTGTTGGCATGTTGCACGCTGCATGCTGTAAACCTCCATACCAATACCCCAGTAAGTATCCCCCAGTTTGTGACATGCTTGATGTCTCGATTGTATGGATCGTGGGACCCACAGAAGGTAGCATACGGTGCTAGGTTAAATAACTAAGTTATTTGGGAAATCCATATTTATGAAATATCGTGTACATTTGATGTATGTAATGCATCGCAAATAATCAACATGCATGAAGCATTGTCGTTTCGAAGCCTGTCCGGATAAGTCGCGGACTAAGCATCTTAGAATAGGATCATGTCCAACCATCTTCGAGTGATCGTTTGGAGGATGCGCAGGCAATCCCTCCCTTGGATGATCACTCCATGTGGTAGGGTGACGGATGGTGATCACCACGACACCTTATTGGCCACTTAACTCCTAGCTTGGGCTGTCCGACCAAGCTGGTAGAGTTGGACGGACGAGATGATCTATTGCGCTCATCTGCGACCGTTGTTAGTGTCTTAGGGTTTTGAAGAAGTGCGCAAGCATCACTCTTCAGCTTGGTCGAAACCAAGCATGGGAGGCGTTTTTGGCAGGACCGACCGGGCATGCCTGTAGACGGCTTGCCGGTGTACACGTTCGTACCTCACTGTCTCATGAAGGTGTGATCTAAGCACTCAATTTGACCGACAAAGTTGAGTGGTTGAGATCGGTTTGCGGCAGAAATCCATTGCCGCAAAGGAATTGGAGACCACGCAACATGCCTAGTTTGGGCGCACGAATCGAGGCATTCGGCCATGATTGGCCTTGGCCGATCGGTCATGCGTGTAGATGGGCCCACGGTGATCATGTTGAACTAAAATAGCTTTATCTTCTGCAAGATGTCAGCATATTAAATTTGGCTTTTACAATTTTAGCCCTGAACTAAAATCCACCATCAACATTAAGTCCCCTTACTAGCACATAATGGTTGCATTATTGTGAGGTAGGCATGAGATGGTGATGTATACAACATAAAAAGAACAGACAAAGGAAGTTTACCTGGAGGGACTCTGGCCGGCCGTGTTGGCAATCGTCCGTGTGAGTACGCCAGGTGTGACCACGACCTTGGTGGGACCGGTTTCCTCCTTCGGGTATTTGAGCCAAGAAGGGAATAAAATTTTTATGCTCCTCTTCCCATAGAAAACCGTGCATGTAACCATGGACGAATGTGGACCCCACCATGTATATGCTTCGACCAAACGTCACCCTGTTGCACCTGTTTGATAGGCATGTGGGCCCTCCCACTTCGCTCAACCGTGGGACTCATCATGCTCCTGCTTGATCGAACGTGGGCTTGCTGTGCCTGCTTCGGTTAAACGTGGGTCCACTGCGTTCCTGCTTAGGTCGAACGTGGGACCCGATATGAGCATGCTTGCTTCGATCATGGGCAGCTGTGCATGCTTCGATCAAACACGGGTCCACCGTGTACATGTTTCAAACGTCGGCTCTGTCTTGTGCCTGCTTTGCCTGTACGGTTGATGTACTTTCTCGAGTGTCATCCTTGGTACTTCGACCAAACACCGACCCTACTATCTTGACCAAACACCGGCCTTGCTGCCTGCTTCACTCGAACGTGGGACCCACCGCGTGCTTGCTTTGCTCAAAAATGAACCTTATGTGCTCAAATGTGAATGTGGGTCCTGCAAAGAGCGTTAAAGCAACTTCTGGAGCGAGCAGGTCCCGGAGAGCGTTGAAGCAGCTTCTAGAGCGAGCAGGTCCCGGAGAGCGTTGAAGCAGCTTCTGGAGCGAGCAGGTCCCGGAGAGCGTTGAAGCAGCTTCTGGAGCGAGGGAGCGTTGAAGCGGCTTCTGCTGGAGAGAGTGTTGAAGCGACCTCTTCTTCAGTCTGGTTTCCCCTTGCGAATTACATGCTTCTTGATTGACCATCTCTCTTGTGTTGAAGAAGTTCTTGAATGACGGCGAAGGAATTTCATGCTGAGCCTCAGTCCCCAAGCGTGGTCTAGTGGCTCCATCTTGTATGCCCGATGGGTCTTTTGTACGTACTGGTCGTTGATATGGTGAATCTCTTGACATGGAGGATCTGTATGTACCTCTTAAGTCCCAGGTGCAATCTCCTTTGGTAACGCAACTACTTCTTCCACGGGAGACAAATTCTGAAAGCGTCTCTTATTGGTGTAGTTACCATCGATCCAGATATGGAATATCTTGGACGTTGTTTCATCATTGTGGCAGTCGTGCATGTGGTATTAGAGTTGAAGTTGGCGATTTTGGACGCGCAGGATGTTGTATCTCGGTGGCTTTCCTCTTACTGCTTCAGCGAAACTTCTTACGGAAGGCTGAAGGTTGTATTGCATGTTGGCGAGATGTATGTTGAGTAACGAACATCATGAGGCTCTTAATTACTGGCAAACCTGGCTCTTTCTAGCAGGGCAGATGATGTTGTAGATGAGCGTTCAACAGCTTCACGAAGTCAGAGGATGACCAAAAGTGCAGATTCTCCAACATAGCACGATAGACCTGCACCATCGTCTGATAGAGTGATTCGCCCGGATCTTTCTCGACATGACGCGCGGACATCGTTATCTTCTTGAGGCTGCTCCCTTGAGGTATCGGCTCCAGTGGAAGATTGTCGTCATAGAGCGTTGATACGTTTCACCGGCATTCTTCAAACCAAATGGCATTACAGTATAATAAAAAATTCCGATAGGAGTTCGAAAAGATGTCTTACTTGCGTCATGCTCGTACATCCTTATCTGATTGTAGCCGCTACAACCATCCATGGAGGAGAACATGCCGGGTCCGCTGGTGGCATCTACCAACATGTCGATGTTAGGTAGAGGAAAATCGTCTTTGGGGCAGCATTTGTTCAAGTCTCTGAAATCCACGCAACACCTGATCTGTCCGTTTTTCTTTTCACCGGGACCACATTAGCCAACCAGGTCAGATGATGGATAAGCTTAATGAAGCCAACAACAAGCAACTTCTGAATCTCAGTCTTGATTTGCTCTTCTGACTCGTGCCTGAATTTCCTCGGAGATTGCTTGATCATCTTGGCTCCAGGTATGACATGTAGATGGTGGGTGACCAATTTTTCATCTGGACCGGTCATTTCTTCATACGTCCAAGCGAATATGTCCTGGTATTCTTTGAGAAGTTGTACAAGCTTCGTGCGTTCATCCGTACACAAGGTTGAGCTGGTGGAGATAGGCCTAGAAGATTCCTCATTCCTGATGTTAACGATTTCGAGCTCATCAGTTGTGGAGTTGGTGCCGTCTTGCAGCTGTGGTGGAGCATCCAGCACCTCTTTCTGTGGATCGTCATTGTTGTAGCATTCCGTTGGGCGGGGAGACTGGGTAACAGTCTCTCCTTCTCATTGCTAACATCGATGTCAGTATACGATTTTCCTTTTATGGTCAAGGATTTCCAAAAAAGTTCGTTCCCTCTTAGCGTGAGCATGGGTTGCGGCTTCACCGGATGAAGAAGAACGCCCTGTCAGCAAAGATGCATCGTGGGGATTAACCCTTAATGATGCGAGTCAGTCCTCCTCCTGAATTGACGCCCACGTGGGGAGTGGGATGCAATAAACTTTTTCTGATCCTTCCTGCGGAGCTTCTCTTGGTTCAAAAAATTCCACTCCACATATCGGTGCATAGGGAGACAGCGATGCAGGGATACGAACGACTTCTTTATTCAGCATAGTCTTCAAGCACCGGTGATATGTCGAAAGGACAATCTTACTGTCATGAAGCCACGGTCTCCCCAATATCATGTGGTAGTTTGGCTCTATTTCTATGACTTCGAATTTCCCTCAAAGTCTATCATTGTAGTAGGCTTCCTTACGATCTTGCCCGGGCGAACCTTGCCTGTCCTGAGAGTCTTGAGAGTAATCACATTCGAACACGCTCCTTTGTCGATAATGGCCCTCTTGAACTCTGAATCCTTGATGCGTGCGGTAACATGTAGCGCACGGTTGTGACCTTCCTCTGGTTGATTGCAGAAAACGTCTCCGCCCGCTGATTCTTCGAGAGGTGTAAAAGTTTTCATAAACTTTCCACTGAAGCCGCTTCCTGATCCACCGGCCTCTGTTCATAGTGAAACTATTGACTTGAGGAGTATCGTTGTGAGGATCAGTCCCCAGTGTAGGAGTCTTCATGACAGGACCGCTCATATCTGATGTCATCTTGATGAGGAGATCGAGTATGCCGTTTATCTCTTCTTTGATCAGGTCCATGTAGGCCCGCGCCGCTGAAGTACCTTCTCCGGGTGCGTTGAATGCGTTCCTTGTTGGCTCCAGGGGCTATCGCGGCTCTTGTGGCAATCGATCAATTAATGTCTCAAGAAAAGTGAGTACCTCTTTCTGAGTTATAGCCATATCCGTTTGGGCCCTAGCAAGAACTTCTTGTCTCTCCATCAAATCCACCATAATAATAGGGAGTTGTCCTCCTCAGGATCCTCCAGCTCCTCGTCCCGATGGAGGAGTGGTAGTTGCTCTGGTGACGGCTGGAGGCGTTGCACTTGAAGAGATGTCAGGGTTTGCGGCTGCTCTGGCTCTGGTGATAGGAGGCGTCACTCCCAATGGGATATGTCCTCCTGCTCCGCAGGTGTTGGTAGTAGAGGAAGTAATTCCACGAGATAGATTGATGGTATTGACTGGCTGCACGGTGACACCACTGATTGGGATATGAACACCGAGAGTGTTGTCAGCGCTAGTCCCGTTAGGATTGGTTGCTGATCCAGACCTAAGATCCACCATTTTCGAAATCAGTAAAATTGAATTGGTATTGAAGAAATTGACTTCACAACCGAGAGATTAATCTCCCACTGTGGTCGCCAATTGTTTATGAATGAAAACTGTTTCTGCGATTTTTGGTAAATTTGGGCGTGTGTGGATGAGAAACGAATCTAAACCCTAAACAGATGCACTGCACGGGAGTGCTTTCTGATTCGAGAGATCAATCTGTACAATTCTGGCCTAAACCAAGAAATGGTCGTTCCAGACTTGTTTCGGTCACAAAGTGAAGGAGATGGAGAGTGTGAAGGTGTTGGCTGTTTATGACTTGTATCAGAATATCGAACTGGCTTGCAATAATGTAAGCAATCAGCTCTGTGTGTTTCAATACGTTGTATCAACACTTGATTTCTATCTCTTCTGGATATAGGGAGGAGAACCTATTTATACAAGTCATTGAGCCTAACCCTCGTCTCTCATGGGAAGTAGAGGAAGTGGAGTGATAGAGAAGTGAAGTCGTGTTAGTGTCTCACGATCATTCTTGGCCCACTTCTCCTATCATCACTAACCGTCCATGTCTTCCTGACACGCTCTTGTGTTGGCGCGTTGCACGCTGCACGCTGTAAACCGCCAGACCAATACCCCAGTAAGTATCCCCCAGTTTGTGACATGCTTGATGTATCGATTGTGTGGATCGTGGGACCCACAGAAGGTAGCATACGGTGCTAGGTTAAATAACTAAGTTATTTGGGAAATCCATTTTTGTGAAATATCGTGTACATTTGATGTACGTAATGCATCGCAAATAATCAGCATGCATGAAGCATTTCCGTTTCGAAGCCTGTCCAGATGAGTCGCGGACTAAGCGTCTTAGAATAGGATCATGTCCAACCATCTTCGAGTTATCGTTTTTAGGCTACGCATGCAAGCCCTCCCTTGGCTGATCACTCCATGTGGTAGGGTGACGGATGGTGATCACCACGACACCTTATTGGCCACTTAACTCCTAGCTTGGGTTGTCCGACCAAGATGGTAGAGTTGGACGGACGAGATGATCTATGACGCTCATCTGCGACCTTTGATAGTGTCTTAGGGTTTTGACGAAGTGCGCAAGCATCACTCTTCAGCTTGGTCGAAACCAAGCATGGGAGGCATTTTTGGCAGGACCGACTGGGCATGCGTGTAGACGGCTTTCCGGTGTACACGTCCGTGCCTCACTATCTCATGAAGGTGTGATCTAAGCCACTCAATTTGACTGGAAAAGTTGAGTGGTTGAGATCGGTTTGCGGCAGAAATCCATTTCCACAAAGGAATTGGAGACCACGCAACATGCCTAGTTTGGGCACACGAATCGAGGCATTCGGCCATGATTGGCCTTGGACGATGGGTCATGCGTGTAGATGGGACCACAGTGATCATGTTGACATGCTCGGGACCTTTTAAGTCTATATCTACACCCTCCATCCAAGCTTGCGAAGATGGAAGCTCGTGATCGATTAACGACACATGTAACATGCCGCAAACCCTAATTAGGGTTTTGGATCGATCGTGCGCATGCAACTTCAACCAAAAGATTTGGAAATCCATGCTCCTCCCTTGTGGAGGCCGATCGTGTGGGTAGAGAGTGGGCCCGCCAGAATGTATAACAACACTTAACCGATCAGCCACCAGATGATCTATGCCGTCCAACTAGGCCGGCGAAGTTGGACGACCGCGATTTGTTTTAGACCGACATTGGCAGTCTTGCGCGTACAAGATTTTCCAAGCTGCTCCACACCATCCCAACCATCCTACTTCAGGCTGGCGTTCGGTGGTTGTTTTGGGGGCGTAGCATGCATTCGACCGATCAGGGGATAAACGAGGCCGCTGGTGGTCATTAAGGTGGTAGCCTGCTCCTGCTGGGGATCGTCTAGGATGGTTAAATCATGCGGCCAACTTGCGTGGTCGTGATTGTTTCTGAGACTGACATGGACAGTCCAGATTTCCCTAGGGGAATTAAATATGCTTAATCGGGCTAGTATAACACACCGAGAGATGTAGCCTGTACGGGTATTTCGTGCATGCCTCACTATTGACACTTAGATATTCGTGTTACTCTGCTGAGAGCAACACTCAGTCGTCATGCCGCACCAATAATGAGAGTTTTGCGGGAACAACACAGGAAATACAAGGCTAATCATGCATTAATTAATAATGCTATTAGTTCACAGAATATCGGGATTGTTGCTACATGCTCCGTTCTAGGTGAATTTTGTGTATTTAATTCACAGAATATTGGGATTGTTGCCACATGCTCCATTCTAGGTGAATAAATAAAGCGAAAAAGTATTCATCACTTATCAAATAGCTTTATCTTCTGCAAGATGTCAGCATATTAAATTTGGCTTTTACAATTTTAGCCCTGAACTAAAATCCACCATCAACAGTATGTAAAGTTTGGTTGTAATATTTTAGTATCAAAACTCATCTAGAGTCGCTTGATTAATTACTAGAGTCAACTTCATTTAGGTTAGACTAGAAAGTCTAGGAATGTTGAGACTTACAAGTATTACTCTGAAGACATGAAGAATGTGAAGAAGTAACGACTACAACGAGGACATCATCCTTCCACCTGAGGTTAATAATACTGACTTGACTTGTTTCCAAATCTAACGTATCTTTCAAGTCGCTCTATATTGAAAACATAACATGCGAAGCTATATTTATGACACTCTAGTGATTAGACTTGGTCATAACATTATGATCAAAGTATCAAGGAACTATATTGAATTACGAAGTATAACGCTTATCTTTGAAATTTGTAAACAAAAAATCAACATAATCTATGTATATAGTTATTTGATTATGTATGGTATATAGGTGTGATTTCATCTCAGAAAACTATGTATTATTACATTGGTTTACGGAAGTAGATGTATGAACTTGTTTCATAATCTAAAGGGAAATCATAAGTGTGCTGGTCCGGTTTTTCATTAGTATTTGGATGACCAATGCAAGATGACAAGGTAGAACCATTCTTAACTTATGTTGAGAATCAAGGTAGAACCGGTCATAGCATATATTGTGTGACAAGGTATAACCAATCCTAACAAGTTTTGGAAAGCAAGGTATAAACTATCATAACATATATCTAGTGACATGGTATAACCGATCCTAATTAGTATTGGGAAGAAAGGTATAACCGGTCATAACCTATACTGGGAGTCATGGTATAACCGGTCCTAACTTAGTTTGGGAGTCATGTTAGAACCGATCCCAATAGGAAAACCGAGTTTCTAATATTCACATATTTCTTTATGTTGTGTGTGAATTTGGAATTAGGGTTTCCTAAGATAGGAAACTTCTATATATCGACGTTGTTTGAACATGTGCATAACTCTTATCATTAATTGTTCAAAGATATTCCTTGATGCTCAAGGTGATCCCAAACCTAAATATTGAAAAGCATTTAATTATGATTTTTGATTTTATATGTTTTAATTACCAGCAATTAAAGCATATACTCTAGAAAAGGATTATTAGTTAATGTGCTAAATTAATAATAGAAATTTTTAAAGAGAGGTTTCAGAAATATTGTTTGACATTAATTGGAAATAGGAAAACCGAAATAAGGTACTTTATTGCATATCTTGAGAATATTTTTGGTTTTAGAATTTCCATGTTGTCCAAACAACTTGATCTACAAATACTTGAGTTTATATTTCTCGCAAACCATCCTAAGATCCATGCAAACTTCATTCGTGTTGTTTCTGGTTGAGTCGTCTATCCGGAGAGGAAAGTAACATAATTAGGCGAAATCTCTTACGACCGCTCGCTTAAATACTTGTGTGGGATCAAGAAGCTCGACGAGTACCATTGGTGGGAAACTAGATAATTGCATTGTTATTTTAGTCATTGTTTTGATTGACTAACGGTTGTTGAACTTCGATTGCACCTAGTTTGATTATTCTTGAGATCATTCTCTTCTGACATAATGGTCACCAAACTAAATTAAAGTATCAACGGGGTCTTTAGAAATGTTGTTATATCTAAAGACATCTTGTGATAATCCATTGTTAACAAATTCCATTCTATGTGTGATTGGTTACAAGAGGATTTAAGTTTTTGTGTGTAGGAACTTTAAAGATAACCGAAGATTTGAAGACGAAGAAGATTTATCTAATTAGTTTTCCAATTTTGTGAATTTTGTGCGCACATCTTGATCGGCTAAGATCCAACTAGTTCTTGTTTATCTTTGACAAACTTGTGATTATCTAGTTGATAAGATCGGCATCACTTTATAGTTTCTCTTTGAGTTCTATATTGTTTGATTGCAAATCTGGAAATTGATTATTTCGATAATTAAGATTCAGATTGATCTAACCAGACAAAGGAGTTTATTAGATTAAACATAAGAGCCTTTGTCAATGACTCAACATATCTTTTACCAAAGATTGAATATAGTGGTTACCAAACAAATTTATTCCTTTACTGTTTGGAATTCGATCAAAAGGATCAAAGCAACTTGAGACAGTGATTTATGTCTTGAGATTCACGTGCGTGACCAAAAGGATGAAGACGCATGAATACTGAGGAAACTAAGTAACTAGGGTTAGGTTAATTGGTCTCAACTATATGAAGTTGGATTTTTTTTCTTTGTATAATGGCTTAATTCTGAGAGTATTCAAAATTGGACTAGGTCCCAGGGTTTTTCTGCATTTGCGGTTTCCTCGTTAACAAAATCTTGTTTGTGTCATTTACCTTACTTTTGCATTATAATTGTTTATTATAACAAGTAAATTACACTTGTACGTTAATCCTAATCACTTGACTTTGATCATATAGTCAATCGGTCTTGTACCGTAACTATTGTCAAGTGAATATCAAGTTTTCGTATTGTCTCAACTTTGTCCATAGACGATCACACTTGGTATAAAAATTATATGTTGAAATTAAAATATTGTGGCATATTTGGGTACCGTCGTCTTTTCACATCATGTAAGGTTTTATACACCTTTCTCTGAATCTGGTAAAATCTGAGAAAGTACACCACAAAGACCTATCTTCACATGAGGTAAATGTCTAAGACAATTGTTGTGTAACAACTCAAAGGAACAACTTATTGACCCTTGGAGTGATCGCAGAACAAAACTTAAAAACTACCCCACATATTTAAGCCCATAAACCACAATCAGGTCAGAATCAAACACAAGTAGTACTTTCCTTGCTTGTCCGTAAGCCTTTTTTGTAGCAATATAGGAAGTCACACATAGGATTTCTAACATTGTTGCTAGTCAAAATGGAAAAACAACTATACCCAAATGCCCCAACATAACCAAGAGTCAGTCGAAGGATACTACATATACAAGGGGAGATGTTATTTACAAGCCCTGACCAATGCAAGTCTTGATTAGAGAGAGAAAACTCTGACACCATAATTCTAGAAAATTGATCTTGGTGAATTGTGTAACCATACCATGTATACCAAGAACAACCAGAACCAGATTGTATACTCTTCATGCTAGAAACCAGAGTTGAACCTTGTTATAGTCATAATTTATCATTGCATCTTTAGAAAAACTTTGGCTATATAAAACCCTTATCTTATTTTATACTACCAACTACGACACCACAGACTCGTTTAGCCTAAAGCTGACAAATATCAGAAATTTTGAGGCAGCCATATTGATAAAGTTTTGATTTCAATTGTTTGACTCAACAAATACGAAATCTAGAGCAACAATTTTTCTTGCAAGAACTGGACAAACAATTTTGCTTTCCTAATCGGACCATTATATTCCATAGAGATACCGCGCGTAAATAAATAAGCCTAGAATAATTTTTTTTCTACAACAAACAATCAGCAGAACTGTTGAACATTCCAATCAGCATATTCCACAATCACCAAATATTAAAGTTATATACCTCATAGAGTATAAATAGTCATATACAAGTAAACACTGGGTAACATACTCAATAAACATTGAAAACAGTATTGTATAGTACTCCATCAACAACTTCATAGATAACTAAACCAAAAACATCATCCTATGTATGAAATAATTAGGGGATTTAGAAGTAGAATGTTGGAATTTCAGCTTCATAATCATCATACTTTGTTCTTAAACATGGTAATATAACTTCCCTTACGCGAAAAACATTTTTAACCCTAGTATTAACATATCCCTTAAGTTAAAACACCATATGCTGATAAGTGTACAATTATATATTTTGAGTATTGTTTTCTTGCACTCGTTTGCTAGCTTTTATGTGATTTACCTTGTATTATTGTTACTTTTGTATTTTATGTCTTTTATTAAGTCAATCATCCAAAAGTAAGTGTTACTCATTCAAATCTAGGATTTGTTTTCACCATCTTGAAGAGAGCGAAAAGATGAAGCCAATGGCGAAACAATGACATCATTCCGAAGTTGTATTAGGAAGTTATGGGCAAAATAAATGGTTAAGCTTGTCAGTTCCGGGGAACTGAAAGTTCAAAGAGGAAGAAGCAGGTAATTAAACTGTTGGAGATTACTAAGTGCAGATAACCAAATTAATAAGGGCATCCACGGATTATAAAAGGACCAACAGTTTTACTTTGGGCACCTCTATTTTCTTCCTTACTTCAAACAGACTCACGATTAGACCCTCCAATTCTCAATCATATCACAACTGATTTCGACCAAGTTCAGCCTTCGTACGAACCAAGGGATAGAGTGTCGATAGAAAGATATAAAAAATTATGTCTATGGGGTGTATTTGGATTTGAGATAACAACAAGAGAATGGGTGCTGAAGTACCGGTGAAGATGATGGGTGATTACTGATAGTTGTTATTGAGGAATGTTAATGATGATTATAAGGATACTCATGTTAAAGCATCACTCGGTCGAACTCACAAGTTTTTCTATCTCAAACCTGTTGTTAATGTTTGATGTACAAAACTATAGCTTGATTTAAAATCTACTAAAGTATAGTCTCGAACTTGGATTAGAGTATGGTAATTGAGTACCAGACATCGCTGAATAACCCTCGAAGATTGAATACTGAAAAACAAAAGAAGAAATTTAATTGCGAGATTTCATTGACAATGAGGTATGTGAAGACTGCCCTATCCTATTTACTCATGACATTTACCATTTTATCTCATGATACTATGTCAATTGGTTTTAGTAGATTTAATATTGCAAAGAAGAAATTCCGAGTTCAATCTTTTCTTGTCCTAACTCTTGAAATATGATTCAGACAATGAATGTTCGTAGATCCTTATTAGCAATCTTAGTTAGAAAATTTTATTATTTACAAATAATTTTTTTATTCAAGTTGATCGTTTAGAAAATGCCCAAGCAACAACGCATACTGCCTGTGGCTATTGGGAACATTTCGAGTTAATTATATGAGAAAAAGAACTGTTTGGAGATAAGTGTACATACTTGTATGTTGTACCAAAGTCATCCTGAATTCCGTGAACTGTGTAAGTTCGCAAACCCGGTCAGCAAACCCTTTACATATGAGTTCCGGAGTGAGGTAAGTTCGCGAATCCGGTTTGCAAACCCCTATCATCTGACTTTCGCGAACTGCCAAGATTTGCAAACTCTTGCGGCCGACTTTCGCGAACTTCCAAGGTTTACAAACGCGGTTTGTAAACCCTTGTGCCTTGGCTTTTCGAATTTTCAGAGATTTGCAAAGTCGTTTTGCAAACCTGTCAAGTTCCAACATCAACAAAAGTCACGAACTATTCTATATGATTGAGTTCGATTTTGCTACAACTCTCATAGACACTTTTAAGATAACTTTATTCAAAAAATCACTTTGTGCTTGTGAATAATTAATTAGTCTTGAGTGATATTGTAAGTTCAAAAGCTACTTAGCCACGATGAACCATCATAGTGCACGGTTCCAGAACCCTCGACAATGATGCATATTCTTCTGTGTAATTTCAAGGTAGACTTGTCACATCCTTACATAAATTCCTAAAAAAAATCTCATCTAAACTGAAAAAGTGTTTGCTTGAATTCCAAGCAACCTAGAGCCTTGAAAAATCTATAAATAGAGAAACTCTTTCAAAAGGATTCTTTAATCCCTTGCACTCTAGCATCCAAGTTGCTAAGCTAGAGTCGTCCTCTAAAATCTAGGTTACGACTTTGAAGGTTTCACTTAGGGATTCGTGAAGCCCGGTTATATTATCTTTTGCCGGATAGTTCCCGTATCTGGATCTCGTTCTTCATGATTATTGAGGTTTTCATATTCTTGGATCATGAACAAGATCGATAGAAATCAGAAATCTCTTTTTGTCCCAGACTTTTTAATTCTTCAGGATAGATATCTAAACTCTTCTTTGATTTGTTTGGACTTTTCTTGAGAGGTGGTTAGTAATCCAAGCTTCTCGAGTGTAAGTGTTTTGGACTCATGAGGTTTGCTGAACTTTGTCTACTACAAACATATTTCCAAACCTAGATTGCAACATTTCAAAAGGGAAATCATACATTCTTGTATGTTAGAGGAGGATCGGTATCATAATTCATCATTATGGTTGAAAAAACTCTTAGGCTGTACATAACATCAGATAAGGGAACCATGTGCGTAGAATCTTGCGAGGTTCAAGAGACGTTAGGAACACGGCTGTAGCTGAATTTCTTGGAGGGTTAGTTTGTCTTAACTACATCTCATTCCAAAGACTAATAACAGGCTAGTGTCTATAGCAATTTAATACAGTGTGTGGTGTTCAAAGGTAGAGAGGTCCCGAGTTTTTTTTTTTGCAGGTACAATT
Organism: Papaver somniferum; assembly: GCF_003573695.1. Classification (NCBI taxonomy): domain Eukaryota; kingdom Viridiplantae; phylum Streptophyta; class Magnoliopsida; order Ranunculales; family Papaveraceae; genus Papaver; species Papaver somniferum. Next base: position 161,393,221 of record NC_039366.1, on the reverse strand, counting down.
TTTCTTTTCTTTATTTTTTTTATTTTTTCTTTATTTTTTTGTCTCGTGTTTTTCCTTTTCCACCTTATATTGTCTACCTTTATAATAGGATTAGCACAAGTAGTACGTAATCAATCTAGATAGTTTAAGTCCTTATTATTTGAGATCAAAAACAGATTCGTTCTTGTTGAATTCATACCTTGAAAGATAGATTGCAAGTTTCATACTTGTTAAAATTCATATCATCTTAATTCGGGTACGACTAGATTGATCTTGATATTGATTATTGGACCTTTCATCTATATACATTGATTGTGGAAGAGAAAGAGAAAAACTCTATGTACAATCTTTTACAAGGGTCCTTTATTTGACCTACTTGTGATTGTATTAGCTTTTATCCATATAGGTTTTTGAATGAAAAAAGTTGGTGGTGTACTTGGTACCCTCTCCTTTTCAAATTACATTGGTTGCTCCATAGAAAAAAGACTTGATGTTGCTGTTATTGGCGATTGAGATATGGATTGTTATTTCCTCAAGTGGTTAACGACAATGAATGATGAAGTCTGAGTTGGAGGTTTGATGGCTGCTACCAATGAGACGATGATGATTCAGTTGAGAGGTTTTAACTGTTGATAATGGTATGATTTTGGAAGTGATGGCGAAAATATTGAAGTTCGTTGAGCTGTTATCCTTATCATTTTTCAAGTATTGAAGTTTATTGTGACTATTTGTTTTCCCGTAGTCTACGTAATGTATACAACTCAGAGAATCATATACTACGTAGTATTGATACCTCTGTTGAACTGATAATGCTAAGTAATAAAAGGTATTCAAGATCACAATAATAACAAAGAACACAAATATAATGTAAGAGCTTCTAAGTTATCATGAGACACAAAAGATTACGTGGTTCGACTTTCGTCTACGTCCACGGGGAAATGAGTGATTGTTTTGTATTAAGTATGGTGCTTACAAAGATCTTAAATGCTTCCCAAAGTAATAGAGAGAACTCAAGTTGAAGAATACTTAAGTTCTAAACATTAAAGAGGTATAAGCTTAAGACTAGATCTTCTCTCCTAGATATTGAATTCCCTTTGTTTGTTGGCGAGGCTTGGTATTTATAGCCCCTTCTGCTCCAGGTATATCTTTGATGCCTTTGGGTCAATCGTCTGCTGATATACCTTTCGTACAAATGGTACCTTCGTTCGCCGCTTGCCTTATCCAGTCGAACCTTGCCATCTCAGCTGACCCACGTTCCTTCAGGAACTCCCCAACCTTAGTATAGGTTGTACCTTCGTTCACCGCCAGCTTCTGCCAATCGGGTTCTGCCACATAGTCTCTCTCCACGTGATCTGATTATGCGTGTAGATAAGAGATTTGTGCATTTAATGCCGATTAGATATCTCATCTACCTTTGTCCCTTCGCCGGCTGCCTCCTTGTAGACTAGGCTTTTACTCTTCTCATCTCAACCATCGAGGCATCCTTTCTTGAGACGGGATAAAGTAGATCTGTGAAGGCATCCTTTGTAACTCAGGCTTCTCTGTATAGCGAGGGAAACATAATTAATCTTGTAGGTGGATACTAAGATCGTGACACGTGCTCCGCAGAATATTGGTATTCACAGTTTGCCCCTTTTCTTTCATATTCTACTGGTAGGATTGGCAGAAAACTTCTGTTGCGCCGCCATTTTGCACGTTCCGATTGGGTGGTCCCTACATGTCCTTTCATGCAATAACTTCCCCTTGAATTTCGGGACATCCAAATTTTTGGATTCTCCAGCCGCCTATAAGAAGGGAATAAAGAGATGGAATTTTCATTAACTCCTTTTTCCCTTCCTCAAACTGTCGCTCTCCATCTCTTTCACAAAGATTTTTCTCCTCCCGCTAACTGCCCCAACTCTCTTGCGATTCTTCAAAGTTTTGGTTTAGCGCTTGATTATACAAGTAAGTGGATCTTACCCGTTGTTGTTGTTTTCATATTTCTTCATGATCTATTCTGTATCTTCTCTTTTGATTGCTTGATGTTGCTGTGGTGCTTGCATGTAAGAATTATAGTTCCTTTTCACCTGTTCATGTTGTATGAGAACTTGGGTTTCATCCCATTTCGCATTTTGATGGTGATTCTGCTATGATTGTTCTTCGTCTGCATCTTTGATTATGTGATGAATGATCTTTGTTTTTGCCCCATGATGAGTTTAAACCCTCTTCTTTGGTTGGTTTAATAAAACCCACGCCCAAAGTATATTGGTTTTTGCCCTTCATTTGTTTTTGGAATGGACTGTGATTTTCGTCCGCCATTGTTGATTGGGATGTTCTTCCTATTGGTGTAAGGAATTATGAGACTCCCGAAGAAGCCTACGCGTAAGGGTCCGAGGATATCTTCGTCAACTGATCCACCTACGCCGATGGATCATCCTGATGCTACGCCATCCCCGCCCCCTGAGGACCCTGAGATATCTACTGGGACTGAGGTGGCTATGGTTGCTGAGGATGTTGCGGAACTTTAGGTTGAAGAAGTTGTTGTTGAGGACCTTCCACCTCTTCCTCCTCACTATGAGTTTCATAGGCTTCAATTACGTGACAAGGATAGCTTCGCTCATCTATCCATTGATGAGATCACCAAGTCTTTTCGTCTCCATAAATTCGAGATTTCCTTCATCAATGGTCCTGATGCTCTCACCGAGTCTCTTATCCGGGATCTTCCCTATGATGAGAATAACCTCCTGATCAGTGTTTTCCAGTTGGCCGCAGGTATGCTCCTTTCTTTTTTTAGCAGAAAAGATCCTTTCTACTATGACGTTTTGTATACGAGGGACGACCTGGTGAACAAGACTCAGGTCCGAGGAGTTATGCAGTATATTGGTAACTTCTGGCGTGCCCTTCGTGAGAGCTGGTACCATAACAACGGTAAAACAACTATGGAGTCTTATGATCCCTTTGCTGAGGGGAGGTCTAAGCGAGAGGATTATACCCCCGCCAACTTCAATTTTATATATACTGATGCCATTCAGAAGACTAATCTTATTCCTTGGAGTGTTGGCCCTCGTCGTATCCATGTTACTGCTAAGCAAATCAGGGAGGGTAATAGCCTTTGTATGTTGGAGGAGATCGATAAGACTGGTTTGACTGTTATTCCTTATTCTACTACATTACCTTTGCCGAAGTATAATCGCATCCGCCTTGACCATGATGATCGCTGGTCTCCTACTCCTCTTCGTGTGGTAGGTCCTTGGGCCTATGGTTTTACTATCGCTGATCCCCTCGTTCCCCGCACAGCTTTTTCTTTGCCTGAGAAGTACGATGGATATCAGCCTTGGGTTTTCAACCCTGCTGCTTCTCACGAGGTAACCTTCGTTTTTCGTTGAAGGTTCTTTGCTTCGAATGTCTTTGCTTTAATATCTTTGTTTAATATTCTGATGGCTTTCTTTTGCAGCCTACTCCTGATTCGTCTGTTGGGACTGCTCCAGGATCTGCTGGTAATTCTGTGGCTACTAGGACTAGGAAGAGGAAAGATTCGGTTGAAACAACTACACCAACACCTGCGTACGTAAGGATCATTATCATACCTTTGTGTTTGTAGGTTCCTTAGTATCTTGCCCCTGATCCTTAGCTAACACGTGCGTTCTTTTAAAGTCTTCCAAGAGAAAGAGCAAGCTGAAGACTGTTATTGATCTTGAGGCTTTGGATGAGGATCCCAAGGATGTTGGAGAGGTTCCGGATAATGAAGACATGGAGGATATCGAGGATACAGGCTTCAGCCCGCATTTGGATGACATTGATGAGGATTTTTCCAAAGATATCCCCAGTCCTACCCGAGATGTCTCAGTCGAGGGTGAGAATCTTCTTGCTGGTACTGGTGCTCCGTTGGTCGAGCCTGTTAGTGCTCAAGCTCCAGCTCCTACTTTGTCTTTGAAGATGCCTTCGTTTTCTGCCCCTGGCGGGGCATTGCCTGCTGTGTCGGCTGCTGCCGGAGCTGCTGTTGTGGCTTCCAAGAGTCTTCCTTCATCTCCTGCTACCTCACTTCAGTCAAGTGGTTCGTTTTCTAAGGTGGTTACCCTAGCGGTGAGGGTTAGCAGTTCAGATTCTCAGCCGAAGAGGAAGGTTGTGATTTCGCTTCCTAGCTTCTCCTTCAATGCTACTCCAACCTCATTAGGGAGTGCACAGTCTGTGTCTACCGCCCTTGTTAGTAGAGCTGTTGGACCTCTGCCTTCGTCATCATATTGGACCAGACTGGGTAATCTTCCTTCTGCTGGTGACATGGATCTAGGTGGTGCTCCGGCCTTTCCTTCAGTTCCTAGCTCATCCACCATGCCGTCTCTTCGTCGTGGTGAGGGCTCAGTCGTCGTGTCCCTTGTTCGTTCTCAAGCGAATGAGGGAGTTGTTGTTGAGCCTATCCAGGGTAGGCTGCCTGAGAACTTGAGCCTTGGTAGTTCTGATGATGTTATCCTCGAAGCCATCCTGCGGGACTCTAAGGGTCCTTTTTCTGTTGGGGTTGATCACCATCATCTTGGTAGTTCTTTTGAGGCTAAAGATTTGTTCTTTGACCCCGGATTTCCTTCGCTCTATTAAGAGCTTTGGTGAGATCCGCAGGGGTAGCATCCAAGAGATGGAGGCTTTTATGGACACCTACGCCGATTTCCTCCCTCATCTTTCAGCATTCTCAGTAAGTAATTCCTGCCTTACTATTTTGCTTCTTGCCTTAGTCTTTCATCTTCTCTTATACTTCTTTGTTGGAAGCTTTGTAAGCAGATCGATGTTGGCTATACCTTATTCAAGGTTTATAGATCTAAGTGTACTCATTTGAGTGCTCTGTTGGAACGTGCTCGTCAAGAACATGCCCTCGTTGTCGCACAACAACCTTCGTCAAGTAATGCTGCTACTGTCGCTAAGATATCTTCGTTGGAGGTTGATCCGAGAAAGACTCAGAGATCCTTGAAGGCTTGTTTGTTGGCTCTTGAGATGGCCAATAATGCTGCCAAAGTTGCTGAAGACGGGCGTAAATCTGCCGACTCTTCCTTAGATGCTGAATCTTCTAAAGTCATAGGTTCGTTTCTTATTTACCTCAGCTTTTTCTTCGTTCTTGCTTGGCTACCTAGTTCTAAGATATCCTTCGCCTGCCAGCTGGTAGTTCTAGTGAACTTAGATGCCTCAGGGATCAAGTAGCCAAGTTAACCTCCGATGTATGGTATTATCAGAAGAAATCTGATAGGCTGATGAACGTAACCGTCCATAATGAGGCCCAACTTTCCCTTGAGTCTGCTCATAATGCGTACTTAATGAAGCAGATGGCTTTGCTTCGTAAGGAGTGTGACGAGGCCCTTAATTGGAAGGAGAGTCTCATTGTAAAGCAAAATGAGGATATTTCCTTAGCCGGGAAACGTCTTCTCATGCAGATTTTGAAGATGCCTGTGCTTCCTTAGCTAAGGTTACTGCAGAACGAAACGTCCTGTCTTCTGAGGTCTGTTCTCTTAAGAAAAAACTTATCGAAGTTGGATCCGTGTCTTCTTCCATGTCTCATGCGTCTTTAGTAAAAAGGTTAGAAGAGTTAGAAAATGTTTACCAAGATTTATCCTCTGAGAATACTTCGCTCCGGATTGATGTTGATGATCTTCGGACGGAACGAGATACGCTTGTGGAAGATATCGACGCCGCTGAGGTGGATCTTGCTGAGGCTCAACATAGTTTAGAAGAATCCCTTAGCCATGCAGGAGGTAGCTTAGGGCCTTTACTTGCTTTGTTTCTTTACTGCTTATACCCTTCGTTTCTGCAGGTCTTCAGGAACAGCTATTGGGTGAAAATGCTAAGATTACCCGTCTTGAAGGCCATATATCCTCGTTGAAGATTTCTCTCCAATTTGATGCTGCTGCTAAGTTTAAGGCTGAGGCGCTTCAGCAAGCTAACGATTAGTTCTGCGCTCAGATGATGGAGCTTCGCCAGAAGTCGGCTTCGGATCTAGAAGCTCAGGCTTCTCAGATTAAGGTGCAATTCGAGAGTTCGACCATTGATTACATTAACAATGCCTTTGCAGAGGCCGAGATCCAAGTCGAATGAGTTGTCTTTCCTCGTCTTCCTTACCCTTGATGTGTCCCGTTTTTCTTTAACTGAACTCTTTGTTGTGTTATACCCCCAGTTGAGGGGTCTTTGCTGTCTCCTTTCCTTGAAACAATGCTTCGTTATGCTCTGAACCTTTGTCATCTGCAACTTTTAAGACGTGTTAGTCGTATTTTGGTAACATTATTATGGTACCCTTAGTATTGCATGAATATATGTAGATGTATTGTGTCTAGTTATTTGCACATTCGAGTTATCACAAGGTGCTAAGGTATTTTTGACCTTTGGTGGAACATTCATCATCCTACCCAAGTATCCTTTGGCCAGAAGGTACTGTGGTGGCGAGGGCTTCTATATGGGAAATAATTTTCCTGTAACCCTACGCGTTCAGCGCGAAGGCTGCTTTACTTCGACAAGGTATCTCTATAGGGGATGTCTTACTTTTTCTTAAACCCAGTTTGTATTTAATCAAAATAAACTTTTTTTCTTAGCAAAAAGTTTCTTTCATTGATTAGTAAGGTTTATAATACCTTTGATCAGGGATAGAACATGGTGGGTCGTTGCCCCTTCCCTTCTTCTCCTGAGTAATAACCATTCACTTACGGGTAGTACTTCTTTAGGTACATTGCGTTCCAGGGGTGTTGTAATACTTCACCTTTGAGGTTCCTTAAGTAGTATGATCCTTTCCCGGCAACGTCGTGTATGATATAGGGCCCGTCCCATGTTGGAGCTAGATATCTCATCTACCTTTGTCCCTTCGCCATCTACCTCCTTGTAAACTAGGCTTTTACTCTTCTCATATCAACCGTCGAGGCATCCTTTCTTGGGACGGGATAAAGTAGATCTGCGAAGGCATCCTTTGTTACTCAGGCTTCTGTGTATAGCGAGGGCTACACAATTAATCTTGTATGCGTCCACTAAGATCGTGACACGTGCTCCGCAGAATATTGGTATTCACATTTATCTAGTTAAATTTACTCTGAAGATGATTGCAATACCTAATCTTTACCAATTACTTTGTGTATTGCTTATTTTGTTAGATTTGTTATTTGTTATCTTTTCTGGTGATTAGAACGGATATCTCATATGTTCTCATATGTTAAGCTCTTAACTCTTTTTGTTTCTAACCAGCTAAAGAGGAGTAAATTATTTTGAGAATTGCAATATTGATCTTCCCATGAGTACACTTTGTTAATATATTGCAGGGATTCCATAAGATGGTATGGGTTATTGTATTTCCTCTCTGGATGCATAACCTCCGAGGAATAAGATCGAGAACTTTCATCTCTACGTCCGTACATGGCTAGGGAAGATATAATTCTTATGTGAGTCATTCCATAAAAATTATGTTCTTTGTTCGTAGTTGTCCTAGAGAATAATTTTTTTCGGTGTTAGTTTTCGTATGAAAGTAATTTTTCTTAGTGCTTCTAACATTACGATAATTTTTATTAACTTCATTATTGTAACTGGCGAGAAAAGAGAAAAATGTTTGGTAATTTACTTGTAAATATGTTAATATCCAAGAAAACCTTATCTTGTAGTTAGAGAAAAGTCGCTCATGTTGTTCTCTTGAGAATTACATTAAATGAGGGAGAGTTCAATTTGAACTTGTGCTTATTAGTTATATTTTTGTCGGGAGTGCAGATATGAAATTATAGTAGATGTCCATACCTTTATATCTCCTTGATGATGACGCTAAATTTACTTAGTAGAATCGTCTTTAAAAGTTGGTTTGTATCTTTAGTTTTGATAACTCTTTTGTGTAGTTCATTAGAATCCATGTTTTTACACCTTTGTCAATTTTATTGACAAAAAGGGGGGAGAATTATTTAGCAGTATTATACTATAACATATGGCTTTTGGTAGCATAATATAAGGAGGGAGGGTGAATTACAAGCGGTAGGTTCTACATATTATGCAAAAGAGACAAGTAATGACTAAGGGGAGAACATACCACCGTAGTGTTACTTCAAAGTTTTGGTACAATTGGACTTTGAGGTAGGTAAAATATTGTGCACCTATGTAAACCATAGAGTAGATTGACTTGTCATTGTAAAAAATGCTTTACTAAACGAGTATCCTCATAAGTTGTTATTGAACATCACTATGTGCTTATAAACTCAAAGGCTACTTAGCCATTATGAACCATCATTGTGCACGGTTCCAGAACATTGGATTCGTAATGCATATTTTTATGTATAATTTGAAGGCAAATATTTCACATGTTTACATGAATTCATAATAAGAATCTCATCTAAACTGAGAAACTGTTTGCTTAAATTCTAAATAACCCTAGCTTGAATTCAAATATATTTGGAGCCTTGAAAATCTATAAATAGAGATACTTTTGCAATAGGATTTCTCAATCCATGACACTCTTGTTTCCTAGTTGCTGATATAAATTCGTCCTTTAAAACCTAGGTTTCCTCTCAAAAACATAATTAGTTTATGATTTTGAAGACTTTACTTTGGTATTCGTGAAGCCCGGTCAAACTCTCTTTTACCTGATAGTTCGTGTACCTGGATCTTGTTCTTATTGATCTTTTAGGTTTTTGTGATCTTGGATCAGGAACAGGATGGACAAAAATCACAAATTTCTCTACATATCATACTTGTGATTCCTTAAGATAGATATCTAAACTCTTCTTTGATTTGTTTAGGTTCTTCTTGAGAGGTGGTTAGTAATCCATGCTTCTCAGCTAACCGGGTATAAGTGTTCTGGATTTTTGAGGTTTGCTAGACTTTGTCTACCGCAAACATATTTCCAAACCTATATTGGAACATATCAAAAGGGAAACCAAATAGGTTTGTTTGTTAGAGTTATATCGGTAGAAAAAGTCTTCATTGAGGTTGAAGCAACTCTTAGGATGCAAAGGACGTCATTTAAGGGAATCAATTGCGTAGAACCTTACGAGATTCAAGTGACATAAGGAACACGACTTTATTGAATTACTTGGAGGATTAATTCGGTCTCAACTACATTCCAATCATAAGTTTGATAGTATGCGAGTTTTTGTAGTGATTGAATATAGTGTGATTTTCAAAGCTGGATGAGGTCCCCAGATTTTTTTACAGTTTTCCTTGTTAACGAAATTCTTGGTGTCTTGTGTTGTTCCTTTTTTGCATTATATTTTTATATTTTTTTTAGTTCCAAGAATTAATAGATGTAAATAAATGATTAGATAGCATGCAAGCGAGCAACAAGTTGCGCCACAAGCCCTTTTTGAATAGCTAACCCTATCCTCTTAAACACAAACTCTCTCGAATCAGGAGTGATGACATTACTGTGCATGACTCTTTAGACTCTCGCTAGAAGTCCAACCGCCTCTGGTGCCAGGTACCCAAAAGTATCAAAGGCAAAGGGGATAAAAGCATGTCCATTATCAAGACACGCTTTTTCATGCTTCGTTATCTTACCCGAGGCAGCTTTCAAAGCTGTCTGTCCAACTGTGAAAGAGCCATCTCCAATGCCTACTAATGGAGAAACCCCAGTAAGGTCAACACACGCATGTTTTCCATTGGCCCACCCAAAAATAAGAACATCTGCTGGCCTGAGTGTTGATCTCCCTTCAAGAGGATCCGTCAAAAATTTGACCGACGCCTCTTTCTTTGCTGAAATACCAGCCCTCTGTAATACATCATATAAAGTATCTCTCACATGATCATTTCTATATTTAAAACCAGGATCTACCTTACAATGAACTGCATGTTCCCTGTATGGGTCTAAACAACCTGTAATGCAAGCAGGGCAACGTGAATCAGAAGTGTATAGGGGAATTATTAACCTGTATTTAAGGATGGACCGGTACGCCAAGGGGGACATCTTCTGCCCAAGGCCCTCAATCGGGATAGCAAGAAGAAAATCATGTGCATGCGCTGCTTGTAGGCAACCAAAAACTGCTTTCTGTATGTCCGAAAACCCGTAAACCCTATCCATATCTTTAACAACTTTACCAAAAAGAGCATTCGCCAGGTTGCTTTGTGCTTTAAGGGGGGCGGTGTTTTTATTGGTGAAGCTGCTAAGATCTTGGTCGGGCAGAGTTTCTTGTAAGGTTTTCAATTCCATATAAAAATTATTGTCCATACCTTCCACTCCAGTATCCCTGAGTATGTGATCTTGCAACCCCCAAGATTGCACAGTGATGCAAGAAAAGCATATTGCGATGCTTCCTTAGCCGTGTATAACACAAGGCATCCATATCTAATAGGGCAGGGTAGCTAGTCTCCATTGAAGCTCCCCAAAAAACGGACCCCCACAAACCACAATGCCCTCTATCGCCTCTCTCAAGCCCCTATCAAAGATATCTACTGCCTCCGTAGTTTATAATAGGAATATGTCAAGTTGTACATAATCAATCCAGATAGTGTAAGTGTATATTATTTGAGATCAAAACCAAGACCCGTTCTTGTTGAATTCTTATTTTGAAAGATAGATTGCAAGTTTCATACTTTTTAGAATTTGGATCCTCTTAATTCAGATACGACTAGATTAATCTTGGATATTGATTTTTGAGATCGTTCAAGAACCCTTCTACATAATCAAGTACATAGACTTTTTCGTCTTTACATATTGATCGTGGAAAAGAAAGAGAAAAACTCTATATACAATCTTCTACAAAGGTCTTTGCTTTGACCTACTTGTGATTGTATTAGGTTTTATCCACACATGTTACGGAACGAAAAATTTGTCGGTTTACTTGGTACCCTCTCCTTTTCAAACCGTATTGGTTCCTCCATGGAGAGGGACTTGATGTTGTTGTTGGTGGTGATTGATATGTGGATTGTAATTGCCTCCATTTAATGGTGAAGTCTGAGTTGGAGTTTTGATGACTGCTATCAATGTGACGATGGTGATTCAGCTGAGAGGTTTTAGCTGTTGATAATGATACGATTTTGGAAGTGATGTCGATATTGGAGATCGGTGAGCTGTTACCATTATCAACCATTGATTTATTAAGAATTCAGGAGTTGCATGTTATCAGGTGAAATATGGAGAAATAAAATCATTGCTTCTATTGATGGTTACTACTATGATCTTTAACGGTGGATGGTGGTTGATATCAATGATTGTTTGTTAGGAACCGATGATGGGAATAAACTGGTAATGATGCTGATAGAGACGATATATGAGATTAACAAGGATTTTGTTGTGGTTTGATGGGCCAATGAAGATATATTTCTGTATGAAAGTTTGGCGTCGTCGGATGATGGTTTGTGGAAGACAAGGAAGTGATAGTCTTGACTAATGAAGCACCTGTTAAGCTTAAGAAGGTTGAAACCAAGGTTTGAGAAACGACCGTTCTACCCGAAAAAAATGACTGTTAAAAAGGTCATGCACAAGATGAGTTTGCTGCAGCTTTCTAATGAACATGTAGTGTGCCAGTGAGGTTTGTCGTTATCCTCCTATAAATTAATAACAATCATTTTTAAAGAGCGTTTTCACGCTTATTATAATCTTTTTCTAATGATATTTTTAAGTTTAATTTTCTCCTTAAATGTTTTCACGTGATAACATAAGTTATATACATGTAATACTTCAGTGAAAACAAAAATCATTTTTTTCTTCTAAAATGAATATTTTGGATATATATTTAAAATTTTAAAAACAAATTTATTCCGTTTAATTCTTTAAATTTGTATGGCAAAAAAACACAATATCTTACAATGTTGTTTAAATCTGTTTTCATGTTTTTGTGTTCGTTATAACTATTAGACATAATTCTCTAATCATAATTTTTTATTTATCGGTTAAATATTAAAAAGAACAAACACTTTTCTAATCAGAACATGTATACATCCATCAAAACTTATGATAACGATCAAGGTCGTCGTTTTTCAAACCTTGGTTGAAACACCCAAATGTTTTTTTTTCAAAAAGGGCTTGCGACGCAGCTTGTTGCTCGCTTGCCTGTTATATTACTGCTTATGGTATTTTTATTGTATAATAATGTCATTGACAATAAGTTAAAACATACTTATATCAGAATGAACGATTTTTGGTCAAATTGATTATATTTTATAAAAAAAGGTTAACCTAGTTATGTATCAATATTTAAATTCTCAAGGATATATTGTACTAAACCTAGTAAGTCGGAAATACTTCTCAGTAGGCATTCCATCCCAGTTAAGAATGTTGATCCAGATAAAAATCTCTACCCTTAATTTCCACTACCATTCAATAAATTTCATAATAATTATAAATAAATCCTCTATTATCTGCAAAAATAATTTTTTAATGAGAATTCCTGGAAATCATAACCTGCGATGTAAGGATTATCCCTTCGGACTCCATCAGAACATGAAATTACGAATCTCTCAAGATAAAGTTAGTGTTGTCTTGAAAACAAGATAAGAACTCTATAAAAAAAAGAACAACAAACAAATCAGATTACCTGCTAAGATAACTCACTTCTCATCATTGATTTAAATCCAAACTTGAGATTTCCTATATGAAAAAAAAAAAATTTATATCATAAACCTATACATTCTTATCCCATTTAGCCCACGACTAAGATTATATTTAGTCTTCGATAAAAATCCTTATAAAGATTTTATATTACCAAGGTATCACAAAATTGTTAATTGTTGCAATGAATTGATCTAAATCCGAGTTCACGTGGCATTTCAATTTCATCTTTCAATGTAATTTGGTAGTTAGCAACAACTGGAAAAAAATAAAATAACTTATCACGTATAATAAAATTAAATAAAATGGAAATAAAAATGTCAAATCGATACTTTTAAAATTTGTGAATAAATTTATTTTTTGAATTTTTACTATAGTATTAGCCATTGCACCAATATCTATAGGCGTACATTGAACATTGTATTGTTTGGAACTGAAAATCTACAAAAGATAAGTCCAAGAAGCAAAGAGTCTGGGTAGGATTTTTTTATCGCCCGCTGCTCGAGTATTTTTAATCTAGCAGCATCACGACTAACAACTAAAAACATATAAATGATTTTCTTGAATAAAATCATCTAGTCAAGTTTCTGATTTATTAAGTGTTTTCGCAAATATTATTATAACCTGGCTAGTTTGGGGCCTATAGATTACTTCATCTACCCAATAGGAAATGATAAAGGGTGTCTAAATTTGCTGAAACTACCAATTTACCCTCTATTAAATATTAATACTACAAATTTACCCCTATTAACTCCTAATAATAAAACCTAAAACTAAAATCAGATTCATTTCCATCCCCTCATAAACCGATTCTTATTCTCCTCTTCACCCTCTTTTTTTTTTTCTTTTTTTTAAACCAAAACATCGTCAATTCTCGACAATCCAAAAACGATTAACCGTTTTTTTCTTTCTATAAAATGTCGAAACAAACAATAGTGAAGCATGCTACTATCAGGAATTTTCCTAGTGAGAGAAATGCCAGAATTGTTAAGCGATTCGAAACAAACCGAAGAATACAACAGTTGAGGAGGAAGAACCATCTTTGATCGCACAACAAGAGGAGGAAATGGCTCGAATCAGGTACTTTCCTATCAACCCAATCCTCTAAACTAGGTTTGAATAACATGCAATTTCTCAAAAATTGGAAATTTTGAAATCCAATTTTTCTGGGTTTACCAGAATCGGTTTATGTCAATGTACTTGTGAACCGATTGCATCTAGAAACAGTTGTTGTTCATGCCCGCAAAGACCGGTTGTCCTGCATTTGTTTTCTGTTTCGAGAAATTTTAACCAGAATAGGTCAATGCTAATGCCCACATAGCCCGATTCAGTTACTATAGGGATAACCGTTTTTCTGTAACTTTTTTTTGTTAGAATCGGATTAAATGTTTGTCCACAAAAACTGACCTTTAATTTCATAATTGCTTAGCCCATAATCGGATTACATGAGCACTTATGAAAACCAATTAATGATGTGTTATGTTAGGAATCGGGCTTTATATGTATATTGAGTAAATCGATTCTTGTAAGAAAAATACCCAATTTTTCTGTATCATTTTTTTGTTAGAATTGGATTACATGAACACTTATATAAACCAATTGTTAATGTGTTATGTTAGAAATCAGACTTTATATATGTATCGAGTAAACAGATTGTATACCTAGAATTCAAAAATATGCATTGAATACCATTGTTGTTTGCCGCCTATCTCCGTATTCTCCAGGGACAACAAGGGAAAGCAACAAAAGCAAGTCAAAAAGAAATATAACAAGAAAAATGACTTTGATTCTCCTCAGAGTCCGGAACCTCGTCGAAAGGGAGGTAAAAATTTGAATGGTTCTCACAGAAAGGGCTCGGGGAGTAAAACCAAAGCCAAAGGGATCCACATCAATGACCCACCACCTCAAACGGAGCAACAACACAAGAAGAATCTGATTCTGCTACACCTACTGAAGAAGAAGGTGGTGATAGAGAAGTTGCTGAAGAAGAAAGTGGCGAGGAGGAAGTTAATGAGGAATAAATGACAAGGAAGTTGGTGAACAAGAAACTGAGAAGGAAGTTGATGAAAAAGAAATCGACAAGGAAGTTAGTGAAGAACAAAGTAAGAAGTAAGTTGATGAAGAGGAAAGTGATAAGGAAGTTTATGAAGAAGAAAGAGAATTTCAAGAATAAGTGCAAAAACAAGTCCAAGGAGGAGAAGTTCAAGAACAAGTCCAAGCAGGAGAAGTTCAAGAACAAGGTAGAAGATGGTCCGAATAAGAAGAAAGGGGACCACATGCCCGGCTCGCTGAAGATGTTTCCTCGCGGCCCCAGTGATCCCATTTACGGGTTACCCGGTGATCCCATTTATGCTATGTAAGATGAAATTTATTATCCATTTAGTGTTTTGATTATTGTCTATCATATTTGTTTTTTTTATAGGATCACAAGGATGCCGTTCGTCGTATGAATCCAGGAACTTCGGTGAGTACGATGAAGAATTGGTCACTGGAAGCACCAGAATCAACCATAGGAAAGTTGAGGAAGTAATAGAGCTAGTCAAATCTACGGGTTTGTTGGCTGCGGTCGACAATTTGGTTCTTGGTTACGACAAACCTCTTGTTTCCGCCTTCGCCGAAAGATTTTACAGGGAAACAGATACTTTCCATCTTACGGTTGACGAAATGAACATAACTCCAAATGATACGAAGTTGATTACCGAGCTAAGCATAGAAGGTAAAGCCGTGAAGCACGATAACTACGTGCAGGAGCTTGAGTGGGACAATATTTACGCCTTCACCAAGAATGTGTTCCAATGGGATGAGGAGACGAACAAGTCAGAGATGCTAGTAGGTAAAGCAAAGCAGAGGATATTTCATCCCGCGGGCTTGAGGTACCGCTTCATGGGAACAAAGAAGATTTGTGTACAAGGAAAAGAGGTGACCAAGGAACGTATCTTCGCCAAGTCCAATGTATATGTCCTCTACATCCTGGGAGTTGTTATCTTCCCCGACGTTTCTGGTGCCCGTGTGAGCGCCAACTTTATTCAGCTGTTGCAACCATTATACAAGATTCACGAATACTCTTGGGGCATTGCCATCCTTGCACACTCGTTGAACGAGTTGAGAAAGGCTTCTAGGGCTCAAAGGAACCAAATCAGAGGGAAACATGGCTCTTTTGCAGGCATGGATATATTTACACTTCCCAATATTTGCTAAAAGTGCTTTTCTGAACAAGCAATGGGACGATAGGTGTTAATGGAGACAAGTACACCTTCAACACTAAGTCGAAGTCCCAAAATAAGGAATATCTGAAGTTGAGACGCCAGTTGGACAACTTGACGACGAAAGATGTTGTCTTTGACCCTTACAAGGAAGTATCAACTAAAGGAAAATGAAATATAGTTGGGTGCGCTGAGCAAGAACGTTAATTTGGGCCTTTGTTTCACCCAAGAGGATATGTAATGTACAACCCGACGAGAGTCGCAAGACAATGCATATATGTACAAAAAATCCCAAAGGAGCACAAGAAGTTTACAATCAATGAGAAAGGAAGCGAGTCATTGGATAATGATATTGAGGTTGTTCACAAAACTTTACCAGCATCTGAATACTGGGATGAGAGAAGATACAACAAACATGATATGGATGGTCATTCGAAAACAGATGATGAGGCAATTTCGGGTTACATGTCATGGTACCTCAATGTTTCACATACTCAAGTGATACGAGTAGATGAGAGGCCCCGGATACAGGACAAAGATACAACTCTCGAATACCTGGTGCGTATTGTTACTCAATTACGGTTTTGTTAATGGTTTTATCATGATTTGTTGAATGTTTTTTGTTTAAAATGGAAACAGATAAGACGAATCGGGTACTTGATAACCCAGGCAATGCTATGTATTAGGAAGGGAAAGATGTTAAGGCCAATGAAAAATTCGTTAATGAATTGAAAAGTCTTGAAGATGTAGATGCGGGTGAAAAGTTTGGGAAAGCGGTGGTGGAGATCAAAAAGAAAAAGAGGAGAAAAGTCCATACAAATAGGAATTCTCAAGGTGAATCGAGCAGCGCCCAACACTGGCGAAGAAAGACTTGCAAAACAAGGACGAGGTGCTCGTGGTTCTGGATGTGGACGTGTTCATGGACGTGGTCGCAGTGGGGATGTTGATGAATGAATGGTTTCTTTGTTTTCCAAACTTATGTCTTTAACTATGGATAATCATGGAGTCAAAACTTATGTCTTGAACTTATTGTCGAATTATATTTGGTTATGTTCTCTAGTTTATGAATGACCGAGTCAAAACTTATGTTTTAAAATTGTTTGTGTTTCCCTAAGATGCGACAAAAGAACCGACTTGTGAAAAAAATGCAGGATTTTGGCATTTTTTCACTCAGAATCGGTTTACGTTTACCTACACAAAAACCGATTTTGACGTTTCCCCGGGGGTACAATTTCATAATCGGATTTTAGGAATGCACCACATAGACCGATTCTGAGAGTTTCATGCACTTTCTTTATAGGTGTTCAGAATTGGTTTATGTGGATATCGTTAAAGACCGATTCTTAAAAAACGAAAAAACCCGGAATTTTGATAACAGTAAGAATCGGTCTATGTGGGTATCCCATGTATTCCGATTCTTGTAAGTAAAAGTGGCACTTTTTCTGTATCTTTTTTTGATAAGAATCGGATTATAAGTGCAATATTAAAAACCGATTATTAAAAATCCGATTTTGACAACCTTACGAATCGGTCTATATGAGTCATCCCATGTAATCCGATTCTTGTAAGCAAAAGTGACACTTTTTCTCTATCTTTTTTTTGACAAGAATCGGATTACAAGTGCAATATTAAAAAACGATTGTGGATAGGAAGATTTTATATGATTTTTCAAGGACACAATCGGCATATGTGGACATTCCTAAAAACCGATTGTGTGAATTGATTTCGAAAAATATAGTCGTTGAGTCTTTATCTATATAAGGAGAACCTCTTTGAGCCACTCCCACATCACATACTGATCCTAGAAAATGGAATGGGATCCGTAAGAAGATATGCCGCTCGTGAAATCTTTCATCCTCGTCTTCCACGAACGTCGCAACGAACTATATTCAATGTTTTGGAAGAGGGTGAAAGAGTTCTGTTATGAGCGCACCACTAATCCAAAAAACCATAAATGGAGAGACTTAGCTTTTCGATTCCAATACATAAAAATATCAATGCGAGAGTATGTTAAAGTAATCAAAATGGTTAACGACCATCATCCACAAGCTCCTCGTCGTGAAAAAGTGAGTAATCCGATATTTTAATATATATCCCATCGTTTAATGTTTGCATACAACATCGAATAATTGATTTAATTGCAGGTGGAACGATTCAATGGCTTATGAAAAATTCGTAATGGGGAAAAGAAGTTCATTCACCACAAGGAATATGCGGTGTTGCACTGTCGTGCTTGGAGGTTCATTGACGATGTATTGATGTGCCACATTCAGGAATTCGCATATTGAATTGTCCTATATATGTAACGCGCTAATTTCCTAAACTATGTAATGAATATTTTGTTTATGAAAATATTCCCTAAAAACCGATTATTATAATCGGTTTAAGTGTACATTAACAAAAACCAATTCTGGGTTGATTATGTCAATTGGAGAAACACTGCTCAGAATCGGTTTACAATTGCACTAACATAAACCAATTCTTGGTTGGTTTTTTAACAAAAAAAAAAAATCAAGTTTTGATGATGAATTAACGATAGTTGATTTCAGGGTTAACTTGATTAAACATCACTTAATCATCCAAATTAGCACTAATTGATCGGGGGTAATTTTGTCATTTTGTGAAATAGTTGGACAGGGGGTTATCCATTTTACTTCAAAATATTTTTTTTATCTTGTAGCTATATGCCCCAAATAAAATGCTTAGGCCCCAAACTAGCCAGGTATTATAACCATCAATCTATTTAAATTATTGGTTATGATTGTTAGAGCATTGCTCGGTCGAACTCGCAAGCGTTGCTATCTCAAGCTTATTTGTCAACGTTAGTGATCAAAACTATAAGTATTGATTTCTAGTCTACTTGTAGTGATGTCTCGGACTAGGATAAATTGTGCAGTTGAGCATTAGACTTCACGGCGTTTATCAATTGAAGATGAAGAACTACTAAGGAGAGCTTGTGGAACTTCATCAACAAAAGGTATGTGGAGACTAAAACTCATATATCACTCGGAAAGTCTATTTCTACTCTATCTCCTATATTGAGACATAAGTCGTATTACTATATGGTTTTCGATTATGCACATTTGAGATTTCAAGCTGAGTTTAACTCGCTTACATATTTCTCGAAATATGTGTTGGTAAGATTTTGCTTCAACCAAATTCATCTTATATTCTTGACGAAAGTCAAAATATGATCATGTGAAAATCGTCGAGTAACATCTTACATGGTTTGTGTGATACAATCATTTGGTGTAGACTTGGAATTTTTCGTTATGATTATTCTAATAACTTAAAAATTGCTTTGATGCTAATAGTGTGTGAAAACGGCTATTGTCATCCTCTAAGAAAGTTTCAATAATTGAAATAGAGTTTAGAACATTTAACGAACATTGGATCATAGACATGTTATGCACTCTTACATATATGTGATCCATGTCCAGGAACCATAGTATGCATATCCGTATGCATACCTATTGGTTTGAGAAGTCCGGGAACCTAAGTACGTGTACCCGTACGCATACTGGCGTAAGGTTCATGTCCGGAAAATTCTACTGGGTTGGAGGTATGCGTACCCGTTCGCATACTGGCGAAAACCAAACTTGGTCCGGTTATTCAAGTATGCGTACCCGTTTGCGTACTTGAGTGGTTAAAGTTCTAAAAATTGGTTGTGACATGAACAAATACATTTATATAATAAAGAATGCATTCTTTGCAAACCGTGGCTATAATGTTCATGAATTGATTCAAGTGAATTAAACCGATTTTGCTTCAATTGTGTTCTTATATACTTCTATGAGAATATAGCAATTGAACAACTCTTTAACTAGTTTCATTTGAGTCATTTGAACTAGTTATGGTTAAGATGAATAAGGTTGATATGAGAGTGTTCATATAGCTAACCTCGATTAACTACTGTTGAGCCAACATGGTGTACACGTTTAGGTACGGTTACATAAACCTAAATGATGGTACATTTCATTTGCGTATAACAAGCTAAGTTAGATCTAACGGTTGAAAGATATTAGCTTGAATCTAATCAGGTTTTCATATAATGGTGAATATTGAATGCTTTGTTACCAAGGTAACATTGATTGCAAACCCTGATTTGAAAACTATATGAAGGAGAAATCTAGCAACTGGGAAACCTAATCCCCACACCTCCTGTGTGATACTAGTTGCGACTAGAGTCGATTCTCCTTTAACCTTGGGTTTTTCACGAAACCCTGTAGGTTAACGACTTGAAGACTTCATTGGGATTCTGAAGCCAGACCAAACTATTTTCTCTGTAGTTGCGTGTTCTTATCTTACTTTTACTACCGTGATTCAGTATTATCTTTGCTAAGATTTGCTTGAGATTTATCTCCGATAGGTAAGATTAAAAGTAGTCACAAACACCTTCATCTCATCGTTTGTGATTCCACAATATCTTGTTTCGCTGCCATACGATTAAGATTATTGTGAGGTGATTGATAACACTAGGCAGTTCTTCGAGAATATAAGTCTGGTTTATCAATTGGTTCCTATGCACCTTGATTTATCAAAAGACGGAACAAAACTCGCAGGTATTTCTGTGGGAGACAGATTTATCTATTCCAATAGACTTTTCTGTGTGATACAGATTTGTTTATTAAGTCTTCGAATTTGGGTCGTAAAAACTCTTGGTTGTTGGTGAGATCAGCCAAGGAAATCAAGTGCGTAGAATCCTGTTGGGGTTCAGAGACGTAAGGAGCGCAATTGTACCTTGATCAGTGTGAGATTGATTAGGGCTCAACCACAGTCCAGTCTGAAGTTCATTGGTAGTAGGCTAGTATCTGTAGCGGCTTAATACAGTGTGGTGTTCAAAGCTGGACTAGGTCCCGGGGTTTTTCTGCATTTGCGGTTTTCCTTCTTAACAAAATTCTGGTGTCTGTGTTATTTCTTTTCCGCATTATATTTTGTTATATAATTGAAATATCACAGGTTGTGTATTGAATCAATCAATTGGTATATCCAACCTTTGGTTGTTGATTGAAATTAATTGATCCTTGAACATTGGTCTTTGGTACGGCTCAAGTTATTTTTCTTGTATTCAATCGGGCTCGCAAATTCCTATTTGCTGATTGCGGATTGAATTGAGAAATAGATATATAAACTCGTTGATATACTTTTCTCTAGATTGAGTCTGGATGTCTAGTTGATTCTCTTGAAAGTATATTAGAGTTTGTCTATTTAGATTGCCAAACGAAATATTGGGTGTGGTTGTTAGACCCCCGCTTTTTCAATGATGTTAGGTCCGAAATGCTTTAAAAAAAATTATAACTAGGTATTATTTTCGCTCAATAAAAAATAACAAATGTCTATCCAACATTAAAGTACAACCAACAAGTGAGAATCTCAAATAAAAAGCTAGGAATGATGTATGAAAAGATCTCTGCTAAATCAACATGACGTAAGCAAGTTTGAGATCTCCATTTTTGCAAACTTTGTTTCTGATGCAATTCCAAATTCCTCTTAGTAAATCTAGTTCTATCCAAGTCATTTACCTGTTAGTGTCTATCATTGGATTTCTAAGATCTTTTATCAAGATTGTCATAAATTCTTGCACTTACATTGCAACATTCATTACTACTGAAATCAACAGAAGGAAAAACATAAATCACCACATTCAAGATTATAAAACTAGTACCATTCATAACATTAACATTACTATCACCCAAACTAAACAAGAAAATAACAGTAAACACCATCAAGTGCTTCAGTTCACTGATTTTTTTAGAGGTTCACAGTCCTCAAAAGCAAGAAAATACTACTTTTCCTATTAAAAACTTCATCACTTTTTCCACAAGTACCACCACCTATCAACACCAAAGAATAGGGAAACTCTTAATAAAAGTCGGCTGAAAGAGAAAAACCAAAAGATCAACCTTACCAACATCTACAACAAGATCAAGAAGACGAGGAGAAAGTACCAAGATAGCCATTGTGAAAAAACTTGTTAATCATTTTCAGAATTTTCTCAACGTCTGAGACTTTGGATTCTCTCGATACCCCAAGATAGGCTTCTAAAAGTCCTCTCCATCGTAGCTCCAATTTTCGTCTTCCTCATACTGCATACTGTAATCACTGCCCGAAGATGCAGGAGGTACACTTTCTTCATCAGAAGAATCACTTCCATCACTGTCCTCATCCTCTTCAGTCTCCTTTTCCAATAACTCTTCATCATCATCACTTGAGTCTCCCTCCTGCATGGTCCTGACAAAGATCCTTGGTTTGGCTTTCTCAGCCTCATATTTCCTGTAAAGATTCTCCTCATAATACTTTATCATCATTTTGTTCTCATATGCAGCATCAGAATCTTCTTCACTGGAATCAATTTCTTTGACAGGATACTCATAACCATTCTCAGACTCTTCAAATTCATTTTCTGTTGCACTCCCATACCTCTTCCACTTCTTGTTCCTCTCCTCAAATTTTCTGGCATCTCTTGCAAGACGTTTCTCTTTCCATGCTGCATATTCAACAACTTCATATTCCTTTCACCTTTGACGAGCTAATTCATGTGCACGTATATCTATCTCATCCTGAATATCATTCTTCAATGTCTTTATTTCCTTATCACTCAATGACATTGCAAGACTCTTGGATTACATGTAATTTGAAGAAGAAGGAAGAGCTCCGGGATTAGTTTGTCCAGGATTTGTCAATTGCTAACTGTTTTATCAATAATTTTTTCCCTTTCTGGTATAACTGAGAATTGTTATGATAATTTCTCTCCTAACCCCCCTTTTAAACACTTTATTGAACCCATTAATAGCCATTTATGGCTTTTTGTCGAATGTCTTGTCGCTTGGCTATCCAAACCTCTTCAAAGCCATGCACACCTTCTTCAAAATCATCATTACTCTGTAAAACCCTATTTTCAAAACCTAATTCTAGACGCTTGATTAGCCTATAAAACCTTTGGAACTGTCATTAAACGATATATTTGTAGGTCACCTAATTTTGATAATTTTCATTGGGATTTAATTGAAACTGTTGGTTTTATGCAGATTCAGAAAAGGAAGCACCTGGTGAGAGGCACCATTATAGTTTGGGGAACATCAAGCAAAATGGTTATCACTCTCTCCAAATGGGTTAATCCTGAGTTGCACAAGAATTTAACTTTTCAGTAACCTAAGCCAAAAAATTACCAACCAAAACAGTTATTACTTTCTTACCCACAACAAATCACACATTTTATCAAACCTCATTCCCCACCCCAATGCTTTAATTACATTTGGATGGATATGCAAATATACCCGTACCAGAAAAAACAACCCTCTTGAGTGTTCACCAAATTTTTCTCCCCTCATACTGACCTATATGTTGTACGTAATGGAAAAATATTTGATTTGGATTATAGGACAAGTAGTTGGCTTGTCCTTTTACTATCGAAACCACATGAACCTTAAGCCTCAATCTCATTTTGCTTCTCTGAAAAGCTTTATGGAGATGGACAAAACGACCACTAAGGGTCTCATGCATCATAAGAAAAACAAAACCTATATCATACTTTGGAACTCTTTCTCCTTGGTCCATGCCAGAAATTATTTTCAAACAATCTGATACTTCCCATCTTAAGGTTCATTCTTTGGTAAAAGAAAAGATATGTTTATCTATTAACATCTTTGTGATATGTCAAAATCATAACCTTACCAGATTCCTTCATAGTAAAATACATATTTTAATACATCCTCACAAAATTTCTGTCTTTCTTTCTTTTGAATCTATAAGTATAAGGAGTCCTCAAAACCTCAAATAGTTCCCAAATATCTAACCTAGAAATTCAAAACCTAACTTTGAAAATGGCAGAAAAACTTACGTTACCTTATAGTCTTTCTTAACCAGTGTTCATTGACAAAACTGTTATCATAGCTGAAACATATACTAATTGGAAATGGTGCATGGTAGGTTATGTTTGTTGTGAAACCCTTATTCCTAATTCTTCTATTCGGCATCATATTTTCACCCAATGGCCACTAGCTCAAACACCTACTGTTACAACATTTAGTGGTTCGAGAAACAAAGTTCTCGTAAGATTATTAGCTGAAAATGACTTCAACATAGTCAATGATCAACATCCATGGTTTGCTTGTGGTTATTTAATTGTTCTTCGGGAAGTTCCTCCAACAGTGTGGCCAGCTGTTTGAGAGTGAAAACGTGCTGATTTCGGTAATTTCGCGTGAGTGGGTGCAAAACTGAGTCTAAACCCTAAACAATGTACTGCAAGGGAGTACTTTAGATTCGACAGATCAATCTGTACAAATACGGCCTAAACCAAGAAATGGTCGTTCCAGATTTGCTTCGGTCACAAAGTGAAGGAGAAGGGTTGGTTTTAGGGAGGGAAGCGAAGAAAGTGTTGAGACCAGAATAGTTGATTCTGGAAGAGTAGTTGTTTGACTTGTATCAGAAAGTGAAAGCTAACAGATGGGAAAGCTAGCAAGTGATTTCTGAGTGTTGTATGCTCCTGACCAAAACCTGTTGTTTTGTGGAAATAGGTAAGACCTATTTATACAAGTCGTAACCCAAACGTACTCTGGTCTCGTAAGAAATAGAAACGGCTGAGTAAAGTGGAAGGAGGTGGCAACAGGTAACGTCTGGAATTGATGTTCCATAATGAAAGAAACGTTTCACCATTATTCCTTGCATTTACTAACCGACTCATTCTTATGACACTTTCTTGTAACGGGCGTAGTGTACGTCGCACGCTGTAAACCGCCAAACCAAAACCCTAATGAGCATCCCCCAGTTTGTGACATGTGTTTATGTCTCGAGTGTTTTTGTGGAAAACGTGTAGCATGTTGTTGCTGTTTGGCATGTTGAGCTTGGGAGATTTGTCGGCTCGGTGGTGACCCTCGACGACCGAGATTTTTCATCTTGAGAGGAAGGATAGTCGTTGATTATTGCAACCCTTTGCTCTGTAGTCAGCAACATGAAAGCATGGCCGGCATGACTTTTAAAGAGTTAGGCGTCGCCAAGCTAGGATTTTGGCGTGGTTTAGGCGCGGCCAAAAGTCGGGTTTTGGCATTGGGTCAAAGGTTGCTGCGTGTTAGATGGTGACTTTTGACGGCTAAGATCTGTGTCCTAGATGGTAGGATGGTCGTTGATTGTTGCGACCCTTAGTTTTGGTAGCTAGTGGTACGAAGAAAAGGCTGACATAGTTTTGGCATAGAGTAGGCGTGCCAAAATTAGGTTTTTGGGAAAACCGTGGTGTTTGGCCTCGGCTGCAAGTTGCCATGCGTTTGGTGGCGAACTTGGAGGGCCGAGATCTGCATCTCAGATGGAAGGGTGGTTGTTGATCATTGCAACCTTTTGTTTGGCAGCCAGCGACACAGTTTAAAGCCGGCATGGCTTTGGCATAGAGTAGGCGCGGCCAAAATTAGGGTTTTGGGAAAACCGTGGTGTTTGTCCTCGGGCCGCAAGTTGCCATGCGTTTGGTGGCGAACTTGGAGGGTCGAGATCTGCATCTCATATGGAAGGTGGTCGTTGATCGTTGCAACCCTTCGTTTGGTAGCCAATGGCATAGTTTAAAGCCAGCATGGCTTTGGCTTAGAGTAGGCGCGGCCAAAATTAGGGTTTTGGGAATACCGTGGTGTTTGGCCTCGGGCCGCAAGTTTCCATGCGTTTGGTGGCGAACTTGGAGGGCCGAGATCTGCATCTCAAATGGAAGGGTGGCCTTTGATCGTTGCAACCCTTCGTTTGGTATCCAGCGGCATAGTTTAAGGCCGGCATGGCTTTGGCGTAGAGTAGGCGCGGCCAAAATTAAGGTTTTGGGAAAACCGTGGTGTTTGGCTTCGGGCCGCAAGTTCCCATGCGTTTGGTGGCGAACTTGGAGGGTCGAGATCTGCATCTCAGATGGAAGGGTGGCCGTTGATCGTTGCAACCCTTCGTTTGGTAGCCAATGGCATAGTTTAAAGCCAGCATGGCTTTGGCTTAGAGTAGGCGCGGCCAAAATTAGGGTTTTGGGAATACCGTGGTGTTTGGCCTCGGGCCGAAAGTTTCCATGCGTTTGGTGGCGAACTTGGAGGGCCGAGATCTGCATCTCAAATGGAAGGGTGGCCTTTGATCGTTGCAACCCTTCGTTTGGTAGCCAGAGGCATAGTTTAAGGCCGGCATGGCTTTGGCATAGAGTAGGCGCGACCAAAATTAAGGTTTTGGGGAAACCGTGGTGTTTGGCCTCGAGCCGCAAGTTTCCATGCGTTTGGTGGCGAACTTGGAGGGCCGAGATCTGCATCTCAGATGCAAGGGTGGTCGTTGATCGTTGCAACCCTTCGTTTGGTAGCCAGTGGCATAGTTTAAGGCCGGCATGGATTTGGCATAGAGTAGGCGCGGCCAAAATTAGGGTTTTGGGAAAACCGTGGTGTTTGGCCTCGGGCCGCAAGTTGCCATGCGTTTGGTGGCGAACTTGGAGGGACGAAATCTGCATATCAGATGGAAGGGTGGCCGTTGATCGTTGCAACCCTTCGTTTGGTAGCCAGCGGCATAGTTTAAGGCCGGCATGGCTTTGGCATAGATTAGGCGCGGCCAAAATTTGGTTTTGGGAAAACCGTGGTGTTTGGCCTCGGGCCGCAAGTTGCCATGCGTTTGGTGGCGAACTTGGAGGGCCAAGATCTGCAACTCAGATGGAAGGGTGGTCGTTGATCGTTGCAACCCTTCGTTTGGTAGCCAGCGGCATAGTTTAAGGCCGACATGGCTTTGGCATAGAGAAGGCGCAGCCAAAATTAAGGTTTTGGGAAAACCGTGGTGTTTGGCCTCGGGACGCAAGTTGCCATGCGTTTGGTGGCGAACTTGGAGGGCCGAGATCTGCATCTCAGATGGAAGAGTGGCCGTTGGTCATTGCAACCCTTCGTTTGGTAGCCAGCGGCATAGTTTAAGGCCGGCATGGCTTTGGCATAGAGTAGGCGCGACCAAAATTAGGGTTTGGTGCAAACCGTGATATTTGGCTTAGGGCCGCAAGTTTCCATGCGTTAGGTGGCGAACTTGTGTGTCTGAGATTTGCATCCCAGAAGGAAGGGCAGTCGTTGATTATTGCAACCCTTCGTTTTAGCGTGGAGATGTAGCTGGCACGGCATGCCATTGGCGCATGTGGTGCGGCAGGCATGGTTGGCATGCCTTGGCGCGGAGACGTGGCAGGCATGGTTTGCCATTGGCACGGTGGTGCGGCTGGCATGGTTGGCATTCCTTGACGCGGAGACGTGGCTGGCATGTTTTTCCATTGGCACGGTGGTGCGCTGGCATGCCTTGGCGCGGAGACGTGGCTGGCATGGTTTTCCATTGGCATGGTGGTGCGGCTGGCCTGGTTGGCATGCCTTGGTGCAGAGACATGGCTGGCATGGTTTGCCATTGGCACGGTGGTGCGGCGCGCATGGTTGGCATGCCTTGGCGCGGAAACGTGGATGGCATGGTTTGCCATTGGCACGGTGGTGCGGCTGGCATGGTTGGCATGCCTTGGCGCGGAGACGTGGCTGACATGGTTTGCCATTGGCACGTTGGTGCGGCTGGCATGGTTGGCATGCCTTGGCGCAGAGACGTGGATGGAACGGTTTGCTATTCTTATGGTGGTACGGCTGGCATGGTTGGCATGCCTTGGCGCAGAGACGTGGATGGCATGGTTTGCCATTGGCACAGTGGTGCGGCTGGCATGGTTGGCATGCCTTGGCGCAGAGACGTGGATGACATGGTTTGCCATTGGCACGGTGGTGCGGCTGGCATGGTTGGAATGCCTTGGCGCAGAGACGTGGCTGGCATGGTTTTTCATTGGCACGATGGTACGGTGGCATGGTTGGCATGCCTTGGCGCAGAGACGTGGCTGGCATGGTTTGCCATTGGCACGATGGTGCGGCTGGCATGGTTGGCATGCCTTGGCACAGAGACGTGGCTGGCACGGTTGGAGAATTAGGGTTCGGCATATACAGAGGTAATGTCAGTTAATACTGAAGGGTTCTGCCGTGGAACATGACACATGTATAAAAAAAGGTACCCTGGTAATTCTTACGCAAGCACGCTGATTGATTCAATAAATGCGCTACTGGTCATAGTGATGTCATGTTAGATATATGGTTTTACGATTTTAACCCTAAGCTAAAAACCACTATCAACATTAAGTCCACTGCTTAGCTCGAAACATGAGCATTGTTGTGAGGTAAGCATAAGATGGTGACAGACAAGGACAAAATCGAAGCAGCGGGTCATGAAAGATGGCTAGGAAGATTCGCCTAACCTTTTTCGAGAGTGTTTTTGGGAATCTGTGATCCTTGCGTTGGCGGCCTTGCATGAATTCTACTTGCGTCATTATTGGCTAGACGTGAAATGGTAGAGGCAGTCGCTTGGTTGAGACACAGGATGTCAGCTTGATATATTGGTCACGCGTCATCTTGGATGGGCTAGGGAACACGGAGGTGCTGGCTTAGAAAGTTGTTGGCGTGACTAGGAATGGGATTTGGCTTGGTGCGGCTTGGGCGTGACTTGGCTCGGTGCGGCGCTGGCTCAAATTGGTGTGGCTTGGCTCGGGTGCGACTCGGCTCGGCTTGGTGCGGCTTGGACGTGAATTGGCTCGGTGCGGCGCTGGATCGGCTTGGTGCGGCTTGGGTGCGACTTGGCCCAGTGCGGCGCTGGCATGGTGTGGCGTGGGCTGCTTGATACGGCGTTGGCTTGTCTTCGCGGGACCAACTACCTCTTGACTCAAATAGGAAGTCATTTCCCTATTCAAACTCCAAAGTGTCGTGCCTATAAATGGGATCGGTCTCTCCCTTTTGTCTCACTCCTTTGTTCTTACGCCCTGGCCGTGTGGTAGCAAATAAAGTGAGCGAGTGTATTCCAGGTATGTCTTCCAGCGTTTCCTTTTCAAGTTGTTTTTCTTGTTTTCTGGTGTTGATGCAAACCCTAGCCATAGGCATGCCTTCCATAAATCCTTAGAAAATATTGTTCCTCCCTACTGGTGCAAACCCTAGCCGTAGGTAGGCTCCTTATGAACTTGTAAAAATCTTTAGCGTGAACACCGCGGTAGCGTCGAGCACCTCAATTATTATGCAATAGTAGGTATGCATGGGTAAATGACTGTCATCAATCCCTTTTTCCATGAAAACCTTAGTTGTTTAGGGTTTCCTTTTTCGTGGCGTGGTCGTGTGCCGAGTTTCTGCGGAAACCTTAGTGGAATCTTCGTTTTTGACAAAATAGCTCCCGTGCATTTGTAGTAACTTCTTTTCTTTTGCTTTTGGCGTAGTTAATTTGTTACCGGAATCAACGTAATAAAAAAAAATTCTGCTATGATGTCGCCTGAGGAGAGCCCTGTTGTGCCAAAGGACGTTGGAAACTCTAAGCCAAACGTGGATGATGAATTCTTCACGATATTTTCTGCCAGAATAAGTCATCCTAAGCATGTTCTGATTCTTCTGACCGGTCTGGAGAGTGATTGAGGGGCTTGGTCGGTCCCGCCAAGGGATGTTATACGGTTTTGCCTTCAGAGAAAAGAGTATCCCGCCTCTCCTGTTGACTTTAAGATCTCCGTGAGTCCTTTGCGTTCCTTTGACAAGTGGATGCAATTCATGATAAGTCAAGACTGTGTAAGAGCTAGCTTGACCAAGGCGCAAATCATTGAAGCTGTCGCGGCTTTTGCAACACTTCAAATCAGGAAAGATATCCCAGGTTTGGTTGCTTTTATTTCCAGATGGAGTCCAAACACTCACACGGCCATATGTAGGTGGGGTGAAATGACTATCTCCTTAGAAAGTATGGTCGTTTTGTTGAATCTTCCCATAACAAGAAACCTCAACATCGAGTTATCGGAAGATGAAGAAGGAATGCACGCTGCCCTGGTTGCGAAGTCGAAAGGGTTCGTTCGGAAGGAAAACGAGACAAGGTGTTTCTACAGCTGGTGGGTGTCTCAATGGTTTCCTGATGGGTTGGAACCGGATTAAAAGAGTAGTACGCTTCATGTCGCGGCATTTTTGGCCCTTTGGTTATCCAGGAATATTTTCGATGATGACTCTGGTAAGAAGGAGATAAGGACAGAGCTTGTCAAGTTCGCCATAAAATTAGCGAAAGGTGTCGTCCTCCCCATTGGTAGCTTGTTTCTCGACTCTCTGTACACACACTTGGATCATCTGGTTGCGGACATGCGTGCTTCAAATGGCTACATGAAAGTGGACTCGTATGTTCATGCTGCTTTCCTCCAGGCATGGTTATGGGAGAACTTCGAAAAATACGCTCCTAGGCTGTTAGCTCCACTTCCCGAGTCTTGTGGTGGTTCGAGGATACTTTGTTGGTTGAATAGGCGTCCAAGAGCCGGTTCAAAACTGGTTGATTTCCTCGACAGCTCGTACACGATCAACTTTCGTCCCTGGGCCCCGGTGTGTACATCCATAGTTCTGGTTAATACATTTTCTTCTGCTCCGAACATGTCTTTGCTTTCTGACGAAAGGAATATGAGCGTTGGAGCGGTTGTATTCATGCGAAGTTGTATGCCTGGTGATATATCGTCTTTCTTTCGAGGCTCATGTCTGGCAGTCTCTTATAATATTGATAGGGCGTCTCGGCATATGGGTTTCGAACAGGGGGTCCCTCTCGTATGTCGGCCGGTAACCCCAGGGGACTCATTACCATCCGTCCTTGATGCTAGTATTCTCATGCCGGGTAAAAGTCTCACTTTCTTGCCTTCGGGAAGAAATCCTTCGACTACCTTCAAGTATAACACATTCTGGCAGAGTGAGTTCCTCGTCATCCAGCAATTTGTGAAAACTGTAGCAGAGAATACCCGTGGTAATCCTTCTCCTGCAATCCTGGCAAAGCATCCGTTGCTTAGGGATCTTTCTTTGACCAAATGAAAGTCGCCTAGCCAGGACGCGGATGGTTCCCAGAAAAAGGAGCGGAGACCTAAAGACTGTGCAGGTGGTTTCCAGTCGGGCTCGTAATCTCTCATGACTTTTAGTTCCTTCAACACACGGGTACGCATGGCTCCTTCTAAATTCGATTGGTTCATACTAACTCGTCGTTTTTCTCTCCCCCTCTTTTTTTTTCCTAAACGCCTTTTATTTCCGAACTTAGGGTCTTGACGACGCGAACCCATTTGCTAGGCTTTCGCATAGTCAGAAATCGGCGAATAACTCCTCTGAAGATGAAGAAGAGTTTGAAGAAGAAAAGGGTTCAGGACCCAGTGGTGAAAACGTTTCTGTAGGCAATGCTGAGTCTTCTTCTGGCGAGCCCGCAAATGAGTTGGTAAGTTTACGCGTTCTTCTCCTCTTTTTCCTCTTGTTTTTGGAACAAAACCAAATTGTAATGTTGCAGGGAGGGAGTGTTTCTGGAGACGGCCTTGAGGTGGAGACTCACCACAACGAAGGCCCAATCGTGGAAACCGCGTCCACAGGTGATTTGGAAATGGATATTGACAGTGCTGAAACCTAGGTGGTGGAAAGTACTTTGGCGACCATCGGTGCAATCGTGGTCAGGAATCCTTTGCCAGTCACAGATTCGGTTGCAGGCGCCATTTTTGTACCTCCATATTTGACTCCTCATGAAGATCATGTGTTGATTGGAGGCTTCAACGTGCCATCTAAGCATGCGGAGTTGTATACCAGAATATGGAACAAGTACAGACATATTGCCACGACCAAGAAGCTTACTAGCCGATTTGCATTAGTCAAGCGTGTGGAAGAAGCTTTATCTTCGATTCATCATATGTGCAACGTGACTGGTCACACTATTTCTGTAGATATGATCACGTGCTGGAAGTTTCACCGGGATATGTGTGTAGACCTTGAATTTAATGTTTCCTGGTTCTGCAAGGGATTTTCCGAGATCCAAAGACTGCAAGCTGAAACGGTTGATGATCCTTCCGCAGATTCAATTAATCATCAAGAGGTAGAGGTCGCTAAGTTGTCCCAAGAGTTGGAGAAGATATATTAGGACTTGAAACTGAAACAGGCGGCCCTTCAAGATATGCGGGACGTTTTCTCCAAGAAGAGCGAGCCGTTGTTGAGTGATTTTCCTTGAGCGTGTTACTTTTCTGAAACTCCTTTCCTTAGTTTTTTTTCTTCTGAAAGGCAAAGAAACGCCTAGTTTATGGTTCAGTTTTTCTTTTTGGATTGATAGATGATTGCTTTTTATGAGAGTTTTTGGATTATTTTGGGATAATGGTCTTTTGATATGTTAAAAATCTGAATTGCAAGTGTTGGTAGAAAATCATCTAGGAAAACTGTAAAACCGTGAATGTTGCATGACGGGGAAAAGTATGGGATGAAACTTAGGAATAAAATGGTGTTTGGTTTCAACGTGGAAACCTATAATAATTGGTTATGTATCCTGACCGGACTTACTTGTTTCTTTTTTTTATCACCTGCTTTAATAAAACGGATCCCAAACCGCAAGTCCGTGTTTTATGGGCGGCGTCGAATTGCCTTGAGAAGTCCCCAATTGTTCCTCGTTGCGTGATTATTGATAACTGGGTCTCCGATCCTGAGCGGATTGTTTGCTTTTTTCCACCTAGGGAGCCCCCAGTCAGCTCTTGTTGTTTCGTGACCGATAACTGTTATGACTGGTAACTGTCACGACTGGTAACTGGGTCGTTGATCCCTGAGCGGATCATTCGTTGCTACCGTTCCGAGATCTAAGTCAGACGATGAGATCGAGAGTTGAAAATTGACAGCGTAACCGAAAGATCAATCCTCCCGCTGTGGTCGCCAATTGTTTGAGGGTGAAAACAGTTTCTGCTGATTTCGGTAATTTCTCGTGAGTGGGTGAGAAACTGAGTCTAAACCCTAAACAATGTACTACAAGGGAGTACTTTAGATTCGAGAGATCAATCTGTACAAATCCGTCCTAAACCAAGAAATGGCCGTTCCAGACTTGCTTCGGTCACAAAGTGAAGGAGAAGGGTTGGTTTTAGGGAGGGAAGCGAAGAAAGTGTTGAGACCAGAATAGTTGATTCTGGAAGAGTGATTATTTGACTTGTATCAGAAAGTGAAAGCTAATAGATGGGAAAGCTAGCAAGTGATTTCTGAGTGTCGTATGCTCCTGACCAAAACATGTTGTTTTGTGGAAATAGGTAAGACCTATTTATACAAGTCGTAACCCAAACGTACTTTGGTCTCGTAAGAAATAGAAACAGATGAGTAAAAGTGGAAGGAGGTGGCAACGGGTAACGTCTGGAATTGATGTTCCATAATGAAAGAAACTTTTCACCATTATTCCTTGCATTTACTAACCGACTCATTCTTATGACACTTTCTTGTAACGGGCGTAGTGTACGACGCACGTTGTAAACCTCCAAACCAAAAACCCTAATGAGCATCCCCCAGTTTGTGACATGTGTTGATGTCTCGAGTGTTTTTGTGGAAAACGTGTAGCATTTTGATGTTGTTTGGCAAGTTGAGCTTGAGAGATTTTCCGGCTCGGTGGTGACCCTCGACGACCGAGATTTTTCATCTTGAGAGGAAGGGTAGCTGTTGATTACTGCAACCCTTTACTTTGTAGCCAGCAGCATGAAAGCATGGCCGGCATGACTTTGACAGAGTTAGGCGTGGCCAAGCTAGGATTTTGGCGTGGTTTAGGCGCGGCCAAAAGTCGGGTTTTGGCATTGGGCCAAAGGTTGATGCGTGTTAGCTGGTGACTTTGGACGGCTAAGATCTATGTCCCAGATGGTAGGATCGCCGTTGATTATTGAGGCCCTTCGTTTTGGTAGCTAGTGGTACGAAGGAAAGGCTGACATGGTTTTCCCAAAATTAGGGTTTTGGGAAAACCGTGGTGTTTGTCCTCGGGCCGCAAGTTTCCATGCGTTTGGTGGCGAATTTGGAGGGCCGAGATCTGCATCTCAGATGGAATGGTAGCCGTTGATCGTTGCAACCCTTCGTTTGGCATCCAGCAACATAGTTTAAAGCCGGCATGGCTTTGGCATAGAGTAGGCGCGGCCAAAATGAGGGTTTTGGGAAAACTTGTGGTGTTTGGCCTCGGTCCGCAAGTTGCCATGCGTTTGGTGGCGAACTTGGAGGGCCGAGATCTTCATCTCAGATGGAAGGGTGGTCGTTGATCGTTGCAACCCTTCGTTTGGTAGCCAGCGACATAGTTTAAAGCCGGCATGGCTTTAACATAGAGCAGGCGCGGTCAAAATTAGGGTTTTGGGCAAACCGTGGTGTTTGGCCTCGGGATGCAAGTTTCCATGCGTTTGGTGGCGAAATTGGAGGGCCGATATCTGCATCTCAGATGAAAGGGTGGTCGTTGATCGTTGCAACCCTTCGTTTGGTAGCCAGCGGTATAGTTTAAGGCCGACATGGCTTTGGCATAGAGGAGGCGCGGCCAAAATTAGGGTTTTGGGAAAACCGTGGTGTTTGGCCTCGGGCCGCAAGTTGCCATGCGTTTGATGGAAAATTTGGAGGGACGAGATCTGCATCTCAGATGGAAGGGTGGTCGTTGATCGTTGCAACCCTCCGTTTGGTAGCCAACGACATAGTTTAAGGCCGTCATGGCTTTGGCATAGAGTAGGCACGACCAAAATTAGGGTTTGGTGCAAACCGTGATGTTTGGCTTTGGGCCGCAAGTTGCCATGCGTTAGGTGGCGAACTTGTGTGGCTGGGATTTGCATCCCAGAAGGAAGGGAGTCATTGATTATTGCAACCCTTCGTTTTAGCGTGGAGATGTAGCTGGCACGGCATGGCATTGGCACATGTGGTGCGGCAGGCATGGTTGGCATGCCTTGGCGCGGAGATGTGGCTGGCAAGGTTGTGCGGCTGGCACGGTTGGCATGCCTTGGCTCGGAGACGTGGCTGGCATGGTTCGCCATTGGCACGGTGGTGCGGCTGGCATGGTTGGCATGCCTTGGCGCGGAGACGTGGCTGGCATGGTTTGCCATTGGCACGGTGGTGCGGATGGCATGGTTGGCATGCCTTGGCGCAGAGACGTGGCTGGCATGGTTTTCCATTGGCACGGTGGTTTGGCAGGCATGGTTGGCATGCCTTGGCGCAGAGACGTGGCTGGCATGGTTTGCCATTGGCACGCTGGTGCGACAGGCATGGTTGGCATGCCTTGGCGCGGAGACGTGGCTGGCATGGTTTTCCATTGGCACGGTGGTGCGGCTGGCATGGTTGGCATGCCTTGGCGCGGAGACGTGGCTGGCATGGTTTGCCATTGGCACGGTGGTGCGGCTGGCATGGTTGGCATGCCTTGGCGCAGAGACGTGTCTGGCATGGTTTTCCATTGGCACGATGGTGCGGTTGGCATGGTTGGCATGCCTTGGAGCAGAGACGTGGTTGGAATGGTTTGCCATTGGCACGATGGTGCGGCTGGCATGGTTGGCATGCCTTGGCGCAGAGACGTGGCTGGCACGGTGGGAGAATTAGGGTTAGGCATATACAGAGGTGATGTCAGTTAATACTGAAGGGTTCTGCCGTGGAACATGACACATGTATAAAAAAAAGTTACCCTGGTAATTCTTACGCAAGCACGCTGATTGATTCAATAAATGCGTTATTGGTCATAGTGATGTCATGTCAGATATACGGTTTTACAATTTTAACCCTAAGCTAAAAACCACCATCAACACCAGCAAATCAACAGAATTCATTCGCAGAAGAGTTAATGTGGTTGATTCTATGTAATATTCCAAAAGAGTGCACTGAATTTGAAGATCTATAAAAACATACTTTCAAACTGAGTGAGTTAATTGATGTTTCATAACCTTTTGGAAACCATCCTCTAAAGAAGAACGTAAAAGTTTATGTAAAGATCCCAGTTCAAAGGGCTTTACCAATTGGTATTCTACTCTTCACTAGTGGAAGAGATCAACCTTTCCTCATTGAATGCATATATAACAAAGTTCCTAGAAATTTTTGTACTTCCTATCGCATTATTGATCATAACGATGTTAATTTTCCAGCTTGGAAAGCAAAACAGAAAGCCATTAAAGAAATTATTTCTTCTAGTACCAGATATACTCTACCTGAAGTCTCAAAGCTGATGATGCCTCCCAAACCGGTGATCCTAGATACTCCTTCTAGATCTGGTGTTATTGTTAATGATACTATCATGACTCCAAGTTATATTTTTCTAGACTCACAAGCCGAGTCTCCTAATGTCCTAGGAATTCCAGGATGAATTCGTTTTAGAACTCCCTATGAAGTTCAATGAGGAGGATAATATCCACCTAAACTCTCCCATGTCTGCTGAAGAGATAAAAAATCTTGTTTTTCAAAATGGAGGAAAAAAATCCCCTAGCACTGATGGTTTTACTGGTATTTTTTTTACCAAAAACACTGGGATATTGTAGGAGAGGCTGTTGTTGATATAAATTAAACCTTCTTTTGTACTAGTCACATTTCTAAGGTGTTTTACCACACCAACATGGCTCTCATTCCTAAGGTTCCTTTAGCTGAGTTAGTCTCTCAATATAGACCAATTGGCCTATGTAACTTTATTTATAAAATTTTATCTAAGACCTTGGCTAATAGACTCAAACCTTTTATGAATAATCTAATTTTCTAAAATCAGAGTGTTTTTGCCCCCAAAAGGAGTATTTTTGATAACATTTTGCTTGCTAATGAGGCCATTTATGTTGTTAATCACCATAAAAAGATAGAAGGTATTGTTGTTATAAAAATTGATATGTCTAAGACTTCTGATAAACTTGAGTGGTCTTTTGTTGAAAAGGTTTTACAAAAAATGGGTATGCCCAATCATTGGGTCAATCTTGTAGGTCAGTGTCTGTCTACTGTTTCCTATTTTGTTCTCCTGAATGGTAGTCCTACTGGCCTTATAAAACCTGAGAGAGGTTTGAGACAAGGAGACCCCTTATCTCCCTACCTATACATTTTATATTCAGAATCCATGTATTCTTACATTAATTCCCTCTCCAGTAAAGGCTTAGTTAAGGGTATTAAAATCTGTAAGGATGTCATTCCTATGACACATCTTCTCTTTGCTGATGACTCTTTTCTCTTTTCTAAAACCAATGTTAAGGATTTTCAAACCATTAAGGATTATCTGCAAAAGTATTGTTTAAGCCTCTGGTCAGGAGATTAATTTTGATAAATCTGGTATTTTGTTCAGTAAAAAAATTACTGAATCTTTGAAATGTAACTTGGCTAATATCTTTGATATTCATAGTAGAGACCTAGGTGAGAAGTACCTAGGAACTCCTGCTGTTTTTTAAGCTTCTAAAATCCAGACTCACATGAGTATTTTGCAAGTTGTTGATGCTAGAATTTCTATTTGGTTTCATAAACTGCTATCTCATTCTGCTAGATCTACTTTAATCAAGCATGTTGTCCAGGCTATTCCCCTCTATCAGATGGGAGCTTTTTTAATTCCTAAATAATTTTGTAGGAAAATTGACTCTCACCTTTGCAAGTTCTGGCGGGGGAAACTTTAGAAGCTAAGGAAAGAAAGTTGCACCTTCTAAGGTGGGATATTCTTTGTTTCCCCAAGTCTGAAGGGGGTTTCGGGTTCAGGAAAGCAGAGGTGAATAACTTGGCTATGCTTGCCAGAAATGCTTGGAAAATTGTAGAAAATCCTGACTGCCTTTTAGCTCAGATTCTTAAAGCTAGGTATTTCCCTAATACAAATTATTTAAATGCCAAGTGTCCAAGTACCAGTTCTTGGACTTGGAAATGTTTACATGCTATCAAGGAGATTATCAATCATTTTATCTCCTGGATTGTGGGGAGATGGTCAATTTATTGATCCTTAATGTGATAAATGGATCCCCAATATGGTTCTGCTTCTCCAAATCCTTTTGTTCCTCCTGACCCTAGTATTAAACTCTCTTACTTTATTAATCCCAATGATAGAACTTGGGATATTAGTAGACTGAATACCCACTTTGATGATGCTTCTGTTGAGAAGATCATCATCATTCCCTTGAGCCAGTTATGCACTCCTGATAGGAGGAGGGCTTGGGAACTTTCAAAGGATGACAGATTTACCTCTAAATCGGCGTACTTGGGAATAAGAGGATTTAGATCCTCCCCTTGTAGTAAACTTTGGAAGTGCATTTGGAAAATTAGAGTACCTCATTGAATTCAAACTTTCACTTGAAAAGCTGCTAGAAATGCTATACATGCTAGAGCTGTTTTTCATTCTAGAATGCCTATGAATGGGGTTGATTGCCTAAATATTTATATCCTAATGAGTCTGGCATGCATGCTTTGGTCTTATGCCCTTTTATTGGCCGTGTTTGGTTTTTATCTTCCATGTGTGCTGATACCGAGGCCTTTAGTAACAATACCTTTATTGAGTGGTTGATGTTATGGCTGAATGCCAGTGTTTGTTTGTTACTATTTTATGGTCCTTGTGGAGTGGTAGAAATTTGTTAGTCTTCCAGAATACTACTGAATCATATTTAGCTGTCCTAAATCGTGTTAGAGCTATGTTTTTGACCAGAAAACCCAGAATACCTATTAGCCCTTCCATACCTACTGGTTTACTAGACAAATGGATGCCCCCGTCATCTGGGTGGATAAAATGCAATATTGATCCTGTCTTTGATGATTCTTCTTTGAACAATGGAGCAGACTATGTGATGAGAGACTTTACAAGTAAAGCTTCCTTTTGTGTTGCTATGTTTTTTGAAGCGGAATCTGGTGAAGAGGCTGAAGCTAGAGCTATCTGGGCGGTGTTAAAGAAAGCATGGGAGCAAAAATTTGAAAGTGATGCTCAAGATCTCATCAATTGTTTTTCTTCTGGGCATTTTGATGGTGATTCTGGGACAGATATTATTTTCAAAGATATTGAGTTATTTACTTCTAGTTTAAAGGTTTGTATTTTCTCTTTTCAACCTGGACTTTGCATACTTGTAAATTTAAGTGGACTTTGCATACTTGTACTTTCGGTGGTTTTCCATTTCCTCTTCAATTGAGAAATTTTTTCATTTTTTTCATTAGCATGGGAATGGAACATCTAGCCTTCTTTTGATCCTTTTCTCTCCTTTCATTGTTTTTCCATTTTCTCTTTCGTTTTTTTTTTTTCCTCATTTTCTCATTTGATTTTTTTTTCTTCTGATTGTTTTTCCTTCTTTTCATTTTTTCCAATAAAAAAGAAAAGGAAAAGAAAAATGAAGAAAAGGAAGTTTCGTTTCCAGCTCAAAAAGAGGGTGCATTGCGGAATTTAATGACCGACCCAACGTGCTCACCAGTCACCACTACTGGATCAACGCGTGTAAAGCACTTTCACTTCATAAATACACAAGAAAATTAGTAAACGAAAAACAGTTGACCGACATAGTATTTTCAATCCGACGACTGTGATGCAACGAGATATTTTAGGATCAAAATGTGAAAGTGTGAGCGTGAGTAACGAGTAACGGTTTTAATTTTGCTGTATCTTTATTTAAACCCATTTCAATTTCTCCGTTTAACCCCTTCTTCCTTTTCTTCTCTTTCGAAACTTCAACAACTACTCTTTCCATAATCCTCATTTCTGGTAAGTATACTTCTTCCACTCTATGCACCTATTTTTGCATCACATTGTATTATTAATTACTGATTAAGTATTGTGATTAGATCGAAAGATGGATCAAAAGGACTCTTTTCATTCTGCCGAAACAGATTCTAAATATGACTGCGTTCTTTTTGGTAATCGTAATCTTCTCTGTTTAAGTTTAATTACTTGGAAAAAGAAGAAGTAGAAGATTAATTTCTAACATTTTTTGTTTTTATGTAGATGTGGATGATACCCTTTATCCTTTCAGTTCTGGTTTGGCCGTGGAGTGTAGAAAGAACATTGAAGGTATGTTCACGACTCAATTGCCCTTTCAATTTGTAATTTATTTTATTCTTTTGTCAAGAAATAAATAACAAAAGATGGTTTTCATGGTGATTTTATTAGAATATATGCATCAAAAACTTGGTATAGAGGAAACCAAAATTGAAGAATTATGTACTCAACTTTACAAGATCTATGGGACAACAATGGCTGGACTCAGAGTATGTCTTTTGACACCCATTTTTTGCCAAATTATGGCTGTTTATTATCGTATATATAGAAGTATGTTTTTATTCATTCATTGCTTTGTGGGTGTTTTGTGTTATAGGCAATTGGTTATGATTTTGACTACGACGATTTCCACAGGTATGGGAATTTTATAAATCCTTGATATATTCTTTAGATCATGACATTTCTATGTGTACCATGAAAGTAAGCTTGTTTGTTTATTTGCTCTATAGTTTTGTCCATGGAAGATTACCGTATAATCAAAGGCTTAAACCAGATCCGGTTCTTAGGAGTATATTGTTAAGCTTGCCTCTTCGAAAAGTTGTAAGTTGGTCTTTGTTGCTAAATTAGTTTAATTAGTGAGATTTTAGTATTATTGACCAAATGTTATTAATCTGTATGGGTTTGTCTGTTTACAGTCGCTTCTGTCTTTGTTTTAAAAACAGATATTTACAAACTCGAATGAGGCCCATGCTGCAGAAGTTCTTAAGGTGATGGGTTTGGAAGGTTGTTTCGAAAGCATTATCTGTTTTGAGACCCTTAATCCAACCAACAGTTCTGATAAAGGTGACTGTAAGGCTGGGGATTTGGAAACGACACCCATTACTACACCTTTTGACATTATGGGATATGGTTCCCAACCTAATGCTGAGACAGTACTTCCTAAGACACCAATACTTTGCAAACCATCTGAAGCTGCCTTCGAACGGGCTCTTGAGATAGCCAACATCAATCCTAAGAGAACAGTAAGTTTAGGGGTTTTACAAAAGATTTGGTTTACTAAATGGAGTTACAAATTGTTAAAAGTTATCTGGTTACGTACTAATGTTGTTGTCTACTTTTCTTTGCAGGTATTCTTTGATGATAGTGTTCGCAACATTCAGTCAGGAAAACTTGTCGGTCTCCACACTGTACTTGTAAGTAATCTATAAAGACTATGCTTGAGTATTTGTGTTGTGTCATTATGGGGAAAGTCTCTCAAAGATGCTAAAAGTAAACCAACTCCACAAATTTTTGTAGGTCGGCACTTCTCAACGAATCAAAGGTGCAGATTATGCTCTGGAAAGCATTCATAACATCACAGAGGCTTTGCCAGAATTATGGGGAGTTGACGAAAATTCAGGGAAGGTTTTGTACTCTGGCAAGGTTGCAATAGAGGCAACAGTGACAGCTTAGTATAGCGAAGTGTGGATATGCGTTGTGTCTGAACCAAATTCAGGTTCTGTATATCTTATCTCTGACGAAGGGGTTAGATACATTATATCACATAAATTAACCCTACATTATACCTTTCAATGAATAAGTTTCTACTTTTTTTGGTTTAATCTAAAGATGTAATCTTTCTTTTTTGAAATGAAAATGAAGAACACTTTAAGACAGTATTATAGCTGATTATATTATTTTAGACATTGCAGGTTTATTTAGAAAAACAGTTCTAGTTACTGAAACTGCAGCTTTAAGTAACATGTAATCCTTATGCTTTTCATCTTTTTGCTAGTCTTCGTTACCTGCTTTTCATCCTTATACATAGAATTCACAAAGGGATTCTATGTATCTCTGCAAGTCAAAACTGTTTAAGAAATTAAGAGAAAGAGTAATGCAGTGTATTCTTATAGGATTAGTAAGGTCAGAAGTAAGAGAATGATTGGAGGATTTGATGATGTTTGCATTGGAGATATAACAAATTCGAAGAGTATACCACTTGCTACTTCAAACAAGTAACAAGTGCTTTACCGAAGGCCAAACCTGCACCTGGATTCATACTCGTGACAAAAGCTGAAAGAGCTGAGAGATGGTTCATTCAATGAAATGCCCGAGTTAGACTTGATTTTCCTAGTATTGTTATCCCGATTTCTCCATCAAAGTGAAAGCAAAATATAGGTAATTGCTGTTCTCCCTCTTTGCTCATCGGGTCGAGATCGTCTGTGCCACTGCTTGTGTGTGCCCTATGTGCCATACCAATAGAAACACGCCACATCATTCCTCTCATTAACCATGACTAACTAAATAGATTTTCTATTTATACAACACTAATCGATTAGGAAAGATAATTAATTAGTTAAAGAAGATATTACAAATCCAAGAGAAAATACCGTGTTTCTATTGGTGTGGCACATAGGGCACACCCAAGCAGTGGCACAGACGATCTGGACCCTTGCTCGTCTGTGGATTGCGCTAAGTCCGCAAAGTGATAAACTGGATATTGGTGGCAGACTAAAATCAGGAGACAAAGTTAAATGCAAGTCAAATTCAGGTTTATGTACCGCGTGTTATTTAGAAAGCAGTACTGGACTACTGGAGTGGGGAGCGGCAATGAGTGGAGTGGCTCCACACCCCACGTGTAGGGCTCTGTGAGTCCTCTACATCGTGGACCGTTGTATGGTTTCCCTGTCTTCTTGGGTCTTATTAGGTCTTACGTCTCATATAAGGCCTAGCTCTGATACCATGATAGAAGTGTGTGGACTTCCAACTCAAAACCAACCGGCAATGAGTGGAGTGGCTCCACACCTTATATATTAGGATCTAGACTAAGGAGTTAGCTATGTGGGACTATATTTAATTCTCCAACACATTATAATTCATTGTTACAATTCCTTTCCACGCAATTGGAGCCGTTTCAATTAAAAATTAGTTGCTTTTGCTGAGATAATTGAAGTCAGTATGCTCATGCAGAATTTAGTGAACTAGCAGCGGAAGAGCCACATCTCCGGGCGGACTCTATCCCCGAAAGAAAGGCATCTAGAAACCTCACGGTCTCTAAAATTCGTACCTCAAGTCATCAAATTTTTTGTTTGATTTAAAGGTTGATTAATTCTTTTCATATGCTCCCTTGGTTCCTTTTTAATAGGCTGGTTTTGTTTTTAAAGAAAATTTAAGGAAATCAAGAGAACTAATCATTGAAAGTGATCCCCATGACACTTGTCAATAAAAGAAGTGAAGTGAAATGGTCCCATGACACTTGTCAACAAAAGAAGTAAAGTGAAATGATCCACATGACACTTGTCATCAAAAGAAGTTAAGAGAAAAGTGGTCCCAGAA
This sequence comes from Papaver somniferum, assembly GCF_003573695.1. Taxonomy (NCBI): domain Eukaryota; kingdom Viridiplantae; phylum Streptophyta; class Magnoliopsida; order Ranunculales; family Papaveraceae; genus Papaver; species Papaver somniferum. The sequence continues at coordinate 161,350,615 of NC_039366.1, read as the reverse complement.
AAAATCAAAATAACATTTGACTTTCCCAATTAGGAAACTAGCCTTTTTTTTTGAAATATTTATTTATAGAAACCAGCCTATTAAAAAGGAACGGAAGGAGTATTATTTATGAGTTTTGAACAGGTCAGTTGTAACATCACCCGTATTAGTTAGATCAAATTTTCCTTTCTAGAATCAGTATACTCCTAGTATTTCAAACGGGAAGAAGAAAAAATAAAGAAAAGAATTTCAAATCGAATCATTCTGGTCCTGATTGAATTCAAAAGTTTGACAAAAAGATGGTAAAAAACAGGAAAGAGAAGAAAAGAAATCGGGTTTGACAAAAAGATGGTAAAAAAAAGGAAAAAAAAAAAAGCAGAAGGGAACATAAGAAATTGGATAAACGAATGAGACGTTTTTGTGGGAAAGTCCAAGGTTGTATCAAAAGAAGAAGTCTATATAAGGGGACAGTGGTGCTACCGGCACCGTGATTTTTCACCGAAAAATCTCCCATAGCATAATCTGACGGCCCCCATCAACATTCTTACTATTGGGATGATAGTGTGGGAAAGTGGGGTCCGTATTTTACTCTCGTTCGGTGATTACTTCGTGAGAAATCCGAAATGAGTCTAGAGTTATTGTCCAAAGATTTGATCTTGAAGGCTCCTCCTATAAATTCAAACATCCTAAATATGGATGAAGGGGACCTAATATCTATAATAAAAATATATAAACACCCTTTGATAACTAATCTAATTACCTAACCTAAACCTAATCAAAATCAAAGACTATACCTAAAGGAAAAAAAATCACGACACTAAACCGAAAAAAAAAACAAGGCACTTCTTCTTCGGTAAGAATTGAAAAACCCATGCATTTTTTTTACATTTTGATTGCATGAATGTGTTAGATTTGATTAATTTAGAGATCTGAAAATTCGTTTCAGAAACAAATACGGTTGGGAAACCAATATTTCTCAACCGTAGAAATTTTTTATGGTCGGAAAAATATGAACGCCCAACCGTATATAGTTTTTACGGTTATAAAACCTAACCGTATCTTGTTTTTTTAAAGAAATCCAACCATAAATTACCCTGACTTTATCTACGGTTGGAAAGATATGAACCTTCCAACCGTATGTTATGTTTACGGCTATGTTTTTTAATCTTAAGCTCCATTTTCAAAAAAATAAAAAATAAAACAAAATAAAAAATAAAAAAAAATGATTTTTTGTTTTTGATTTTCAAACCCTAATTATAAATCAAATAATTCGTTTTATCTAATTATTAATATTATTTAGTGTAGTTAATCTAATCATTGGTAATAATTAATTGAAGACATTCTAGTCATTAACATAAATAGTAGAATAAGGGGTTTTGTTGATTACTATTTCATGACTCGATTTTGTCCTTTTGTGAGCCCTAAAAACCAAAAACTTGGAGCCTCTATAATAGGCTTCTAAAAGAAAATGATGATTATAATTTTTCTTTTTAAATAGGAAAGGAGATTTTATTGTGATAAATTTAAAGGATTACTTCTAGTTCCTTTCTATTGAGAGTTTTTAGCCATATGGGGAATTTTGAAACCCGCAACACCGATATTCTACTTGTTCTAGCAGTTTTTGCTAGATTATTTGCAACTTCATTTGACTCACATGTTGCCCAAAATCTTATTTGTGAGGAGGCATAAACTTGGGCAGAATTTGTAAGTATGTTCTTTTAGTAGGTAACAATAATCTCATGATCGATATCTTTCACTGTTTTTCGGATAAATATATTCGGTTTCCATAAACCAAAATATATCGCCCCTCGATTTTCTCCTATCTTATATTATATATTATTCTTGTCCGAAAGAAGACTATCTTGACAACAATGGAGAAATCGGTGAAATAAGTTTCATATCTTGATGATTTGGCACTATGTGCATCGGTCATGATTGAAACTCAATATGTGCTATAACCTGGTAATCTTCAAGATTCTCTGAGAAAACAGATTCTTACTGTTAGAAGTTGTATTAGGCATCATGAACTAATGATAAAGGATTCAAAAGAAGTACTTGTTGATCTTCAATCACAACTGTTCGAGATGAACAAACTTTCTACTGGAAAGGAAAGTGCTCAGAAGAATTTGAATCCAGACGAAAGTGGCGTCCACATGACACACGATTAAAGAAAAATAGACATCAATGTATTGATTTATTTCGATATTTTTGTATAAGGTCTATTTTTAATAAAACTATCATTATTATTTATGAATAAAATTGTTATTTTATAATTTTTGTTTCATGTGATAGTTGCCGATTACATAGCCTGTGAATGAATGTTTATTTTATTTTTTGCTATGTATTTTCGGTTTATGAGATGTCTGATTTTGATTTTTATTAACCTTAATATTCAATCTTGTATGGTGAAACCCTTATGATTTGTGTGGCTTTTTGATTTAGCGGGATTAAATTCTAGCCCATGTTGGTAGGCTTTATCAAAGGATCATAGGTTTTCCCGATTGAATGTGAAAAGTCACAATATGTTGAATCAATTTGTGTTTACATGAGTTATGTTTAGCATAACATATGTGTTTCGGGTTTTCAACTTTTGCTATTGGCGCGTGTTAGAGCATAGCTCGGTTGAACTCACCAAGTGTTGGTATGTCAAGTTTGGTTGTCGTATTTTAGTGTATCAAAACTCATCTAAAGTCGCTTGATTATATACTAGAGTCAACTTCGTTTAGGTCAGACTAGAAAGTCTAGGAATGTTGAGACATACAATTATTACTCCGAAGACCTGAAGAATGTGAAGAAGTAGTGAACTACTGGTATCTCAAGGAATGAGACCTAAAACTATGGTTATATTTACACCTGCAAGTATACGGGGTCAGATAGTAGATAATGAATAAGTAGGGGAAGTCCACAGGGACAAGGAGGGAGCTGGTGTTGTTTTCTAAATCTTTCTAGTGACAGTGACTAAAAGCACTAGGGCATTTGAATCCACCCAATAATCCTAAGCCAAGGCAATGCCTATTCAAATTATGTTCTTGTTCTTTTCCAGATAAAACTACAATGAATGATCTCTCAGTTAGTCTCCCTAACTCACCCCTAGTATAAGCTGTCTTCTTACAGCACAACCTATCACAGGCTCATTTGGTTCAATTAGCTAACTGTCATTCCTTTATCAATTAAGCACATTTCTTCCTCCAGAGAGGTCTCAAATGGATGACTTATCAACCAACTTCACTAACTCACCCCTAGTATCAACTGTCTTCTTACAGTACAATTGATCACAGGCTAATTTGATCCATTAGCTAACTATCATTCCTAAAGCAATGAAGCACAACAAGAACAACAACATGAACATGAATTATCTTAACATATGATTATAGGTTTCATCAAAACCCTAGTTATTAAATTATAACATGATGAACACAATACTGAAAATAAACTACTACAACTTGGTGCACCGGCTACTCCGGGCATGCCCAAAATCAACACCCATGTCTTCAATTTATACATGCAAGCTTTTTCCCCAAAAAATCCCCAAACAGTAAAATTAGGGTTTACTAAAAAATCTAAAATTGACCTTTACCTGATCTCTGAAATCAATCAATGGTCTCGACCCATTCTTCTATTGCTTCTCCTCTTCCGTAATTGGTGGTTTGATTTCACTAACTCTGTTTCTCTCAAACCTAGTTTCTAGGTTCACTGTTTTTGAAAAGATAAAAGGGTTGAGAGAGAATGAGCTATAGGGTATCATGGTGGTGTCCTTTAGTGATGGCGGGGGTGGCTGATTGATGGGGTACAGTGATGGAGGTGGTTGAGCGGAGTTGGTGGTGGACATGGTGGTGGTGATGGTCGCTATAGAGGAATGGAGAAGATGGAGTCGATGGTTTTGGGAAGAAGGGTGCGTTTGTTTTGCGGGTATAGGTATTTGGTTGTTTGGGTGTTGAGCGGGCTCATCAAATCTTGATGTTTCGCGAAGCTGAGCCGTGTGATGCGGAAATGATAGATCGATCTAACGGCGAGATGGAAGGGAGCGAGGAGCGACCGTTGGATGCTGAAGTACAACGAAGCTGACGGCTCAAGATGGAGTTAGGTGCTGTAGTGTTAGACAGGAGCTTCAGACTTTGATGACTGGCGATGCTGCGACCGTAAGATGCTGAGATGATCCAATTTGACGGCTAGAAAGGGAAACGGGTATGGATATATGAAATGGATTTGGGTGAGGGTTTTGGGCATTGGGTATGCCAAGCCCATATCTTCTTTAAGAACAATTCTTCCTCTTCAAGCCCACTTCTAGCCTTTTGGTCTTGTGCACAACATTCTTCGCGGCTTCCTTGTGTAATTCCTCCCGGCTTTTCACCGCTTTTCTGCTCTTTTCCGCTCCGCTATTCATCCAAACTTTATTTATTACCTAAAAATGCAAAATTAATTAATAAAAATATTTATTCTTGAAAACAAAGAAAATACAGAATATGGGATAAAATGTAGAATTAATGCACAAAAGATGAGTTAAATGCCAAGAAAAATATATAGAAATATGCACTTTTTAGCACTCATCAAATACCCCCAAACCTGAATTTTACTTGTCCTGAAGTAAAACAAAACTAAGGAAATCCTACCTATACCACTGTCGCTGGTCTCTCGAATGCATTTAGCATATGCACTAAGCCTTTTAAACTACTAAGTGTCCCTAGTGGACGAGTGAAGTCTCGTGAAGGTTTGCTTAGAACGTACCTACAAAGTTCTAGGACAAAATATAAGCTCAGCTTCCATCAAATGTGACATGTGCAAGACAGTAGAAGCTCACAGCAAAATGGAGATGTCAATCTAGCTATCAAAGGCACAATCCTAGCACTGATAACAACTAAACACACGTGATAAGAGTGTAAAGTGTATCTACACATGTTTCTAGAATGACCTGAAGTTATGACTACTAATCACCAAGAGATAGTTTTTAGGCTAAGAACCGAATTCTAAGCCAAGCTAGCTGTCCGGCTTTACGAGAATTGTGAATGTTCACCCAATGAGTTGGTGATATTTCAGTTTACCCGCGTTATACATCGATGGCTGCACCCTCCTTGCTTATTACAAGACTATTTACAACAAAAAGATGACTCTTTACATGACTCTTATTTACATTGATTACTCTCTTTTATTTTTGAAACAAGAGAGAACTATTGTCTTTAACATGACAAAACATGGAATAAATTAATACTTGATTTTTTTTTATTTTTTGATATTTTTTTGATTTTACTGAATTTTTCTGATTTTTCTGATTTTTTTTTTTTTTTTGAAGAAATAACTTTGATCTTTACAACATAGTGACACTTTTGATACATGAACAAACAGAAAAACATAATTACATGACTCTTAGCAAGAGGTGGCCCTTATCGAATGCATCCGGTCAAATTCTATGGTTGCTTTTCTTAACGTATCCTCCAACTTCTATCCCAGCCAACCAAAGAACAAGCTAGTCAAGTCTCATTCAGTATTCTAAAGTGATTGGCAATCTAACTTCCTATCAAACACCTTGAAGATCGAGGCTATACATGTATTGGTAGATCGTGCGCGTGCAAGTTTCTTATCACATGTGAATTCTACTAGAATCAGGGTGCCTAAATATCTAGACTAAGACTCCTAAAATTTACATATTTGCACAAGAGTCAACATTTCAAGGTAAATGAGCTCCATTTTTATGATTTTTTATTTTTTATTTTTTTTTTTCAATTTTTTTCAAAAAAGAAGGAGTTCTTGTTTTCAATTATAACATGTGATCGTGGTATCTACTCTATACCCCCAAACCTAAACTAAACATTGTCCTCAATGTTTCAAAATATGAAGAAAATTATAATACAACATGTGAAGAGGATCATGTTGAGTAGAGAAAAAGGAAAGAGAATACCCGATCTCGGCGAAAGCAAGATTAGAACTCCGTTATTCAAGGCAAGAATCCAACATATGTCAGCCGAGATCATATTGGATTAGCAAAATATGTACAAAAGAAACAAAATATTTAACTAAGAAACTATCTACTAGATTCTATACAAGAAAATTTGGTTTTTAATGAGATTGGACTTTTTGTGAAAAATTTGGTTTTGTCGGGAGACAGCCCACATTTTTGGTTTACAAACATTTGGTTTTTTTTTTTGTTTTTTTTTTTGGGATGAGGCCCAGAATTCAGTTAAACTTGGCCCAGAGTTTGATTTCAATAAGCCCAAAGAAAATTTAAACAAGCCCACAAACAGTTCAAATAAGCCCACTACAAAGTTAAACAAGCCCAAAAACAATTGGGATAAGCCCACAGTTTGGGTTCAGGAGCCCAGAAGTTCAGTTTCAATTTGGTGTTGGGCTAACAGAATAGCCAAGAGCTTAGGCCCATCGGGGCTTGAAAATGTTTTTCAATTTTTTGTTTGGGTCAAGCCCAGAGTAGAAACAGGCCCAGAAGTGAGTTTTAAAAATGGGTTATCAAAATTTTCAGAAACAGAATTCGTTACAAGCCCAGAATAATTACACTTTCAGAATTTCTACTTTTAGTTTAGGCTTACACTTTGAAAAGGGGAGCCCAGTTGGGCTCTTAGTTGCACAGCCCAGTTGGGCTTGGTTCTCTCCAGCAGCAGCATAGAAGGAGAAAGTAGCAGCAGCATAAGAAAGTAGCAGCAGATGCTCAACACCAACAACAAGAGCACCAGAGGCTCAGCTTAGCAGGCAGCAGCAGCAGCAAGTAGCCGAAGTTGTCAGCAGCAGTAGCAGGGAGAAGAAGCAGGTAACAGCCAGCTGCCGCAGCAAGAAAACAAACAGCAGCAGCACCAGAGGCTGGCTGTAGCAACACCTGACACTCATTGTGTGTGATCAGTACACAGAGAAGGCAGGAAAAAATGGAAAACTGCATAAAGCAGTGCAGTTTGCAGCTGTAGATGCATTATCATGAGGCTACAGATGCTAGGCTACATGGCATCATGCTTATAGGGCAGGGAAAAGCTACAGGCAATGAACAAAGCCACAGACACTTTGCAAAGTTGCAGGTATGTGTTACAAGGCATGCAAGAATGCAAAGAAGAAAAGCTACAAATGCAAGATGCAGATGCAGTATGGATGCAATGCTTACACTAAGATGCAGATGATTACACTAATATGCAGATGCAGATGCTTACAGTGATAGACTAAGTTACAGCTAAAACAATTACACTAAGCTACAAACAGGTATACTAAACTACACTAAATTACAGCTAAGTTACAGAAGATTATAATAAGTTACACTAATTTATAACAGCCAAAGAACAGCAAAGAACAACTTCAACACAACAGCACCAAGTCCCCGGCAGCGGCGCCAAAAACTTGGTAGCTCAAGGAATGAGACCTAAAACTATAGTTATATTTACACCTGCAAGTATACAGGGTCATATAGTAGATAATGAATAAGCAGGGGAAGTCCACAGGGACAAGGAGGGAGCTGGTGTTGTTTTCTAAATCTTTCTAGTGACAGTGACTAAAAGCGCTAGGGCATTTGAATCCACCCAATAATCCTAAGCTAAGGCAATGCCTATTCAAATTATGTTCTTGTTCTTTTCCAGATAAAACTACAATGAATGATCTCTCAGTTAGTCTCCCTAACTCACCCCTAGTATAAGCTGTCTTCTTACAGCACAACCTATCACAGGCTCATTTGGTTCAATTAGCTAACGGTCATTCCTTTATCAATTAAGCACATTTCTTCCTCCAGAGAGGTCTCAAATGGATGACTTATCAACCAACTTCACTAACTCACCCCTAGTATCAACTGTCTTCTTACAGTACAATTGATCACAGGCTAATTTGATCCACTAGCTAACTATCATTCCTAAAGCAATGAAGCACAACAAGAACAACAACATGAACATGAATTATCTTAACATATGATTATGGGTTTCATCAAAACCCTAGTTATTAAATTATAACATGATGAACACAATACTGAAAATAAACTACTACAACTTGGTGCACCGGCTACTCCGGGCATGCCCAAAATCAACACCCATGTCTTCAATTTATACATGCAAGCTTTTTCCCCAAAAAATCCCCGAACAGTAAAATTAGGGTTTACTAAAAAATCTAAAATTGACCTTTACCTAATCTCTGAAATCAATCAATGGTCTCGACCCATTCTTCTATTGCTTCTCCTCTTCCGTAATTGGTGGTTTGATTTCACTAACTCTGTTTCTCTCAAACCTAGTTTCTAGGTTCACTGTTTTTGAAAAGATAAAAGGGTTGAGAGAGAAGGAGCTAGAGGGTATCATGGTGGTGTCCTTTAGTGATGGCGGGGGTGGATGATTGATGGGGTACAGTGATGGAGGTGGTTGAGCGGAGTTGGTGGCGGACATGGTGGTGGTGATGGTCGCTGTAGAGGAATGGAGAAGATGGAGTCGATGGTTTTGGGAAGAAGGGTGCGTTTTTTTTTGCGGGTATAGGTATTTGGTTGTTTGGGTGTTGAGCGGGCTCATCAAATCTTGATGTTTCGCGAAGCTGAGCCGTGTGATGCGGAAATGATAGATCGATCTAACGGCGAGATGGAAGGGAGCGAGGAGCGACCGTTGGATGCTGAAGTACAACGAAGCTGACGGCTCAAGATGGAGTTAGGTGTTGTAGTGTTAGACAGGAGCTTCATACTTTGATGACTGGCGATGCTGCGACCGTAAGATGCTGAGATGATCCAATCTGACGGCTAGAAAGGGAAACGGGTATGGATATATGAAATGGATTTGGGTGAGGGTTTTGGGCCTTGGGTATGCCAAGCCCATATCTTCTTTAAGAACAATTCTTCCTCTTCAAGCCCACTTCTAGCCTTTTGGTCTTGTGCACAACATTCTTCGCGGCTTCCTTGTGTAATTCCTCCCGGCTTTTCACCGCTTTTCTGCTCTTTTCCGCTCCGCTATTCATCCAAACTTTATTTATTACCTAAAATTGCAAAATTAATTAATAAAAATATTTATTCTTGAAAACAAATAAAATAAAGAATATGGGATAAAATGTAGAATTAATGCACAAAAGATGAGTTAAATGCCAAGAAAAATATATAGAAATATGCACTTTTTAGCACTCATCAACTACAAAGACGACATCATCCTTACACTTGAGGTTAGTAATATTGACTTGAACTTGTTTCATTCCTAATGTATCTTTTAAGTCGTGCTATATTGAAAACACAACTGCGAAGCTGTATATACTGTACATATTGTATAATGCTCTAGTGATGTGACATGGTCATATTTGTATGGTCATAGTATTAGGGAATTACACTATGAAGTATAACGCTATCTTTTGAACTTCATAGATGTGACATCGACATAATCTTGTATATATTGTTATGATTATGTGAATGGGTTATAGTGAAGATTTCATCCTAGGAAACAATTTTTTACATTCGTATAAAGGAAGTACATTCATGAACTTGTTTCGTGAATCGAAAGGGAAATCATTAGGATTATTGGTTCGGTTATTCATTACAAATCTTTGGATGACCAATATGCGTGAGATGGTAGAACCGATCTTAACCTGGGTTATGTATCTTGGTAATTGGTATAACTAATCACAATGCCTGACTTATGATTTGGTACGACTAGTTTTCATTAATTGGTGTAACTGATCCTAAGTAATCACCATGTGATGGTATTGGTGTGACAGATCCTAGTAATTGGTGTAACCGATCCTAGAATGTTGTGTAATCGGTCCTAGTAATTGGTAACTGGTCCTTGTAACTGGTGTAACCGGTCCTGGTAACTGGTGTGACCGATCAATAGCAACGCGATGGTAATATGGAACCGATCCTGGTAATTGATGTAAACTGTCCTGGTAACATGTCTGACCGATCACAAGTATTTCCATATTAAGGTATAACCGATCCTAGTGATTGGTAGAACCGATTGAATCCATGTATGTGATTTGGTATTTGATCAATCACATAGTTATCTTGGAATACATGTCAACCAATTCTAAACTTGTTTGGAAGTGTGGTATAACCAATTCCAAGAATGTAAATCCATGTAAATATGAATAAGGATTTACAGTGGAAAGATATCATCATACTTTGAATTCGTACAGTAACTGTTATCATTTTTTGTTCAAAGATATTCCTTAGTACTCAAGGAGATCCTGTGCCGAAATAAATTAAGAATCTTTTAATTAAGTTTTTGGTTTTATATGCTTTAATTACCAGCAATTAAATGCATATCTCTAGAGAATAAAAATTAGTAATGTGCATTTACTAATTGGAGATTTTCTATTGAGAGATTTCGGAAATTTTGGACAAGCATTTATTGGAATTAGGAAAACCGAATCTTGCTATTCATTGCACATCTTGAGAATATTTTTGTTTTTGGAAATTCCTTGATGTCCAAACATCCTTGGTCAACAAATACCTAAGTTTGCAATTTCTAGCAAACTATCCTAAGAGACAGTCAAACTTCATTTCTTGTTGTTTCTGGTGGATCCGTCTATTCAGAGTGGAAAGTATCCTAATTAGGTGAAATCTCTTACGACCGCTCGTTTAAAGACTTTTGTGGGATCAGGAATATCTACGAGTACCGTTGGTGGGAAACTAGATAGTTGCAGTGTTATTAGTTTTCGATTGATTTGATTGACTAACGGTTGTTAAAACTTTGATTGCACCTGGTTTGTTTATTCTTGAGAATCTTCTCTTCTAATATAAGATTCACTCAAACTAGATCGAAGTATCGACGAGATCTTTAGAACTATGATCTAAAGACATCTTGTGATAATCCATTGTTAACAGACTCTGTTTTGTGTGTGATTGATCATAAGAGATTAAAGTGGTGTTGTGCAGGTTTCTATTGAATATTAAAGAAGATTTGAAGACGAAGAAGATTTCTTATTAGTTCTCATATATTTGTGTGTGCACAAACCTTGATCGGCTGGGATCCAACTAGAATCGGATTTATTCGACTGATTAGTTGCGTGAGATCGGCATCGCTTTATAGTTTCTCGTTGAGATCTATACTGATTGATTGTGAATCTAAACTTAACTGCTTTGGTAGTTATTGGATATATTTATCTAACCAGGCAAAGGAGTTTATTAGATTAAACGGAAGAGCCTTTGAGATATCTTTATCTTGAAAAGAATCAATAGAGTTGTTACCAAACAGATTCGTTGTTCCTTTGCTGTTTGGAATACGGTCCAAAGAAATTGTACTAGTGTGTGACCTTTGAAGTCGGAAGCGCAGGGATACTGAGGAAACTAAGTGAACTAGGGATAGTTTCTTGGTCTCAACTATACGAAGTTGGTGTAGATTTTGTATAACGACTTAATTCTGAGAGTATTCAATTCTGGATTAGGTCCCGGGGTTTTTCTGCACTTGCAGTTTTTCTCGTTAACAAAATCTTGTTGTGTGATTTACTTTTGTTTTCCACAATTATATTTGTTTATATAATTTAAAGTAAATTTCACTTTACGTTAACTATGATATACTTGATAGTGATCTTATAGAGTTTGGTTAAGCCAAAACCTATTATCAAGTATCACACTTTGGTAGTCGTATTGTCTCGATCTTGTATCCATAGACAATCACACATAGTGTGAATACCGAAGTTGTTGTATTGTCTCAACTTTGTCCATAGACGATCACACTTGGTAATAGGACTTATAGGTTGAAACAAAAAGATTGTGGTGTATTTGGGTACGCTCGTCTTTTCATCACGCATTAGTTAAAGCCGTTTCAACCTTTCTCTGGTAAAGGTTGTTGTTGTTCTTTTTTTCTTGCGAGAGGATGACAACACACTGGGGGTGAGTTCTTATTTGAACTTGTGCTTAATGATATATCTTTCTGGGGAGATGTGGCTGCGGAAATTAAGGTAACGAATTTGTTAGTTAATCGTTTATCTTTTTAAGAAAAGGTTATTTATATTGCATATATTTAGCTTTTGCTTAACAAAATTTCGGTACAATTGATATGTTCCATTATGTTGTGTATGGATGTTTATGTGATTTAATTGTTTCCGGTTAAGAAAAATTGTGTCAATTTATTTGGTTTATTGTTTGGTATCTTCTTTATTGTTGGGTATCAAGTGTTTTTGCTTAACGAAATTCAGTGCAATTGCGGTGTTGTAATGTTTATATTTGTTCAATTGCTTCCAGTTAAGAAAATAATTGTGCAGGTCAATTTATTTTGGTTTGTATCTTTTCTTTGTGGCTTAATAAAATACGGGATCATTTATTTAGTCTAATTGATTTTGGATAACATAAACTAAGTTAATTCTGATCTTAGTTAGACTTATCAAATTGAAGGATTCGGTTATTCAAGTCTAATCGAATGCCTTGAAAAGAAAAACTGGTTAACTAACCTAGTGTTTGTCTTGTTGTCTAAAGGGAAAGGTCTAAGTTATTGTCTGAATAATTAGAGCCTGATGAGAAAAATAAAGTTAATTCTGATCTTTGTTTTGGTCATATCGAAACAACCTATTGTGCATGTTTAATTGGTCCAACAAGGGAATTGAGTATCTTATTAGAATTGTTGGATTATAGGGAAAATTGCTTCGGGAAATTGTTTCTTTGATAACATATTGAAACGAAATTACTGTTTGTACCATATATTTTGGTATATGGGCCCAAGTTCCTCAGCCCAATAATTCTACCCATGATAAGCATTGGGCTCTTGGGTAAAAAATATGGAAGGATAATTATAGCCCTGTCAGCAATTATCCTTCTACACCAGAATACTAGGTATAATATGGAAGTTACTGATCCTCAGAAAAAGGAGGAATCAGTTATTAAGAAGACCAGGTATAACCTGGAAGTTATTGATCCCCATAAATAGGAGGAATCAGTTAAAGACCAGATATGCATTCAAACCCTGGAAGTTACTGATCCCCAGAAAAAGGAGGAATCAGTTAAAGACCATGTATACATTCAAACCCTGGAAGTTATAAATCCCTAGAAAAAGAGGGAAACATAAGAAGACCAGGTATAACCTGGAGGTTGTATATCCTAAAAAAGGGAATTTGGTTTTGACCAGGATGAACCTGGAAAGCATTTGGTCTAGATACATAGTCAAAATGTATCTAGATGTCAACTGGTCTGGATGCAATTCCTCGATAACCTATAAATAGAGGTGGAATTCCAACCGGAAATGTACACATTTCTAATCCTTCTCTCTCCATAAAACATGCTTAGAGCTCTAACTCATTGAGGCATCAGAGTGTCTTGTGCAGGTACCCCCCCCCCCCCCCCCCCTTCTCCATTCATCAACAATTCTTGAAGAGCCAAAGCTATAGGAGAACTGATTCATCAAGCAACCGAAAAATTCTCATACATCAGGAACGCATCACGAAAAATATTACTTAATCATCCAGTGGTTCATATTCTATCATTAGAATTCATTCATAAGGTATAAATCTTAATTCACCTAACGGTTAAGATTATGTCTTTCAATACAAATCTCGGGGATTGTTGTGGAAACATTTTCGCTACAACATCTTTTGGCCCCACCGTGGGGCAGAGAAGGAATCATCAAAAACAAATCAAGATCCAGATCTACATCACAAGCAAGTCGGAGTGACGGAACATTCATAAGATGCGAGAGTACGAAGAATTCGGAATAATGTTGATCACCTACTCCGAGAAGAAGTTGAAACATCACCAACAACGACGATATCAGGACGTCCTTCTGCAAGAACTTATACCTACGGGATAAGTAATAGAAATCCCGGGGTACGTATTGCAACCCCTCTTTTAAGTGAATATGCTAATCTTAACGAAATAGATTTGGATCAGCATAAAAAGAACATGTTAAAATCGCGTCCAAACTCCCTTGACATAAAGGCTTTCATTTAGCCTCGCGTATTGTGCAAGTAGAGAGGACCAAAGTAACACCCGAAGATCTGGGTATGCTGAAATATTGCAACAGTTAGAGAAGCAAAATAGTCAAACAGATAACTGGAGACCTTAGTGGATAAGAGACTGCAAATGGGTAGTACCTAAAACTCTGAAAGTATCGTTCCACGTCAGCATGCACGACTTTCACATGAAGGTTGGAGGGCAAAACATGTGCACAAGTCACGATAGGAAACACATATCGTATGAAAGGCAAGACATTGAAGTAGATAATATCGCAAGGGAAAATCGAGGACCGAATGACCGCTACGAAAGCCATCGCATCGTCGAGGAATCAGAATGACAATCATGACTACCTAACGGCAAAAAAACAGGAAAGAGCGGGAGGAATACCTCGGCGAGCAGAAGCGAAATGAGTACCTCGACGAAAGAAAGCGAAAGGAGTATTACATCGAAAAACAACGCTCAAACAAGCACAAACTAGAGAAAGCAAAAGCAACACAAAACAAAAATTTGTATTCCTCTTGTCGCCTACAAATAGGATCCAATCACCTCAGATGGATTACATGGGAATAATCTTCGATGTATTCCGCCACGGATGCAATCTTGTCGTTATGCATAAAAAAATAAAAATAAAAAAAGAAGAAAAAAGACACACATGCATTATGCACGTGTAAGGATGGCGGTTGTCAACAAGGACACGCCTAGCGCCATGAACATCTATTATCGGCGTCAGTTGCAGTAAAATCAACATATTCATGATTTCTTAACCTAGCATCGCAAATATTCATCGCTCAAGTTGTATACTCGTACGAAATCAGCGAAAAGCATCACCAACATATCACTAGGCCAATTTTCGCGTTACTTGGTGGCCCTGTAACTGAGTTTTCCTAGACGCGCCCTTGGTCAATCAATCAAACTTAAGACTTCCCCAACGATGCAAATCATGGACCCAGCATTCCTCGTTGATCCATCTAATGATCCATCTTGCAATCCAACCAACGATCTTTTCTTTTGGATCGTTCCTAGTTTAAACTTGCACGAGATTAAAACAGTTTGACTTACGCACCATTGCAAATTTTACTCACAATAGTCGAACAACTGGGGGCATCTGGGGAAGCACTGTACCTGGTAGATAAGCTAGCAGGAGGTAAGTCATATTAAGCGAGCAACATCAAAATGAAGCCCAAAACTTAGAACTCCAACAACTTGGATCAATAGTTGACAATTGACTTCGGGATGCATATTTCTGATATTGGACCAATTCGTGCCTCATGAGGTAAGTATAAACGATTGCTCAAGTTGCTTATATTATTCGCATTTCCTAGTCATACAACAAATGCACAATTCACATAAAAATTCGTAATTCATAAACAAATGCATGATCCACATACTTTGGTACTAGCCAGAGTCGTTTAGCAATAACACTCGCATAGCTAATATCAGACATGAACTTCGGGCATACTAGCCAGAGCAGTTAAACAATAACTCTCGCATAGCTAGCACCGATCATAACTTGACTTTGATTATAGAAAATATTTCAAAAAATATTCCTTGCACGGTCTTAGTCAATACTTGCGCAAATATGCGAGCAAGCTAAACCGGTTTAGCGCATGCTCAAGAATAGAAAGGACCTTGTTCCATGGGATATGGAACCCCATCTCAGGGCAGTGGGAACCAAACCAACTTGGCTTTGATTAGATGAAATATTTCAAAAAAATATTCCTTGCACAGTCTTAGTCTATACTAATTTGCGAGCAAGCTAAACCTAAATCGGTTAGTGCAGGCTCAAGAATAGTAAGGACCTTGTTTCATGGGAAATGGAACCCTATTCTCAGGGAAATGAGAGTTCATTGTACGAGGAAAAGAAGTAAATTTTTTAATAAAGTTTTGCTGGCCGATCTGGAGCTAGAGCTAAAGAGAAAAATAATAAGGAATATAAAATTGCATATATAAGCTTTATTGGAGCTGAAACGAACAAAATTATTTTGCGAAGAAGCTTTTATTGAAAAATTAGAAAAAATTACAAAATGAAGCTTTGTTGGAGAAGAAGTTAAAGCAGATGGAAAAAAAAGGTAAAAAATCATTTGCATGAAGAAGCATACTTGGAATTGTAGAAAATTGCATGAAGAGACTTTGTTGGACTTAGAGGAAAAGAGCGAGGAGAAAAAAAAATCGCAAGGACGGACGGTGTAAAAAAAATGAAAAAAAAAATACAGAAGGCGGAAAAAAGAAAGAAAGAAACAACAACCACTATATAATATGAAGATCTCAAAGGAATGAGTTGCATATTTTACCTCATGTTCCCCTGGTTAGGTATGAGATGTAGTGAAGCATCACTTGAGGAACGTCACTTATCAAGCTCTCAATGCATGAGTAGTTGTGATATTTTGCAACCATCTAAAAGGTGTAGATCACGATTCGACATCATCATCATTATTGGAACATCGATTGGAGAATATTCATACAACATCATACAGTTCTAAGCCCAATGGTCTATACTCCACAGAAGAAATAAGCCAGTTTTTTTCCGAACTATGAAGTTATACAACAATTACAGTACGAGCAGAGAGTATTCCATCGTGCTGGCATCTACGGCCTCAAATCACAAGTGAACACTTAAGTCTTGCACTCATCGCAAGCACAAAATATCACCAAATTTTGCGCCAGTGCAACCACGAACTCTTGTCTTAAAAACGGGATACATTATCCAAGAGACGTGCCAACATTTATATCAGTCAATGCAACAGCTGCCACAACGAAAAGATAAAAAAAGTTGTTGTGCTGCAAGCAAGAAGACATGTTAAAGTAGAAAACACAGAACTTGGAACTCGTGATATAATCATCAAGCCTCGTTCATGTTCGACTACAGAGAACTCCCATCCAACAACACAAGTGCAACCTTGTTAGCAAGCATACTACTATGTCACTTCAACAAGTAGATTGGGGGCGTCTGATTAAAAGGCCGAAATAATTGAACAAAGAGACTCTTCTTAACCCATCAAGAAGTTGAGGATTAAGAGGGGGCGATGTTTGTACCATAAATTTTGGTATATGGGCCCAAGTTCCTCAGCCCAATAATTCTACCCATGATAAGCATTGGGCTCTTGGGTAAAAAATATGGAAGGATAATTATAGCCCTGTCAGCAATTATCCTTCTACACCAGAATACTAGGTATAACATGAAAGGTATTGATCCTCAGAAAAAGGAGGAATCAGTTATTAAGAATACCATGTATAACCTGGAAGTTATTGATCCCCAGAAATAGGAGGAATCAGTTAAAGACCAGGTATGTATTAAAACCCTGGAAGTTACTGATCCCCAGAAAAAGGAGGAATCAGTTAAAGACCATGTATACATTCAAACCCTGAAAGTTACAAATCCCTAGAAAAAAGGGGAAACAGAAGAAGACCAGGTATAACCTGGAGGTTATAGATCCTAAAAAAAGAGAAATTGGTTTTGACTAGGATGAACCTGGAAAGCATTTGGTCTAGATACATAATCAAAATGTATCTAGACGTAAACTGTACTGGATACAATTCCTCGATGACCTATAAATAGAGGTGGAATTCTAACCGGAAATGTACACATTTCTAATCCTTATTTCTCCATAAAACCTGCTTAGAGCTCTTACTCATTGAGGTATCAGAGTGTCTTTTGCATGTACCCCCGTTCTTCATTCATCAAAAATTCTTGAAGATCCAAAGATATAGGAGAACTGATTCATCAAGCAGCTGAAAAATTCTCATACATCAGGAACGCATCACGAAAAATACTACTGAATCATCCAATGGTTCATATTATATCATTAGAATTCATTCATAAGGTATAAATCTTAATTCACCTAACAGTTAAGATTATGTCTTTCAATACAAATCTCGGGGATTGTTGTTGAAACATTTTTTCTACAACAGTTACTTTTGTAGTTTCGGTTTTGATATTTGTTATCTAAAATGGTATGTGAAACCTTCGTGCTTAACTCTTATAGGTTGTTTAGAAGTCTTTTAGATTTGCAACCTGGATTCACGAATCCCTAGGTGAAGTATTTTTAGTCGCTAAACCTAAAAAGGTTTAAAGTAGAGGACGACTCTAGTTTACAATCTTGGACACACAAGAATAGTGTCAGGGATTCAAAAATCCCATTTGTTTGAGGTTCTCCTTATATAGACTTTCAAGATCAAGGTTGCTTTAGATTTAAGCTAAGGTAGCTTTGGAATCAAGCAATCAATAATCACTGTAGATAAAAAAACTTGACTTGAGATTAACATAACAAAATATACACTCTGGTTAGGATGAACCGTAACCGCACCGTGTACAATGACTTGTTCATAAAAGGTTAGGCGAAACTAGCCAATCGAACGATAAGCTTAACCATTTTCATATAACACTTTAAGAATTTAATCTTGAGTCACAAGTGTGATCAAACATGTCTAGATAGTGGTTTTAGAGAGTTGTTGAAGTGCCGATATCTCGTAGAAATAATTCGGATGCATCTGAAAATATTGAACATGGTAAGTACGTGTACTGTATACCTGTTCGTGAGTATTTTTTTCATGGTACATGTACCGGGTATGTGTACCCTATAGACAAAAACGAGTTCAGGAATCCACAGATTTTTCCCGCTTTGCATACTGGGTATACGTACCTTTCGGTTTAGAAACCAACAGATCTTTTCCGGTTTGCATACTAGGTATACGTACCTTCCTAGTTCACGAGTCAACATACTTTTCATAATATGTATATCGGGTATGCATACAAAAAAGTCGTTGCCGAACTATAGCTACGCCGATACATGTATTGGGTATACTACGGCTCCAGACTTATAACAGTTCACCCAATATGTGAATTGGTATGCATACTATCTTGTATCCAGATTTACACTAGTTCTATATCTCTCTAATAATCAATTTGAAACATTCCCGAATAACATCAATGACACATATCACTATTCCAGACTATTTTCAAATGATTAAATCTTGAATCATAATTTAGATCATAAACAATAAATTGTTCTTAACCAAATTCATAAAGTATGAACAAATGTTCTTAAGCTTAGAATATTTCGAGAACGATTATCAAGATAAACTTGAATCGAAATTTATATTATGCATGTAGTGTCTAATTTATTCATGCAACATCGTCTCATAGATAGAAAGGTGAAAACTTGAGTAATAGGTGGTTCAGTATTCACTTACCTTTTGTTGATGAAGTTCTCCAAAAGCTTCGGTTGGTCTTCGCCTTCAAACGGTAGAACACAGTGATGTCTTGTTTTCAACTACACACTTCTATCCTAATCCGAGACTTGACTAAATGTATATTAGACATCAAGATATAGTTTTGATCAACTAAAATTGACAATAAGCTTGAGATGGCAACACTTGTGAGTTCGACCGAGCAATGCTCTAACAATCTCCTCCTTTGTCAATTCTAGTGACAAAACTATCAATACATATGGATTAAAAAATAAAGCTTCAAAACTCTAATATCCATCATGCTTGATTTCCTAGGTTCTTCAACTCCTTGAATTTTTCGTTACTTCAATAAAATGATTCTAAATGTGTTCAACTCAGTATCGTTGTTGTTGAAGATCCGTAGCGATAACACTTTGAAAACATATTTCTAAACCGTCGTTATACAGAAACATGGTATTATTATCTTCTCCAAAGTTCAATTGTAACAAAACTTCGAAGTTATACTACGGTGACATATTTATCCCCCTTAGTTAATACTTACATCTTTTGCATAATAGGTGAAACCTATAGATGTTGATTCACTCCCCGTGACATAGTGATCCATAAACCATATGTATGTAGTGCGAAACTAATAATTAACTCTCCCCCTTTTGTCAATAAAAATTGGCAAAGGTACGAAAACTATGGGACCGTAATGAATTCAAACAAAAAATGCTTCAAGACTTAAAGTAATACATCTCAACTTTACTTTAAATGATATCACGGAGTATGAAATACTTAGCGTCTCATCTAGGAGATTTAAGATACAAGCATCCCCTTTATATTCCACATCCACTCTCCCCAAAAATATATAACAATTTAACACAAGTTCAATTAAGAACTCTCCCCCATTTGATGTCCTAAGAGAACAACATGAGTGACCTTACTTTAATAAAAAAGAAGGATTTTGTCGGGCATTAACAAATCACATGGATTTGTATCCTAAACATCGACATAGATTAATCTCAACGCCAGTTACGAACAAGGAGACAATTCTAATCGATATGACTCAAAATCTTATTGAGTATATCAATACTACGAAAAATTATCACAAAGCTGGTTCTATTTTTAGTTCATAAAACTTAATAGATTTAACTTTTGAGCATATATGAGATGTCAGTTCAATTCAAAAAAAAGTAAATGACACATATATCTCATAAGACTTTGAAATATATTAAACCAATAATGATTAAATACTGCAAGTTCATCTTCTAAAAACTCTAGAATTCAAATAAATAAATCTAAAAACATGCAAGATGAAAATCGCAGGAAACAACTTGTGTACTCACAATATTTGCTATACCAAACCCTAGTTATCCTTCTTGAATACAAGAATAAATTCTTACAAGAAGTTTCCTAGTACTTAGATGAAAACAAAATAAGATTGATTTTTCCAGACTCTTCATTGGTATTGAGACCTTTCAATTTGTCATCAACTGTATCCACGAGCTCTTCAGAGAAAATATCCGCATTGAGAAGATCACAAACATGAGATTTCATGGGAACAAGGTCATCTGAAACCTTTTTCAACTCAGTTCGTAACATGTCTAGACCTTTTATTGTTTCAACAAGTTCCAACTTTACTTCCTCAAATTGTTTAAGGAAATCACAAACAACATTAGCAGAGATCACCTCTGCACGCTCAACATCTTGATGATCATAGGCGAAATAAAAATTCACACCAGGAAGGTCTTCACATGATTCAATCACTTCGTCATCAACCAGAGTTCTCTTCTTTCTTCTTATTTCAACACCACCACCAGAGTTAATAGCTTCTTCCATGTTTTCAAAGGTTCGTGACATAGAAGACATGCTTGGTTGCGGAATTCCTTGGATAAGAAATTCTCAACACAAGTTGGGGTATATAAACAAGTTTGTAAAAGGTATTCTCTAGGTACAGGGTCAGTTCGTGACTTTTCCTAGAACATAGTTATTTTATACGGAAACTCAAAAAAAAAACAGGTAATTACCTAGGGTACACAAACCGATAAACTGTTTTAAAACAGGACTCCCTTTTATTTAGAGAGGTACACAAAAATATATTTTTAGAGAGCACAAAATATTTTTCAGTACTTCAATTTTCTACCTTTTTCTATGATATATATATATATATATATATTCCTTCTTGGATATAGAAATATTCTTAGCTCAATAAACAAATTGGTTTAGAGCACAAGAGTATTAATATTCATGAAAGGAAAATCATTGAATGCTTATCTTTTCTGGAGCCTGGATCAACAAGAGATTTTAGCAACCTTGTATGATATGGATAATCATAGAAATATGTAAAGGTTATGAAAATTATTAATGCTCATCACTCAAGAACTATTTGAAAAAAAATAGTATACCTGTTACACAACAATTCCTTATCTAGCAAGATTTTTATGGATAAGTTTCTGAGACTTGTGACTAGCTTGCACAAGGGTGAGTTGAACTCTCACCAGAGGGATTCTGCTGACGTTTACCTTTTGAGAAAATTCTTTTTTTGGACAAGATAAGTGATCATAAAAATTATTGTCATCATGGAAAGAAACAAGATTAGAATCCTTACCTGAGGTTGATTGTCTGGAAGACGATGACAGTTTATCAATAAGATCTTTATATCATGTAATGATCAAATTCATGCTAGCTTGTTGATTCATTTCATTGATGAAACGCCAATTTTCTCAGGAGGAATATGTGTATCCTTACGAACCCATATTTGTTACGGATTTTCTAAGTTCTTCTTTAGCCGAATTTGCATACTACCTTTTTGACTTGTTCGAGTATTCATGGACCAGGCAAAATTGGCAACTATAAGCAAGTTTTCTTGAATTTATGTTCACCCCAAGGGGTTTAGACATTTGAATATCAGTCACACCTTTCAGAATTAAATCTAAGGTGTTTCTGACGGCCAAAAGATACTTCAAGACTTAAAGGAATTACATATCAACTTTTGTTTAGATGATATCACATAGTAAAAGATACTTAGCGCTCATCTAGGAGATTTAAGATACAAGCATCCCCTGTAAATTCCACAGCCACACGCCCCATAAAGATATAAAAATTAAGTACAAGTTCATTTAAGAACTCTCCCCCATTTGATGTCATTCCCAAGACAACAACATGAGTGACCTTACTTTGATGAAAATAATGGATTTTGTCGAACATTAACAAATCACATGGACTTGTATCCTGAACATTGACTTAAATTAATCTCAACGCCAGTTATGAACAAAGAGATAATTTTAATCGGTATGGGTCAACATATAAAAATCTTACGGAGTGTATAGTGCAGTAAAAACACAAAAGTGTGATCACGAGTAGATCTGCGAAAAATTCTCAGAAAGTTTGTTCTCTTTTTAGTTCAGAAAACATAATAGATTTAACTTTTGAGCATATATGAGATATCTATTCAATTCACATAAACTAAAGGACACATATATCTCATAAGACTTTGCAATAATACCAATAATGATTACATACTGCAAGTTCATCTTCCAAAAACTCTAGAATTTAAATAAATAAATAAATCTAAAAACATGCAAAATGAAAATCGTTGGAATTAGCTTGTGTAATCACAATATTTGCTATACCAAACCCTAATTATTCTTCTCGAACACAAGGATAAATTCTCACAAGAAGTTTTCTAGTACATAAATGAAAACAAAAAGTTAGATTTATTTAGACTCTTCATTGGTATTGAGACCCTTGAATTTGTCATGAACTGCGTTCACGAACTCTTCTGAGAAAATATCCTCATTGAGAAGATCACGAACATGAGACTTCATGAAAACAAGGTCAGCAGAAACCTTTTTCTACTCAGTTCATAACATGTCTAGACCTTTCAGAGTTTCCACAAGTTCCCGCTTTGCTTCCTTAAATTGTTTAAGAAAATCATAAACAACATTGGCAGAGATCATCTCTTCACGCTCAACATCTTGATGATCATAGGAGAAATAGTAATTCACACCAGGAAGATCTTCAGATGATTCAACCACTTCGTCATCAACTAGAGTTCTCTTCTTCCCTCTTGTTTCAATGCCACCGCGAATAGCTTCTTCCATGCATTTAAGAATCCGTGACATGGGAGACATGCTTGGTTACAGAACTCCTTGGATGAGAAATTCTAGACACAAGTTGGGGTATATAAACAAGTTTGTACAAAGTTTTCTCTTGGTAAAAGATCAGTTCGTGACCTTCCCCTAAAAATGGGGTTTGTGATGGAAGTTAGAAGGGTCGGCTACCGTGAGGTACATGAACTGACGTCCCAACTGTTTAAGACGTGGACCCCCTTTTTTTGAGAGAGAGATAGACAAGAATTTAGAGAGCACAAAATAGTTTTCAGTACTGTAGTTTTCTACCTTTTTCTATGATGTACCTGTTTCTCCTTGAATATATTATAATTCTTAGCTCAATAAACAGAAATTTAGAGAACAAGGGTATTAATATTCATGAAAGAAAATTCAACGAATTCTTATCGTTTTCTGGAGAATGGCTCCACAAAAATTTATTAGCAATCTTGTAGATAGGGACAGCCATAGAAATACGTAAAGGTTATAAATAATACACCTGTTACACATCAATTCCTTATCCAGCTAGATTTTTATGGATAAGGTTACAGACTTGGGACTAACTTGCACAATGGTGAGTCGAACTCTCACCAGGTGGGATCTAGATTTTGGTCTCTCCCAAGCATGAGATGGATCTCCGTGTGCTGACGCGCCATTATTTTCCTTCGTAAATAAGTTTAACACACTGGTGGTCCATTGATGCTACGACTCCATGTTTTTGCAACCACGGTTACCAGAAGAGTAAATGGTATGTCAATCTATTTCAGTGACATAGAAAGGTTCAATGGACTTGATGGGCCCGATTGTAACCTCGAGATTCATCGATCCTGTTATATTTTCTCTTACCGCTGAAATCTTGTACCTTTGTATCGAATCTTCTAATTGCCACAGGCGGTGTTCCAAGTTTCACAATCATTCTTTTTTTTGAAACTAGATTCAATGATGTTCTAATATCGATCAAAATTGTTGTGAGAGTATTTCTTCCTGCTTCTATCGTTATGAATAGGGGGTGTATCTGTCAGTGTTAATCGTTCGATCTCCCGCCGAGAAAGTTAGTTTCCCGGGTGGTTCTGGAAAAGGTGTTTTCACATACTGTTGAAGGTCATCCTCCGTCGGAACATTTAAGATATGTGTGAAAGCTAATTGGCATTGATGTTCACTAAATTTTACTTCTTCGAAGAATTATGAAAAGATTCTGTTGTATGCTACTCGTACCGCTTCATCCCTGAGATCTTATGTGGTATCCGATCCTGGTGTGGATTCAATGATGGTATTATCTGCAGTGATGTCGATCTGAAAACTTTGATGCTACGACGAAGCTATCTGGGGCAATTCACTTGTGAGCTAATTAAAGAAATCTTAAATCTTGGATATGGAGCTGATTAATTCTGGTAACTCCAAATCCATTGGCTACATTTTTTGGTTTCGTGCACTTGTACAGAGGATTAGTCCCCCATGAGGTCGTTTTACCCCAAAATAGTAAAAGGTACAGACTCTAATCCGAATACGCAGTTTGCAGTATTACCAAAAATATGACCATGTCTATTTCTGAGTGATCTCCTTTTATAGGAAAAGCTGACATTATGATGACTTACATGTACATTCCTAATATCATCCTTTACAAAACTACTGACATCAATCGTATCCTACAATGGGCGTTTGTATAGACGACCGTTCTCTCGCTATGAGGCGTCCCTGATAAAAACCGGCTTCGCCTTCCCTTGGGATGACGCCTCTTCACAATCTTCTATTGCTACTTCTCACCCAACGCTCCTACCTATGTTTAGTCATATTCTTCGTTCTATGGTACTTACAAACCTAATCTTCAAACAGATGAATATCAATCACAGGGACGTATGCTTTTTATATTAAAACTCAACTCAATTTTAGCCAACACAAAATCAATTTATAAACAAAAAATTCTTGGTAAACCGTGAAAGTAAACTACACCAAAATCGTTCGCACACAGGCAACCAATAAATGGGACCTCTCGTTTTTCCCCAAGGACGGGTCCCACATCATTTTTGTGTGTGAACGGTTGGTTTTGGTAAAGTTCACTTTCACGGTTCACATAGAACCACTGATTTTAACGGTGGTTCTAGGTGTACCGCCTAAAATAAACCATTTTAAAACTGTCTAGACACAAACAAGTGGACCGTCCTGAAAATTTGTGAGGATCAGTTTTTGTGGGGTCCGCACAAAAGAATTTGTGAGGGGGTGGTTTTTAAGGTGTCTGGTACACCACGAATTTGTGTTTATAAGCATGCAAAAGTACCACTTTTATACACGAAGTACAAACGAACAGTGGATACTATACGTGTTAAATATTTAACTATAGAAATTCAAATTATTTGGTCAAGAAAACCCAGCTTCTAGGCTTCTACCTCGACTATTCTTTCTTATAATTTATTTCTTTCTCTTCTAGAAGAAATTGAATTTTTGGTGAAGAAAACTTCCAATCAGTGGTTTCTTTATAAATTATACTCACCTCTTCACTTTCTTTAATGGGCGTGATTCTCACGTATTGTCGCATCGTTTTAGTTTAATTAGTCGTCATGTATCAGAATTCGCCGTTGTACTAGTGGAGAATCACAAAAATAAACTCAACGGTAAAGCTGTACATGAAGTGGAACCCAGAACACTAGCGACGTGGAAAGTATCTCACGGCGGACGTCCTTTCGACTTCCAAGCTTGTTTCAGCATTCTCAGGGTGCTCAACAGATACGATCCCTACATCGCCCTAGGAATTCCACCACCCGACGAGAATTGACGCCTATGTAGTAGTTGTTTTAATCTAATATATTTCTTTTATTCTCATGTATGATGTGGTTGTTTAATCCAATGCAGTACGTTTTTATTTAGTCAATTGATGGTGCAATGTTTAATCCAAGAAAAATTTAAATTAGTTATGATATTGATGGTGCAAATATTAAGACATCCACATGTTTGGTTTAGATAATCATAAAAACACAAAATAAACATCAAACTAAATAACATAATACCATGGTGAATCGATTTGTCCTTCAACTTCAATCATCCCACTCCACCAAAAAACACCTAGGACATTTCCAGAAATGCATTCCATATGTGTCTTCTTCAGAAGAAGTGCACAAATGCATAAAAGTCTTGCAGACGGGCTTTGAGCATCCACTGGTTCTCTGTGGACAATGTTTATATTAGTGATCTTCATATCCACAGTGCTTGCAGTGTAATAACTTCTTTTTCAATTTGGCTTTAAGTTTGAAGTTTTTGCAGAGTGTTGCAAACTTTTCCTCTTCTTCTTTAATCTTCATAGCATCATATAACATATGTGGTTCCTCTGGACAGTTGGGATCTTGACATTGTAAATACCTGAGCTTTTCCGGTTGTGATTCAATCACCATTCTGATACATGAAAAACCTTCCCGCGGATACTTTGAATACATCCAAGGGCATTGCATAAGACTGTGGTTATCCATGAAACATAATGAACAAACCTCTTTTGCTTCGACACATAATATTTGCTTCGCTTTGCCTTTAGAAAACATGGTGGATGTTGTTGGCTTAAGAAAGAAATCTATTGGTTTGGTTGATAATGAAACCTAATGTTGTATTTATAACAAAAAATAGGCATTGGTAATTCAAACGAGCGGTTGTAGTAAAGCCGCACGGTTTTACTACAAACACCAACTCCTATGGTAATTCAAACGGGCGGTTTTATTACAAACGCCAATGGATAAATTTCCAACAGCTCGATTTTCTTTCTCGCCCTATAAATTTCATTCTTCCCATCTCCAAATTCACATATTCTTCTTCTTTCTTTCTAAAACTCTTAATCTCTCTCACTCTGCAGAAATGTTTGTTAGAAATCGTGGTCCCAAGTTTACTGAAGAAGAGGATATAACTATATGCAAAGCATATTTTTTCATAGGGTAACCGTTGGTATGGGCTTTCAAGATGGTTATTTTTGGGAGAACGTTTTTACAATGTTCGTCTCACTGACGGGGAACCCGGGAAACCAAGATGCTCGATTGTATGCTCGTTTTCAATCTATTAGTTTCGCAGTCCAGCCATTTCTTGCTCTGGTAAGGGAAATTGATCAAGAAAAGTTCATCGGTGTAACTGAAGATGAAGTGATCCAAACAGCTCTTGATAACTGGGAGGAAGCTCACGGTAAACCTTTTCGTTACGAAGCGGGTTTCAGAATTCTTAAAGATGGTCCATCTCAAGCACATCGTTACTGCACTCAAATGCCTCTACCGGTATTTATAATGGAAGAAGATGTTACTCTTGTTCGATGTTGGTTACATCGTATGATGAGACCAATGAACAATGACTATTTCTGGGGAAAGAATATTGGGACATTTTGTAGCATCCCGGAACGAAACCATAAGAAACAGTAAGAGCCTAAAACTAAGAATTGCATTCATCACTAAGGAAGTCAAACATTATACAGAAGTTTTGTGGATGGTTCACCGTAGCAATTCTGGATTATCCAATGAAGAACTGGTAAGTATCTTATATTTGTCCTCACTGATCAATTGCGTCATAAATGTCTTAACTTGTTGTTTATCTGTTCTACAAAAAACCGTCGCTCAAACCAAGTTTACTGAAGAAACCGGAAGAGAGTTTAAGCATTTTGAATGCTATGAATTCTACAGAGATAATGTCGTTGGATTTGATGTAGTTTGATGTTATTGTTGTGGTTTATTAAACTGTAGTTTGATGTTATATGCAAGTTTAAATTGTAATAAATATCGCTTAATCTGAAGTGGAAATCTATTTTAAAATATAAATATTTTCATTCATTGATATTACTGTCAATTCTTTTACAATATATAAACTTAGACAATAATAAAAAGTACTAAACAACTTCAATAAAAATCAAGTACAAGCTTTGGCCTCCTGTTTATCTTCATTTGACGTATCTTTCATTCAACGCGCTCTTTGACAGTTTCGCCTTTGTTTTTGAATTTTTTTGTTGTTAACTTTCAAAACTGGAGCTCTTCTTTGCCTTTTAGCGGAACATTTTCTTGGAGCAACTTCAAAAACTTGCACTTCCCTCTTATAATTTTCAATCTTTTTAAAACTTCAACATATCTTAGAAACAACAGCTTCAAGTTTTGCATCGCAAAAAAGTGTGATCGCCTTTTTAGCCATTTCACCAACAATAAACTAAAATATTAAAATAGATTTAGAGGAGAAAATTCAAGAGACGTGAATTTTGGTGTGAGTGAATTGTTTGAAGATGATGGTAATTTATAGAGGTAAAAAGTGAATTTTGAATTTTCAAAAACTATTCGTTGTGTTTTTGGCCTCAAACGCTCGCGGTTGTGGTTCCAACGCCGCGTTTCTGCTACACACGCTGGCGACTGTTCTTTGACCTGGCGTTTGATGATCAATCGCCCACTTCTTTTCCCATAGTGAGAAACGTGTTTGGCCATCCACCTGGCTCAACAAAGTTTTCAATTTGACCATTGCAATAGGAATTGCCCTTACATACATTAATCTTCAAACAGATGAATATAAATCACATGGACGTACCCTTTTATGTCAAAATCGACTCAGGTTCCTAGTTAGTAAGTTCGCGAATGATTCACGAATCATTCGCGAATTTTTCCGTATCGCGAGTTTTACCGTTTTATTCGCGTACGTTTGCAACTCTGAATCCAAGACGCGTATTATGTGGCATTCCCGGATTATTCGCGAATCGTTCACGAACTTTACGTATCCCGAATGATACGTCCGCTTAATTCGCCAGAAATTCTTTAGCTTTTATGTTTTCAAAGGCCCTATTTTTTGGGCTTTACTGCCTCCCAAGCATACACGACCCAATATTATACGTTGTTATAATTTTTATGAAACAAAATGACAGAAGAGATTTGAAGGTGAAGGTGAGAGAGATCTAAACCACTATACCACGTCCTCTTTGATGACTAATGTTGTATATATTATTAATATCATCGTATTATGTTTATTTTTTCTTTAAATAACTCACATGTATGCATAAAAATTAGTCTATGACCTTATAAATACTAATTATTTATTATATATAGATACCGAATTTTCAGAACCGAACTCACATTTTAGAATTGAATTATACACGTACATATGCCGTTCCGAATTACTGACGAATCACGTTCTGTTGACCGAATTTTGGACCGAATTTGGATTTTACAAAACCGTATAATACTCGTACGTTTGCCGTTCTGTAAGTTTGCCGAATCCCGAATCGCTAACTAGGCTCAGGTTTAGTGCAATTTATAAATATGCAAAAGTACTACTTTTATACACGAAGTACAAACGAACAGTGGGAATACTGTACGTGTTAAATATTTAACTATAGAAATTCAAATTATTTGGTCAATAAAACCCAGCTTCTGGGCTTCTGCCTGGACTATTCTTATATTTTATTTTCTTCTCTTCTAGAAGGAAGTTTGAATTTTCGGTGAGAAAACTTCCGATCAGCGGTTTCTTTATAAATATTACTCATATCATCACTTTCTTCTGCAATTCATTTCACTATCATATCTAAATCTTTAAAGGAAAAAAAAAAGTTTCGTCAATTTCAATTACATCTTGTTTCCACAGATTTTAAAATGGCAGCATTAATGCAAAAGATTACAGTTCTTGTTACCGGGGCTTCAGGTTTAACTGGTAATAATTCATTTTTTTGTGTGTTTCTTAGTGATTTCAATTTGTGGTTCAATTTTGTTTTGATGGCTTATAGTTTGTTTAATTGTAGGTGAGATTGCATTCAAGAAACTGAAAGAAAGATCAGACAAATTTGCAGCAAGGGGTTTAGTAAGATCGGAAGCAAGTAAGCAAAAACTTGGGGGAGGTGATGAAATTTATCTTGGTGATATAATGGATAAGAAAAGTCTAAAACATGCTATGCAAGGAATTGATGGCTTAGTTATACTGACAAGCGCTGTACCGAAGATAGTACCTGGATCATATCCTGGTGCTGATGGCAAAAGAGCTGAAGATGTGTTTGATGATTCATTTGATTACAGTGGTCCAATGCCTGAATTCTTTTATGCGGAAGGACAATACCCAGAACAGATTGATTGGATTGGACAAAAGAACCAGATCGAAACTGCTAAAGCTTGTGGCGTCAAACATATTGTTTTGGTTGGATCAATGGGTGGAACAGACCCTAATCATTTCTTGAATCATATGGGCAATGGAAATATACTTGTGAGTTCATTCTTAATTTCTTTTATTTCTTGGTTCTAGTCTTCGAGCTAGCCAGCTAGGGCGACTTGAAGGAATAAGTCAGCATACCCTTGGTCAGCAACTCGAATAACCTGTCGACATTGTTTCAGAGTATGAAATATTTATTTATTCATTGCAGATTTGGAAGAGAAAAGCTGAGCAGTATCTGGCTGATTCTGGAATCCCGTACACAATTATAAGGTAAATTCATACACAATGTTTAGCTGATTCTGGCTTTTCTGGTACTGCCGTTAGCAGGGTGGCTGGCATTTTGTCGGTTCAATTTTTAACTACTTTTAGGAGTTGGCACCAGATGCTCTAGCATGAAGGATATTCTAATGTTGTATATATTGGATGAAACAGAGCTGCTGCTCTAGATAACAAGGTGGGTGGCAGGGAGTTGTTGGTTGGAAAGGATGATGAGCTTCTCCCTACTGAAAATGGATACATTGCTAGGGCAGATGTTGCTGAAGCTTGCGTTCAGGCTCTGCAAATCGAGGATTGCAAATTCAAAGCGTATGATTTGGGATCAAAGCCAGAGGGAGTTGGTGAGCCAACAAAGGATTTCAAGGCTCTTTTTTCGCAAGTCACTACTCCTTTCTGAAATCTGAGATCCAAGAGCAATTTAGTACACGTTATGGTTGCTTGTGCTTGTTTGCATTTTTCGCTTCTTAAATATACATAACAGGATTGCACCGAAATAATGTATTACCTATTTAATGGTTGCTTGAATTAATGAAATCGCATTCTAATATATGGGGCAGACAGATTTGCGATGCCGGCTTATAGGTTTAGATGATCTCTTCTTGTAATTTTTCTTCTTTCCTTTCTTTCCTTGGAGGTCAGGTCTTTGCCCCGCTCCCTTTTTGTTTTCTTTTCTTTGATTAATAAAGCGTCCTTGTGAGTTTTTTTTTCTTTTTTTAAATCTTAGTTATGGCTCTTATATGTTTTAGATACTTTTGGTTGGATGCAACATATCGGATATGAAACAGTCCAGTCTTTTACAGAGTCCTAGAACTGTTTTTTGTCTGACTCTTTCATTTACCGAGATGAATCTCTTGCTAAAATTGTTTTTAACAATACTTTCCTTTCCATTCTTGCAGAAGGGATTTGTTTCTTTAGCCGGAATGCGCTTCTGATAAGTATTCGTTTCTCAAGCACGAGTATGATCGAAGGTGGAGTAGAACACTTGAGTGCAGTTCCAATCCAGGGTTGAACTGAGATCAAAGTGTGGAAGCTCAATTTTTCTAACGACTGACATACCAGTTTAGTGCTAAAGGAAATCTTATCTGAAGAATAATGTCATTTTCATTGCTTTTGATTGAGAAGAGAGATTAGGCATGGCTACTGTTTGGACATGGAAGTCACCAGGACAGATGGACTGAGCGAGAATCAAATAAAGTAGCAACTAAACAATAACAGACAACACTAGTAGGACACCTTTTTATTTGCTGTAGGAACATAAAACATGAAATGTATAGATAATATCCAACTTCAGACAAAGTGTGCCTCTGTCCACCGGATACAGAATAATCTTGCATTGGCTTGCTTGGATTGCATAGTTGAATAGTTGAGCTTCCAGAAGCTCAGATTCTGAACCACTTGCCAAACTTTCTAGAAATATGAAATGACGTGTTTTATAGGTCTATATTTTGGTATCAGGTTCTTTATCAAAAGCAGTGACTTCTAACCAGATTCTTGGAATTTATAGCTTCTATCACCGAAATTAGCCTTCTATGGAAAATGAAATGCATTCGTATAAAAAAAAAAAAAAAAGGTGTTCTCTTAAACCCTTATAAAAAGTCATTAAGATGCAAATTGTCTTCACAGAAGTGTCAAAACTATCTAGAAACAAGGAAAAAGAGAGTATTATCTTCAGACGACTAGTATGGGGTCTCTCTCTCAAATTTGTCATTCCTTGAGAAATAAGAGTAAAGTGGCTTGTAAACGTTGTAGCAATAAAGTGACCATTGCATGTTCAAGTCCAAAGAAAACAGTTCTTGTTACCGGAGCTTCCGGTTTAACTGGTATGTACTGTGTACTATGTATACTTCACCCGATTTTAGTATGTTTAATTTTAAGCAACCTATGACATTTATACAGGTCAATTTGCATTTAAGAAATTGAAGGAAAGATCAGACAAGTTACTGGTGAGGGGTTTGGTAAGATCAGAGGGAAGTAAGAAAAAACTTGGAGGCGGAAATGAGATTTATATAGGAGACGTTATGAAACCGGAAAGCCTTGAACCTGCCATGAAGGGAGTTGATGCTCTAATAATTCTAACAAGTGCTATACCGAAGATGAAACCTGGATCCTATCCTGCAAATATTAGCGGTGCTAGGGCTGAAGATTTAATTGACGGTTCTTTTCAAGGTTCAATACCTGAATTCTACTTCGAAGAAGGACAGTACCCAGAACAGGTCGACTGGATTGGTCAAAAGAACCAAATTGATGCAGGTAATAGCGCAGAGCAATTATGTTATTATTCTTTTACTCGAAGCTCTTCATTTGATACTGACAAGGAACATCAAATATATGTATGCATTTTTAGCTAAAGCTGCAGGGGTAAAGCATATTGTTTTGGTTTCAACAATGGGTTCTGGAGATCCTAATCACCCTTTAAATAGTCTAGGAAACGGGAATATACTGGTACGTTTTACTTATTCTTTAGTTGCATTTCTAAGTACCAATGGATCAAGATTTTGAGTATAATTGGTAGAACTTGGATGCATAACCGCAGGCATGGAAGAGAAAGGCAGAAGAATATTTGGCCAAGTCTGGAGTACCATACACTATATTACGGTACATCCTTATATCCATTTTGCTTCCGCAGCTAATTTTCACTTTATTTGGATCGGAGTTGCAGCTTAGCATGAAATGAAATGAAACAGGGCTGGAGGATTGGATAACAAACAAGGTGGGAAAAGGCAGCTATTGATAGGAAAGAATGATGAACTTCTCCCAACTGAAAAAGGATACGTTGCTAGAGAAGATGTTGCCGAAGCTTGTGTCCAGGTAACTCTTATGGCTATACTACGTTCTATGTATCTGGGTGTTTTCACACAAACCCGTTATTAAATCATGTATATTGTGACTCTTGTGATAGGCTGTTCAGCTTGAGGAGGTAAAGTTTAAGGCGTTCGACTTAGGATCAATGCCTGAGGGAACTGGTGTTCCTACAAAAGATTTCAAGGCTCTTTTCGCCCCAATCACTACTTGTTTCTAAGAAATTGCATATATTCAATACTCGCTTGTATTATCTTCGGGTTTATGAAATTTGGTCGTGTTGGGGTTTTCAGTTGTTGCGCAGTGAGTATGAATGAACAAACCCCCCACTGAGGGGTACTCCCCCAATGAGGGTGTTGATATATATGAAAGCTATTTTGGGGTTGCAAACTTTTCCTTGAGGGTGTAGATTGATTTAGATGTCTGGAATGTATACATAGCGATTGTCAAAAAAAACCCTTCCTTCATATCTATTATTGTTCTTCTTCTTTTCTTCTCTATAATTCATCACCAAATGATGAAGAGGATGAACTCTCCGAAGAAAATAATGAATTAATAAATCAAGAAGTTGATATACCTCAATAACCAATAACCAAATAATCTTCCAGCCAGGGACGGAACCAGTTTAAGGCTTAGTTTGGTAATGTTTTTTTTTCCAAAAGCACTTTCAAAAAATATATATAGTAATAATTTTCCATATTGGTGTTTGGTAAAAAAATTCTAAAGTGATTTTTGTCCAAAACACTTCCAAAATTCCCCATTTTCCATAAGCTAGGGGGAGGAGCTTTTAAAAGGAACTCTCATTTGGGGCATACAAGATAATTTTGGGGCATACAGACTTATGATGCCATCCAATGCAAACTGCTAAGGGGTGTCCTAGTGATGCTAAAGTTACTGTAATACCCTTACATAGTTTAAATTACACTACTACCCTTCCACTTAATTAAATTCTAATCCTAAAACTTTCCCACTAATTAACCCATCCCCTAATTAACTACCCTCCCACTAATTAACCGTTACCCAATAATTAACTCCCTCATTAATCCACTAAACTGTTACTTAAAAAACCAAAAACACTTCTCTCTCCCTCTTCTTCTCATATTCTTCTCCAAAATTTCTGAAAATTCTTAAAATTTCTTTGTTCGATTAAGTTCTCGATTAAACACATACATGGCACCTCGTGTTAAGCGATGTCTGCCGAATCCTGATGTTGCTTCTGTAGCATCTCAATCTAGGGTTTTTGGAAAAGATTGAGATGAAGAGGATAGTGGATCGATTGGTGTTGGAGAGGGAGAAATAGAGGCTGATTCTTTAAAATTGCACATAGAAAGGTATTTCCCACAAACCCATTGGTTGTTTTTGCGTATTTCGTTGATTTATGACATGTAATCGATGATTCGTCTAGGTTTTTGTTAGTTTCAGAGTAGTGTTCGGCTGAATTTTAGCAGCCGAACTTATTTTTTTTGTATACACACGAAGAATAGTTCGGCTGAAAGCTTGTTATATTTTGAATATTGTATGAGCCGAACCACTGAGTTCGGCTCAAAAATATTTGTATGATAATCAGCCGAACTTGAATACCATTATTTAATAACCGATATAATACTGTTGGGTGCATTGTTCGGCTCATTGTGATAAATATCGAATGTGCCGAACTTTTGTGTGACCATGGCTAACACTGTTGGGGACCTTGTTCGGCTCATATTGATAAATATCGTATGTGCCAAACTTTACATTGTGTGTGGACAGAAGCTTCCTGTAAACTTGTCCACTTATACGTGAGTTATCGTATTTGTTTAATTTGGAAAACTAGTTAAGGTTTGTAATTTGTGTTAGCACCCATCCGGGAAAACATGCAGTACTCTATGAAAGCCGATCTCACGGTTCAGCTAGTTCGTGTTTGATTTCCAAAGTCGAACCTATTCTCAAACATGGATTTGGCCTATTGGGCACTAATATTATAAGCCGAACCATAACACTTGAAATTTATAAAAACAAAAATTATGGTTCGGCTGGATAACGTGTAAGCCGAACATTACACTGTAACTCGTATAATTTTTTGTATACGGTTCGGCTTATATTATCACATCGCATTAGAGCCGAACCATGAAAATTATTTGGCGCGAAAATAATTGAATGAAAGTTCGGCGTATATATTTCTCAATCGTAGAAACCGAACTGTTCTTATTTTTGATGGTTCGGCATACACATTATCTGCCGAACCTTACTCTGTTGCGCCGAACTAGTTGCAAAAATCATAACTTTTGGTGAAATAAAGCTACAAAACGGAAATTAAACAACTTCTATAACCATACTTGTGTATTATTAGCATTGGGTTCCTCATCCATGTACTCATCTTCGGGGTTTGGCTCCATAAAGGAATCATCTTGAGCTTGAGAAAAAAGTTGAGTTTGGGTAAAATCATTTCAAAATCCAACAAATAAGCCATGTCTGGATCTCCATCGTAATTGATATGTATTTTCATAGTTTTACGTGATGAAGATTCATCTTCCTCACTCGAATTTGTATCACACATCTCTCAATAATCACAAAGATCACAAAGAAAAAAAAAAAATTCCTCCTCTCCTTCTTCTTTCCTCCTTCTTCTTTTTCTAAAAAAATAACTCACTAATCTTTAAAAAGAAAATTATGATCCTAAATTAACACTAAACTAAATAATCAGATTAACACTAATTAATCAGATTAACACTAATTTAACACTAATCTCATAAGAGTATTTTGGCATATATGAAAATAGGTTGGATAAGGGATAGCCTAGAAATACTATTTCCAACCCCCTTTTTTGTCTTATTATGTATGCCTCCAAATTATCTTGTATGCCCCAAATTAGGGTTCTTTAAAAGCTCCAAAAGCATAAGCTCTGGTCCCACCTAATTTTAAGACTTCATTTTTCTTTTATATCCCTACTTTTTTTTATAAATGACCAAAATTGCCCTTATCTCTTTTACAATCAATATCTTATTCTCCATATCATATTTCTTAAAGATTGTTATTTTCAATCTATATCATGCTCTTCAAAGATTATTATTTTCAAAAGAAATGGAAAAATTGAGAGATGAAATCGCTAAAAGTTTAATGGGAGCTTAAAAGAAAATATATATGTGGTGAAATTAAAAAAAAAAAAATTAATCAAAAATAAAAATAAGAGCCAATATTAAATAATTGTTTGATCTTAATTTGATTTTTTTTTATCCCGTAAGGTGGTTTCACATTAAAATGTTTTGTCTCTTTTAGTCATTTGCTACGAATACAATAACTGAACTAATATTTTACCAAACACAATTTGATAACTTTTTTAATCAACTTTAGCTTTAGTATATAGTTTACCAAACACCTAACTGTTTTTTTTTTACACAGCAGAGCACAGCAGAAAAGCGCTTCTGCAAAAGCCACAGCATTACCAAACTCAGCCTAAAGCAAAGGTATGCAACTAGCAAGGGTATGCAACTGCATACCCTGCCACCTGGCTTCATAGTCTAAAATTTCAAAGATTTTGAGCTCCTAGGCCCATTTTTGCTTTCTTGCACTTCCTACAAATACTTCGATTCCTCGTAGTTAAGTTTCTGCTCCGTCTCTGCTTCCAACCAAGACTTCTATTAGGTAAGAGTCGACACACCAATCATCTTTTGTTGCTTTTGATTGTTTAGATTTGATCAAGTTCGAATACAGTTTTCAATTTCTTTATTACCTACAACTGGAATTAATGTATCCCTAGCCGTAAACAACAAATTATGGTTGGGATGATGAACTCCTGGCTGCAAGTTAGGTATTTTTACTATTACGGCTGAGAAATATAAACTCTAAGCCGTAAGTGACTCTAAAAATATCTTGATTTCATCACAACTTTCCTAGCTGTAATATGATTTTCCTAACAGTAGAAGTAATTCTTTGTCAAAAAATTTCTAGTTGTAAACTTAAAATAAAAAAAAACTTACTCTAAAAGTCAACCGCATGTGACTCTGGAATAACATACAGCTAGCTGACCTAGCGTAAGAGGATAATAACTTATAACGAC
This sequence comes from Papaver somniferum, assembly GCF_003573695.1. Taxonomy (NCBI): domain Eukaryota; kingdom Viridiplantae; phylum Streptophyta; class Magnoliopsida; order Ranunculales; family Papaveraceae; genus Papaver; species Papaver somniferum. Next base: position 161,313,303 of record NC_039366.1, on the reverse strand, counting down.
TGAATTTGGTGGTTGTCGTCATGCCTGTTGGATCTTTTACAGCTTGAAAATCATGAACTCTTAGTCGTAAGTTCAAACTTACGGCCGGGAGTTCATGAATTCTCAAGAATAGAACGGTTGAAAATGTAAATTAATTTTGATTTCCAGATAGTAACTATTAATGATATTCATGAATCTGATTTAACCACTAACGTTTAATTAGTTAAAATGATTAAATTCATTAATATAAGGGAAGTTCAGCTATTAGTGAAAATATATGGATAAAGGATTATTTAGTTTACTATCAAATGATCCTATCTTGTCTTTTTTTTGAACTCTTAAAGGAAAGTTATGCAACCTCAAAGACAGTTTTATATATGTAGATGCGTGGTTGGGTTAGTGGGTGGAGCCAGGTTTTAGTATTAAGTGGGGCTGGAATTTTCTTTCTAAATTTTGGTGGACTAAATTCTGAGAAATAGGAGGACTGAATCTGAAATTTTGAGGATTGAACATTAATGTAAAAGAAATAAAGGCCAAATTATGGATTCTGGAAGAAAAAAAATTCTTGGGGGCACTAGGGCCGACTCGAAAGGTTGGGGCCCAAAGTTGAGTGATTGTGATTTCCTAGTTAGGAGTGGACTCTGAACTAGTTAGTCATGATATTGATGAGCTTAGCTTCAGTTTCCTTTTTCATATTTAGGAATTGGATGGCCACATATTTACACGATCTCTAGTAAGATGTTGAAGTCTCTAGCGATTCCATTTATTTTGGATGACATAAGTATGTTTTGGGTAACTCATAGAATCCAACCATAATGTAACCTCATTCGTATTAGTGATATCTTTCCTGACACCATAAAAACAAACAAAATGAATCCAAGGACTTGGTTGTATACGAAAACAGATGCGTTCTGGCTAAAGATTGTGTTAAAGAAAAAGAAAAAGCAAAGACTCCATTTTAGAGTCTCTTCTTCCAAAATAATACAAAACCCAAACCGCTTAATTTCTACTCCTCTACTTTGTTCTCGTCACCCTCTTTACAAATTGGTACATGTGAATTATTGTATCAATCTCGATATGAACGAACTCAGGAAATTTTCACTTATGTGCTTCCAATATGTATAGATATATTTGTGAATATTGGGAAGGTGTGAAGGATCCTACGAAGATTCATCTAGTTCCTACACATATTCAATCAGAAGAACAAAGTCAACCATCTACTAGTTATTCAAATTTTAGAATTTTTTTTTAACTATATATGATTTTATAATATTTTCACATTTTTATTATGAAAAGTAAACAAAATGAAATATACAGTCATATCCAATTTAATAATTTATTTAAATTCCAATATTATTTGGATCCAATGACTCAATCAATTTTATTTAACTTATCTATTGTGCTTGTATTTAAAGATTGAATATATAAAAATCTACATGATAGAAAACATAATACCTAAATCAGATTTCAAAAAAAAAATCCATTAACTCTGTTAACTATGATCAATACATGATAGAAAATGGTAAATACCTAAATCAGATAAAAAAATCCATTAACTCTATTAACTATGGTCAATATTAGTTACAGTCAGAATTACCGATATCGCCATATCATATCTGTATATGTATTTGTATTTATGAGGACCAATAAGAACTAATACTCGATATGACAAATAGGGATGACCGTGGGGCGGGCATGCCAATCTCATTCACTGCCCCATTCGTAAAAGAAAAATACCCATATCCGTCACGTTATCCACATGAATCGGGACGGGGTGAGTATGGGGAATTCTCATATGAGACGGGTTTCCCATGGGTTACCCAGGACATTGATTTAACACATAAATTTGTTTATAATCAACACTTAAAAATGATTCAAACAACAACAATAATGTAAAAACAATGTATGTTAAAATCTTAAATTCAGAAATTCATCTAAAAATGAACAGATAGAACCTATACATGACTATCACTTTTTGTACCTTTTTCCTTCCTCATTCTATTTTTGTCCACGTTAACCATTTGACTATCTGCTTCAATTTTTCTATTTTAACTTTTAGAGAATGTGTCTGGTCACCACAAAGAAGTGAAAGTGATGAATAAACAAGAACGATCAAGAATATGATAATTGGAAGAATAGCTCGGCTTAGTGATGGAAGTATAAATCTAAATACAATACAATACAAATTCTTGTACAAAAGTCTACACCTCTATAAGATGAAAGGGACGGGGGTGGGGACGTTGAATTTTTGTTCCGCCCGATCCCATAGATTAGATTGCGGGTATTACCCATACTCATTTGTGTGGCTAAAACCCTACCCAAACGAGACGGGTACCCACGAGAATGTGTTTGGATGGGGGAAATACCTCAATTAGCGAACCTTGATTCCACCATTTTCCCAACAAGGCCCCTGGAAGGTCATTAAGGCTAAGTCCTATGGGCTAGATTGAGCTTCTAGATTAGCAGTTAAGTGTTGCAATTCAAAAAAAAAAGTGTGGCCTATTTGATAACACAAGTTCTCTCTCCTAGCATGTGCTCGCAGTTCAACTAGCAGCGAGATGGAAACGCTGAATGGTTCCGCGCGAAAAAAGTCACCTTTTCGCTAAACGGTTCAGCGCTGGAAGAATATTCCAGGGCATCTGTGCTGAACTATTAAGCGCCAGATACAGACGTTGTTCTATTCAGCGCTTCACCTTAGCGCTGCACAATACAACGCTTGACTTTTTTTACACCGCTTTTACACTACAACGGTTATTTTTTTCAAATTGTCAATTTTTAGATGTCCTTTTTTTCCTACACCTAGTTTACATCACCAACGGCTATGTTTTCAAATTTCGAATTGAGAAATATTTGACAATTTGTTCCAATGGTTGTTTGTTTGAAAATTTACCAAAATAAAGGAAATCTTTCGTTAATATTGCAAAACAAGGTTACAATGATTTTTTGAAGAAATTTAAAAAGTACATTGAAATTAAAATAACTTAATTAACTTAAAAAATAAAAAAAGCACATTGAAATTGAAATCCTACTTCTAAATTACTTAATTAAAAATGAACTTCTAAATAACTTAAATTATTACTACTAATATGTCACTTTAATTTAGAGGATTGGTGGTAATCCATTACGAACCAAACTCTCGTTCTTCCATAGTTTGTAGAGGGGTTTCTCCCATTCCTCTAATTCATTCAAGTTTTGGTGTAGGATCTTCAAGTCAGCTTCCCTTTGTTGTGTTTTTGCCAAGATTGTAGAGTTTTCCAAGTGCTTCTTGAGGTACTCTTCCTCTGTTTCATACTTTGCAACCCTTTGTTCTTGTGATTTTTCAAGAAGTTCGATGAGCTTATCCATTTTTTCATCTGCTCTTTGGATGCTTTAGCCTCACGAGCCATTTTCTTTGCATTATCTCTTCCTGCACTTCTAACATCATCTGTTTGTTCGAAAAAACGTCTTCTAGGAGATATGTCTGAGGTTTCAGAATTATGAGTAGATGATGAGCTACCAAACACTGCCATATCCTCCAAATCTTCATCCATAGATGCTAGATGACTAGTTTTAGCTTCATTTCCTTGAGTATGTTGACTTTCTTGAGTAGGTTGGGCGGAAGTACCAACTCCATCATCATTATTCACCTCAGGATTGTAGTCGGGTTGATAGGTCTTCAAAATCTGGAAAACCGATTCATGTTTCCAAAGTCTCTTAAACTCTGCTTTATAATTATTTTTTCCATGATAGTACTGGGAAAAAAGAATGTATTAGAGAAAGAATGAATGAAAAAATTTAGAGAAAGAAAGAAAGAGATCAAAATGGAGAAAAAAAACAGATACTTACATAATCCTAGATTGTCAATCCAGTAGGTCTGTTTCGGAAGTAGGGCCTAATGTGTGAAATATATCTTCTTACTTCGGTTCTCAACGTGTTACACCTTGATTGCAATGAATTTTTATCCCTTTCGGTACCACTAGGAAATCTTTTAAGATACTCTTCAATAATCTTCTTCCAAAATATCGAATCTTTTTAATCTTTTCCTTTAATTGGATCGTTGCTTGCTATAACCCAACCAAGAATTAGTGCCTCATCCTCTTGTGTACTAAAGTGTTTCATAATTTTGTATGAACAAAATCATGTGAAGAAGAAGAAGAAGAAGAAAATCAATAATTTTGTATGAACAAAATCATGTGAAGAAGAAGAAGAAGAAGATCAATGAAGAAGAGAATCAATTGATTTTGGTGTGAGGGATGAAGGAGAAGTAATTCTCTATTTATAGGGTAGCCTGAAAATATAGTTGTTGGTATTTCCAACTCCATTAAATCTACGCTGTTGAGATCTAACGGTCATCTTGATCTGATGGCTGAACTTACACAGCGCGGAATGGTGCAGCGCCAGAGCGCGGAATGGTACAACGCTGACATCCCTGTCGTTGAAAATAACGGCTATTTTTTGATCTTGCGGCTATTAGGTGAAGTGCTGTTCTGTTCAGCGCTTTTCTAACGGCTACATTTCCATCCCAAGCTCAGGTCATTTCTTCTCTCTATATAAACTCAACACATGAACTCAAATTCCCCACCCCAAACTTGTGAAGTTTCACTCTCTTCTTCTTCTCCTAAATTCTCAATTCAAAATTCAAGCATGGTTGGATTCTCAATTGCCGAAGATAATAACTTGGTGAGAAGTTTTCGCAAAATTAACAACACAAATCCTTTAGAAACGTCTCAAACACGCAACACATTTTGGGAACAAGTTTTTGAAGAATTTGTTAACATGTACCAATCTACAGGAAGGAGGCCAATTTCAAACTCTTGAAAATGAAAACTCTTCGTTTTTTCCCACCATCTCTCAGTTATAGCTTCAACTAAGCCTCTATCCCCATTGGCGAAATCAAACTCAAAAACAGAAGAAAAAAAAAAAAAAAAAAACCACAATTGTCACAATATCGTTGTGCTTCCGGATTATTTTCCACTACAATTTTATAATATACTTCAACCTCTTTCAAACTACTTCCAAAGTTTACTTTGCAGAGATCTTTCGTATTTTTACATACATGTTTTTCAATGGTCTTTGGCGATACTATATCCAAACGATCTAGCAATTCATCCATACTCATACTACAATCAATAACAAACATGAAAAAAAATATTAATCATACAGACTAAATTTCATACAAATTTTCTTCACAAATAATCATACAAACTAATCAAAATCAAATTATCATACAAATTATCATTATCATTCATTTTCATCATACAAATAATCAAATTATCATTTAAATTTACCTACAAACTAATCATACAAAATATCATTCATTTTCATCACAAAAATCAAATTTTCATTTTTCGTTCATCACAAATAATCAAATTAAATCCCAAAAAAAAACATCACAAATAATCAAATTAAATCATACACATATCATCTACATCATCTAAATACGAAAGATCAATCATCAATTTGAATGAAATCGCATAATAAAAAAACTTTAAACCTAAAAATTAAATTTCTTACCTCGAATGATTTCGTGGATGGAATTGCACCAAACCACCTTCAATCAATCACAAATTCGATTTAGAACAAGCCCAAGGAAGGAATTTGAAAAAGAAAATTCTAGAACTCTTGAATTTGGACATGCATTTTCGGGAGAAATGGGGGAAAAATGAGTGAGAAGTGAGGAAGAAGGTCGAGCTTCTGTGGAGATATAGAATTTTTTGAGCCCTGAATGGTGCGGCGCTGTCTACCCAGTTGACTGAGTCAAGCGCCGTTCTGTGCAGCGTTCACCTGGGCGCTGAACTATTCGGCGTTCAATGATGTTCTATTCAGCAACTAGCTGTTAGATTAGCACTACCATAGGACTTAGGAGATCGTCCTAGCTGACGTGGATTGCTAATCTAGCCGCTAGATTAACACCGATAGGACTTAGCCTAAGCCTCCTAATTGAGATCAAAAAGTCTTAGGCGCATCTTGGGTGGCTTTCATATGCCAAGGGTATTAGTGGAATTACGTGTATTTGGGTCTCTTCATGATTCGTTCCCGTGTGTTAATTCTGTAAACCCTTATGTTTTGCTTTCTCCTTTCCAAAACACAAACAAAAACCCTTGTTTTTCGAAAGAGAGAGGTAACAGCTCTCCACCTCCTTGAGTTATAATGGCGAAGCGCGAGCTTTCCAGTACTTTGAAGAACCTAAAGGTATTCGTTGATCCCTAATTATCAAGATTCAATATGTATTTTGTAATATCTTTTACTCAAATTGGGTTTAATTTGTTACTCAGTTCATGCAAAGGGGAGCTCCAAAAGTAGAAAAAGCTAAACAAGAAGAAGAAGTTGCCGTAGAGGTTACAGAAGTTGCCAACGTCTCTTCACCCAATAATACCCAAAAGAAAAAATGGTATTTTTGTTTTTGAATATGTTTCCTTTTTGTATATATTTCTGGTTTTACATCTTTAGTCAATGTTGCTTGGCATTAAATCTTGTTTATTGGTTGTATCCACCTTCTGTTACTCTAATTGAAGAATTTGAAATATAAATCTATGATTTTTAATAGTATTGACATCAGCCACTTAACTTTACTCAAACCCCAATTTTTCCACTGCCCTAATTTAAGATGGAGAGAACTGAAAAAATACCCCTAATTTCAAAGTAATTCCAAAGGGTTATTATTTGAGTTTTAAGGTCTGGGTTTTGGTTCCCACATAGTGTTACATTGCGACAAGAAAGTACTAGTTAAGCTTCACTAAAACTTACTTTCTAACGTTTCGTGGGTATTTTTACAAAGAAAGGAAAAGTGAGGGGTAACACAATAATACACCTTTGATGATATGTTCAGTAATGTTTATGTTGGTGTTATCGCTTGGTTATTGTCATTAATTCGTGAAAACCAAGTTGGATTATTGAGAGTTGAGGACTCGTATGAACATAGTATGTCTAACTTTTGTCCTGATGACATTCATATGGTTTAGCTGTGAGAGCCTTTTGTACGTATGGAGGAAACAGATAGCATGTTGAACTCCCAATAGATAGGGATCAATTTTCATGTAAGAACCAGGATAAGAGGCGACATAATATATAATAGAAATTTGTAGTTGTAAGTTGCAGCTGCTGCTAAGATAGTTAGCTTTGGTCGGCCTCAAAGAAATTTGAGAAGCAAGCTTCTAACTTATATCTGTTTATTTCCTGCAGTGTTGTCATAATAGAAGGGAATCCCCATCCAGGTTCGGTGAAAGGAAGGATGTCATTTCAAAGTTTTAATCCTGTAATCGATGTGAGTATTAAGATATAAAGTATCTTGAATCAGTTTTACTGTTTGTTTGTTTTTTCAAAAACTGTCCTTTTTTGGCTTTCACCCTCCTCATCTCAAAGCCCTATTTTGGTAGAAATTGAATGAAGAAGCAGCAAATCCCGGTCAATCACAAATGCCCTCTCCTAGTTCTGATGGAAAAGCACCTGATAGGTGAGTGACCTTTGATTCAACCTCAAAATTGCTTTATAAAATTACTTATGTGACATGCAGAAAGTCAGTGGAGATGGTCATTTGATATTTGTATTTCCCCCTTTAAGAGGCTGGTTTTTGTTGTGGTACTGTGGAAACTGTCCGAGAAAATTACTGATAGCTTACTATGTTATATAGAGAAAATGGATCCTTGCGAGCGGAATCTGATAGGGCAAGTGTAGCTAAACTCGATGGTTATTATGAAGACGACGATGAATGTGTCACTGAGATTCAGCAACCAAATAAACCTCCAAAAGATCTTCGTGGTGGGCGTGGCCAACGATCTGAGAACAACAGTAGAGGTTCTCATAAGAAGCAAAAACGTGAGAAACTGAACTGGAATCATCTTAGACCGCCAAAGGCTCAGAAAAGACAGGATTGAGCTCTTAACAGGTGATAATACCTTGTATTTGTGCAATTTGTTGTTCTATATTCACTTTCAGATTAGAAAATTTCCAAATCAGTTTCCCATTGCGTATCTCCCTGGCTACACCCAATATTCATGTCATTGCATTTACTATTTATCATCTTAATTTTGCCTTCAATATGTTTTCATGAGAACGAGCAGGCTCATGTTTTGGAAGTTTTGATACTATTTTCTTTTTTCGAATCTTTCTTTCGTGGTATGCCATTATCTTGAAACTTGTCAACACTTTAAATTTGACTTGTATCACCGTGATATGATCGAAGATAAAAACTGAATTGAGCTTTGAATTATCAACTCAGACTAATGTATGCTAGTGGAATGTCTTTTAAGGTTTGAACGAGTTCGTTCATTGATCCAAAATGATATGTAGCAATCCTCAAGTAAAGAAGTAGTAATTGGACAGGAATGCACTCATTACAGAGTTGACTCTCTTCTCATTCCATACTGACAGAGATGATAAATGAAAGGATGATATACTCTTTCAATCACTTTTGCATCTGCATCATCCAAGCTTCAGCAGGATATGTTGTGTATAAAAAAAACAGAGAATAGAAGCCAAGTGTGGCCGTATGGGTAATTGGAGGCAGATGGGCAAAAACCGACCTAAAATACCCGTGGTCATCAAAGCTCCACCCACATCGGTTGCCTTGTCTTCTGCCGAAGTAATTAGTTGTCTTTTATGCGAAAGCTTGTTTTGTAGTCTACAAGTGTGTTTATTTTTTATTTTTTTTCTTTTGATGCATGCTTGTAGAAGTGTCAAATTTTGGCTGATTGTGGAATCCGGAGCCAACTAAATGGTGAATTCTGAAAAGTAACATGGATACTTATATGGCATTTAGAGTTCAAAAAATCGAATCAAATAAGAACGTTATCTCTTAGCCTTAAACCCATCCCAGGAAAAAGCTTCTGACCTAATGGGAGCTTCACTTGTTCCTTTCCCTACCTTATTTGATGTTTTTAAACTCTCAGTAACTGGGTTTGCACAAACGCTTCACCAAATGTGTCAATAGACATTTGAAAAGGTTACCAAATGGGTTTGTAATTGTAATTCCTACTCATGATCTTTTGAAAAGGCAATAGACGGTTTATACACTGTAGTTACAGTTTATAAGACAAGGACAGATCCATATAAGAGCTTCTCCAATGGTGTTATGTGTGTTTCCTAGGTGCAACCACAAACAAGACATCCTCATCCCAATGTTAACTTCAATTTAAGGTGAAAAAGTTATTCATCTCCAATGGTGTTGGTTGTGACTTGTTTATAATTAAATGTAGATTTTATTTTTAGTAATTTTAAGATTTTATTAGAACTAAATATGATTAATTAGTATATTGGAATGTATTTTAATAAAGAAAAGCTTATTAGGATAGCTTGACATTCACCTTGACAATGTCTAATAAAATTAAGGCATGTCATCTTCACATTAATTTAAAAAATTGGGCTGGAAAAGAATTTTATGAAAAATGAATGTCTATCATATATAAACTTAGACATTTATCTTCACATGCATTCCATTGGAGAAGCTTTACCTATAGATACTTTCCAAAAACAAATCTGACGTGTACATCTGTTTTATGGATGTTGAGCTAACCATCAATCTGCGGAACCTACATTTCCCGCCAGTTGAGTCTGGATATGGCTATTGTTGCCGCTCCCTTCATTTGTTTAACCCAATTCGAAAAACCTAGGTTTAGTAGTTCCTCTGTTTCACTCATACAAAGAAACAACAGAGCAAGGATCGTTTCTTCATCCACGGTAAGTAAAGTTTTTAAAACCCTAAACTTGAGTTGAATATTAGGGGTTTCTTATATGTCATCACAATTTCAATTTCTGTGTTGTAGAGAAGAAAATTGGTTCCTGTGTTAAGTAAATTGGAAGATGATGGAGACAAATTAGACCAGAACAGCTTAAAAGGTATAGCCTTCTTCTGTTTCGCAATTCGGTTATTGTGGTTTTCGAATTCTTAGTGAGTTGTGTTTTGGGTTTTTTATTTTTTAGAGGAGGAAGAGGAGGTGGAAAAGAGTTTAGGGATAAAGGCAGCTCTATCAATGCTCAAGTTCTACAAAAGTAAGTTCTATTGCATTTCTTCGCTTCTGGGTTCTTGTTAGAGCCATCCAAAACAGGCTATTGATTAGTTTCTTAGTTGTCTAAACAGGAGAAATCTCTATGCCGAATAGTTGTCGATATGTGCCAACTTGTAGTGAGTACTCAATGGAAGCATACAAAAAATATGGGGTGGCAAAGGGCACCATATTAACAGCTTGGCGTCTTTGTCGTTGCAATCCTCTTGGTAACCAAATTTCTGAATTGCTGTTTCAAAATTGTGAAGTTGTTATTTTGCACAATGCGTTATCATCTTGAGATGATACTAGTTTACAGCATTTGATTATTATTTGACATTCTGATACCCTTTGGACGTTTGATGCATTGGAACTATGAATTTACTTTTCAGGTGGATCTGGTTTTGATCCTCCAAGATGGTTTGATGAGAAAAACCCATTAGAAGAATGAGACACTTTTATGTAATCTCTGAACAATGTTTGGTGTGCTTCTTGCTTAGGTGAGTACATTATTTAAATTTTGCAAATGTTCTTAATTATCCATCTAGTATCGTAGTTGTTGGTGTTTCTTATGTGAATCTTGTAGTTCCTTTTCTTGTTAAATTTGTTTATAGACATGAGTTTTCAGATCACCTGCATCTCTCTAACGAGTGCACCAGCCAACTTTACTTGTGGTGTAACTAGGAACAGCAGTAAGGTTCAGAATTTTCAAGTGCTTTCTTTTTGGACTCTTGGCAGTCCAAAAAGAACCTCCTCATTATTTCCCATTGCATCAAGTATCTTAGCCTGTTTCTCGGATTTCTATTTCAAAAGAACCTCCTCATAATTTCCCATTTCATCAACTATCTTATTCTAATATACTTGTGTTTCCATCTCTATAACATGATTATAGTTTCGTTCATCAGTTTCCATTTCTTTGACTTGCTAGGTAAGAGTCTTTGGTTGTTAGGAAGCTCAATTGGAAAGGAGTATCAGTTCGGTTATTATGATAATGATGAAACTGTCTTACCCAGGTTTAGACTTCTCCAAGGTCTTAAAGATCTTCCCAACAACTCTCAAGAAAGCAGTAAGTACAAGTGATTCTTTCTCCACATTATGTAGCTCTGCCGTTATTATTAGATATAGTTTGAGGACCTTTATGGCTATGACGAGTAATCAGAAACTGTACAAACTGTATGAGACCTTTAAGAAATCCAATTAGTCAAATTATCCATCTAATGAACTTGTTGATATGCAATAATGTATTAATTCATTCCTCCATATATCACATGAACTTATTGATATACTATATCGTACGAGTCCACTCGTCCATCAGACGAGTTTACTGATATACCACCCTATGATGTATTAGGCGCTAGGCGAGGCGAGGCGCCAGGCCCCTCGCCTAGCGCCTAGGCGCTCTAGGCGTGTCGAGGAAAAAATAGGAAACAGCAAAGCGACATATAATTTGGCGCCTTGGGCGCCTCGCGCGCCTAGGCGAGCATTTCACTCTTAAAAAACTGTGACTACTTGCTAGAAACTTGTGGAGAAACATTTTTTTGCTGACTGCAGGTACATCCCTATTAATCAATTCTGACAAGCCTTACAACTTACAAGAGCTTTAGGAACTCCAGATAGATATTTGGACGGTGAGTTACATTTAGGCACTTAAATCAATTATGTGTAAAACCCCCGCACTGTTTTCGGTATAAACTCATCGAGAAACAATCTATACTGACTTTTATCAGGTCCATTAAATCACCGAGTCCTGAGTACTGTACATGAGTTCAAGTCTTAACTAGTTTATTCCCTTAAAGAGCCAACTAAGCCTCTCCTTTTGTGTTAGACATGAGACAGAGATATTTAGAAGTGATAAAAGGGATAAGATCGAGAAATTCCAGTCAGGGTGACTGATTTTATTTTATTTTGATTTAACGTTAAACCCAAAATGACTCGTCAGGACCAATAGCATCAACAGGATATGCTTTACAGTTTATGATTCTAACCGCTCGTATACCAGGACCAATATTACTAATCAACCGTCAACCGAATTGTTTTCTTTCTACAGTCACCTAGGATCTAGGCATATAGGACCACAACTGCATAAAATGACTGGCTCTAAGACTGAAATTTGTGCTAAGGTGGTCACAGGTTAAACCTGCATCACCCATTCTTGATACAAAGCACTCATCATACTCATGAGCCCTAAATTTGAGATCTTTAGGATCCACAAGGACCTCAAGTATGACCCCTAAATTTGAGATCTTTAGGATCCACAAGGACCCCAAGTAATTGCTTGTCTCAAATTTGTCTGCTATTGTAGGGGTTAGAGTGACACACAATAGAGTTATCTTTGAGTTGAGAGATTGGTTATGTTCCATTCACATTACTTCTGTCTCATAGCATGATCTTTCTTAATAGTTGTCCCTCCAGGGGGCCTCCAACTTAGAAGTCACATGAAAATTTCTGAGGCTTCTAGAAGATCGTCGAAGAAGTCGCGTACGGAATGTGCAAGTCGGCTTGGCATTATATGATCATTCTCTCATAATTTAGGCTCACCTTATCCTGTATTATTCCTATTAACTTAAGTGCACCCCAGCATCAATTTTGTGATAGCAACTGTGATAACACAATGTCCATATAAAAATGGGATTATGGGAAGATTCTTTTCGGGTACCACCTATTATTGCAGGTGACATCTATTATCATTGTCTTCAACTGCATTAATCTTTATGGGTCTTCATCAACTAAAGGCAGATGAATGAAAATGAGTAATAACTAATAACTTTTGATACGATACGCAAAAATGTCACCCGAAAAATCACTCCTGGGCGTCTGTCTTCGTATAGGATAGAAGACTCTGAAGTACAGTTAAAACACGAGCCAGAGCCAGAGCCACGGCCTTTGGAAACTGTTGAGGATCTATGCTCCCCTCTTCCTGCTGCAGTAGTTTCATTTCTACCAAAAGATGCTTGCGACTAAACAAAATTATACACAGTACAAATATGTTAAAAAAAATTACCACCTCCATGCCGTTTTTGGAGAACTACTTTTTAAATTGGGTTGATTTTTGCCTTTTAAAAGAAATTCTAAAGCGATCGAAATTCGAATCTTTTGAAAGTAAAGAGATACTTCCTTGGATAAAACATCGATTTTCTCCACTGATCGAACTTTTTAACAAGTTATTCCAATTATTTTGATTGTGCCTTCTTGTCAGATACTGGTCCTAGAGATCTGCCTCTCTCTCACCCAACTTTGTAGTCACTTGGTTGGTTTTTATCTACAGATAAGAATATGCTCCCCATCAACAGTGGTACTCAAATCCGTCTCAGAATTCATTATTCTAGAAACCCATTTTAGAAAACAACTATATCTTGTCTTTTGCCTACTCCAATCAACGTCTTCTGAATATAGGACCACTATGAAATATTAGCTTTACGTGCTCCATCAACAGAATTTGGCAAAACCCAACAGTTCTGAACTTTGAAGTAGGATCATGTAGTTTTCTTTTGGTGAATAATTGATTGTTTATGGTTTCGCCTTTAATGATTGTCAGCAGATCATCAATATTGCATACACTTGAAAGGTCGTAATAATCAATGCTCAGATCTGAGTAGTTCAACTGAAACCTACCAGAGCCATGTTGGTGAGAGCTGAATCTCATTAGAATATAATAAATGGGTATCACATAAATGAGCATGACCTTGGCAGCTCTGGCTAACTAACAAGATTCAAGTGCACAATTTTAAGCATAATGTAAATGATAGCTCTCCCTCAACTATTTGCCAAGCATGCATATCATTTGATCTGTAAAGCACAATACAGATACCTAAGAAACACAAAAGGTGGAACTGAGACATGATTTACAATTAAACTTCCATACATGGCAACACTTTCAGAAAATTAGGTAAACAATAATCATCAAGCACCTATGGCAGACAAGACCCATGTTCACTATGGAAACCAAGTTGGTTTCTGACAAGTATGCAGAAAGAATAAGTTGCAGTAATATTACTTAATAATAATATGCAAGACAATAATCAAGAGGGAAGATCACATATCGTTTAACAAGATACTCTGTTTATTTATTTCACATTTTTGTTTTGCCTAAAGCACGAAGACTTCAGTCACATCTCTTGCCCTTGTATCTGTTACAGTAGAGCTCAATAAAGGTTCACAAAGAAGATGCATTTCTCAGGATGCTATTACATCTAGATTGATGTATGAAAATGAGGCAGACTGCAGTATATGCTGACCTACAAGTATATCTCTTCATCCTTGTATTACTGTCCCAGTAGCAACGCAACAGTTGCTTGCAGTTCAGCACTCAAAATCAGCTTACTTACCAGTATACCTACATTAATACAGGAATGTTTTCATGTGATAAGATGATCAGTACCGAGCAGGAAAAATATTAAAATGAAAAAAGCTGATCATTTAAAATCTTAAACCCCCAAAATAAATTACCTCCTAATCTGGCTCTCCCTTGGAACATGGGCATTAAGCTAGAGGACCAAAAGTAGGATACAAGCCCTAAAAAAACCTCATTGCCCGTGAACAATGGTGTAGAAAAACCGAAGTCTTACATGGGTCTCCAAGAAGAAAGGGCATAGATAATTCTGCCCTTCCACCCTAGCAGCATCCACTGGCTATCTTCATCTACAACAAAATCTTTGTGGTAGAGTTCTTTTGCTTTGTCTTTCACCTTCTTCATTATGTCCTTCTTCAGCGGGAGTTGCACAAACCCAGCCCTCACATTCCTCACCTGCCATTGCTTATAGGTCTCTGGCCTCTCAACCCTCTCTGATCCTTCACATGCAATGACATTCACAGCCTCCTTCCCAAAAAGCCTTCCCTCTAGGAGTGCCCTCTCTGGATGTTCACGGGGGACATTTGCTTCAAGCATATCAAACAAAGAAGAATAGTGAAAGAGAGCCTCCCTGAACCGTGTCACAAAGAATGGAGCACTGAAGGCACCGTTCACAATACCATGGACAAAAACAGCGGGATTCATCTTCTTTACCAGCTTCAGAACAGCATTCCTTGGACTGTCCAATATCACAGTCTCATCAAGTAGGTTCCTCATTCGGTACATACAATTGACAACAAGAAGTTCATCTTTGTTGATCTTTAGATCCTCGAATTGAATGGTTTCCCATTTCTGAGCAATGGCATGGTACTCGAATGGGACCTTGAATTCCTCAGCATAAGCTCTTAACCGAAGACCAGTTTCTTCAACCCTTTCAGCTGGGCGAAAACCAGGTTGAGGAAAATCTATCCCGGTAATCCGAAGTTTAGGTGGACCACCTTTTCTGTTTGAAAGGCGCTGGATAAGGCAGGGCCACTGGAAACCCCATAGGATGCCGAAATCTACAATGTGAAGTGTAGTTGCCGTTTCAGCCAGATCACTAAAGGTTTGGTTCGAGAAGAAATTTGATATCTTCTTGAATGGGCATGCAGCCATATAGAGCTGATAAGCTTTCAAGATATCAGTAGCCGATGTTTTCTTGAACAGGAGGGTTGAGTATAGCTGGCTCCCGGTTCCAGCCAAACGTGCCTCGAGACCATCAGCAAAGCAATGGGCCAATCTTTGTGAACCATCTCCAAAAGGGGAAGAATGTTGTCGAATCTGCTTCAGTAGTTCACCGGCAGTCCTTCGATCATCAGCAGCAACAGCTTGCGCACAGTGAATGAGTAGTGTCCGCAAATCCACTACATCCCTTTTGGCAGTTTGTTTCTTACCACGAGACTTTCCATTAGATCCTTTTGACTGACCATTCTGCTGCAAGTTCTTGTTTGCTTCAATCTTAATGGATTGACGGAGAGTTATATTCGCTTTATCGTTTTCGCCTTTACAGAGCAATACCATATCAAGCATTGAGTTCCGGATCGTCTCTTCGGAGAAGACTGCTGACTGCTTATAACTCCTTCCTTCTTCAACATCTATTTCTTCCCGGTGCACATTCTTCTTTCCTCTAGAACCATTTGGCGATGTCTCTCTCTCGTCCTTCTTCTCCAGCTTGACCAAAACATCACCAGCTTCTTCTTTCTTTCGCTCGTTATTGAACAAAGCATTACTCTCAAGATTAAGCAAGAGGTTATTACCATTTGGCAGAAATTTATTTGCTTCCTCAACACCTTTTCTGAACTGCCAAATGGGTTCGCTCTCACAAAACATATCAGGAACCTGAACCTTAGCAACTGGGGGTGACTCAACTAATACTTCAGCGACAGAATCAAAACCGTTTGAAGGGTTGAAAGACGATTGAGGAGACGCCTGGAAAGTATAATCACTAGGAATGCTTTGGGTGTCAAATAAAGACCTATACTCACCAAGTTCACCAATCCAATTAATTTCAACTGCATTATTACTACCATTACTACTGTTGTTACTTTGGGCAGGATAGTGAGCAAAGTTCTGAAGTTGATTTTCTGGATAATGATGATCAGCATAAAGAGGGGCGTTATGATGAGGAGAAGGGGGTTTTTCGCCGAGGATTTCGTAGAAGGGTTTTCCAGCTGCTTGAAGAGCAGAAGCTTCTTGAAACATACAATTCTTCTCTTCAATGTCTTCTTCCATAAGCATCTGGTTTATGTACTTGAGAACCACATCTGAGAAATCATACTCTTCAGGAGAAGAAGGGCTTACATTTGAAGATGATGAAGAAGAAGAAGATGTAGCAATACCACTTGTATTACTACTAAAATTAGGGCTTTGATCCATGAGATTTTGGCCAAGGCTATACTCTTCTAATCTAAAGAAACTCACAAGGCTTTCATCAGATTCAGACTCAGTATTAACTCTCAAACCATTTATTGAATCAAATACGCTTGGATCCATGACCATTTAGCTCAAAAACTAAAAAAAAAAAAATCTTCTGTAAAGGTACAGCTTTTAACTCAATACAATAACACCAAATCTATAAGCTAATCCCACCCATGATGAAAAACAACATCAAGAAATCAATGGACACACTTAATTTCAAGAAGAAGAAAAGATAATCACTAATTTCTACAGTAAAAATAACACCAAATCTGATGATTCTTTCAATTACAAAGGATTGCTGAGTAGAAGTGGTGGTACTAGTAACAGTTTACAGTTTTGTTTGTAAAGAAAAGGCGTACCTCAATAATACTTAATGAAATCAGATAAGTGAGGAGGCCGAATGATGAGATAAAAAAAAGCTCCAACACCTCCGTTTTAAAGGAGTAGGAAAAAGATTGAATTTTTCTTAACAGTGAGAAACAAGTCACCAAGAAACGAAACGAAACTTCATGGAAATGAAGCATGTGGGGTTTTAAATTTTTCAATATATTATCTCTTCTTTTCACTTTCTGTCACTGGTTACTGCCTATGACCAGTTTTACAGTAGTCCACGATATTTTTCCACTCCTCGGCGATCCATCCTGAATGTTCTAAAAATATCAAACTGACGTGGTAACTAAGTAATGACCGGTTGTCTGGAAGGATGGCCAAATTCATATGAAATGAGTCAAAGGACCAATTCTGGAAGGCTACCCCATTGGTCTTTAAAAGGGACCCCCATATCCGCTGCAACAAAGATATCTTTATGTAGCCATCCTATTTGAATTCTGGTCTGACTGAACTCAATAATCTCGGGTTCAGTGTTCAATCATCGTCACTCCATTTTCATAAGTTTGTTTACGAATCTCTCTGTCTCTCTCGGGCCATTAGAGATCAACTAATCAAAAGAAATAATGGCGGTGCGTTTAACTGACAGAGAACAAGAGAAAACTAGGAGGAGACACAAACAAAAACAAAATTAAATCAAAGATTTTTTTGGAAGATACTCCACCATGGGATTTGCTTTTTAGGGATATAAATAGTGTAGTTGGTACTTGGAAAGCTAAAGGGTACTGTTTTCGCTAAAGGCAATACCAAGTGATTGATAAAAATATTAAAGTTTGTGCTGCCTGTGATTCAAAATAATAGTTGGTTTCATATGTAATTTGTACGTAAAACCAACCTATTTTTATTTGAAATGGAAGTAGTAGTTTTTCATTGATTATAATGAGATTGGACTTCCTAGAAACAGCTTAGAATTACTAGTCTTGCTTCTCTAATGACATTTTTTAGTCTATCTTTGGGCTAAAATGATAAAGTGATAGTACATTTTTATAAAAAAAAGTAAAAAATGATGTAGTATAATGTTTCGGATTATATTTCACCGTCGGTGTAAAGGCAAGATAGGACACGTTGGCAATTGCCTTCGGCTAATAGTTGGCCACTAAAATTAACGCTTATTTTGGTCACGCCATAGGCATAGGTCCATACTTATCTTACAACATCTTGCCTTTCACTAGCAATGCGACCATAACTTTTTTTTGCCCAACTATTCGTCTTTCGCATATGCTAGAACGAGAATTGGAATCAAAACTAGTACGGTATGAGTCTGGTGTGTTACACATAACATACATGTATGTTTGATCGAACCGATTCTCTTCAAATAATCGGCAGTAACCAAAGCCGCCAGTGGTGACATGTCCATGAACCTACATGCGTGTCGACCAAGCCTCGCAGTTGGTCTCATAGTCTACTCACTCGTCACCACTCTCATGAGAAAGTTTGTGCTCGTTGACCAGGAACACTAAAATCTACTAAATCAGTGTATTACTGTATTTGACTTAGTCAATGTGCTGCTATGCTTATCCGAGAAGAAACTACAAATTCAATCAGGATTCAGGAACTAAACCTTTTTAAATTGTTGGTATGAATCGCTTGGGTCCCGTGTCATTTTCTGTTCGGTACCCTTTTTATCTTAACCACCCAGTATGCAACCCCGTCAAGCTACTATTAATTAGAATCCTATTATTGGGGCTCGAAGAGGTTGGGATTTTGGGCTTAAATTACTAAGTGGAACCCAAATGTTATAGGAGGAGATCAGACATAAGTAAAGTTTAAAAATAACCTCAATCATTTTAGCTTATTAACCTTCTACCCTTTCATTAACCGATTAATCTAATAAAAAAAAGCTGAAAAATCATTAGATAAAAAAAACTGAAAATCATTAAAAGAAAAAAAAAACTGTTCCTCCCTCTACTCACTCTCTTCATTCTTCTTCTTCTTCTTCTTCTTCTTCTTCTTTTTTCTTCTTCTTCTTCTCCTTTCATTCGTTTGAAATGATTAATCGCCGATTCCAAAAAAAATCCTTCGTCAATTAAACTCATTCTATAAAACCATGAAACCTAAAGAAAATTTAGGTCAAGCTTCGTCGAATCAACCTCCTTCTGAAGCAGAGAAACCAATTTCATCAAATGAAGATGGAACTGAAGATCAAGAAGAAGTGAATGAAGGAGATGCACCAGCCGTCGCGAGTCCTGATATGACAACAATAAGGTATGAATTTCAAAATCCACTCTTTATCTAAGCGTTTTGTTGATTATTTTGTTGATTTTGAAAATTTTAGGTCTGAAAAAACAGTTTCTGAAACTGCTTACGGCTGAGAGTTCTTGTATTCCCAGCCGTAAATAGGTCTTACCGTTGAGATTGTTTGTTTTCCCAGTCGTTTATATGTTACACGGTTAGGATATGCTAGAACTCATAGCCGTTTGTAGGATTTACGGTTGGGATATCTTAGAACTCCCAGTCGTAATATAATCGATGTGTACGAGATGGAGAAGTCCTATCCGCAACAAGTTGTATACGGCTAGGTCATTCCTAGCCGTATATTCTCCTGTGTTCGAATTTTTTTCAGCGGTAATATTTACGTCTCGGTCTTTTTGTTCGTAACTTTGTTTCCTGGCCGTGATATTTAGTTTCCCAGCCGTTTATAGATTACGGCTTGGAATTTCCTAGCCGTACATAGTCATGTGCTGAATATCAAACCAGCTGTATTTACACGTATAGGTTTCCTATCTGTTTTTTGGATTTCAGCTGGATCCCTTATTTAGTTTTCCAGCCGTTTACGAATTACGGCTTGGAGTTTCCTAGCCGTTTTTATTACGGCAAGATCGATTACTAATTTTCCCATCTGTTATTTTTGTTGCGTCTTGGTCTATCCAATGAATGAACAAGATGATTGGGAGAAGATGGTGGTACGTACACTACTAATTATGTTTGTATATGTTGTTTTTTTTCAATTATCTATGAATAATTAGAGTATGTGTATTTGATATGAAACAATAGGTCGAACGAGTTAATTGGGTGGTCAAGGACATCACCCGTATGATTGATTTGGGTGAGGACTTAACGGTATCTGGACAAAGATTACTCCGGAATCGAGTTCAAGGCATAATAATCCCCTGAGAAAGCAGGTTTATATCATGATCAAGAGGAACGATCAAGGAGAACTAAAAGGGCTAGGTCTCCTTCTTCTAGCGACAAGGAAAATTCGGTCGAGGTGCAAAAGGTGGTCGTGCTGGAACAAGTGCAAAAGGTAGCCGTGCTGGAACAAGTGATCAAGGTGGACGTGATTGAGGTAAAAAGGCTCCAATTCAAGGTGGCAGCGGTCGAGGTAAAAAATCTAGAGTTATAGAACAAGTTGTGGAACCTGAGAAAGATGGCGATTTGGATGAGTTTTTGCGCACTTCGGAGGAGGGATCAAGTGAAAGTGAATGACTATTTACTCGTTTTTCATTATTTTACTTCATGGATCTTTTATTATATAAGACTTTATCTATTTACTATTTTTGTTGTTTGGTTATGGATTTGGATGGATGAATTTTTATAACTTTGCATTTATGAATGAATGTTAGTCTTTCCATTTGTTTAATCTAAGAAAAAATCAAGATTTACTAATTTTTTGTGCACTTTCGGCTAGGTCGATGCTTCACATAACCTAGCCGAAAGTGCATATAATTCTTGTCAAATAAACTTGCACAGAATATCGGTTGGAAAGTCCCGGCCGTTACAGGAAAACGGTTAGGAAAAGAAACTGTAACCCTGTTACGGTCAGGAAATACCTAGCTGTATATTGCACTGGAGACTCAAAAATTAAATGAGTCTTGGTTATGGCAACATTTCCGGGTCGTGTATCTTTTTCGCGGTCAGATTTCCTAACCGTAATTCTGACATTTTACGGATTGGTCGACATTTGAAGTTCCTGGACGTAAATATTTATACGGTGGGGATTTCCTATCCGTATGTCACTCTGATAACCCAAAAAAGGCTCCTTGTTGCGGCTATATATCCAGGCCGTAATTCTGACAAAAATTAACAACTATTATTTACGGCCCGAAATACCTAGCTGTAAAACTGACACACCACAAACCCTGCAGGTTTATACAGAGTTACGGCTCGGTCTACCTTGCGTTTTCCTACTCGTAAATATCTATAATTTTGAATACCACATCATATCGGACAGTTTTTTGAATTTTGAAAAATAGATCCGTTTGAAGACTGATCTATAGAAGGTTCTAGTTGTTCAACCACTTATTTAAACTTGAAATAACTCCACCTCTGTATAACCACCCATTCCAAATCAAAATCACACCTTCTACATTAATAATCTCCACCAAAACTCCTACAAACTCAATGCAATGTACTCAAAGGATAAACCAAACTTCACTTTGGAAGAAGACTTATCTCTTTGCAAAAATTTTGTACTATGCTATCCAAAGAAGGGAGAAGAACGAAAGAAACGTGGTTTACCAAGTCAATCGTATTGGAGTAATATTTTTGAGAATTTTTGTAGTGAAACAGGTAACACTAACAACCGCGATGTGGTTGAATTGTATCTTCGATTTGCAGACATACGCAAAAAAGTGGAAGAAAATATGGCTTTACGTCGTATGTGCAACCAACTTCGACTTAAAGGTGACACTGATAGAGAAGTCGCAGCTCAAGCTAAGAAGGAATGGAGAAAATGGAAAGGTTATAATTTCAACTTGGAATCTCAATTCGCCATCATCAAAGACTTCTTAATACATCGAAAGGGATGATATTAAAACCAACTTTGTAATGGGGATCTATTAAATATGTAATGGGTTTTATTGTGGTCTATTTAATAAAAGTATTACTAATTTTCAATCGTAGTATGTATTCATGTTGAAAATCAAAATTTCTCAGCTTACATATTTAGTTATGAACGGGAAAAGTATGTTATCCTACCCGTAATACAGACTCAGGAGATTCTGGGAAGAATAACGGCCAGAAGTTCTTAACTTCCCAGCCGTAGTTTGTGTTTACGGCTTAGAAGTCTTCAGATCCTAACCGTAACTTGGTATTACGGCTTGGAGTTCTTCATATCCTAACCGTAACTTTGTTATTACGGCTGGTTCGATACAATTTCCCAGCCGTAACGAGTAAAAATTTCAGACTTTTACTCTGTTTTTTTACGGATTTGAATCGATAAATTGATGTTGGGAGTTGATTATAAGGTTATCCCGAATTTTGTAAGCACAATAATAAGATTCATTAATTAATTAAAGTAAAAAATGGACATTTAACCGCAACTTCATGAATTTGTTTCCGACGGATTTTGTAGGAAATCTAATAAGACCAAAAGGGATTATTTGTTGGTAGTTTCAAAAATCTTTTTATCCCAAATGTTTTCATAATGGCTAAACGATCTTTTAGTTAGTATTAATAATCTGATTAACTAATAGTTGGATTAACGAGTTCTTTTTGTACAGTAGGTGATAAAAAATTAGATTCGGTGTACTATTTTGGTGGGCATAAAAAGTAGAAAAGAAAGATAGAATTTTCTGGAGATTTTTTTTCAAACTAAGATCCTAGGTGAAAGTGCATAAAAAATTGATTTTTTTAGCTTTTCAGAATAGTTTATGGTTGGGTTTTTTCGTAGCCAATCGTAAGATAAATTTACGGTTAGGTGATGATGAACTTCTACCGTAACTGGGTAAAATTGGAAAAATCCAATTACAAACCAGTTATGACTGGGTTTTTTGGTTTAACAGTTAAGTTTGATCTTAGTCGAACCTAACTTTAACTGGGTAAAACCCAACTGTAACTGAGTACAGTTGGGTTTTTCTTGGGGGAAAACTCAACCGTAAATCGATTTACAGAACTTGAGAAAATGGTGTAACTTAGGATTTTTACGATTAGATTTTATCACCTAAATCCATTTACGGTTACAAACCTAATTTACAGTTAGGATTTTATGAAAATCACCTAAATCCATTTACAGTAACAGTAACACCCACATATAAAAAAAAAAAAAGGTTCTTTCTTGATTTACGGTTAGGATTCTTAGTTTCCTAACCGTAATAGCTTCAGATAACAAGTTTAAGGTTAGAAAATTAAGAATACATAACCGTAAAGGTTATGCAAACCTAATTTTTTCAACTAATTTCAATCAATTAATTATTTCAAACGTAATTGGTGTGTTGATTACCATCACTTCTATCAATTTACTTCTTCCGCATTTTTAATAGAGATTTCAATCGACGATTATAAATTTTTCGAATGGCCTAAATATGGTGAAATGATTTCAATTGGAGAGGAAGTTTAAAAGAAGAAGAGGAGAGGATTTTTGAATTAAAATTAAGTTTTAATTTTGATTTTAGGTTTTTAATTTAGATGGAGGGTAACTTAGATATTTGTTATTGCATCAATACACCCCATAACCAACTTTTTAGTCGAAGTCTTGAAAATACGGGGGTCAACAACCTCACCCAATATTTCGATTAGCAATATGTATGGACTAACTCTAATCTACTTTTAAGAGAATCAACTAGACAGTCAGACTCAATCTTAATAAAAAGTATATCAAGGAGTTAATATCTCTATCTCTTGATTTAAATCTTACTCAAGCAATCTGCGAGTCTCGATTAAATACAAGAGAGATAAACTTGGATGGTACCAAAGACCAATATCCAAGGATCAATCAATATCCAATCAACAAACAAAGATTGGATTTCACTATTGATCGATACAATGCACAACCTGTGATATTTCAATTATATAACAAAATATAATGCGGAAATAGAAATAACACTGACACCAGAAATTTTGTTAACGAGGAAACCGCAAATGCAGAAAAACCCCGGGACCTAGTACAGATTGAACACCACACTGTATTAAGCCGCTATAGACACTAGCCTACTACAAACTAACTTCGGTCTGGACTGTAGTTGAATCCTAATCAATCTCACACTGATTCAAAGTACAATTGCGCTCCTTACGTCTATGATCCCAGCAGGATACTACGCACTTGATTCTCTTAGCTGATCTCACCCACAACCAAGAGTTGCTACGACCCAAAGTTGAAGACTTTAATAAACAAATCTGTATCACACAGAAAAGTCTACAAGGATAGATAAATCTGTCTCCCACAGATAAACCTAAAAGTTTTATTCTGTCTTTTGATAAAAATCAAGGTGAACAAGAACCAATTGATAAACCAGACTTATATTCCCGAAGAACAACCTAGTATTATCAATCACCTCACAATAATCTAAATCGTATGACAGCGAAACTAGATATTGTGGAATCACAAACTATGAGACGAAGATGTTTGTGATTTCTTTTTATCTTGCCCTATCGGAGATATAATCTCAAGTCAATTATTCAATTGAACTCGTACGATCGAAAATGGCAAGATTAGGTCGCTCAACTACAAGAGAAGTAGTTTCGTCTGGCTTCACAATCCCAATGAAGTCTTTCAGTCGTTAATCGACAGGGTCTCGAGAATAAACCTACGATTAAAGGATAATCGACTCTAGCAAACCAACTAGTATCACACACGAGGTGTGGGGATTAGTTTTGCACAGTTGCTAGACGTCTCCTTATATAATTTTCAAATCAGGGTTTGCAATCTAAGTTACCTTGGTAACAAAGCATTCAATAATCACCGTTAGATGAAAAACCTGATTATCCAAGCTAATATCGTTCAACCGTTAGATCGAAACTTAGCTTGTCACACACAAATGAAATGTATTCATTTAGGTTTGAGTAACCGTACCTAAACGTGTACATTTGTTGGTTCACAAATGGTTGACCAATGGTTAGCCACATGAGTGCTTTCATATTAGCCATATTCATCTTTCTCATAACTAGTTCAAATGACTCATAAGAACTAGTTCAAGAGTTGTTCAATTGCTTAGGTCTTTATACATAGACACAATTGAAAAAAAATCGGTTTGATTCATTTGAATCAATTCATGAACAATATACCCACGGTTTGCAAAGATTGCATTCCTTATAATTTATTGTTTTAAGTCCATGAACTACCGATTTGAGAAATAACTAGCTTGGGTATGCGTACGGGTATGCGTACCTTAGCTACCGGATTTTGAGTTGGTTTTAGTTTCCAAACTCAGCAGACTTTTTCGGGTGAAAAGTTCCGCCAGTACGCGTACCTAAGGTGACTGGTTTTTGAGTTCGTAAACTTTAAACTCAGCAGAATTTCACGGACGTGAATTTCCGCCAGTACGCGTACGGGTACGCGTACCCAACCTGTCTCCTTCACCAATACCGCATGCACACATATGCACGCACTTGGTTTCCGACACATGGATTTATACACTAATGTGCGAACACACTATATGCTTACATCTATAGGTGGTTACATATTATCAACTCTACATTTCAATCGTTGAAACATTCTTCTATAATGTTATAACAGTCGTTAGACATAAAGAATCGACTATCGTTATTAGAGCATAGCTCGGTCGACCTCGCATGCGTTGCTATCTCAAGCATGTTTGTCAATGTTAGTGATCAAAACTATGAGTCTTGATTTCTAGCCTACATAGCTAAGTCTCGAACTAGGATAGAAAAGTGTAGTTGAGCTCAAGGACTTCATGGCGATTCATCATACAACGACGAAGATATATACAAGGAACCGTGGAACTTCATCAACAAAAAGGTATGTGGAGACTTGAACTTATCTATCACTCAAAATTATATCTATTCTATCTCTTACTTCTTATTAGACAAAAGTCGTATGCTATATAGACTAGATCATACACATTTGACATTTCGAACTGAGCATTTATTGCTTATCTTTTATCTCGAAATCATGTGTTGGTAAAGCGTTTCGCTTTGATCAAGTTTATCTTCACCTAGTGACGAAAGTCATGAAAAGTTTCAATCACTTTGAGAATTGCTCTGACGTGAATCGGTCTGTGAATAACGGCTGCATAGCGTCCTCTAAGGATGTCTCAATGATTGAAATGATAGTTTAGATTACATAACCATGTATTCCTTGGATCGAAGTTTTCGAAATTTGTTGATCAAGAGAAATCGGGAGGATTGTAGAATTGGCTTGCCAAGTCCGCGAACCTAGTCCGCAGACTCAGTCCGCGAACTGTCAGAAGTTCTTGACCGAGAATTTCTGCTGGATTTTCCAAAACTTGTTTGTGTGCTCAGTCCGCGAACCCAGTCCGCGAACTGGCGGGAGTTCTCTTTCCGAGAATTTCTTCTGAGTTTGGAAAACTCAACCGATTAACTTAAGTCCGCGAACTTGTTTGTGAACTTAAGAGGTTATGATCTAAAGATGTGCTCTGAACATGAAACATTGAATTACTAAAGAATGCTTTATGCAAACCGTGGCTATAATGTTCATGAGACGATTCAATCGAATCAAAAAATCTTTGTTTCAATTGTGTCTTGTGTAGTTACATAAATCTCATAGAAATTGAACAACTCTTTAGCTAGTTCATTTGAGTCAATTGAACTAGTTATGGTGAAGAAGAACAAGGTTGATATGAAATGCTCATATGGTTAACCTTTTGGGTTACTATGTTGAACCAACATACACGTACACGTTTGGGCATGGTTTTCACAAACCCAGTAAACGTTTACCCAAGTGTGTGTGACAAGCTATGTTTTCGATCTAACGGTTGAGAAATATTAGCTTGAATCTAAATCAGGTTTTCATCTAACGGTGAATATGGATTGCTTTGTAACTAAGGCAAAACCCTGATTTGAAGGCTATATAAAGGAGACATCTAGCATTGTGCAAAACTAATCCCCACACTTCTGTGTGCTACTAGTGCGCTTGCTAGAGTCGATCTCCATTAACCTTTGATTTTCTTCTCTAAAATCAGGTTAACGACTTAAAGACTTCATTGGGATTGTGAAGTCAGAACGATACTAATTTTATCGTAGTTGTGTAATCTGATCTTGCATCTTCTATCGTACGAGTACAATCGATTGATTGGCTTGAAATCGTGAGAGTTCTCCGATAGGCAAGATAAAGAAGTCACAAACATCTTCGTCTCACTGTTTGTGATTCCTCGACAAAACGCCTGTGTAGTCAGGAAGGATTGTAGAGAGGTGATTGATTAATCTAGGCTGTTTTTCGGGAATATAAGACTGGATTATCAATTGGTTCCTGTTCACCTTGATTTTATATCTTAAGATGGAACAAAACCTAGGGTTTATCTGTGGGAGACAAATTTATCCTTTGATAGACTTTTCTGTGTGAGACAGGTCTGTTTATTATCAAGTTTGTGATTTTGGGTTGCAGCAACTCTTGGTTGTGGGTGAGATCAGCTAAGGGAATCAAGTGCGTAGTATCCTGCTGGGGTCAGAGGCGTAGGAGTACAACTGTACCTTGGATCGGTGGGAGACTGATTGGGGTTCAACTATAGTCCAGTCCGAAGTTAGCTTGGAGTAGGCTAGTGTCTGTAGCGGCTTAATACAGTGTGTATTCAATCTGGACTAGGTCCCGGGGTTTTTCTGCATTTGAGGTTTCCTCGTTAACAAAATTTCTGGTGTCTATGTTATTTCTTTTCCGCATTATATTTTATATAACTGAAATAATACAGGTTGTGCGTTCGTGATCATCAATTGGAAATCCAACCTTTGGTTGTTGATTGATATTGATTGATCCTTGGACATTGGTCTTTGGTACCGTCCAAGTTATTCCTTGTATTTGATAAAGACTCGCTATTGTTTTTAGCTTGAGTAAAAATCAAATCAAGAGAGAGATATTAACTCCTTGAGATACTTTTATCTAGATTGAGTCTGACTGTCTAGTTGATTCTTTAGCAAAGTATTTCGGAATTAGTCCATACAGATTCCTAAGCGAAATATTGGGTGGTGTTGTTAGACCCCCGTTTTTTCAATCGTCATCAAAGCTATTTTCAAGATTGAAACTTCATCATGACTTCGTCACGGGTAAAGATGAAGATGGTTAAAGCAAAAGCTTACCAACACATAGGCGAGTAAACTCGGCTCGAAATAGCAAATGTGTATGTATGAAAACTATCATACTTATACGACTTTTGTCTCAAGAGTAGGAGATAGATTAGATATACTTTTGAGTGACAAGATGAGTTCCAGTCTCCACATACCTTTTGGTTGGATGAAGTTCCACTGGTTACTTGAGTAGTTCTTCGTCTTTGAAAGATAATCGCCATGGAGTTTGGAGCTCAACTATTCCTAACTATCCTGGACCGAGACTTATTCATAAGTATACTAGAAATCAAGACATATAGTTTTGATCACTAATATTGACAAACATGCTTGAGATAGCAACGCATGCGAGTTCGACCGAGCAATGATCTAACAATCTCCCCCTTTGTCAATTTTAGTGACAAAACTATCAATACATATGGATTACAAAATAAATAAAACTTTGTAGCTTCTCGTCCACATGCTTGATCTCCTTGGTGCTTCAACGTTACTTGAAAACTTCGTCTTTTCCAAGTACTCCCATGATTCCATAGATGTTCAATACAACATCATAGTTGTTGAAGTTTTGTATCCATAACAATGAGAAAACAAAAGCTCTCGATCATTGTTATACAGTGTCATAGTATTATTACACAGCATCAAAGTTCTTATATCACAACTTCGACAACAATACTATGGTGATATGTATCACTCCCCCTTAGTCAATACTTTCGTCTCATCATGAAAACCACTCCCCCTTACATAATGACCCGTAAAGCACTAAATCATATGTATTTGTGGTGTGAACTACACATTAATTCTCCCCCTTTTTGTCAATAAAATTGGAAAAGGTACGAAAACGGTATCCTAATGAAATTTCCACGAAGACGCTTCAAGACCAAAGAAAAGTACATATCAACTTGTTTAGATGCACTCATAAATCCGAGGCTAAATGCATTCATCAAGGAGTTTATAAAGATATAAGATAATCCCTAAATAATTCCACAGCCGCACTCCCTACAAAGATATGGAAATTAAGCGCAAGTTCAAAAGAACTCTCCCCCATTTGATGTCATTCCCAAGAGAACAATTAGAGAGACCTTACTTTTACAAGAAAAGAAGGATTTTATTAGACACCAAAAACCATAAAAATGATTTTCTATATCCAAAATTCTCAATTAAACTAACCACAAGAGAACCCATAATCAATTTAATCGGAATACACAACCAAAATAACCACAAAAGAATTTATGATTAATCTAGTTGGAAATGCTCGACATAAGAGAGCTTACGGAGCTATGACTAAGTTCACCATAAAAGAATGATTAACTCAATCGTCTTATGCTCAACAGAAGAAAAACTTATGGAGCATTGCAGTATACACATAAAATATGGATCAAGGAATGATCAATACTGCAGCATATACAAGGATTCATTCTATTTTCCATCACTATTATCACAATGACATACAATAGACATAAGCCTTGTAAACAAAAGATTTTAACCTATCTTCCATCAATAATTGACATAATAGGCTTAACTTTTGTTTGTCAAAAGTTCATCGATCTTGTATCAACACATGCATATCGACATATAAAAGAGATAACTTTTGACATCATATGGGACAATAATAGTTCACGGACGCAAACACACATATCCCATAACATATTGCAATATATAAAACCATAAATATTAATACTTCAAAAATCATCTTCCAAACAATGTTTAGAATTTAAATAAATAAACCTAAAAAATAAAGATGAAAAAACGATGGACATAGCTATGTGTACTCACAATAATGGATATTCCAAACTCTAGTTATTCTTCCTAAAACATAAGAAATAAATTCTCATAAGAAGACTTTCTAGACATCATTTTACTTACTTTCAGAATTCTTCTCGTAATCCCTATAATCTTCAAGCTCATATTCAATCAGATCAATCCTTGATTCGAGGTTTTCAATCTTCTCTTCTAATCTTTTGGAGATAGAGCCAGTCCGTTTTTCAGAGTACTCACTTGTTCTAACACGAGATTCATGGTTAAAGAGAGCTTTTCAAACTGGGATAAAGACGGATTTCCATCAAAAGAACCATCTCGTTTGTCGGAGCATATCTTATTATCATATGAGTCAAAACGAATCTTCTTAGATGGAAATAGAATAGTCCACACATCACTTTCTTTGCGTGAAAGACTGGATGAAGACATGATAGAAGAGAGAAATGAAATGCTCAGTCTCTGGGAAAAAAAACTTTTTAAAAGGAGGAAGATATTCTGAGAAGATCTTTTGACTGAAACCCTAGCCCAAGGGTAGGTAAGGGATAACAACGTTTATGAACACTCATCGAAAATACTATTAATCAAACCCAAGAGACTAAGAATAGATACACAACCCTCTCAATAGGATATGGTCCTTGTTTAAAAAGAGGGTACAAGAACCATCTCTTATTCTTATTACAGAATAAGCTTCTTCCTATCCAAACCAGGATCGGAAGGTCTCCATCTCAAAGATGTACTTTGATATTGTTCTGCCTTTGAAAGAACAGAATTAGGCGTTCTATCCATTCTTCTTAGAACTATTTGGAGTGTTATGTTTATTTATTTTACTGAGCTATGAGTAGCTTTGGAATTCTCTTATGTACTATTAATAGTACTTATGGATGATTTCTTTTTTCTTTTTGATAAACGTTTTTCGATAGATGAAACAATTTTTTGATTTCTTGTGCTCAGATTATCTCGATGATCCTGTTTTTCGCACAAGGTGTCAAAATTTTTTTGAAACGCCCTTGTGATTTTCTATATCATTCCTTTCGTTGGATATAGAATCAGGTGTAATTTGCTGACAGGAAATAATCGAAGGATGATATTTCTCATAAGAATCACGATTACGAATTGAAATTTCTTGTCTTGGAATAGCCAGTTGATCTTCCAGAAGTTCAATCCTTTTCATTAGACTTTATTCCTTTGAATTGATAGGATTGAGTGATTCGGAGAGGGTTGGACTGTTTGGAGGACAAATGTTATTGTCAGCAAAGAGGTTAATGGAACTTATACAGACTTCTTCCTCTGGACAGTAGCCAAGAGTAGCCATCCAAGCCTTTGTTAATTCATTAACCTTCTCATCAGAATCTTTTGAAGTATGAACACTTCTGAAGCCCTTTAAACAAGACTTATTTTTATAATTCTTTTGATCTTTATTAATCCCCTTATTGATTGAGTTATATTTCTTATGAGACTTTCTTTTACTCAGTCTGAGTGTCTTTTTCAATTGTTGTATGAACAATGAAAGAGATGAATTAAAGCTATTCTCATTCTCTTCGATCATTTTTGAGCGGCGAGATTTCTTATCAGTTGTGGTAACAGAGTTTACTACCAATTTATGTTTCTCTCGCTGTTGTAATTCAAGATCAAAAATATTTAACTTTCCGACCAGAGTATTTCTGGAAAGTGTATCAAGGTTATTTCCCTCAACGATGGCATGCTTCTTAGAATCGTATCTAGATGGCAGCGATCTGAGAATTTTCATCACAATGTCCTTTTCAGGAATAGTCTTACCCAATGCAAAAGATGCATCAAAAATTTCAGACACTTTGTGATTAAACTCATTAAATGAATCCTCATCTACCATACGAAGGTTTTCCCAATCGGAATTAAGGTTTTTAAGCCTAGCTTCCTTTTCACTGGCATTTCCTTCGAATACGGTTTCTAAGATATCCCACGCATCTTTAGACCTAGTGCAATTTGACACATGGAGCTGAAGATTTGGGGTAATGGCATGTATGATGGCATTCAAACCGTCGGAGTTTTTCTTTGCAGCATCGTATTCGCCAATATTTTTTGGAACATTAACGTTACCTACTGCAACAACGGGAGCATCATATCCATTAACAACATATACCCATGATTGAAAATCACACGCTTGAAGAAACGCTCGCATAGAAATTTTCCACCATGAGTAATTAGAGCCATCGAAGACTCGTGCTACGTTAATAGAGATATCACCTCTGTCCATAGAGTCAGATCGCTACAAACACAGACTTTTGAGGTCTTGAACGTGTTTTCCTGCTCTGATACCAATTGAAAATGCGGGGGTCAACAATCACACCCAATATTTCGATTAGCAATCTGTATGGACTAACTCTAATATACTTTTAAGAGAATCAACTAGACAGTCAGACTCAATCTTAATAAAAAAGTATATCAAGGAGTTAATATCTCTATCTCTTGATTTAAATCTTACTCAAGCAATCTGCGAGTCTCGATTAAATACAAGAGAGATAAACTTGAATGGTACCAAAGACCAATATCCAAGGATCAATCAATATCCAATCAACAACCAAAGGTTGGATTTCATTATTGATCGATACAACACACAACCTCTGATATTTCAATTATATAACAAAATATAATGCGGAAAATATAAATAACAAGGACATCAGAAATTTTGTTAACGAGGAAGCCGCAAATGCGGAAAAACCCCGGGACCTAGTCCAGATTGAACACCACGCTGTATTAAGCCGCTACAGACACTAGCCTACTACAAACTAACTTCGGTCTGGAATGTAGTTGAATCCTAATCAATATCACACTGATTCAAGGTACAATTGCACTCCTTACGTCTCTGATCCCATCAGGATACTACGCACTTGATTCCCTTAGCTGATCTCACCCACAACCAAGAGTTGCTACGACCCAAAGTCGAAGACTTTAATAAACAAATCTGTATCACACAGAAAAGTCTACAAGGATAGATAAATCTGTCTCCCACAGATAAACCTAAAAGTTTTATTCTGTCTTTTGATAAAAATCAAGGTGAACAAGAACCAATTGATAAACCGGACTTATATTCACGAAGAACAGCCTAGTATTATCAATCACCTCACAATAATCTAAATCGTATGGTAGCGACACTAGATATTGTGGAATCACAAACGATGAGACGAAGATGTTTGTGATTTATTTTTATCTTGCCCTATCGGAGAAATAATTTCAAGTCAATTATTCAGTTGAACTCGTACGATAGAAAATGACAAGATCGGATCGCTCAACTACAAGAGAAGTAGTTTCGTCTGGCTTCACAATCCCAATGAAGTCTTTCAGTCGTTAATCGACAGGGTCTCGAGAAGAAACCTACGATTAAAGGAGAATCGACTCTAGCAAACCAACTAGTATCACACAGGAGGTGTGGGGAGTAGTTTTGCACAGTTGTCAGACGTCTCCTTATATAGTTTTCAAATCAGGGTTTGCAATCTAAGTTACCTTGGTAACAAAGCATTCAATAATCACCGTTAGATGAAAAACCTAATTTATCCAAGATAATATATTCAACCGTTAGATCGAAACTTAGCTTGTCACACACAAATGAAATGTATTCATTTAGGTTTGAGTAACCGTACCTAAACGTGTACATTGGTTGGTTCACAAATGGTTGACCAATGGTTAGCCATATGAGTGCTTTCATATTATCCGTAT
The DNA here is from genome assembly GCF_003573695.1 of Papaver somniferum. Lineage (NCBI taxonomy): Eukaryota > Viridiplantae > Streptophyta > Magnoliopsida > Ranunculales > Papaveraceae > Papaver > Papaver somniferum. Next base: position 161,279,874 of record NC_039366.1, on the reverse strand, counting down.
TCATCTTTCTCATAACTAGTTCAGATGACTCATAAGAACTAGTTCAAGAGTTGTTCAATTGCTTAGGTCTTTATACATAGACACAATTGAAACAAAATCGGTTTGATTCATTTGAATCAATTCATGAACAATATACCCACGGTTTGCAAAGATTGAATTCCTTATAATTTATTGTTTTAAGTCCATGAACTACCGAAATAACTAGCTTGGGTATGCGTACGGGTATGCGTATCTTAGATACCGAATTTTGAGTTGGTTTTAGTTTCCAAACTTAGCAGACTTTTTCGGGTGAAAAATTTCCGCCAGTACGCGTACGGGTACGCGTACCTATGGTGACTGGATTTTAGGTTTGTAAACTTCAAACTCAGCAGAATTTCACGGACGTGAATTTCCGCCAGTACGTGTAAGGGTACGCGTACCCAACCTGTCTCCTTCACCAATACCGCATGCACACATATGCACACACTTGGTTTCCGGCACATGGATTTATACGCTAATGTGCGAACACACTATATGCTTACATCCATAGGTGGTTACATATTCTCAACTCTACATTTCAATCGTTGAAACATTCTTCTATAATTTTATAACAGTCGTTAGACATAAAGAATCAACTATCTTCATCAAAGCTATTTTCAAGATTGAAACGTCATCATGACTTTCGTCACGGGTAAAGATGAAGATGGTTAAAGCAAAAGCTTACCACACGTATTTCGAGAAAAAGATAGGCGAGTAAACTCGGCTCGAAATAGCAAATGTGTATGTATGAAAACTATCATACTTATACGAATTTTATCACAAGAGTAAGAGACAGAGTAGATAGACTTTTGAGTGACAAGATGAGTTTAAGTCTCCACATACCTTTTGGTCGGATGAAGTTCCACTAGTTCCTTGAGTAGTTCTTCGTCTTTGCAAGATAATCGCCATGGAGTCTGGAGATTAACTATTCCTAACTATCCTAGACCGAGACTTAGTCCTAAGTATACTAGAAACTAAGACATATAGTTTTGATCACTAATATTGACAAACATGCTTGAGATAGCAACGCATGCGAGTTCGACCGAGCAATGCTCTAACAAGTCTCTCTATTGGAATGTGAAGCTCCTATATCGTATTACTTTTCTAATGAGTTTGAAAATATAGGTATTGGAGGAGTTATCCGCCAAGAAAGTGGAAGATTTATTGTGTGTTATTGCAAGAACATACTCAAGAACGAAAACCACAAAGCTGGGCTACGAGCGATTCGTGATGAAATTTAGATGGCTATGGATCTTAGTGTTATAAAGTTGGAAGTGGAGAGTGATTGTCTTAGAGCATTGCTTGGTTGAACCCTCCAAGCGTTGATATGTCAAGATTAGTAGTCATATTTTAGTTCCAAAACTCAAGGTCGCTTGATTAGATTACTAGAGTCAACTTCGTTAGATTAGACTAGGAAATATAGAAATATTGAGACATACCAGTATTACTCTGAAGACCTGGAGAATCCGAAGACGTATCGATAACAATGAACACATCATCCTTTTTCTCGAAGTTAGTAATACGAGACTTGACTTATTTTCATTTTTATCTACGTTACTTTCAAGTCGTTTAGATTGAAAACATAACATGCGAAGTTATATATATATATATATATATATATATATATATATATATATATGAAACTCTAGTATTAGAGAGTTGATCATCTTATTGTGATCAAAGTGTCAAGGAAGAATAAACAAGTTGTATCAAAACTTTGGTATATTGGATTAATGAACTTCGTAATCGCGACATAGACACTATCTTTGTAACTTGTTACTAAATTTTTAATGAACTTATGATTGATTTCATACCTATAATACTATGTTTAATTACACGGGTTTGAGGATGTAGACTTGCGAAACTTGTTTCGTAGTTGAAATCAATCAATGGGATTAGTGGTCCGATCCCTATTGGGGATCAATAGCAAGATCGATCCCTACCTAAGGGGGATCTATTACAGGACTGATCCTTATAGGGGATCTCTAGCACAACTGATCCTCATGGAAAAATCTTATTTCTGGTTTCACGTATTCTCTAGGGTTGTGTGATTTTCGAAATGTGGATTTGCTAAATCAAGATGTCGACATGGTGAGTAATTTGAACATATGTGAAATTCTATCTTTTTATTGTCAAAGATATTCCTGATACTCAAGGTGAGATCCCAAACCGAAATTGAAAAAACGGGAGTCTAACAACCACACCCAATATTTCGCTTAGCAATCTGTATGGAAAACTCCAATATAATTCCAAGAGAATCAACTAGACAGTCAGACTCAATCAATGAAAATATATCCAAGAGTTTGTATCTCGATTTCTCAATTCAATCCGCAATCAAACAAATAGGAATTTGCGAGCCCGATTGAATAAGAGAAATAACTTGGACGGTATCACAAACCAATATCCAAGTGTCAATCAATTCAATCAACAACCCAAAGGCCGGATTCAAGAACTGATTGAACTTAACGCACTACTTGTGATATTTCTATTATATAACAAAATATAATGCGGAAAAGAAATAACACAGACACTAGAAGTTTTGTTAACGAGGAAACTTCAAATGCAGAAAAATCCCGGGATCTAGTCCAGATTTGAACACCATATTGTATTAAGCCGCTACAGACACTAGCCTACTCCAAGTTAACTTCGGACTGGAATGTAGTTGAGCCCTAATCAATCTCATACTGATCAAGGTACAGTCGCGTTCCTTAAGCCTCTAGAACCACACCGGATTCTGCGTACTTGATTCCCTTAGATGATCTCACCCACAACTAAGAGTTGCTATGACCCAAAGTCGAAGACTTGATAAACCAATCTGTCTCATATAGAAATATCTATAAAATATATAAATCTGTCTCCCAGAGATAAACCTATGAGTTTTGTTCCGTCTTTTGATAAATCAAGGTGAATATGAACCAATTGATATACCTGACTTATATTCCAGAAGCACAGCCTAGAAATATCAATCACTTCACAATAATCTTAATCATACGGTATCGAAACAAGATATTGTGGAATCACAAACGATGAGACGAAGATGTTTGTGACTAATTTTTATCTTGCCTATCGGGGAATCAATCTCGAGCAAATATAGTCTTCAAAATCAGGGTTTGGAATCAATGCTACCTTGGTAACAAAGCATTCAATATTCACCGTCGGATGAAAACCTGATTAGACTCAAGCTAATATCTTTCAACCGTTAGATCGAACTTATCTTGTTACACTCAAATGAAAAGTGATTTCATTTAGATATGAGTAACCGTACCTAAACGTGTGCACCTTGTTGGATCAACAATAGTTAACGATGTTAGCCATATGAACACTTTCATATCAACCTTATTCATCTTAACTACAACTAGTTCAAATGACTCAAATGAAACTAGTTATAGAGTTGTTCAATTGTTTATATTCTCATAGAAGTATACAAGACACAATTGAAGCAAAATCGATTTTGATTCACTCGAATCAAGTCATGAAAATTATATCCACGGTTTGCAAAAGATTGCATTCCTTATTATATAAATGTATTAGTTCATGAACAAGCCGATTCTAGGACTTAACTCACTCAAGTATGCAAACGGGTACGCATACTTTAGTAGCCGGACTTGGACTGTGTCCGACAGTATGCGAACGGGTACACATACTTTCACACATCCAAAACAACAGTTGAATTAGTACGCGTACGGGTACGCATACAAAAGTTCCCGGACTTCAACTGAGTTTGCCAGTACGTGTACGGGTACGCATACCAGGCTCCCGGACTTTACCTGACCTTCCCAATATGCATACGCTATACCGGTCTTGGATCAACATATATGCAAGTACGCATACTATGTTTATAATCCAATTATGGTTAAGTGTTCTAAACTCCTACAATATTCCACAGCCGCACTCCCCGCAAAGGTTTGGCAATAAAGCACAATTTCAAATAAGAACTCTCCCCCATAAAATGTCATTCCCGAAAGAACAACAAGAGCGGCCTTACTTTCATAAGAAAAGAATGATTTAAAAGAATACTTTGATACCTAGCAACACTGTAGAAACAAATGCGAAATTGAAACAACACTACACTGGCATTCTAAGTCTTGATTGCCCAAAAGATATGAATGAGTCCGAGGGCAAAAGACTTGAGAACTAATGAACCAAAACAACACCAATAGATTGCCGTAAGTGTTGAAACATAGCAATATCTAAAGGTTTAGTGACAATATCAGCCAATTGTTGTTCGGAAGGCATAAATTCCTTATTTATGAATGTATTTTCATAGAGATCTCTGATAAAATGATACCTTATGTCAATGTGATTAGTTCTTGAGTGCTCAACAGGATTCTCAGTGATGCGAATCGCACTTGAGTTATCACAAAATATCTTCATTACCCCAGTTTCAATTCCATAATCAACAAGCATTTGTTTCATCCATAGAAGTTGAGTACAACATGAACCTGCATCAATGTATACTACTTTGCATGTAGACAGGGATTCTGAGTTTTGTTTCTTGCTATGCCATGCCACAAGATTTTACCCGACATAGTAAAATCCCCCTGAAGTACTCTTTCTGTTTTCTACACATCCTGCCCAATCAACATCTGAATATGCAGTAAGATCTGTGTTAGTATCAAAAGTATAAGATAGACCATACCCTCTAGTATGTTAAATGTATCGCATAATCCTCTTCGTAGCTGCAAGATGAGATTCCTTCGGATTAGCATGAAACCTAGCACAAAAACCAACACTAAAAGAAATATCAGGTCTAGTAGTTGTAATATATAAAAGACTTCCAATGATAGATCGATAAAGATTTTGATACAAATTTACTCCTTTCTCATCTCTATGTAGTTTACCAGTAGTGGGCATAGGCGTTAGTTTTGGAGTTGACTTATCAAGACCGAACCTTGATACAAGATCCTTAGCATATTTTTCTTGAGATAAGTAAATTCCATCCTTATGTTGCTAAATTTATAATCCTAAAAAGAACTTTAATTCACCATCATTGCTCATTTCAAATTCCTTTCCAAGCGAGACTTGAAAGTCTTCTGCAAGTTTCTCAGAAGTTGAACCATAGATGATATCATCTACATATACTTGAGAAATGACTACATCTTTCCCACTACATTTGGTAAACAAGGTTTTATCAGCTCCTCTTCTTGAAAAACATTTCCTAAGAAGAGAAGTAGTTAGTTTTTCAAACCAGGCACGAGGTGCTTGTTTTAACCCATATAATGCCTTTTTGAGCTTAAGGACATGATCTGGTAAATCAGGATTTCTGAAACCCTTAGTTTGAGAGACATAGACCTCTTCCTTTAAGCTTCCGTTTAGGAACGCGAATTTTATGTCCATTTGAAACAGCTTAACCTTAAGAAAACAAGCATGAGATAATACCAACCGAATGGACTCAAGGCGTGCCACAAGAGCAAAAGTTTCATCAAAGTCGATACCTTTAATCTGTGAATATCCCTGAGCGACAAGTCTAGCTTTATTTCTGACAATGGTGCCAAATTCATCAGAATTGTTCTTGAAGATCCATTTAGTGCCAATAATATTGATATTGGAGGGACAAGGTACGAGCTCCCATACATCTTGTCTTTGAAATTGATTTAACTCTTCGTGCATTGCATTCACCCAAAAAGAATCGCTAAGAGCTTCATCAATATTTTTTGGTTATACATGTGATAGAAAACAACAAAAATTGCAAATATTTTGAAGTTGTCCTCTTGTCTTAGCAGTATAATCTCTTCCTCCAATAATACTGTTAGGATCATGATTCTTTTGAACCCAGAGGTGCCGAGGAGAGACACGTTCTTGTTCAACAGGAGTAGCCTGATCAGTGTTCTTCTCCTCGTCACTAGAAATATCTGGATCAGTAACCGTTGGGATGACTTCAACTGATTCTGGGATTTCCTTGACTTTCTCAATTGTCTAAGTTGGTGGCAGTTTAGCAGGAGGATTATCATAGTGAAAATTTTTCATATCATCAATGATGACATTAGAAGATTCCATCATAACTTGGGTTCTGAGATTGAATACTCAAAAACCACGAATATCAGAAGCATAGCCAAGGAAGATACCTTCATCGCTTTTAGTATCATAACAATTACTTCCGAACACTCTGAGATAATGTAAGTTGGGTTTCCTAACGTTCCACAACTCATAAGGAGAGTTTAGGGTTTTATACCGTAGGTAAACATGGTTGATCAGATAGCATGTTGTGAAGACAGCTTCTCCCCGAAACCTTAACGATAATTTTTTTTTATGGAGCATTACCCTGGCCATTTCCTGAATGTTCCTATTCTTCCTTTATGCAACTCCATTAGCTTGAGGAGTAATGGGTGGTGAGTATTGTTTAATAATCCCCAGTTTGTCACAGAATTCAAACACCTTAGTGTCCTTGAATTCAGTTCCACAGTCGCTTATAATTTTCTTTAGTTTGCGACCTTGTTCATTCTGGATTCTATTAACAATAATCTTGAATTCATCAAGGGTTCCATTCTTATGAGCTAAACATGCCATCCAAGTGAATCTGGTGTAATCATCTACCATAACTAAAGCATACTTCTTGCCAGAAACTGTAGGTTGTTGAATAGGTTAGAAGAGATCCATATGAATTAAATCAAGTGGGGCTTTAGAGAGAATATCTCGAGATGATTTATGGTGAACTTTCGTTTTTTTACCCTTTTGACAGGCACCACAGACACCCTCAATCTTTGCATTGATTTTAGGAACGCCTTTAACAAGTTCTTTGTTAATGATCTTAGTTAGAAGACGGTAATTGATGTGACAAAAACGTTCATGCCAAAGATGAGTAGATTCCACCTTAGTCAAATTGTAACAATTACTAAATTGAGTATCAAGAAGATAACAGTTGTTTTGCCACGAGTACCATGAAAAATTACTTTTCCAGTTTTATCTACAATGTCACATCCATTCGCATTGAAGACAACTTTATGGCCTTTGTCACAAATTTGACTAATAAAAAGAAGATTTGCAGTCATACCTTTAACGTATACTACATCATGGATTTCAGGAACGCTAGGAAGTTTGATCGTCCCCTTCTTGCTTATGTAGCAACAACTCCCATCTCCGAAAGTCATAGGACCTCCTTCAAAGTCGTTTGAATTCACAAACCACAAGAGATCACCAGTCATATGTCAGCTACATCCACTGTCAAGAAACCATTGAAAGGGCGATGTTGATTTTAGAGCAAAAGCTCCCATACTAACATTATTATCTCGTTTGGGATTTCTTGTTAGATTTATACATCCTTTTAGGAAAGTAAACAGTTGTTCAGCTTTCTTACGAAGATTCCTCGCAACTTTTAAACTTCTCCTGAAAGATGTACATGTATGTTGAAAATGATTGTGAGAATCACAGAACATATATGAACCAACATCTTTAATCTTATTTGAGTAGTTCTGAGTCCCATCAGGTTTCACAAAGCCTAAACCTCGCTTATCTCATGACTTGCGAAAATTCTTCAGAGAAGAATTAAAGGACTTATTCAAATCCATTGAAGGAACTTTGACAGACTTCAAATCCTTATACTTTGTAATTTATGCAATAAGATCAGAATTGATCTGGATTTGTTCATTCAACTTTTTATGGCGAATAACAACCTCTTCCGAACATTCTCTAAGATCAGAGTTAAATTCTGGTGAAGCGTTTATTGAGACTTTATTGTCCATAGAGTCATATCGCTACAAACACGTATTTATGAGGTCATAAACGTGTTTTCCTACTGTGATACCAATTGAAAAAGCGGGGGTCTAACAACCAGACCCCATATTTCGCTTAGCAATCTGTATGGACAACTCCAGTATAATTCCAAGAGAATCAACTAGACAGTCAGACTCAATCAATGGAAATATATCCAAGAGTTTGTATCTCGATTTCTCAATTCAATCCGCAATCAAACAAATAGGAATTTTCGAGCCCTATTGAATAAGAGAAATAACTTGGACGGTATCAAAAACCAATATCCTAGTGTCAATCAATTCAATCAACAAAACAAAAGCTGGATTCAAGAAATGATTGAACTAAACGCACAACCTGTGATATTTCTATTATATAACAAAATATAATGCGGAAAAGAAATAACATAGACACCAGAAGTTTTGTTAACGAGGAAACTGCAAATGCAGAAAAACCTCGGGACCTAGTCCAGATTTGAACACCACACTGTATTAAGACGCTACAGAGACTAGCCTACTCCAAGTTAACTTCGGACTGGAATGTAGCTGAGCCCTAATCAATCTCACACTAATCAAGATAAAAAGTAGTCACAAACATCTTCGTCTCATCGTTTGTGATTCCACAATATCTTGTTTGTGACTACTTTTTATCTTGCCTATCGGGGAATCAATCTCGAGCAAATCATAGAGAAGATATTACTCAATACGATGGAACATAGAAAGATCAGAACACGCAACTACATAGAAAATAGTTGGGTCTGGCTTCACAATCCCAATGAAGTCTTCAAGTCGTTAACCTACAGGGTTTCGTGAAAAACCTAAGGTTAAAGGAGAATCGACTCTAGTCGCAATTAGTATCACACAGGAAGTGTGGGGATTAGGTTTCCCAGTTGCTAGATTTCTCCTTTATATAGTCTTCAAAATCAGGGTTTGGAATCAATGCTACCTTGGTAACAAAGCATTCAATATTCACCATCAGATGAAAACCTGATTAGATTCAAGCTAATATCTTTCAACCGTTAGATCAAACTTATATTGTTACACTCAAATGAAAAGTGACTTCATTTAGATATGAGTAACCGTACCTAAATGTGTGCACCTTGTTGGATCAACAATAGTTAACGAGGTTATCCATATGGACACTTTCATATCAACCTTATTCATCTTAACTACAACTAGTTCAAATGACTCAAATGAAACTATTTATAGAGTTGTTCAATTGTTTATATTCTCATAGAAGTATACAAGACACAATTGAAGCAAAATCGATTTTGATTCACTCGAATCAAGTCATGAAAATTATATCCACGGTTTGCAAAAGATTGCATTCCTTATTATTTAAATGTATTAGTTCATGAACAAACCGATTCTAGGACTTAACTCACTCAAGTATGCAAACGGGTACGCATACTTTAATAGCCGGACTTGGACTGTGTCCGACAATATGCGAATGGGTACGCATACTATCACACATCCAAAACAACAGTTGAATTAGTACGCGTATGGGTACACATACAAAAGTTCTCATACTTCAACTGAGTTCGCCAGTACGCGTACGGGTATGCATACCAGGATCCCAGACTTTACCTGACCTTCCCAGTACGCATACGGGTATGCATACTATACCGGTCTTGGATCAACACATATGCAAGTACACATACTATATTTATAATCCAATTATGGTTAAGTGTTCTAAACTTTATTTCAATCATTGAAACTTTCTTAGAGGATGACAATAGTTTTTCACTAACTATTAGCATCAAAGCGATTTTCAAGATATTGAAATAATCAATACGAAACATTACGAGTCTACATCAAATGACTGTATCACACAAATCGTGTAAGATGTTACTAGAAAATTTTCACATGATCTTCTTTTGACTTTTGCCATGAATATATGATGAACTTGGTTAAAGTAAAAGTTTACCAACACATATTTCGAGAAATATGTAAGCGAGTTAAACTCAGCTCGAAATATCAAATGTGTATATTTTATTACTATATAGTAATACGACTTTTGTCTCAAGAAGAGAGATAGAGTAGAAATAGACTTTCTGAGTGATAGATGAGATTCAGTATCCACATACCTTTTGTTGATGAAGTTCCAAAATCTCTCCTTAGTAGTTCTTCATCTTCAATCGATGAACGCCGTGAAGTCTAAAGCTAAAATACACAATCTATCCTAGTCCGAGACATTACTATAAGTAGACTAGAAATCAAGACTTATAGTTTTGATCACTAAACTTGACAAACAAGCTTGAGATAGCAATGCTTGCGAGTTTTACCGAGCAATGCTCTAACAAAAATGTTTGAGAATCTCCTATTGAGATTTTCGAATATTCAGCAAGTAAAACATATCTATCAAAGATATACTAGTAAAGTATACTTGTATACCAACTAATATTAAGTTGTCATCCATGAGGGATTTTGGTATAACAGATGGATATTGGTTGGAATTAGACAAAACCGAATATTGGTGCTTATTGTGCATATATTGAGTATATTTTCGGTTATGGAAATTCCTTGGTGTCCAATCTACCTTGGTCTATAAATAATGAAATGTGTTCTTCCTACAAATTATCCCGAGGCAGGCATTTCATTTTGTAGTCTGTGTTGTAGCCGACTAATATTATTACTTATAATACTATCTTGGAGAGGACAATAACCTAATTAGGCGAAATCTCTTACGTCCGCTAGTTTAAAGACTTTTATGGGATCAAGAAGCATCTAGATACTACTGTTGGTGGGAAACTAGAATTTGCATTGTTATTTTAGTTTTTGATTATTGATATTATTGACTAACAGTTGTTCAACCTTGATTGCACCTAGTTTGAGTATTTTTGAGAACCTTATTTTCTTACATAAGGTCACTCAAACTAGATCAAGGGATTAATGGTGGTTCAGATCTGTTTTTAGATCTGAAGTAGACTTGTGATCATCTATTATTAACAGACTCGGTTCTGCGTGTGATAGATCATAAATGAAATCAAGTTTATTTATGCAGATACTTTGAAGATATTGAAGATTTTAATACAAGAAGATTTCTTACTGGTTTCCTATTGTTGACGGTGGACTTTTAATAAAGGCTAAAATCGTAAAATCATAATTTTTTTATATCTCTGACCCGGCTTCAGAAGAATATATAAAATTCATATATTATAATTTAGACATGAAAACTCTTATTACAATGATTTCTGACTGATCATGTACCTTCTTCACAACATAAATATGCAACAACAATGTTAAAGTCTCTCTGACAAACTTTTAATATTCTGCATATTTCATCATTTATAATGTGCAACTCAGTATCCAATTTTGTATAGAATCAAGAATGATTGTACAACTCCTAGATGGATGGACTACTAGTATAGAGCAATATTGCCTTTAGGAAGTCACTGATGTTGGTATTACTATTCCCTTCCAGAAGTTCCCTGACTATACATAATAAATATTCAGAACAAGTGTGATTCTGCCGTCTCTTGAATCAATTTAATGTTCGGTCTTGCTATTAATATTTTGTTGGTCGACCATCCAACTGATTGATCATCCAACATCCGGACCATCCAATTGGTTGATCATCCAATATGTACTAATATTTTAATATGATGATATCTCCACTTCGTCATTCGATGATTCATGGCATGGTGGATCGAGATGAGTATTCTACAATAAATCGGTAGTATTTGATTTCCTGTCAAACGCTTGACACATCAAACACATATTTGTCCATGATCAATCCTGAAATCTCATCAGACCAAGGTTCATCAATTTTAATCATTTGAGTATCATTGTTTCCTCAGCTGGCACAATGATATGTCACAATCATCAATAATTTATCAAACTTGAAGTCTAAGCATCATTGTTGTCCATCAGACACCTTATACTCAATTCTCATAATGACGAATCACAGAGCATGACGTATTCATCATTGAGAATTATGCTCGACTCGTCAAGCTAAGACTCACGGTCTCTCCAAGTCAACGATTGACCAACTAAATACATGTTTGCTCTGCAGACTTCACATGAGACATAAATCATTTCACATTGGGGGATATTCACTAGGGTTTTGGTCTGGTGGCCTACAACACATGCAACATAACAATACATCCACAATGAAAAATGTAAGTAAGTCGTGTTGGCAGTTGAAGGAGTAGCAGAAGTAGTGGATGGACAATCAACCAAGTCTCCCTCACAATACGAAACTAGTTCAATCATGATTTTCCACTTCCCAACTCTTCCACTCCTCCTCAACCGTCACACTTGATGAAGATCAATGTGTTAACCACTTCCGTAATAAATAGGTTCCTCAACCTACAATTTGGAGAATTTAAAACAGCTTAGCAAGATCCGAGTTCATCTTATCAGACATCAGTGATGGAATTTTTACAGTGGTAAGAAAAAGGGTTTCGTTGCTCGAATTTGCAAAGATTTGGTTTTAAGATTTAATAATAGAAAATTCTAAACTAGCACACTAATTGAAAACAATATCAGGTTAAAGAGAATACTGAGGTAGGATTCCACTATTTACCAATATTTATGCGATTCAATATTAATAATTATCCTGCAATTCATACATTCAATTGATTCCAAAGCATTGCAAATATTAGTTGTTAATCTTAAACATGGAACATCAGAACCCCTAAGCTAAGCAACCATCAAGTGACAACACAAATAAAAATCACTATTTCAGTTTTGATCCAATGCAAATAATCCTAAAAAGAATTACATAAATTAATTAAATAAAATTACCGCATAATCGTTGGAAAAATTGCTTCCTCCGTCGCCTCAGCTATGGGGTCTAGCTCTTCATGTTGGAAACACGCTCAAAATTTGTATTCATAACTCAAATGGTGTTTATAAAGAAGAGAAATAAAAAAATAATGAAAACAGAGAAATTGCAACATTTATAATTAAGCGTCGCATAATACTGTGTTACAAAAAACGAAAAAAAAACATGTGTTGCAATTACTGTTAGATTGTCGCAGAATGACTATTGCTAAACCGTGAAAATACCCAAGGTTTATTAGCGATTGTCTTGAGCGGCCTATCTTCTTCATATTCTTCACAGCAACAGAAGCAGAAACAATGTTTGTAACTTGATTTTCTTCACTTCTAAGCTGTCTGTTTTATCCCCCAACTCTCTATATCCACTCTTTATGCTCCCAACAACCTTTATATACTCGACAGTTCAAGGAAATCACCGTAATAACTTCGAATAATCCTGTAATAACTTCTCTGCCATTTACGGTTTTTTTCCCCTTTTTCCTCTCCTCTCGTGTTTGATTGCAACTAAAACACTCCATCAAGCGTTATTATTTTCTCAAATGACGTTAATCATGATGTAGACACACACTAACCCTCCAAAGATATCTCAAAATCCCGAGACTTTCTCTACCACCCTGTTTTACCAAAATCACGTGGAAACTTCCCTTTTCCCTGATCTGAAACGCGTACCACGTCTGTTTGATCGAAACTGATGAATCCCAAACCAATTATGTGAAGAAGTCAATGAAAATCTCTCGTATAACCAATGCAGAAAAACTCGCAGGGGAAAAAAACTTTCCCGTCAAAATTTTTCTTCAAAAAGGGAAGAAGAAGGGATACCCCTATCCGTATGTTGGGTCCCTTTAGCATTGGGGTGCAAATAGTAATTTGGGGGTGCTCTTAGTGAAATTCTTGGGGTTCCTTTGACACTTTTCAGGGTGATTAGAGTAATTTTTCGAGTCGAATTTTCCAAAAATACCTACACACATAATAAGTACAAATCGAGTACTAACAATACAAAAATTTGAGAATAATTCAGATACAAAAATGTGTCTATCAATCAGTCATGCTAACAACCATATCAATTATACATAACATTTCTCTTGGTCTAATACAGAGAATCTTCTTTACAACAGTTCAACACATCCACAACATTTCTCTTGGTCTAAAGAAATACTTATGTAAAGACGTTTGTAGACGGTAGTCTAGCTATGAACGACAAGAAAATATCTCCAGTGATCAGAGAACACTTTAATAATAAGTATACCTGATTATTAGCATATCTTACTCAACAAGATTTTTCATGAGTAAGGTTTCAAACCTTGTGATTAATTAACACAAGTATGAGCTTTATGCTCATCAAATGAAAATTGTTCATGGTTAATCCTCTTTTTCCTTCTAATTTTTGGAGGAAAAACTTTTTGGCATGAAAAGGTATCATAAAATTTACTATTATCAAAGTACGACACTAAGTTTGAATCCTTACCAGAAGAAGTTTGTTAGGAGGATTTTGACAATCTGTTGATAAGATCCTTGTATCCTTCAATTATAAGATTTAAGTTGTCATATCTCCATTGTTGTTTTCACCTTCTGGTACCTTTCTCACATTTTGAACATCATCCCCTACCTTAATTTGAGGAGGACATTTATGAAATCTTCTTAACCGATTTGTGTTAACGCTACTATTACTAGTTCGAACCTTAAAAGAGCAAATTGTGCTGACTTTCCTGGAAGAATTCTCAGGGTGAGTACTAAAACCAATTGGTTTAGACATCCGAATGTCAGTTACACCTTTGAGGATTAAATCTAAGGTGTGTTGAAGTCGACCAAAATAGTTATCATTCAACCTCAATTTTCCCTTCTGTTGGACACGTCCTTTTGAATCACAAAAGAGACATACATTCTGATCACCGGAGTGATTAGAGTGAGTAGGTTTAACAGTTAGAAGATTTTTTCCTTCCGTGAGATGTGATAATTCCTTGATTAGTGGAAGGTGCAGGCACATCATTAGCAATAGGAAGAGTTTGCAATTTAGCTTCTGAAACTGGTTTCATCAGAGAAACATGATTACATGTAGTCATGTTTTCTAATAGCACAGCTGAGTCAAGAGCAATTGGTATAGTGGACTCCACAAAACAACCTTTACATTGAATATAGAGATTACTCAACAGGCGTTCGATTTCTGAAGCATCCTCCTTGAGTTTAGCCTCGATTAAGGTTCAATATGAACACACTATGGAGCTTTCCTCACGAAGAATCATTAATTGGGAATCACGATCCTTAACCATACCAATAATCCTGTTGACTTTATGTTTCATCCTATTGATTTCAACTGCCTGGATTCAAACAAGTTTTAAAATCGCTGCACTCTCTTGGGATGCTTCCCTTTCTACTTCAGAATCAGACTCGTCGGTAATATAATCAGGTTAACACTTATCAATACTTGTTTGTTTCATGGGAACGGAATTTTCATCTATATGTGAGATCGACAAGTCTTTCTCTTCAATAGATTTCATAGAAATAAAACTTTTATTTCTGGTGATGCGTTTGTCAGAGATAACACTTCTGTCCATAGAGTCAGATTGCTACAAACACAAACTTCTGAGGTCTTTAGCGTGTTTCCTGGTTCTGATACCAATTGAAAAAGTGGAGGTATAACAACCACACCCAATATTTCGTTCGGCAATATGTATGGACTAACTCCAATATAGTTCCGAGAGCACCATCTTATAAAGCGAGCTCAATCAAGAAATATACCAAAGAGTTATATCTCAATTTCTCAATACAATCTGCAATCGAACAGATAGGAATCTATGAGCCCGATTGATATGAGAAATAACTTGGATGGTACCAAAGATCAATGCCCAAGTGTCAATCAATTTATATCAACAACCAAAGGTCAGATTTACCAATTGATTGATCTACGCACAACCCGTGATATTTCAATTATATAAACAAATATAATGCGAAAAAAATAACATAGACACTAGAAGCTTTGTTAACGAGGAAACTGCAAATGCAGAAAAACCTCAAGACCTAGTACAAATTTGAACACCACACTGTATTAAACCGCTACAGACACTAGCCTACTACAAGTTAACTTCGGACTGGAATGTAGTTGAGACCTAACCAAGTCTCACACCGATTAAGGTACAGTCGCGTACAGTTGCGTTCCTTACGCCTCTTAATCCTAGCAGGACTCTACACACTTGATTCCCTTAACTGATCTCACCCACAACTAAGAGTTTCTACGACCTAAAGTCAAAGACTTATAAACAAATCTGTCTCCCACATATAAGTCTATTTTGATAGATAAATCTGTCTCCCACAGAAGTATCTATGAAGTTTTTATTCCGTTTTTCGATAAATCAAGGTGAATAGGAACCAATTGATAATCCGGTCTTATATTCCCGACGAACATCCTAGAAATATCAATCACCTCACAATAACTTAACTATATGGTAGTAGAAGAAGTTATTACGGAATCAGAAAGAATGAGACGAAGAGAATTGTGATTACTTTTTATATCTTACCTATCAGAGATAAATCTCGAGTTAATCTTAGAGAAGATAGTACTAAATACGATAGAACAAGTAAGATCAGATCACACAACTACAGAGAAAATAGTTGGGTCTGGCTTCACGAATCTCAAACGAAGTCTTCAAGTCGTTAACCTATAATGATTCTGGAAAAACCTAGGTTAAAGGAGAATCAACTCTAATCACAACTATGACACATGAAAGTATCGGGATTAGGTTTTCCAGTTGCTAGAGTTCTCCCTTATATAGTCTTTCAAATCAGGGTTTGCTTTCAATCAAAGCTAAGATAGCTTAGTAACAAAGCATTCAATATTCACCGTTAGATGAAAAATTGATTTAAGATTCAAGCTAAATCTGTTTAAAACCAAAGCAATGTCTCTCCACCGTTAGATGGTCTAAGCTTGTTACACACAAATGAAATATACTTTCATTTAGATATGGGTAACCGTACCTAAACGTGTATATTGAGTTGGCTCAATAATAGTTAACCGAAGTTAGCCATATGAACATTTTTGTCTGAACCCTGAAACATGAAAGATAATCAAATGAATCTGATTCTGTTTCAAATAGAGTTGTCCAATTGTTCACTATTTCACAAAAATATATATGAACCAATTGAATCAAAATCGGATTGATTCATGAGAATCAATTCTTGAACATTAAGCCACGGTTTGCAAAGATTGCATTCCTTAATTCATAAATGTATTTTTTCATGAGTATGAAAACATGCTTAACCGATTTTAGAACTTTAACCACTAAATTTGCAAACGGGTACGCAAACTATGGCTTCCGGACTTTGGTCTTATCCAGCAGTTTGCAAACTGGTATGCATACTGCTGTCCCAGACCTTAACTCAGGTAAAACTGTTCGCATACTGGTATGCAAACTTGGTTCCCGAACTTTAACAGTTGAAACCGTTCGCATATTGGTATGCAAACAAGGTTTCATGGCCTGAATCATAGGACAACAATTTGCATATTTTGTTGTATCCAGACAAAGGTTAATTTGTTCTAAACTCCCATTTCAATTATTGAAACATCCTTAGAAGACAACAATATCTATCTCACACAAACTCATAGCTTATAAGTAATTTTCAAGTGATTGAATGATCAATATGAAACTTTCCGGGTCGACATCAAATAATTGTCTCACACAAATCATGTAAGATGTTTCAAGGTGATTTTCACGTGATCATCTTTTGATATTTAGTTTCCAACAAATAAATTGTTTCCAACTAAACTCGTCAAAAATATGATGAATGTAGCTAAAGCAAAAAGCTTCCAACACATATTTCGAGAAATAGATAACCGAATTAAAGTCAGCTCGAAATATCAAATGTGTATAATATAAAAGTCTATATATCTATATGACTTAGTCTCATTAGGAGATAGAATAAAATAGACTTCTGAGTGATAGATAAGTTTTAGTCTCCACATACCTTTTGTTGATGAAGTTCCTCCAAGATCTCCTCAGTAGATCTTCGTTTTCAATCGATGAACGTCGTGAAGTCTAAAGCTCAACTACACATTCTATCCTAATCCGAGACATAGCTATAAGTAGACTAGAAATCAAGACTTACGGTTTTCATCACCTAAACTTGACAAACAAGCTTGAGATAGCAACTTCGTATAGGATATCAACTTCGTATAGGTTAGAGAAATCAAGACTTATGGTTTTGCGAACGGCTTGACTAGGCCAAGGTTCGGAGCTGTTGTTCGTGCACCTGGTTTCCGAACACAGTGGTGAAGTTCTAAAATCTGTTATGTATGATTCTCATGCTCATGCGCTAAAACGTTTATGATTTAAGGAATGCAATCTTTGCAAACCGTGGCTTAATGTTCATGAATTATTGATTGTATTGAGAAAGTGTTAGAGCATAGCTAGGTTGAACCCACTAAGCGTTGGTATGTCAAGTTTGATTGTCATATTTCAGTGAATCAAAACTCATCTAAGAGTCGTTTGATTATATACTAGAGACAACATCGTATAGGTTAGACTAGAAAGTCTAGGAATATTGAGACATACAAGTATTACTCGAAGACCTGAAGAACGTGAAGAAGTAACGAGCTACAACGACGACATCATCCTTCATCTTGAGGTTAATAATATTGACTTGAATTGTTTCATTCATAACGTATATTTCAAGTCGTGCTATATTGAAAACATAAGTGCGAATCCGTGAATGAATATTTTACTCTAGTAATGAGACATGATCATATGATCATAGTATTAAGGAATTAGACTACGAAGTATAACGCTTATCTTTTGAACTTCGTAGATATGACATCGACATAATATTATGAATGTTGTTGTGATTATGTGAATGGGTAAAGGTGAAGATTTCATCCTAGGAAATAATGTTTTACATTTGTTTAAAGGAAGTACATTCATGAACTTGTTTTATGAATCGAAAGGGAAATCGCTTTGCTTATTGGTATTGTTATTTATTGCAAATCTTTGGATTACCAATATGTATGAGATGGTAGAACCGATCGTAACTTTGTTATGTAACTGATCCCAATTAATCACCTGAAATGGTATGATCGATATTTGTAGTTGGTGTGACCGATCCTAGTGACTGGTGTGACCAATCACAAGAAATACCATGTGTATATGGTAACTGGTCCTGGTAATTGATGTAATTGATCCTTGTAACTAATGTAACCGGTACTGGTAGCTTGTGTGACCGATCACAAGTGTTCCATATTAAGGTATAACCAATCCATGTGATTGGTAGAACCGTGAACCCATAGTTGTCTTGCAATACAGATGAACCAATTATAAACTTGTTTGGAAGTGTGGTATAATCGATTCCAAGATTGTAAATATGAAAGAGGATTTACAAAGAAAAGATGTCAACATACTTTGAACACGATCAGTAACTCTTATCTTTTATTGTTCAAAGATATTCCTTATTACTCAAGGAGATCCTGTTCCGAAATAAATTAATAATCTTTTAATTAAGGTTATTAGTTTTATATGCTTTAATTACCAGCAATTAAATGCATATCTCTAGAGAATAAAATTAGTAATGTGCATTTACTAATTGGAGATTTTTAATTGAGAGATTTCGGAAAATATTGGACAAAGCATTTCCTGGTATTATGAAAACTGAATGGGCATTTATTGCATATATTTAGAATACTTTCGGTTTTGGAAATTCCTTGGTGTACAAACATCCTTGGTCTATAAATACCCCAGTTACCATTTCTAGAAAACTATCCTAAGATCCAGAAAAACTTCATCTTTTTATTGTTTCAGGTGGAGCCGTCTAATCGGAGAGGAAAGTACCCTAATTAGGTGAAATCTCTTATGACCGCTTGTTTTAAGACTTCCGTGGGATCAAAAAGCTGTACGAGTACCGTTGGTGGGAAACTATATAATTGCAGTGTTATTAGTTTTCAATTTGATTTGATTGAGTAACGGTAGTTGAACTTTGATTGCACTTAGTTTGTTTATTCTTGAGAATCTTCTCTTCTGATATAAGATTCACTCAAACTAGATCAAAGTGTTGACAGGATCATTAGAACTGTTTGTAGGTCTAAAGACATCCTGTGATAATCCATTGTTAACAGACTTCGTTCTTTGCATGATTGATCACAAGAGATTCAAGTGGCGCTGTGCAGGTTTAATTGAAAATTAAAGAATATTTGAAGACAAAGAAGATTTCTTATTGGTTTCTCACATCTTTGTGTTGCATAAACCTTGATCGGCTGGGATCCAACTAATATCGGATTTATTCGATTAATTAGTTGCGTGAGATCAGTAACACATCATAGTTCTTTCAAGATCTATTTTGATTGTTGCAAATACGAATATTATTACTTTGTTAATAGAGATTGGATTGATCTAACCAGGCAAAGGAGTTTATTAGATTAAACGGAAGAGCCTTTTCATATGACTTGAGATATTTTATCATAAAGAATCAATAAAGTTGTTACCAAACAGATTTGTTGTTCCTTTACTATTTGGAATACAATCCAAAGGAATTGTTCCAGTGCGTGCACTCATTGAAAGTCGGAAGCGCAGGGATACTGAAGAAACTAAGTGAACTAGGGTTAGTTGCTTGGTCTCAACTATACGAAGTGGGTTTAGATTTTGTATAATGGCTTAATTCTGAGAGTATTCCAATTCTGGACTAGGTCCCGGACGTTTTTTGCATTTTCGGTTTCCTCGTTAACAAAATCTTGTTGTGTCATTACTTTTGTTTTCCGCAATTACAATTATTGTTATTTTTTTATGGGTGAAAACTATTTCTGCTGTTTTTGGTAATTTTGGGGTGTGTGTAGATGGGAAATGAATCTAAACCCTAAACAAATGCACTGCACGGGAGTGCTTTATGATTCGAGAGATAAATCTGTACAATTCTGGCCTAAAACAGGAGATGGGGTTGATCTTAGGGAGGGAAGCGAAGAAGGTGTTGAGATTGTGAAGGTGTTGGCTGCTTATGACTTGTATCATAATACCGAACTGGCTTGCAGGATGTAAGCAATAAACTCTGTGTGTTTGAATACGTTGTATTAACACTTGGTTTCTCTCTCTTTTGGAAATAGGGAGGAGAACCTATTTATAAAAGTCTTTGAGCCTAATCCACATCTCTCGTGGTAAGTGGAGGAAGTGAAGTGATGGAGTAGTGGAGTCGTGCTAGTGATTGTCACACGATCAGGTATAAGCCCACTTCTCCCATCATCACTAACCGTCCATGTCTTCCTGACACGTTCTTGTGATGGCACGTTGCACGCTGCATGCTGTAAACCGCCAGACCAATACCCCAGTATGTATCCCCCAGTTTGTGACACGATTAATGTCTCGAGTGTGTGGATCGTGGGACCCACAAAAGGTAGCATACGGTGCTAGGTTAAATAACTAAGTTATTTGGAAAGTCGATATTCATAAAATATCGTGTGTATTCTACGCATGTTATGCATCGAATATATTCAATATGCATGAAGCATCGCTGTTTTAAAGCTTAACGGAGTAAGTCACGAATTAAGCGTCTTAAAACAGCATCACGTCCAGCCACGTTCGAGTGACCGTTTGGAGGCTGTATGGGCGAGTCATGCCATGGCCTATAACTCTACAGGGAAGAGTGGCGGACGATGATCATGGTGATGCCTCACTGGTCGCCTAACTCCTATCCTAGGCCGTCCGTCCAATCTAGCGAAGTTGTACGGACGAGATGGCTTGCGAACGTTGGATTAGGGTTTGGGAGGTGCGCAAGCACCCACTTTCAGCTCAATCGAATTTGATCTTAGGGGAAGATTTTGGAGGGACCGATTGGTCCTGCATGGAGGTGGCCCGCCGGTGCTCACGCCCATGCTAGCTTGTCTCGCGAAGGTGCGATCTAAACCACTCGATTCGACCGGCGAAGAGAAGTGGTCGAAATCTGTTTTCAATAGGAATCCTATGTCGCAAAGGATTCCTTAAGGAGACGTAACATGCCACCTTTGGGCGCACGAATCGAGGCATCTGGTCCTGCCTTGCTCTGGTCGGTCGGACATAGAGGTAGACGGGCCCACGATGATCATGTAGATACTATCTGGATCTCCTTAGTCTATTCCTGCACCCTTCATCCAGGCTGGCGAAGATGGACGCTCGTGATCGATTTACGATACATGTAATATTGCCGCAAACCCTAATTAGGGTTTTATGTTGGTCGCGCGCATGCTACTTTGGCCGGACGAATTTGCATCCTATGCTCTTCGTATGGACTGGACGACCACGTGGGACCCACATTGGGCCGGTGGTGAACATGGTGATACCTGACCGACAGTCCTGGGTGTGATCTAAACCATCCAACCATGCTTGAGAAGTTGGATGGTCGTGATCAATTTGGATTTCCACGGTTTTCTAAAGCATCACTCCATCCATGTTTGGGCAATAGTTTATTGCTCCATAGCTTGGTTGTGGGAGAACCGATCAGGTAGGTGGAAAGTGGGCCCGCCAATGGGCGTGCCAACACTTCACCAATTGATCGCGGGACAATCCAAGTCGTCCAACCGTGCCTGCGAAGTTGGACGGTCGCAACTTATTTTGAGACCATTTTTTGACAGTCTTGCGCATGCTAGCCACTCCATGCCTGCTCGACCATCCTCTTCAGGGCTGGCGTTTGGCGGCTATTTGGGGTAAGGCATGCGTTCGACCAGCCAGAGCATTACCGGGCCTGCAGGTGGTCATTGTGGTGATAGCCTGCTCCTACTGAGGATCGTCTAGGCTATCTAATCATGCGTCCAACCTGCGTGGTCATGATTATTTCTGAGACTAGCACGGGCAGTCCAGATTATACTCAATCGGGCTAGTATAACACACCGAGAGGGATGCTCAATCGGGCTAGTATAACACACCGAGACACTTTACTCAATCGGGCTAGTATAACACACCGAGAGATAGCCTGTACGAGCATTTCGTGCATGCCTCACTATTGACACTCGGAGATTCGTGTTACTCTGTTAGGAGCAACACACAGTCCTCATGCCGCATCAACAGTGAGGGTTCCCGGGAACAACACAGGAAATACAAGGCTAATAAAGCATTAATTAATAATGTTATAAATCCACAGAAATTCGGGATTGTTGCTACATGCTCCGTTCTGGGTGTATTTAATTCACAGGGATTGTTGCCACATGCTCCATTCTAGGTGAATTAATAAAGTGAAGAAGTATCCATCACTCAAATGGCCTTATCCTTTATAGGATGTCAGCCTATTAAATTCGGCTTTTAGAATTTTAACCTTAAACGAAAATCCACCATCAACATTAAGTCCCCTGCCTAGCACATAATGATTACATCGTTGTGAGGTAGGCATGAGATGGTGATAATTTACGTATCGAAATGACCAAGCTAAAGTAAATACATATTTACCGCGTGAGAGAAGACTGTCGTATGCCCAAAACGTCCCGGAGTTGGTTGAGCCGTTCCTCCTCAACGGTCTTTTCCGATCTTAATTAAGGTTTGGAAGATAGTGTGACTTGGTTGGTGTTAAACCCTTGTCCATCGGGTATACTCCGCCGCAGCCGCCTCTAGTCTTCTTTTAGGGTTTTTCTTGACATATATGTATGTGCAGGGATCTTGAACCATATTTACGTTTTAATATAGGATTTTCTTGTAGAAACTCCATCATGTCAAACAGTAGCAGATCGTCTTCTTCATATCATCCAGGATCTTCTGTTAAGCGTGCGCGATCCGTGTCTCAGTGTGGTCCTGAGCCTCGTGATGAACCTCCTGCTCGTGTTCTTCGAGTTAAGAAGATTATACCGGTTCGTTTCCTTTTTTCTTTCCTTTTCTGAACAGTTATTCTTGCTTCATGGTGAATAATCCTCATTTTTTTGCAGAGATACCCTTCTGGAACATGCGTGACGGTCATCGACGACGATGACTTAACTAGTCCGCTTATTTCAAATTCCAACACGCCTACGCCAGCGGACCTTGAAGATGCTGATCTGGGTATCTCATCTTACGAATACCCCAACGCGGGCCTCTTATTCGATATTCGCACGAAATGACTATCTTCCAGCTACATGGATGTTGGTGGATTCTTAAGTGCGAAAAGAGTTTGTGCTCTTATACACAAAGGTGTGGAGAAAGTATGGCCACATCGCAACCAGGAATGTGGTCCGGCACTGTTCGTCTGCTTTGGTCACTACGGTAAACTGCCTTCTTCCCATGATTGTTGAGATGTAGGATGTCTCTATCCGCAACGTTGTTGAATCAAACCTTGAAAAGTGGGAGAAAATGATATCTACCTGCGAATCCATGGAGTTCAACGTGGGCTGGTTGCGGCAGCGTCTTGACATCATTAAAGTTGATCGGGCTGGTATCCTCGTGAATGTAGTTCCCGTTGCGAAAGCTATCTTGGAGGAGGAGAAGGCTCTGGCTTCCGAATCAGAGAAGGTGGAGCAGGCGGTCCAAAGCTTGAGGAACAGAATGGAGAGGTATCAAACTAGGTTGAAGATGATGCTTTCAAGAGACTACAATCTGCTGGATGGCCTCTTCTAAGCTGCGTCTCCTTACTGTTAATGTCATTGTCATCATTTTTTTTTTGAACATTCTTGAGCTAGTAATTGCACTGAGAAATGAATTGAATTGGCTTTTCGGTAGATGAATAAAGTTTTTCCATTAATATTTTCTGAATAAATCTATAATTCAAATATGTGATGAAAATGCATGTATTGTCATGTCATGGGACAGTTGCGGGACAATGATCAAGCATGGTATGCCTTGAGCCATATTCCATTGATGACTGCTTCTAACTTGCCTCCATCCACCTTGATGATCTTGTAGTAGCCAGTACTGTAAGCCTTGGTAATCACGAAGGGACCTTCCCATTTCGGAGAGAACTTTGGTGCAGACATGTCTTGTTGGATGTGCTTGGCTGTCTTCAAGACTAGATCTCCTACTTAAAAAACTCGTGGCTTCACAGTTTTGTCTTATGCTTTCGAGATTCTACTTAAGTACACCTGAGCACGTTCCTCTGCCTTGCTTCTCCTGAAATCCAGAGTATCTAACTCGGCGATTCTGGAGTTAGATGCTTCAGACTCGTTCCAGTGGACCCCACTTGCTGCTGCAATCCTGGCTGATGGGATCTTGATTTCTGGTGGGAGAATAGCATCCGCACCATAAACAAGTAAGTATAGGGAAACCCCAATGGAACTTCTAGGTGCCATCCGGTACGCCCATAGCACCATCGGCAGTTGTTCATGATACTCTCTGGGATTGTCGTGTACTGTCCGACTGAGAATCCGGATTAACGTTTTGTGTATGCTCTCGGCATGTCCGTTCCCTTGAGGATAATAGATGGTGGAGAAGACCTGTTTAATTCCATATTCTTCAAGCAACTCTCGTACGTGTTTGTTGGCGAAGGGGGTGCCATTATCAGTGATAATATGTTTAGGCACGCCAAAGCGACAGATGATGTACTCCTTAATGAAGGCTGCAACCGTCTCCCCTGTAGTCCCCCGTAGGGGAATAGCTTCAACCCATTTAGTGAACTACTTCGTTGCGGTTATGATATACTCATGCTGCTTTGATGATGGCGGATTGATCTTCCCAACAATGTCAAGTCCCCAGCTATAAAACGGCAATGGACTGCTTATCGAGTGTAAAGGAGTGGAAGGTGCGTGAACAAGGTTTCCATGAATTTGACACTTGTGGCAGTTTTGGACAAAGGCAGCTGCGTCTTCCTCCATGGTTGGCCAATAATATTTCTCGTGTATCTGGAGAAACAATTTCTTCTTCCCTTGATGCTCCCCTTCATGCATCTCTTTTAACATGGTCGGAATTTCCTCCTCAGCCAAGCATCGTAACAGATCGCCTCCAAAGCTTATGCGATACATGACCCCTTCGTGAAATACGAACTGTTTCGACCTTTGCTTCACCTTGACAGCCTCCTTTGGATTAGCGGGAATTACTCCATCGCGGAGATAGCTAATATACGGCTCTCTCCAGTCCCTGGCATGACTTATGATGCAAAACCTCCAGTTGGTGTGGCGGCGCTTGACAGTTCGAACAAGACTTTTGGAGTAGCCGAGATTGCGTCTCCATTTCTGACCAATAATAGCCTAAGAGTTGAAGACGCCGATAGAGCGTTACCACCAACGTTTGTCCACAAATTTCATTGTGAACACGGTTAAGCTGCAGCTGTGCTTCATCATCTCCGAGACATCTTGATAGGGAACCGTCCGGGTTTCGATGATATAACATACTATGGAGCATGAAGAAGCTTTGCAAGGTTTTGAGACTAACCTTTCCTTGAGAAAGCGAGCTGCTAAGCTCCTGGATGATCGGAGTCCACCAGTCGCAGGTTCCAGTGTCTTTTCATTGTGAAAGCCACGTTGATTCTACCGTTCTTCTCTTCACTGTCAGGGTTTCTTCTATACCTTCGAACTGTAATTTAGAATCCAACGATGCTAAACAATCGGCGTGTATGTTGTTGTTGTGGCCGACATGAGTTGTGGTTGCATCGGCAAAGTAGTTTAGTAACCTCTGTGCTTCGGATCGATACGGAGCTAGGGTTACTTCCTTCAACGCATATAATCCATTCATCTGACTAACCAGTAGTTTAGAATCACCTCTTATTTCCAGACGCGTGGCCCCTGCTTGCTTGACTAATAACAGCCCTATGAGGAAGGATTCATATTCTGCTGAATTGTTAATGCATTGAAAATCCAGCTTGAAGGAGTGTGAAAAGACTTCGCCGGTCGGAGATACGAGGACTATGCCTGCTCCTCCGGTGTTGTTGCTAGGAGTGGAAGAACCGTCAAAATATAACATCCAGGCTTCTTCTTCAACAACGGAGATGTCTGGAAATTCTCCAGGAAGGTCTTCACGTAATGCAGTAGTGCATTCTCCTGGGAACGCTGCTAGCAAATATGCAACTGCTTGTCCCTTGATGGCTCTAAGTGATTTACATGTTATGTCTAACTACACATTTGGAGAAGCCACTTATCCGATCTTCCCATCGGGACTGGTTTCGAAAGCAAAAACTTCGCAGGATCAGATTTAGATATGAGTATCACCTTGTTGGACATCAGGTAATGCCTGAACTTCTGAATGGAATGAATCAGTGCCAAGCATGCCTTCTCCGCTCTGGGATATCTGAGTTCAGCATCTCTCAATATTCGGCTGAAGTAGTATATAGGACGTTCGACTCCCTTGTCATCTTCTTGAGCGAGCAAGGCGCCGGCGGCAGTATCACTGAAATCGGTGTAGAGACATAACGGCCTTCCTTGGGCTGGAGACTTCATGATAGTTGGAGATGACAATATTCACTGAATCTTTCGAAACGCTTCTTGTTGTACATTGGTCCAGATGAAGCTTGCTCCTTTCTTTAGCAAGGGAGTGAATGAAGCGACAAGACGGGCTAGGCCAGGTATAAAACGTCGAATGTAGGTCACCTTGCCCATCAAGCTTCATTCGCTCATCCGTGGACAAAGTCGAGCTGATGGAGATAGGCCTGGGAGATTCTTCATTCCCGATGTTAACGATTTCGAGCTCGTCGGTTGTGGAGTTGGTGCCGTCTTGAAGATGTCTGGGAGCATCCAACACCTCTTCCTGTGGCTCGCCGTTTTGGTAACATTCTATTGGGAGGAGAGACTGGTAGTCTCCCCTGCTAATTGCTAACATCGGCGGCGGTATAAAGTTTTCCCTTTCTGATCACGGCTCGCCACGAAAGTTCGCCCCCTCTTCGTGTGAATGTGGGGTCACTGCTTCACTAGATGAAGGAGAACGCCTTGTTAGCAAAGATGCATCGTGGGTGTCGGCCCTCAATGAAAGCCGGTCCTCTTCCTGGATCGACGCCCACGTGGGGAGTGGGATGCAATGAACTTTGTATAATTCCTCCCGCGGGGTCTCTCTTGGTTCGAATAACTCCATTCCACATATTGGTGCATAAGGAGACAGTGATGCAGGAATACAGACGACTTATTTATTCAGCATAGTCTTCAGGCATTGGTGATATGTCGAAGGGACAATCCGATTGTCATGAAGCCATGGCCTCCCCAGTATCATATGGTAGTCTGGCTCCTTCTCTATAACTTCAAACTTCACCTTCGACTGAATGGGTCCTACAGATAAACTCAGATTGACGTACCCGAATGTGTTAGTTTGATTTCCTTCAAAGTCCGTCATCGTGGTAGGCCGTCGCACGATCTTGCTTGAGCGGACCTTAGCTGTCTTGAGTGATTTGAGAGTAATCACATTCGAATATGCTCCTGTGTTGATGAGGGCCCGCTTGAAATCTGAATCCTTGATGCGCGCAGTAACGTGCAGAGCCCGGTTGTGGCCCTCCTCTGCCATCATGTCTTACTCTGTAAATATAAAATTGTTCACATACATCTCTGCTGTGTTTGAGACTTCTGGGCGCAAGGGAGTTAAATGCACGTCCAGGGCTATCTGGTTGATTGCAACAAACGTCTCCGCCCGCTGATTCTTCAAGAGGTGCAAAAGTTCGCACAAACTTTCCATTAGAGAAGTTGCTTCCTGATCCACTGGCCTCCGGTTCATAGTGAAACTGTTGATTTGAGGATGATCAGTCCCCAGTGTCGAAGTCTCCATGATAGGACCGCTCATCTCTGACGTCATCTTGATGAGGAGATCGAGTATGTCGTTTATCATTTCTTTGATCAGGTTCATGTTCTTCGTGTGAACCTCCTGCACCCGTGCTAACTCGATCAATGTTGGTATTCCTCCGTCGACACCATCAGATATACCGTTGGAGGAACTTCGACCAGGATCTGAAGCCGTTGCGGTATCCCTAAGACCGACCATTTTGAAATCAGCCTAATGAAATTGGGTATTGAAGAAATTGACTTCACAACCGAGAGATTAATCTCCCACTGTGGTCGCCAATTGTTTATGGGTGAAACTATTTCTGTTGTTTTTGGTAATTTTGGGGTGTGTGTGGATGAGAAATGAATCTAAACCCTAAACAAATGCACTGCACGGGAGTGCTTTCTGATTCGAGAGATCAATCTGTACAATTCTGTCCTAAACCAAGAAATGGTCGTTCCAGACGTGCTTCGGTCACAAAGTGAAGGAGACGGGGTTGATCTTAGGGAGGGAAGCGAAGAAGGTGTTGAGATTGTGAAGGTGTTGGCTGCTTATGACTTGTATCAGAATACCGAACTGGCTTGTAGGATGTAAGCAATCAGCTCTATGTGTTTGAATACGTTGTATTAACACTTGGTTTCTCTCTCTTTTGGAAATAGGGAGGAGAACCTATTTATACAAGTCATTGAGCCTAACCCACATCTCTCGTGGGAAGTGGAGGAAGTGGAGTGATGGAGTAGTGGAGTCGTGCTAGTGATTGTCACACGATCAGGTATAAGCCCACTTCTCCCATCATCACTAATCGTCCATGTCTTCCTGACACGTTCTTGTGATGGCACGTTGCACGCTGCATGCTGTAAACCTCCAGACCAATACCCCAGTAAGTATCCCCCAGTTTGTGACACGATTAATGTCTCGAGTGTGTGGATCGTGGGACCCAAAAAAGGTAGCATACGGTGCTAGGTTAAATAACTAAGTTATTTGGAAAGTCGATATTCATAAAATATCGTGTGTATTCTACGCATGTTATGCATCGAATATATTCAATATGCATGAAGCATCGCTGTTTTAAAGCTTAACGGAGTAAGTCACGAATTAAGCGTCTTAAAACAGCATCACGTCTAGCCATGTTCGAGTTACCGTTTAGAGGATACATGGGCGAGTCATGCCTTGGCCGACCACTCTACAGGGAAGAGTGCCGGACGGTGATCATGGTGATGCCTCACTGGTCGCCTAACTCCTATCCTAGGTCGTCCGTCCAAGCTAACGAAGTTGGACGGACGAGATGGCTTGCGACCGTTGGATTAGGGTTTGGGAGGTGCGCAAGCACCCACTTTAAGCTCAATCGAATTTGAGCTTAGGGGAAAATTTTGGAGGGACCGATTGGTCCTGCATGGAGGTGGCCCGCCGGTGCTCACGTCCATGCTAGCTTGTCTCGCGAAGGTGCGATCTAAACCACTCGATTCGACCGGCGAAGAGGAGTGGTCGAGATCTGTTTTCAATAGGAATCCTATGTCGCAAAGGATTCCTTAAGGAGGCGTGACATGCCACCTTTGGGCACACGAATCGAGGCGTCTGGTCCTGCATTGCTCTGGTCGGTCGGACATAGAGGTGGACGGGCCCACGGTGATCATGTAAATACTCTCTGGATCTCCTTAGTCTATTCCTGCACCCTTTATCCAGGATGGCGAAGATGGACGCTCGTGATCGATTTACGACACATGTAATATGCCGCAAACCCTAATTAGGGTTTTATGTTGGTCGCGTGCATGCTTCTTTGGCCGGAAGAATTTGCATGCTATGCTTTTCGTATGGAATGGCTGACCACGTGGGACCCACATTGGGCCGGTGGTGAACATGGTGATACCTGACCGACGGTCCTGGGTGTGATCTAAGCCATCCAACCATGCTTGAGAAGTTGGATGGTCGTGATCAATTTGGATTTCCACGGTTTCCTAAAGCATCATTCCAGCCATGTTTGGGCAATCATTTATTGCTCCATAGCTTGGGTGTGGGAGAACCGATCAGGTAGGTGGAAAGTGGGACCGCCAATGGGCGTGCCAACACTTCAACAATTGATCGCGGGACAATCCAAGCCGTCCAACCGTGCCTACGAAGTTGGACGGTCGCGACTTATTTTGAGACCATTTTTTGACAGTCTTGCGCATACTAGCCACTCCATGCCTGCTCGACCATCCTCTTCAGGGCTGGCATTTGGCGGCTATTTGGGGATAAGGCATGTGTTCTACCAGCCAGGGCATAACCGGGCCCGCTGGTGGTCTAGGATATTGAATCATGCGGCCAACCTGCGTGGTCATGATTATTTCTAAGACTAGCACGGGCATTCCAGATTATACTCAATCGGGCTAGTATAACACACCGAGAGATAGCCTTTACGGGCATTTCGTGCATGCCTCACTATTGACACTCGGAGATTCGTGTTACTTTGTTAGGAGCAACACTCAGTCCTCATGCCGCATCAACAGTGAGGGTTCCCGGGAACAACACAGGAAATACAAGGCTAATAAAACATTAATTAATAATGTTATAAATCCACAGAAAATCGGGATTGTTGCTACATACTCCGTTCTGGGTGTATTTAATTCACAAGGATTGTTGCCACATGCTCCATTCTAGGTGAATTAATAAAGTGAAGAAGTATTCATCACTCAAATGGCCTTATCCTTTACAGGATGTCAGCCTATTAAATTCGGCTTTTACAATTTTAGCCTTAAACGAAAATCGACCATCAACATTAAGTCCCCTGCCTAACACATAATGATTATATCGTTGTGGGATAGGCATGTGATGGTGATAATTTACATATCGAAATGACCAATCTAAGGTAAATACATATTTACCGCGTGAGAGAAGACTGTCGTATGCCCAAAACGTCCCGGAGTTGGTTGAGCCGTTCCTCCTCAACGGTCTTTTCCGATCTTAATTAGGGTTTGGAAGATAGCGTGACTTGGTTGGTGTTAAACCCTTGTCCATCGGGTATACTCCGGCTCAGCCGCCTCTAGTCTTCTTTTAGGGTTTTTCTTGACATATATGTATGTGCAGGGATCTTGAACCATCTTTACGTTTTAAGATAGGGGTTTCTTGCAGAAACTCCATTATGTCAAAAAGTAGCAGATCATCTTCTTCATATCATCCAGGATCCTCTGTTAAGCGTGGGCGATCCGTGTCTCAGTGTGGTCCTGAGCCTCGTGATGAACCTCCTGCTCTTGTTCTTCGAGTTAAGAAGATTATACAGGTTCGTTTCCTTTTTTCTTTCCTTTTCTGAACAGTTATTCTTGCTTCATGGCGAATAATCCTCCTTTTTTTTTGCAGAGATACCCTTTTGGAACATGTGTGACGGTCATCTACGACGATGACTTAACTAGTCCGCTTCCTTGAAAATGATGATCTGGATATCTCATCTTATGAATACCCCAACGCGGGCCTCTTATTCGATATTCGCATGAAGTGCCTATCTTCCATCTACAGGGTTGTTGGTGGATTCTTAGTGCGAAAAGAGTTTGTGCCCTTATACACAAAGGTGTGGAGAAAGTATGGCCACATCGCAACCAGGAATGTGGTCCGGCACTGTTCGTCTGCTTTGGTCACTACGGTAAACTTCCTTCTTCCCATGATTGCTGAGATGGAGGATGTCTCTATCCGCAACATTGTTGAATCAAACCTTGAAAAGTGGGAGAACATGATATCTACCTGCGAATCCATGGAGTTCAACGTGGGATGGTTGCGGCAGCGTCTTGACATCATTAAAGTTGATCGGGCTGGTATCCTCGTGAATGTAGTTCCCGTTGCGAAAGCTATCTTGGAGGAGGAGAAGGCTCTGGCTGCCGAATCAGAGAAGGTGAAGCAGGCGGTCCAAAGCTTGAAGAACAGAATGGAGAGGTATCAAACTAGGTTGAAGATGATGCTTTCAAGAGACTACAATCTACTGGATGGCCTCTTCTAAGCCGCACATCCTTACTGTTAATGTCATTGTCATCATTTTTTTTTGAACATTCCTGAGCTAGTAATTGCACTGAGAGATGAATTGTATTGGCTTTTCGGTAGATGGATGAAGTTTTTCCATTAATATTTTCTGAATAAATCGATAATTCAAATATGTGATGAAAATGATTGTATTGTCATGTCATGGGACAGTTGCGGGACAATGATCAAGCATGGTATGCCTTGAGCCATTTTCCGTTGATGACTGCTTCTATCTTGCCTCCATCCACCTTGATGATCTTGTAGTAGCCAGTACTGTAAGCCTTGGTAATCACGTAAGGACCTTTCCATTTTGGAGAGAACTTTGGTGCAGACATGTCTTGTTGGATGTGCTTGGCCGTTTTCAAGACTAGATCTCCTACTTTAAAAACTCGTGGATTCACAGGTTTGTCATATGCTCTGGAGATTCTACTTCTGTACACCTGAGCACGTTCCTCTGCCTTGCTTCTCCTGAAATCCAGAGTATCTAACTCGGTGATTCTGGAGTTAGATGCTTCAGAATCGTTCCAGTGGACCCCTCGTCTTTTCAATTGGTATCCGAGCAGGCAAACACGAAAATATATAACAATCTGTTTTTGGTGCGATCCAACCTATAAGAATTGAATCTGATGGATGATTCAGTTAGCGTAGTAGCAGGATTTGACTACTTCAAAGACTCATGGTGGAAGACACAAATGAAGTATATAATACTCTTGTTCCTAAATGTATTAGGAATTGGGATTAAGACTATGTATGTCTTGGATGACTTACATACTTCCTTGGTTATGATAGAATTGTATCCCATGGTAATGATTACTAATAAGGTTAGTAACAATGATACAATACTCTATGTGACATTTTGTGTCTTGAAAACGCATAACATTCCTTATTAGATTTTTCATTATATGAATCATGACTATTCTGTTCTTAAAAAATATGGGATCTTAAATATATTTTGGATTTGCTACCAATGTGTACATATGTACATTTTAAGATCTAAGACTGTCAAACGCTGATTAGGATGCGATTTTGGAATCTTTGTAATTTTACAAAGAATGTTTTTCAGTTGATAATTCTATTAACAATGGATTTCTTCATACACCCCACAACTGTTTTAATGAAGCAAGTGATCTTTTGAAATATTATAGGATTTATGATCTAAAGATATTTTTAACAAATATCTTGTTATGTTCAAAATTGTTCTTGTATACTCTATTGGAAAATTCATGAGTGAATTTCGTATGATATTATCAAGTTTTGGTAATTATAGAGTAAACAAAATTTTGAACATGAATATAGGATTAATCCGTAATATGGATCCAGTCCATGAAAAATCGGTTTTCCCAAAGAAAGTCCTAGTTACAAAATCGGATTTGTTTCCCCACAAATTAGGGTTTCCGATTTTGACAAGATTTCCTAAAATTAGTTGTTTCCGAAAATTGTTATCTTCACTCCCTATAAAAGAAGATTATTTTCTGTTATTTATACAAACATCCCGGGAGAAATTGTTCGGAAAAACTAGGGTTTTTCATACATTCTCAATTTTCGGAAATATGGGAAAAAGGAAATCAAGAGAAAAAACTTCTGAAACTGACAGACTGGAATTGAATCCATTTATTCCTTCTGGTGATATTGAGAAAATCAAGTATCCCCACTTGATCAAATACAAACATGAACTTACAATCTTTGTGGATAACACATGTTTTGAGAGATATCAAGCCTTAAAAGGAGTTAATTTCACTGCTGAGAAGAGGTTCGATTCAGATGTTTCAGAAAGTAAATTTGTGAAGTTTGTACAAGACCGAAACTGGGGAAATTTGTGTGGGTTTGAAAAATATTCACATGATATAGTAAGAATATTCTATGCTAATATTCATAATATTGATCATGAGAATCTTACTTTTAGCACTCTTGTTGGATACACTTTTCACCAAATTCACAGAAAGATGATATCAAAGGTCATCAAGTACAATGTGAAAGAAAATCATATGATTACTGGTTTGAAATTGAGCACGATAATATTTCAAAACGTATCACTGGAAAATCTGTTGAATGGAAGAGTGGAAGAATGCTAACCAAAGAAATACCCTTCTTCTTAAGGGTTTTCGGTAACTTGCTATAGCAACTCTCTTTGCGTGTACAAGAGATACTTCACAATGGGACAAGGAATTTGCTGAGTTTATATACTTCCTTCTTGAAGGTGATAATAAAATTGATATAAGTGAAATAATTATAAATCAAATGATAAAGATTTTTGAATCCATCAATGCCACATCATCCCAGAGAAATATTGGATATCCCTGTCTCATCACCAGCATGTGTGAAAACACAATGGGGAATAATTTTGGATATGAGAAAGCGGCTAAAACAGTCTCGCAGGGAATTATCAAGCAAATGAGCAAAACTCGAAAAGAAAGAGGAACTATTGTTTCAACTGCTCAAACCTATAGCAATGGAGATATCTTGTTCCATATCTTACGTCTTAGAAGACAATTGAACTGTATCCAGAAACAGTTAGCCTTTGCCGCTCAAAATGATCCAGAAACTCTTCAAGGAATCTTAGAGATAAATGTTGAGTTCTTAGAAGGCGAAGTGGACCAAGACTCTGAACAAGAATCTGATGGACAGATGACAAATAAGGAGTAGTCTACCTTCTTATTTACAAAGAAAATAGACCTTAGTTATTGATC
Source organism: Papaver somniferum (assembly GCF_003573695.1). Taxonomy (NCBI): domain Eukaryota; kingdom Viridiplantae; phylum Streptophyta; class Magnoliopsida; order Ranunculales; family Papaveraceae; genus Papaver; species Papaver somniferum. The sequence goes on along the minus strand of NC_039366.1, from coordinate 161,245,152 downwards.
ATTGTGTAAGGTCTATTTTTGAATAAAACTATCAATATTTATGAATAAAATTATTACTTTATAATTTTTCTTGTGATAGTTTCCGATTACATAGCATGTGCTTGAATGTCTATATATTTGTTACATATTTTCGGTTTACGAGATGTCTGATTTCGGTTTTCATAACCTTAACATTCGATCTCATATGATGTGAACCCTTATGGTTTGTGTGGCTTTTTGATTTAGCGGTATTAAGTTCTATCCCATGTTTGTAGGCCTTATAAAAGGATCATAAGGTGTTCCGATTGAAACTCATATGTGAAAAGTCACAATATGTTGAATCAGTTTGTGTTTACATGAGTTTTGTTTAGCATAAAACACATGTGTTTCGGGTTTTCAACTTTTGCTATTGGAACGCATTAGTAAAAACCGATTCAACCTTTCTCTGGTAAAGGTTTCTCTTATTGTTGTTCTTTTGTTCTTGTGAGAAGATGACAACATACTAGGGGGGAGTTCTAACTTGAACTTGCGCTAAATTATATATCTTTATGGGGAGAAGAGGATGCGGAATCTGAGGTAACGAATTTGTTAGTTAATCGTTTTCCTGTTTAAGAAAAGTCTGCTTATATTGCATATATTTTGCTTTTGCTTAACAAAATTTCGGTACAATTGATATATTCCATTATGATGTGTATGGATGTGTGTGTATGTGTGTGTGATTCAATTATTTCCGGTTAAGAAAAACTGTGTCAATTCATTTGACTTATTGTTTGATATTTTCTTTATTGTTTGGTATCAAGTATTTTTGCTTAACGAAATTCGGTGCAATTGCGGTGCTATAATGTCTATGTTTGATTCAATTGCTTCCGGTTAATAAAATAATTGTGCAAGTCAATTTATTTTAGTTTGTATGTATTTTTTATGGCTTAACAAAATACGGGATCATTTGTTTAGCCCAATTCGATTCTGGATAAGAGAAACTAAGTCAATTCTTATCCTAGTTAGACTTATCAAATTGAATGATTCGGTTATTCAAGTCTAATCGAATGCCTTGACAAGAAAGACTATTTAACTAACCTAGTGTTTGTCTTGTCTAAATAGAAAGGTTTAAGTTATTGTCTGAATAATTAGAGCCTGATGAGAGAAATAAAGTTATTTATGATCTTTATTTTGGTCTTATAGAAATAAACCGGTTATGTATGCGTTGATCAAATTTTTTGGTCAATCGGTTTAACAAGGGAATTAAGTTTCTTAGTCGATTTGTTAAACTATTAGGGAAAATTGCTTCGGCCAATTGTTTCCTTGATAACATATTAAAACTAAATTACTTGTAGTTTCGGTTTTAATATTGGTTATCTAAAGTGGTATGTGAAACCTTCGTGCTTAACTCTTATAGGTTGTGTACAAGTATTTTAAATTTGTAAGATCCTTTCGGTTTGACCTGTATTTGCTCGAACCTTTTTCATTTTGTGACAAAAAGGGGGAGAAATATATGGAGTAAACAAGTGATTGCAATCACTAAGGAAAGGACAATTGTGCTTAAACGTTATATCTAACGAAAGAGTAAAGCACTCACCAAGGGGGAGAAACATATCATATTGTTGTGTAGTTATTTGGACTACAAAAGTGGAATAATAAAGATGTTCGGATTGAAAATCTACCTATCTCACCTTTAGGGGGAGTATAAGCTTTGTTATTCATATGTCAACAACGACATTTATTGATTGAATATATGCAGGTTAATGTGTTGTTGAAACTTGGAATCAAGCGTATGTATAATGAATTCTTGTAATATGTTTATCCATATGTATTAAGAGTTTTTTCACTAAAATAGACAAAGGGGGAGATTGTTAGAGCATAGCTCGGTTGAACCCACCAAGCGTTGGTATGTCAAGTTTGGTTGTCATATTTTAGTGAATCAAAACTCATTTAAGAGTCGCTTGATTATATACTAGAGACAACTTCGTATAGGTTAGACTAGAAAGTCTAGGAATATTGAGACATACAAGTATTACTCGAAGACCTGAAGAACGTGAATAAGTAACGAGCTACAACGACGACATCATCCTTCCTCTTGAGGTTAGTAATATTGAATTGAACTGTTTCATTCCTAACCTATCTTTCAAGTCGTGCTATATTGAAAACATAACTGCGAAGCTGTGAATGAGTATTTTACTCTAGTAGTGAGACATGATCATATGACCATAATATTAAGGAATTAGACTATGTACGAAGTATAACGCTCATCTTTGAACTTTGTAGATATGACATCGACATAATCTTATGAATGTTGTTGTGATTATGTGAATAGGTAATGGTGAAGATTTCATCCTAAGAAATAATGTTTTACATTTGTTTAAATGAAGTACATTCATGAACTTGTTTTATGAATCGAAAGGGAAATTGCTAGGCTTATTGGTATTGTTATTCATTGCAAATCTTTGGATTACTAATATGTGTGAGATGGTAGAACCAATCGTAACTTTGTTATGTATCTTGGTATAACTAATCACAATGCTTGACTTATGATTTGGTATGACTAGTTTTGATTAATTAGTATAACTGATCCTAAGTAATCACCTGAGATGGTATGATCGATATTTGTAATTGGTGTGACCGATCCTAGTGACTGGTGTGACCAATCACAAGTAATACCATGTGTATATGGTAACCGATCCTGGTAATTGATGTAACCGATCCCGGTAACTGATGTAACTGGTTCTGGTAACTTGTGCGATCACAAGTGTTCCATATTAAGGTATAACCGATCCCTGTGATTGGTAGAACCGTGAACCCATAGTTGTCTTAGAATATAGATGAACCAATTCTAAACTTGTTTGGAAGTGTGGTATAATCGATTCCAAGATTGTAAATATGAAATAGGATTTACAAAGAAAAGATGTCAACATACTTTGAACACGATCAATAACTCTTATCTTTTATTGTTCAAAGATATTCCTTATTACTCAAGGAGATCCTGTTCCGAAATAAATTAAATGGGAGAGCCTTTGCATATGACTTGAGATATCTTATCATAAAGAATCAATAGAGTTGTTACCAAACAGATTTGTTGTCCCTTTACTGTTTGGAATACGATCCAAAGGAATTGTTCCAGTGAACTAGTGCACTCATTGAAAGTCGGAAGCGCAGGGATACTGAAGAAAATAAGTGACTAGGGTTAGTTGCTTGGTCTCAACTATACGAAGTTGGTTTAAATTTTGTATAGCGGCTTAATTATGAGAGTATTCAATTATGGACTAGGTTCCGAGGGTTTTATGCATTTGCGGTTTCCTCGTTAACAAAATCTTGTTGTGTCATTTACTTTTATTTTCCACAATTATAATTGCTGTTATTATAATTTAAAGTACACAAACGTTAACTCCGCTTTACTTGATAGTGATCCTATAGAGTTTGGTTAAGTCCAAACCTATTATAAGTAATCACACTTTGATTGTTGTATTGTTGTATTGTGTCGATCTCGTATCCATAGACGATCACACAAAGTGCGAATACCGATTTGTAGTATTGTCTTGACTTTGTCCATAAGCAATCACTTACGGTAAGAGGACTTATAGGTGAATAAATTAAAGATTGTGGTGTATTTGCGTACCCTCGTCTTTTCAGAAAGAGATAAAAATTCTTGATATAATTCTTGATTGAGTATCACTTTTAAGTTGGGATTCTCGGAATTAAATTGGAGTTTAGTCCATACAGATTGTCGAACGAATTATTGGGTGTGGTTGTTATACCCCCGCTTTTTTAAGATTGTCTCTAGACCAGCTTTTAATCTTCCAAAAGGCTACTAGTTACGATTTTAGCGAACCTGTTAGAGCACTGCTCGGTCGAACTCGCAAGCGTTGCTATGTCAAGCTTGTTTGTCAAGTTTAGGTGATCAAAATTATAAGTCTTGAATTCTAGTCTACTTATAGCTATGTCTCGGACTAGGATAGAATGTGTAGTTGAGCTTTAGACTTCACGACATTCATCGATTGAAGACCTTCTACTGAGGAGAGCTTGGAGGAACTTCATCAATAAAAGGTATCTGGAGACTAAAACTTATCTATCACTCAGAAGTCTATTATATTCTATCTCCTACTGAGACTAAGTCGTATAGCTATATAGACTTTACATTATACACATTTGATATTTCGAACTGAGTTTAACTCGCTTATATCTTTCTCGAAATATGTGTTGGAAACTTTTTGCTTTAGATACATTCATCATTATTCTTGACGAATTTAGTTGGAAATAATTTATTTGTTGGAAACTAAGTAATAAGTCAAAAGATGATCATGTGAAAATTGCCTTGAAACATCTTACATGATTTGTATGAGACAGTCATTTGATGTCAACTCGGAATGTTTTGTATTGATCATTCGATCACTTGGAAATTACTTATAAGATAATAGTTTGTGTGATCCAGTTATTGTCGTCTTCTAAGGATGTTTTAATGATTGAAATGAGAGTTTAGAACAACTAACCATTGTCTGGATATAGAACAATATGGATACCAGTATGCAAACTGTGGTGATTCATGTCCGGAATCCAAGTTTGCATACCAGTATGCAAACAGTTTTAACTGTTAAAGTCCGGGAACCAAGTTTGCATACCAGTAGCGGACGGTTCTACCTGAGTTAGATCCGGGATGACAGTATGCATACCGGTGTGCAAACTGTCAGACAAGACCAAAGACCGAAACTTAAGTTTGCGTACTCATTTTCAAACTGAGTTGGTTTAAGTTCTAAAATCGGTTAAGTATGATTTCATACTCATGAACAAATACATTTATGAATTAAGGAATGCAATCTTTGCAAACCGTGGCTTAATGTTCATGAATTGATTCTCATGAATCAATCCGATTTTGATTCAATTGGTTCATATATATTTCTGTGAAATAGTGAAAATTGAACAACTCTATTTGAAGCACAATTATATTCATTTGATTATCTTCCATGTTTGATTGATCATCATAGTTGATCTAGAAGTGTTAGATGAATGTGGTTAAGACAAAAGTGTTCATATAGCTAACTTCGGTTAACTATTATTGAGCCAACTCAATATACACGTTTAGGTACTGTTACCCATATCTAAATGAAAGTATATTTCATTTGTGTGTAACAAGGTAAGACCATCTAACGGTGGAGAGATATTTCTTTGGTTTTAAGCAAACATAACTTGAATCTTAAATCATAATTTCATCTAACGGTGAATAATGACTGCTTTGTTTCTAATCTATAAAACCCTGATTTGAAGACTATACATGGGAGAACTCTAGCAACTGGGAAACCTAATCTTCACACCTCCTGAGTGATACTAGTTGCGTACTAGAGTCGATTCTCTTTTAACCTAGGTTTCTCCTAAAACCATTCTAAGTTAACGACTTAAACACTTCATTGGGATTCTGAAGCCAGACTCAACTATTTTCTATGTAGTTGCGTAATCTGATCTTACTTGTTCTATCGTATTGAGTACTATCTTATCTAATATTGGCTCGAGATTTATCTCCGATAGATAAGATATAAAAAGTATTCACAAAGCTTTCCGTCTCATTCTTTGTGATTCCACAATAACTTGTTCTATTACCATATAGTTAAGTTATTGTGAGGTGATTGATATTTCTAGGCTGTTCTTCGGGAATATAAGACCGGATTATCAATTGGTTCATGTTCACCTTGATTTATCAAAAGACAGAACAAAAAATTCGTAGGTATTTCTGTGGGAGACAGATTTATCTATCAGAACAGACTTTTCTTTGGGAGACATATTTGTTTATAAAGTATTCGACTTTGGGTCGTAGCAACTCTTAGTTGTGGGTGAGATCAACTAAGGGAATCAAGTGCGTAGAGTCCCGCTGGGATTTAGAGGGTAAGGAACGCGACTGTACCTTAATCGGTGTGACACTTGGTTAGGGCTCAACTACATTCCAGTTCGAAGTTAACTTGTAGTAGGCTAGTGTATGTAGTAGCTTAATACAATGTGATGTTCAAATCTGGACTAGGACTCGCGGTTTTTCTGCATTTGCAGTTTCCTCGTTAACAAAACTTCTGGTAACGGTGTTATTTTTTTTCCTAATTATATTTGTTTATATAATTGAAATATCACAGGTTGTGATAATTATTTTTGTTAATGGCTAGAATGCCCTCGATTAATTATTACAGATGATAAGATTAACAAAACTAAATAACGTTAGTAATTAGGCTAGACTAATTATTTGACTTATAGTTAATGTCTGAAAATAAAAAATTCATATATTTATTTGTTTTGTTTTAAGAGTGAGGAAGAAGAAAAAGTGAGGAGATATTTGAGAAAAAACTAGAAGTTTAGTTTTTCTCAATCAAAATAAGTGATTCTAACAAAATTAATGATGTATACCTCTAACTTAAATCCAATAACAATTAATTTGCTTTTAATTGCATGAAGTACGTAGAAAGTTGGCTTTTTTTATTTCTGAAAACCCCCAAAATTGAACTGTAAGCAAGCAGACGGTTGAGAAACTTCGTCGACCCAAACGTTGACAGAGAACACGGTTTGGATAACAAACCTTCCAAATCATAGACGTCTTTGAATCCAGAAGATACGGTTTCGAAGTTATGAACTCCAAACCGTAGATAAACCTACAGTGGGAAAATCGTACATCGTAGGTTCATAAAAGCACTATGATGTGGAAAAACAAACTTTCCAAACCGTATGCAAACTCAGATAAGCTTACGGTTTGGATTTAAGTCACATACTGTTGGCAAAGAAAATTTGAGTTGCAACATAGTTCCACACCATAGGCAAACACTGATTAGCCTACATTTGAAACTAATACTTTACGGTGTAAATTTATATGTTATTTTTTCGCCTACATTTTTGAAACTCAAACCATATGAAATCTAAGACAAACCAACGGTTGAGGTTTTAGGTTTTAATTTTTTTCACTTGAGGATTCATCTATGGTGTGAAATTTTTAGCCTACTGCGGGGAAGTCTTGTTTCGATTTGTTACTAAAGAATAACCTACGGTTTGGATAATTCATTTATCCAAACTGTAGATAGTTTTGAAATTATTTTTTGAAAACCTAATTTGATCGAATCTACCTATTCATACAACTACAACCAATAGACGAAAAAATGAGTTTGGTGTTCTTTTTGTAGAGGTTTAATCGGTGATGAGATTTGAGATTCGACAATCAATCAAACAAAAAAATCGAAGAATAGGCGATGGAGGTGATGGGGGAGAAAAAGAGGCGAAGGAAGAGAGGGAGGAGAAAATGAATTTTCTTTTGATATGATTTAGGTTTAGATTTAAGTATTTAATTAGAGCATGGAATGAACAAACTCCAAGTTTGTTCATTTTGGTCCCACTATGGAATGAACAAACATGAAAAATGGATGTTCAAATCAACAGATTTGTTGATTTGAACATTGAGTTGGATGAACGGGCACGCGTCGGATGGAAGAGCGGGCGTTGGTGCCACAAACGCGAGCGTTGGAAGAACCAACGCGCGACCATGCCAAAAACGCCAGCGACATTTCCATTGACGCCCGCGATTCTTGGATTATCGCCAAATACAATCTGTGAATACTTTACAACTTTTTAATCTTATTTTATCCCACTTTATCCTATTTTATCTCACTTCATCCTATTTTATCTCACCTAAATATTATATTATATTTTTCATTTTTATCCTACAAAATATTTTATATTAAAAAGTAATACTAGTGGGGTCCTAGAAAACCAAATCTGTTCATTTTGCCCTACTTTACCATAGTGGAGAAACCCGTTTGGCCATCCACGTGGCTCAACAAAATTTTGAGTTTCAACCTTACCATAGGAACTGCGCTTAGTGTTTCGTTGGTTTTTATCGAGTGAATGGTGTTTTGGTATTCTTATTATGGATTAGGTCCCCTTTATTTCATTTTAGTAGGACTAGTATCTTGCCTGTGCGTTGCACGGGATTAAGTTAATTGAATTACTACTTGTGTTGATGTAAAGACGGGTCTCTTCAATCATATCAAAGTGTAGCATCTTCTTGCATAGCAGAGTATTAGCAGCTCAGATAATTATAGCCGTGACCGAAACAACTGGGGTAAAAATCTTGTCCCAATTAATTGGATTATTATTTGAGCTGAGAATGTAGAGATCCCAGAGTTTTTAACATATCAGCCAGCCTGGCGGGAGGACCAATTTTTGCTGGAACCTTCGGTAAGTATTTTGAAGTTGACAACTAATTAATATTGTCACAGTTTTAACACTATTATTGACATCAGGAATGCTACATAGTTCACCACCTCTTTCTCATTAAGTTCAAATAATGAGACAACTGCAAAGATATAGTTATTTATATTCAATTAAGGGACGTTACACGTTAAATAGGAAGTGGCGAAGTGCTACTAATGACTTGGGTGACACTTTTCAAAGAAAAAGGTTGGTGACCTTATGGACAGTTATTTAAAGAATTACTAAAACAAAAGATATGAAATTAAATATTGCACTCTGACTTTTTGAGTTGTTCATAAAGAACATTTGATAAGTTTGGAGATTCAAAGACCATGCATGGACTTTCAAAAATTGTAAATAAATGAAAGAGGATTAAAGATAACGAAATGAAAACTATTATACTGCAACATAATTGGCTATTACTCTACTGTAAGTTGGACGTTGTCACGCATCTTATAATCTGTCTCCATTTCAATGCTTTGTGTTTTTTCTTCTTGTGTTCCCCCCATTTCATTGCAGATTAGCATGAAATAGCAATTGTTAGGGAATAATCTGCATGAATTATTTTATGTTAACAGTGATCCTTAACAATTACTTGTCCATTGGACAACATTTTCATAAATTTCAAAGGGGTCAAGGTTCTTGAAAATGTACATCTTTCTTATCAAATTTGATGGCGTATGTGGCTGGTGGTATTGTTACATTTTTTGATCCTAATCTGCTTTTCAACCTCTTGTAGTCTTTTCATATTTATCTTCTAATTCATGATTGAGATGATATACTCTGCACATAAACAACTATGTAGCCAGATTTTTTTCCCGATAATCCGAAAGTCGAATATATATGTGCATTCTAAGGTAAATATTATTTCAGGTACGTCTTCTGTCAAGATTCTCTCCAAAAAGAAAAAAGTTTGGTGTTGTCATATGTCAGTAAAGTATGTACAGTAGTGTCATTGAATGGTATATACCTTTCCCATCATGCCACTAATTCGCATAAATATACGTTGAGACCCTTGCATTCTCATCCAACAAAATGTCAGCAACCGATCCTATAATAGCAGATGTTCCAGTTCCGGTTCCAGTTCCAGACTCGTCTCGTATTCACAATTCTAGCTTATACATGCGGAAACATTTCATCCATGAAATTTTTAGTAATTTATTGCAATTCGGTTAATGCAATTCCATTTTAAATGCAATTTTTAGCAGTTTAATATAAACAGGAAGAATAGAGAAGAAAAATGTTCGAAATAGTGCATTGAGGTCAACGTTCTGCTTATTTTATAGTCTTCATATATATACTCTTGATAGCACTTTATTTTTAAGTGCTTGCTAATCTTATCTGACCCGCAGTTGTCGACATCTACCAACTTGTAAGTTAGCATAATCAAATTGTCTACTTTACTTGTTGTGAACTTGGAAACTTGAAAATCATCTTGAAATCTTATTATTTACTTGAAAAACAACGTTTGTGCGTCAGATTGGACTCAATATCGAAGCATTCATAACATTATTGGAGGACCTCTATGCTACCTAGCTTTTTGTGTAATCATTTCAGTGCCAGTCGTTTAATCCAATTGAAAAATTAAAAGAGTGTCAGCTACATAAAACAAAAACAGATCCTTTTAGTGTTTAATAATACACACCAACACTGCCATTGGTTTGATCCAGTGTTGCATTCTTGACCTTGCTTTCCTCATAACCTCAAAACAAACAATGGGTTCTCACCTTGTTTTGTACCTAAAGACAAATTCACGAAGCTAATAGAGTGTACAGGCCTCTTCAAATATTTATCATTATTGGACGCAGTATCTACTAAAAAGTCGAAACATAATACAACTGCAGTTTAATTTACCGCTGCTATTTTATTACTTTATAGGTGGGAAATGCAATACTCAAAAGTCAAACATAATACAGCTGCAGTTTGGTATACCACTGCTACTGTATTCCTTTATAGATGGGAGTTGGTATGCATAAGATGTTATGCAGTCAATATTGGATCTGCATAAGATGTTATGCAGTTAACTAAAACAGATTAAAGAAGAAACACAGTTTAATGTGGCTCGGCTATAACCTACGTCCACGGGAGAAGAATGATTAGGGTTTCTTATTATCAATGGAGGTTTTACAAGAAGTGTATATATATATCCTATACATGCCACATATTCGTATAGATAGCAACATATCTAGAGAATATTTTCTTGCAGTGTAAGCCAATCATAAATAGAGAAACCAAATATTCTCCTTTGTTCCAACACTCCCCCTCAAGTTGGTGCGAAGATATCAATGGATCCCAACTTGGATAGAATTCTATTGAATTGCTTGACAGGTAAACCCTTAGTAAAAACATCTGCCAGTTGTTGATGACTACGAACGAAGGGAGTGCATATTACTTTGGCCAATACCTTCTCTCTAACAAAATGACAATCCACTTCTATGTGCTTTGTACGCTCATAAAAGGTGGGATTTGATGCGATTTGTATCGCTGCTTGATTGTCACAAAACATCTTAGTTGGCTGAGGTGACAGAAAACCCAAATCTTTAAGTAATGCTCGCAGCCAAACAATCTCACAAGTTGTTGAAGCCATGGCTCTGTATTCTGCTTCAGCACTTGATCGAGAAACAACATTTTGTTTCTTGCTTCTCCATGTAACCAGATTACCACCAAAGAATATGCAGTACCCTGTTGTTGATTTACGATCAACTGGACATCCAGCATAATCAACATCTGAATATGCTGTTATACAGTAGCTAGAAATTGAATAGGCTTCATTCTTTGTCATCAAAACTCCTCTTCCCGGTGATCCTTTTAAATACTGTAGAATCCTAGTTACTGCATTTAGATGTTTAACACGAGGTGTATGCATATAACGACTGACTAAGCTTACTGCATGTGCTATGTCAGGTCTGGTAACAGTGAGATAAATTAACTTGCCTACTAACCTTTGATATGACCCAATATCACTTAACACATCACCATCATTATCAAGTTTGTTGCCAATTTCTGTAGGAGTATCACAAGGCTTTACTCCCATTTTTCCTGTAGCCTTCAGCAGGTCCAATACATATTTTCTTTGATTCAGAAAAATACCCTTCTTTGAGTAAGCAACTTCTAATCCCAGGAAATACTTCAGTATTCCTAAATCCTTGATGTCAAATCTGGAATGAAGCATTGCTTTAAGATTTCTAATTTCTTGTTGATTGTCTCCTGTAATCACAAGGTCATCAACATACACTAGAACTATAGTTGTACCAAGATTACTTCTTTTAATAAACAAGGAAGAATCGGCAGAGCTCCTTTTGAACTTATTCTGGATGAGTACTGAACTTAGCTTTGCATACCATGCACGTGGTGATTGTTTTAAACCATATATTTCCTTCTTAAGCTTGCAAACCATATTGCTCTCTCCTTCTCGAGGGTGTCCAGGTGGTATACTCATATACACCTCTTCTTCTAGATCACCTTGTAAGAATGCATTCTTCACATCCATTTGAAACAATTTCCAATATTTATTAACGGCAAGAGACATAAGAACACGAAAAGTATTCATCTTTGCAACTGGTGCAAAAGTTTCTGTGTAGTCTTCTCCATATCTCTGAGTAAAACCTCTTGCCACTAATCTTGCCTTATAACGCTCAACAGTTCCATCACTTCTGTATTTAATTTTGTACACCCATCTATATCCAACAGTCTTCTTCCCGGGAGGCAACTTGACAATACTTTATGTATTATTTACATCTAAGGCACGTAACTCATTCTCCATTGGTGCCCTCCATTTTGGATTAGACTTTGCTTCATTATAGTTTTTAGGTTCTTGATGACTGGATATAACACTTAGAAATGCAGAGTGTGAAGAACCTACATGATCATAAGTTAAATGTGCTTGTACAGGATACGCAGCGGAATGATATGTAAAGAAATCTTTGTATTTCTCTGGAGCCTTCTTCTCACGACTTGAGGTTCTGACAATTGGTACCACTGGTTGTGGAACCATAACCTCAGTTTCTGGAACTTGATGCGGCACATCTTGTAGTCCTGTATTATCATCAGTAACATTAATATTATTGTCTGAAGCTTCTTCATGAACTGCTTCATTATGCACATCCAACACTGCAGTAGGTAAGTCCACCAACTCTACCCCATCACCATTATCTCTGTGGGAATCTGTTGCAGTAGGTATCTCATTAATAACTGGAAGTGGGGCCAAATCTGTATAACACTCCCCCTGAGACCGACTGCCAGAATCACACTGAAAATAAGCCACTGTTTCATCAAACACAACATCACGAGAAATCTGTAGCTTTCTAGTGGGTGGATGATAACAAATATATCCTTTCTTTGTAGAAGAGTAACCAAAGAACACACACTTAGTTGCCCGTGAATCCAGTTTATCACGATGTTTTGCCTGTAAATGTACATAACACACACAACCGAAAACTCTAAGATGAGAAATGTCAGGCTGATGATGTTTTAAAACCTCTAATGGAGATTTGAACTCAAGCACACGACTAGGAAGACGATTGATCAAGTAAGTGGCCGTCAGAGAACCATGAGACCAAAATTTCTTTGGAACATGCATCTGAATCATAAGAGCACAGATTGTTTCCAGAATATGACGGAGTTTCCTTTCAGCAACACCATTTTGCTGTGAAGTACCAACACAACTAGTTTTATGGATAATACCATGACTACGCAAATAACCTGGAAGAGGGCCTTTGACAAACTCAGTGGCATTATCGGATCTAAATTTTTTAACCTGTGCATCAAATTGGTTGCGGATCATACAATGAAAATCCACAAATACAGATGAAACTTCAGTTTTGGATTTGAGTAAATAGATCCATGTAGCACGTGACCAATCATCTATAAAGATAACGAAATATTTATACCCATCATAAGCATCAATTGGAGCAGGACCCCATAAATCAGAATGAATTAATTCAAAAGGCATTGTAGCTCGAGTCACAGAGGTAGGAAATGGAAAACGAGATTGTTTAGAAAACTGGCAAACATCACAGACTTGAGACTGAACAGAAAAAATGGGAAAAATCCTAGACAAAACACGACTGGAAGGATGTCCAAGTCGTTGATGATAAAGAAACTGCGGAGTTGATCTGTGAGTGAGACATGCCATGTCACTAGAGCGTAACAGGTACAATCCATGAGAAAAGATGCCTCTACCAATCGTCTTCTTCGTCTTTCGATCCTGAAAGATGACCGAGGTAGGGGTAAATGTAACATCACAATTCAGAGAATTAGTGATTTGACCAACAGATAACAATTGAGTAGGAAACGAGGGAACAACAAGTGCATTAGATGGCGGACAATCTGGAAAAAAATTCACTTTCCCACTGCCCAGCACAGGAGCAGTAGAGCCATTAGCAACAGACACATTTTTATGAGAGCTGCGAATAAATGCATGAACTGAGGAAGGATCATTTGCCATATGATCTGTAGCTCCTGAATCAATAATCCAAATGTGACGGTTGGAAACAGGCGTAGTAAGAAGGTTACCTGAAGTATGGTTGGCCTTGCGCTCATTCTTATTACTCAACTGGTGAAAGAAATCCTTCAACTGGTCTATGGTAAAGGATGAATTGTCAGCTACAGCAGCTCGAGCAAGCTTATTTTTGTCAAAATTAGCTTTAAGATGAGGATAAATATCCCAACAAAGATCCTTGGTGTGACCAGTTTTATTACAATGATCACAATGAAAAACTTCTCTCTTACCCTTAGCACGAGAAGTCTTGTCCTTATCAAATGGCATGGCTCTTCGTTTATCATCTCTGGAGCTCAGAAGAGCACTGGATTCAGCAGCATCCAGGTCTACAATGCTTTTAGAAACAGGATTCATAACTTTCTTGCGTGTCTCTTCACATTGCACAGTCGCACAAACACTAGACAAACTTGGAAATTCAGCACTCATGAGAATGGTGCTTCTAAGAGATTCATACTCTGATGTGAGGCTACTGAGCACATCAAAAAATTTATCCTCCTCAACCCTCTTTAAGAGAATTTTGGCATCAGTTGTATGAGGACGATATGTATCCAGTTCATCCCACTTCCTTTTTAAATAACCAAAATGCTCAGTAAAACTTTTCGTACCTTGTGCAGCCTCAGCAATCTCACGCTTCAGCTCAAACACCTGAGCAACATTATTCCGTAAGCCATACAGACTAGCAACAGACTTCCACAAATCCTTTGCAGATTCTGAAAACGAGAAAATTTCCGAAATATGTGGTTCCATCGACTGGAGAAGCCACGTGTGAACCAGTTGATCATCAGCAATCCAATCTTCATACTTTGTATCTTTAGCATCTGGACAAGTACTATTCTCACCAATATACCCAGACTTTCTTTTACCCCCAAGAGCAAGAGCAGCAGCCCTAGACCAGCTGACATAATTGACATCATTCAGCAAGACAGAGGTTAAACGCAAACTAGTATTATGATCTGATTGTGCCATAGTAAACACACAAAGAAACGAAACTTGATTACAGAGAAACGGCCAGGATCGTTAACGATCCCCTGATACCATGTTGGTATGCATAAGATGTTATGCAGTCAATATTGGATCTGCATAAGATGTTATGCAGTTAACTAAAACAGATTAAAGAAGAAACACAGTTTAACGTGGTTCGGCTATAGCCTACGTCCACAGGAGAAGAATGATTAGGGTTTCTTATTATCAATGGAGGTTTTACAAGAAGTGTATATATATATCCTATACATGCCACATATTCGTATAGATAACAACATATCTAGAGAATATTTTCTTGCAGTGTAAGCCAATCATAAATAGAGAAACCAAATATTCTCCTTTGTTCCAACAATGGGATATGCAAAGACTTTGAAGACCCTTGCTTTAGTATGGTAAGGTCATAATACATCAATACAGATTCCTCAATTTTAAAGGAGACTGCATAACTCATATTACATGTCCATTAAATGAAATTAAAGGATATGCTACTTATCGAATGTCAAAACAGATAATCTCTGTGAACTAAAAATAAATCAGAGAAGCTATAAGAAAAGGATCTTCCTAAAAGTAGAACAGATAAATCAAAGAAGAGATAAAAAAAAAAATCATTAAGCCTGATTAGTTTATTCCCTTCTCACCTAGAAGATCAAATTAGAGAGGAGATTCTTAGTCCATTAAATGAACATGTAATGTTGTTGAATTTTAATTTAGTACTTTACCTAAAAAAAATAGCTTAGAAACTTAACTTTGTAATCAGAGAAGAGACTACGGCCTTTTATAGAACATCATCATCTCAGTGCAAGATCAATAGCTTATTAGAGTTTAGCTACTAAATTATCATCGAAAGGAAAAAGAACGAAAGAAGATGGACAACGTGTTTACCTATTAGGGGTTCCTTTGTGCGTTTTAGTTAGGTTTTTATCGATATCTTTGTATATACCTACAAAATAAAATAAAACAAAACAAACAAATCAATGATAAGAAAGACAACTAATAATCATTGTGAAAGAAAATTAAAAAGTTGCATGAGAAAAAATCACAGAAGAAAAAGAGATTTCGCTGGTAAAAAGAGATGAAAATATACTTAGGGTTGAAGTTATGGTAAAAAGAGATTTCGTCTGCATAGTGTAGCAAAAGGTGATTATCACTTTAGGTGGAAAAATTACCAAACGAATCGGAAATCCTCAATTCCTATTGGTCGTGGATCAGGAGCTCTAGAATTCAAATTTTTGGCCTAATTTCCAACGTGAGTTCTTAGTATTTCGGTCTCAAATTATGTATACAAATGTTTGAAATCATAGGGCCCTCAAAGAAAGAAAGAAAAAACTCGAGCCCCTATAATAGGCTTCCTAAATAATACTCCGAGTGATTAGGATAGAACATGCACACAAACATTGAAGCAAACCCAAATAAGCATTTAGTTGATTAGATCCTAATTAAGAACAAAAACAATAGCTCACTGTTACGTACGTGATTACGCACTATTCATATACATCCAACGGTATCCACATGACTAGAAGGAGAAAACTTAAGAATTAAGTATAAACAAAATTTGCTCATCACAACTTCACAAGTGAATTTATGAGCCGTATTAATCAAGGTTTGAAAAACGGCCGTTTTTTCCGAAAAAACGTCCGTTATAACGCTCACGCCCATATACCGTGCTCGTGAGGCTCACCAACACGCTTACCTAAATAACACCGATAAATAGGAAAAAATGGCGTTATTTAGACCCGTTATAACCGTTTTCACACCTGTGATTACCGTTTTTCTAAAATTAATATTTCAGTTTTTTTCTTCTAAATAATATTTTAACACACGTTTTTTACACCGTATTTTCCGTTTTCATACAGGTTAAACCCGTTTTTAAGGAAAAAAAATTTGAGTTGGAGAAATTCTTATACAATTTTTAATTTCAAACTTACAACTAAAATTTCATAAATAATCATTAAACACTTCAAATTTTATAAACTTACAATAAGTAACCTAGTGACAGTAGTGCTTGAAATTCTAAACTTAGACAAACCAACTTGTACCGGCATTTTTTTTCCGACTTATTCAAGTATTTTCTGTTTTCTCGACGATTCTCAGTTGATTCCTCCTCCTCTTCCTCCGCCTCATATTGGTTCGCGTAATGCATTTGGCTGTCGTAGTTAACAGTATCGTCATCTTCATAACCATAGTCTTCTTCCTCATTATCATTACAATTATCTACTTCATTATTGATATTAATATCGGAATTATACTCTTCATTAATTCCTCGGGTATCTTCTTCTGGACGATCTTCAGTGTAATGAGAATTGTATATGGGATTTTCATTTTCATGACCTTGTGTATTGTCTCCAAATGTTAGGTTACCAAAGTCATAAACAAAGTTACTCACTGGCAACCTTTGATATGAGATTTCAACTTCTGGATCATGCCATTCGTATGGTGGAGGGAGAGGCTCTGGATTATTAGTTGCTTCCTCTTCCAATTCATTTAGCCAATGTTCTTCCTGAGGTAAAACTGGTGTTTCATCATCCCCTGCTATCCAATCAAGCATATTTTCATCTGTCAGCAGGCTATGAACATCGTGGACATCGATGTTCTGTCGCTTTGCTTTACCTTGAACTCTTTGCTGCTCCAATCTTAAATTGTACTGAACATATACCAAATCGTTTATTCTTGACGAAACTAAACGGTTGTGTAGTTTGGTGTGAATTCTTTCAAACACACTCCAATTCCTCTCGGATCCAGACGATGTGTTTGTCTGGCTTAGTATCTTTACCGCGATCCTATGGAGTGATGGAAACTGAGCACCGTATGACAACCACCAGCTTACAGGATCACCTTGCAGAGCAGCCAATCTTGCTGATGGTGATGCAAATTGGCCTTGCATCATTTGCATTCTTCCCGCCTAAAAATATCAAAAACTGTGAATAGAAATTCATATAATTACGAAATTAATTGTTAATAAAAATTCACACCTCTAGCATGCATGTCGCTTGTTCTTGAGGGCTACTAATCATTTTTGATATAATTTCACTGAGACAAATTTGGGGCTGAGAAATTTCATTGTTGATGAGATTGGCTGCTGGGTTGTAGATATAATATGGATTCAGAAAATGCGCTGCAGCATGAAGAGGAGAACTCAACTGATCTTTCCATCGTCGGTTAATCACACCTATAATAGAATTATTTCGAGTTTTACCCAAACCCCTTTCTATAGTTTCCACACATGTAGCAAGTGCATGAAACAAATAACCCATGGTAGGTTTATCTGAATCCAAGAAACGGATCATTTTCAATAAAGGACCAACCATCATGCATGCATTTTGGCATGTGTGCCAAAACATCTCATTCAAAATAATGTTTTTCACATCTTTAGCCGTACGAGTTTTTCCTTCTGGCGAGTTCACAAATTCTTGGTCTACAAAAAGACTCTCGATTGCATTACGTTGATCAATGATACTTTTGATTGCGATAAAATTTGTCGCAAACCTTGTTAAGCCAGGGCGCAATAGATTGCGTCCCCCATAATGTTGTCTGAATCTAGCAAGAACCCAACCATGATTATAAATAAATTTACTGATTTTTCTAGCTTCTGAAATCACACCTTTAACAAAGGGGAACTTTTCAGTATCTTCCAACATTAAATCCAACACATGAGCTGCACAAGGTACCCAAAAAAATGTACCATACTCTATGGCCAATCTCATACCTATTAAAACAAAATGAGAAATGAATTAATAATATATAAAAATAAACAACTGTAAATTAAATTAAGTTGTAATAGTTACCTGCGGCTTTGAATTGGGATCCTTGATCAGTTACTATTTGAACAATATTTGTCGGACCAATATCTTCTATAACCGGTCTGAACAAACTCATCAAATACTCTGCTGTCAACCGATTATGCTCGATGTCAACGCTTTTCAAAAATCTTGTCCCATGGCCACTGTAAACTAAGAAGTTTACAATCGTATGGTTATTTTTGTTTTTCCAACCATCTGACATGAGTGTACACCCATACTCTCTCCAATAATTTCGTTGGACCGACACCACATCCTTCTGAATCCTTTGTTTTTCCTGCCTTAATAATGGGTTCGACAACTTATAGAAGACGGAGCTCTGTATGATTTTCCGAAATTTGCAACTGCATTGAATGCCTCGTGGTACTGAGTTGAGTTGGCCACATTGAAGGGAATATCATTAGCATAGAAAAAACGTCCAACAGAAGAATCAACTTTTTCCCGCATGTTTTACTTCTCCCAAAATTCGCCATGCTAGGTTGAGAATCCCTATTAGTATTATATTGTCCTCCCATATCTACAGACATCCTAGGTGCTTGGTGTGGTGTACGCATTGAAGAACTAGGTATGTCCATAGAGGCCGTGGACGCTGTGATGTACCTTCTCCGGCATTAGTATTCTTACTTTTTCGTCCAAAAAGGTTCTTCAACTTCGATAACCCGCCCATTTTCTTTTGTGTTACCGGCGCTTGTTCTTCTTCATCTATATCATGCACAGGGTTCCACGGTTCATTTTCATACATATCTTGAATTTCTGTATCTTCATATTCAGTTTCTGGTACTCGTTGCCGTTTTGCTTTGTTTCTGTCTTGCACCCATACTTTTGCTAAATTTTTAATCTCAGGTGGCACATGCATGCAGGGAGTAATTGTACCTCTTTGTTGTGCCAAATGCATTTTGAAACGCGAAATTCCCGCAGACACTTCTTTTTCACAAAAATTACACTTCAACTTTTTACCATCACTCATTACAGTACAATATGCATGAAAAACATCTCGTTTTGCAGATGTTGATCCTTCCATTATATTCTGTAAGTAGGAAATTTCACATAGCAATAAGTGACATATATAAATACAAGTTAAGTGGACATATTCCATCAATATAAAAATGGTTAGAGTAGCATTATAATTAGAAATCACAAGTTGCATTAGTCATTTACTCAACTTGAATATTAAAAGTTGAAATTAAGGATCGTGTAGCCTCTCATTTTTTCATGATTGAGAACAGGAATACAAACATACCATACATCAATTCATCATGCCATTTTTTTAATAAAGAAACAATGATTTTTTACGTGCCAACTGATTCAAGTTGATGGACTATTTAATTATGAATATTAACATTTATTAAAACATTTCTTAAATAAATGATAATAAAATGAACAAAAAATCTATATTTCTTAAAACATTTCTTAGATAAAAATGAAACATTTATTAAGTAAATATACGTGAATAGAATGAAACATTTCTTCACTTAACATTTCTTAAATATTTCTCAAACATCACGAAAGAAAAAAACATCGATATTTCTCAAACATCTATATTCACTACTCTAACA
The DNA here is from genome assembly GCF_003573695.1 of Papaver somniferum. Classification (NCBI taxonomy): domain Eukaryota; kingdom Viridiplantae; phylum Streptophyta; class Magnoliopsida; order Ranunculales; family Papaveraceae; genus Papaver; species Papaver somniferum. The sequence continues at coordinate 161,225,140 of NC_039366.1, read as the reverse complement.
TCATGAAAGAAAAAAATGATAATAAATAAATTAATAACGTATTAATAAATTATATCTCTAATTGAATGAAAAATCTACAAAAATAATTAATATTACCTCTTAAACTTGTATATGAGAAATTCAAAATGTAAAGCATTCCTTTGAGCAAGAAGCAGAGAACCAGAGAACCAGAGGTATTGATTTCATTTCAATTCTCTTCTTGTCATTTTAAAGCATTCCTTTGGGCAAGAAGACATAATAGCTAGCAAATCGAAATATTCTTGAAACATTTGGAATCTCGTTGCATGCGTATATAAGCACAGGCTAGCTATGTCTTTGATCATGAAACCAACTACTCTTTTTACTTTTTTGTTTTTGTTTTATTTCTTTAACTTTTGAGTCTGAACTCTAAAGTACAGACCACATGTAGCATATACTGTACACACCTCCAAATGCAAAAGAAAAAGATAAATCGACTCCCTGACTTCCCTCTCTCACTCTCTTTTTCTCTAGCTAGTCTCTGACTCTCTTCCTGTTGCATTCCTTGTTGGTTAGTCTTGTAGCAAGTAGCTAAGAGCCTAGGAGTATTATTTGACAACAAAGTTTTGACTGCTTTTGAATCCGAATATGCATTATTGAAATATTGGGGAATGCATTGAACTATTCGAGTGACAACTTGAACATATCAAGTGGATAGTGATAGTATGCGTGTATAAATATTGTCGGTAGACGATAACTACAATGCATTGTTATAAGTCATAGACTTAGAGTTGTGAATTTTACTAGATATCCATAAATTTGTATGTTAAAAACCCATAAACAAATAAATAAAAAATCAAAAAAATAAATTAAACCAAAAAAAATGAAAAAACGTAGTAACAACGTTATTTAGACCCGTTGTAACCGTTTTCACAGCTGTAATTACCGTTACATAGGAAATTCAGATCACAAATTATTTATTTTTCTTATTTAACCGTTATCACACCCGTTATTTTAAAAAAACGTCAAAAAAACGCGTTTTATTCCTATATAACGCGTTTTTGACCCAAAACGTGCTAACACCCGTCAAAACACGTTATAACGGTCACGCCTAGTACCTGTGACCTCGGCCGTGACCCGTTTTTCGAACCTTGATTAGGATTTACTCGTAGTACTTTATAATCAGAAAATAAAGTTAAGATAGAATGTGGAGAGATGATTAACTGATTTCTTATTTAAAAAGTGTTGTGATGCGAAAACACCAAACGGTTATTGAGCCGTGCTATTCAAAATCTTGACTTTTTGTCTAAATAATCATTATAATTCTATACAAATATTCTCCACTAATTTGATTAATACGATGTGAGTGGGCTGCCATCTCCTACTTTGACAAATATATAAACATAATTTAAGGGTCAAAATAGTAACATTGACCTTATAAATACTACCTAAACTAGATTGCCAATCTCGTGAAAGGTACTCATCGTCCAATTAAAAGCAAAAAAAAACCTTTAATTTTATCAGCTCAGTTGTTTTGTATTATAAAAATAGAGAGAGATTCATTGAACATGAATTATTTTTCTCTTTTGTTAATAATTTTCCAATTAAGAAACATTCAGGTGATGTGTTGGTCCCGTACCTGCACCGGTTAGACTGAGAGAATACTGAACCAACAATAAAACACCACCTACTCGTAGGGTGTAAGTAATCTCTCGAAATACTCGACTTGCCTTACTCGCCTGCACCAATAAGAGCCAAAAGGTAAAAGCCTGTCATGGCTCATCACAGGTCGCCCGACTAGACCTGGTTAGTTTGAATTGGTGGGCTCAAATTTCTCCTAAAATCTAACATTCTGGCCTAGTACATGTTCTTAATTGTTATGTTTCCGGTTGTGTTTGAAGAATACAAATTAACATATATCTTTTGAATTTTATTTCCATAAATGCAATGTTTATATTCTCCAATAAAAGATAACACCACTTTTCATATTTTTTTTAATATTATTTACAGTTTCATGCACAAAATAATATAACCCTTATTCAATGTTTGGAAGATTAATTACTCAGACTGTTTTAAGCGAACCCATATTTGTGCATTCCCAAATTTGTGCACCCACATGTACCCCTTTTATTATTGGTTGATTGGGCCGACCGAGCGAAGCGAGGGAGAACCTTTATATGACCATTTTTTTTTTGAGAAAATCTCAAACTAGTTGTTTGTACAAGAGAATCCTTGGAAGAAGAATACAATCCATTGGACACCTCACAAATTATAAGTATTAATAACTAGTTATTGTATTGTAACTGTTAAAATATGCAATGCCTCCTTGTTCTTCCTACCTTTCATGAGTTCTGTTCATCAATCCCTCGCAATTTGTTTTGGCTGTTTTGTTAGCTACATATCCTACATTTACCAGTTCCTTACTATCAAAGAGCCTAATACAAGTCTATTCTTCCATAGTCTCACCAGTCTCATACAAAACTCAAGTTGTTCACAAGTTTATCAGGAAATAACTACAATAGTACTACTAAAGTTAACACTGAACCATCCACAGAGCCCAGTGTTTCATTACAAGAGTTTAAACATTCAAAACCCTGATTGCCAAAATCCCCGACATTCAAAGCTAAATTACATCCATCAAAATACCAAAATTCCAACACAAACTACCACACAGTTACCAATTGTTCATCAAAAAACCTGCAAGGCTACCTCTTGCTCAACCCTTAACAATTACAACTATAAAAGCACACAAATTCAAAGAACTGCAAACAAAGCCGACCTATCTTCAAGAAGCAAAAAGAAACTTACCATCATCAACAACAATAGATTTAAGAAGATTGGGATAAAAGGAAGTTACCAGAAAAGCCATTTCATAAAAACCTGCTAACTGTTTTCAGGCTTTATGCACAACCTGAAAATTTGGCTTCTTCTAGTAACCTTGTAGTGTTCACGACAACTCATCCCATTCATCCCCTTCACATCGTTCACTATCTTCACTGTCTGATGGAGCAGGTGAAGTCCCACTGGAGTATGAATTATCATCCCTATCCTCTTCATCTTCATCATCTGAATCAGGCACATTCAAACTTACCTTCAATCTTTCTGGTTCACCCTCATTCATGGTCCTTGAGAAGACCTTGGGGTTGTCAATTTCATACTCAAACAGGCTCCTTAAATGCTTTTCATCATACACCATCCTCCCATGATTGTTCCTTTCATGACTCTCAGAAGCATCTGAATCCAAATCACTGGTCTCCATCTCTCTCTCAGACTCAAACCCATCAGTTGCTTCAGAATCACTTTCAGTTACACTTCCATATTTGGGTGCCTTTGTTTGCTTCTCTACTTGCTTCTCTTCCCATTCCTCATCTTTTCTCTCTCTCCTATCAAAATACTTTGGTAGCCATGCATCATACTGTCCTGTACCCGGTATTGGAGGGGAGTGCGCATATCTTATTTGTGTATGTCTTTAATAATGATAGTGTCATTTAGTATAGTTAGGAGTGGTAATTAGTAATAAGTTATGCTGGTCGGTTGAGATGTTGCCACCTGGGTAATTAGTGGCCTTTAGATGGTAAGGGAGGAAATGCGTAGCCTTATAAGCTTAGAGTCTATAATGAAAACGGAATCCAATTTTAATCAAAAAATAATTGATTATTCGATTTTTAGGCTGTTCGCAAGAGCAGAGAAACTTGATTCTCTGAATCAAGTATTTATCCTGTCATTGTACATCCTTGTACATGACAATTGGTATCAAACTCCTTTCCCGGAACCTGTATCCATGGCTACCACACAACAAATTGCAGATCTCTCAAACACAGTTCATCAACAAGGTGCATCGATCACTGAATTGAAATATAATGTTTCCAAGATGAAGTTAGCTGTGAATAATTTGAATACCCAAATGAATCTTCTTCTAAATCTGCTTGGAATCGTTCCACATCAGCCATCAAACATGGAAGAGTCTACTAATTTACTTGGGGATTTCACTATCTCTCCATCTGCGGAAATCAAATCAACTCCTCCTGTTGTTGATGAAGAAAAGTATTCTCTCGAATTAGAGTTAATTCCCCGATTTTTCTATGTTGAAACTGAAGCAGATGATGATTGTTTCGATTTCGACTTTCTCATTCCTTCGTTTTTCTTCGACGAAGAGGAAGATTTTCCTGATGAGTTGAATTTTCAATCGAAAGAAATTATGAGTTCTGAGGTTGCGAAACCTGACTTCTTGAAGGAATTGGTCATTAGTCACAGTAAACTAATTGGTAAGAATCGTTTTACTCTTCTCTTCGATGATTCTCGTATCATATTTGATCCAGGAAAAGACTTCAAACTCATTACGAGTATTTCTTATTTAGTTGGAATTTATGAATTTGGTTTTGATGTCGCTACTTCTTGTTCGTTCGCACTATATGTCTGTTCGATTTTAATGGCCAACTACAAGGGTTATTCTATTCATGAGCTGGTTAACAGGCATGGGTACCAATCAGCTTGGTCGTTTCGTGAATTTATTGTGGGTATGTTGGCTAAAGGTGGTGTTCATAATACTGCGTGAAAGTTGTTTGGTAAAATGTCTGACAGTATAGCTGTGAGTTTGCGTGGTATTGGAATTAATTTCATCAAAATAGGTAGATTTTTTAACCGTGGGAAAGTAATTGAACTTCTACGAAGGAATTCTAAATTTTCTATAGGGTTCAAATTATTGGATGGGTATTATAGGAGACTTGTCCAAGAGCTGCTATATAAATATGGGTATCAGCTGAAATTTCAGTTCACCTGTTCAATTGTGTTTATGGTAGTCAAGGATGGTAATATAACCATAAGTACTTATACACTTTTGTGTGTGAGCATGGTCACAACTGAGAAATCTCATCACGTATTGGGTACATGGAAAGAAGGTTCTAATTGGTTGCAGTAGCATTATGGGTTGCTTGATACTTCCGTTCCTCAACTTAAATCAGTTAGAAATTGGTGGATTCAGTTGGAAAGTTTTAAAGCTTTCGATGAGTTTGTTTCAGTTGCTGAGGTCTGGGAACTGCAGTTTGGCGGTCTCTTCCATTATGTGTTGTTATTTTGTGGGAACTATGATGTGCTCATGTTGGAGGATTACTAAAGGTGGAAAGTTAAATTACCTACTTCTAGGAATTATGAAATCCTGGACATACGAAAAGAAGAAAAGAAGGTACTCCTTAATTCTGCCAAGCTTGTTCTCACATTCTTGTGTTATGCTCAACATGACTCTTATTCTTGTGCGTGGATGTGGAGTTTGAATGCAGCTGTTTGTTTCTATCTTTATTTTGATGATACTTGCTCGTTATTTAATCGAGGTAAATGTGTCTTTGTCTCCTCGTTTTCTTACTGGAAATTGCGTATTCAATTGATTCCTGGCTTCGGGTATAAATCAAATTTTTGGGATATACACTCAGTTCATGTATGTGGTCATGGTAATGAAATTCGAGGTGCTCTTGAGCTATTGGATCGCTGGGTATATGATTGTGGCAAAGTGGTACATGCTTTTAAAGGGGGTTTATATTTTGTTGATGCTGATAAAGTTGGTGTTGATACAAATACTTCTTGTGAGATGGGTCTTGCTAGATCAATTCTAGTGGATACTTATAATGGGAAATTGGTTTTTATGTTGCTTCCTAGCTTGGGTTCCCAATCTGTACTTTCGTATATTCATTCAAGGGTTCATGTATGTGTTAATGGTAATGATATGGGAGAAGATAATAAGTTGTTCATCAACTTGCCTGGGAGAAATAGATTTGTGTTACTCTTGTTGGTTCGAACAGTGGGAACTACAGTGGCACTAGAGCTGTTTGGTATATGGCTTAGGCGAATAGTGAGGAGTCGGATCGATGGTGGAACTCATACTCTTTTTCGGCTTCAACATGGTTTGGTTTATGATACAGGAGACACATTTGGTGGATTTTTGAAGACATGAGCAGGGAAACACCAATTCCTGTGTTACAGTTGCTCCAAGGTGTGGAAAGTTTTACTATTCATGGAAACGTATACCTCATCAAGTCAGTCTTTGTACCTGGGCTCTATAAAACTGTCTTTGTTCTAGAGGAAGTTGAAATGATATATCAACAGATTGTAGCAGCTCTCATGACAAGACCCAGTACCTGCATAAGACATGAGGGTGTAGAGGTATTCCTCAACTCTGCAAGGGTTGTTTGTAACCCCTTGTATTATGCTCATCACATATCTTTTTACTGCAATCAACTATGGTATCAACCAATAAGGAGAAGTATTAAGTTGGAGCTTTCTGTTTTGACAATAAGAGGACTGCCGCGACCTCATGTGGCATTTGTTAGATTTCACTTCCAATTCACACTCAAACTAGTTTTGGTAGTTTCAATGTGGGCATACACATGGGTTTTCTTGAGGTGGGACTTGGCAGCAAATGGCGAGGGTCCGCTCGGTTGTGTACTGGTGTGAATATCCATACGGATCCTTACCGCAGTTGTGGTGCAGCTACATGATGCCTACCCCACTGTTGTAGTTATTTCGGAATCCAACGAAATCATGACTAATACTGAGGGTTCATGGACTACTTCATTGAGTGCACAACATATCACACTGGATGTTGTGAAGATTATGGACATGTTTACTGTTGGGACATACGCACATACAAGTTCGGTTCAATGGTTGATTACAGGTGCAGCTACTACAGGCTGTGGAAATTTTACTTTGCAGATAAGAGGTCCGTGGATGGCTAGACAGGGAGTGAAAGAGTTTAAAGGCCCAACTTGTCCATTAATTCGCATTACTGTCTATTTGTCTCCTGCTGCTTGTTATAGGGTATTACAAGGACAATGACTTCAACAGTATGGAGGTTCATTTTTGTTTTTGCCCGATGCTAAGAGAAACAAGAGGGTTGTGCTTCAAAAGATAACAACGGGAGCCGCAATATTCAGCAGTTCGTTCAGCAGGCCATTTTTCTTAATCCACATCCTTGAGGACAATGATGTTTTGAAGGGGTAGGGAATTTCCTGTACCCGGTATTGGAGGGGAGTGCCCATATCTTATTTGTGTATGTCTTTAATAATGATAGTGTCATTTAGTATAGTTAGGAGTGATAATTAGTAATAAGTTATGCTGGTCGGTTGAGATGTTGCCACCTGGGTAATTAGTGGCCTTTAGATGGTAAGGTAGGAAATGCCTAGCCTTATAAGCTTAGAGTCTGTAATGAAAATGGAATCCAATTTTAATCAACAAACAATCGATTATTCGATTTTTAGGTTGTTCGCAAGAGCAGCGAAACTTGATTCTCTGAATCAAGTGTTTATCCTGTAATTGTACATCCTTGTACATGACATATACAATCTCTCAAGTCTTCTCTTTTCTCACTCTCGCGCAGCCTTCTATTCCTCCCTTTGTCGGATTTGAATTTGTAACTGCCGATCAATCTCAGAACGCACATCTTCCTGCAGTTTCTGTAATTCTTCAATCTTCATTGAAGAAAGAAGAGCCTTGGTTTGTGTATATTCTGGTGAATCTGGAGATGCAGCAGATGATGGCAAAGGAGAATCTCCCGGAATTCTCCCACCCCTTGCACTCTGAGAAGACTCGCCGACCATTTCTTAGACTTTCTAAATTCTCCCTAAACCTTTCCTTTCCTGGTGAAAGAAAGCTAATTTTTTTCTCTAAATATGCTAATTACCCTAAAAAACCACCTTTTAAAGCCCCCACCGTACCTATTCATTACCATTTAAGGCGCTTGGTTAGGTGTCATGTCGCTTTGTTTACCACGCCTCTTCAAAGCCATGCGTCTGATTTTACCCATCCAAACCATAATTACTCTGTCAACACCTAAATTCAACACCTAATCTTCATTAAGACCTTCACTTTCTTTGGAACTGCCATTAAGGGAGTATCTGGTGGGTTACCAAACTTTGATATTTATCTTTGGGGTCTAACTAACACTTTATGTTTTATGCAGACTAGGAGATGGCAACACCAGTTGGGAGGCGTCATCGCAACCTGGGGCATATTAGACAGAAATGTCTCTAGCCTATCTATCAAACCCAACCACTCAGCAAACATAAAAAAACTTCCACCTCACCACCAATACAAACAAAGAAATTTCCCCCTCTTTTCTACCATTATTACGTTTGGCAGTTTACATCATCACCTAAACGTCATCATGAATAATGACAAACCAAATAAATGTTCAACAACCCATATCCATGTCACCTATCCTCAATCCAATCTGTCTCAAATGTTACAACAAGGTACTATTAGAACCGTCTTCTTGTGGCTCTCTCCTCACAATATTCACGTGAATACCTTAGTCCAAAGCCAAACTCAAAAGCATGGAAATGATAACGACATTCCATATGTCAACCCTCTCCCCAAAGCATAATCTGCAGCTATTCTACAACAACCTTATACCAAAACTCTCCTGACATTTTCTCTTACTACGGTCAACAACTTTCTCATTCCTTTTTTAAGGTTCAAATTCAAAAAACAACAAACTTCTCCTGCATTTCCCTCTTCCACATCGTCTGCTACCTTTTTAAAAACAATATCAATAAGAGATTCTTTTCTTTATCTCTTCATTTTATATTAGGTACTTGGAACTCTGATCTCAATCAAATTATATTTTTATATACCCATTGTTTTTATACTATGGAAATCCCTTCTTCTTCAGATAATTCCCAAAACTTGAATCTTCAAATTCAAACACTCTCAAACCAGATGTCTGAAAAATTAAACATACCTTCTTCTCTTACTAAACCAGTCTTCATTGATAAGAAAGTTGTCATAGCAGAAGCTGATACTGACTGGAAATGGTGTATGGAAGGATATGTTTGTTGTGAAACTCTGATCCCAACCTCCTCAATCAGATATTACATCTACAACAATTGGCCTCTAGCTCAACACCCTACTGTCACTACTTTCAATGGTAAGAGGAACAAAGTTCTTATCCGTTAGTTATCTGAAGAGGATTTTAACAAAATTAATTCTCAAAAACCTTGGTTTGTCCGTGGTTATCTAATGGTGCTAAAAGTTGTTCCAATTGAAGGTTGGCCACCAAATCACCAACTCTTCTTTGATGAGGAAATTATGTGGTTCATCTTGTGTAACATTCCCAATGAATTCACAAAGTTTGAAGATCTTAAGCTCCTCACTCTAAACATGGGAGAACTCATAGAAGCTCAGAACCCGTTTGGTAAACATCCTTTTAAGAAGAATGTCAAAGTTTGCATTAGAATTCCAGTCCAGAAAGCACTACCAACAGGCATTCCGCTTTTCACAAATGGTAGGAATGAACCTTTCCTTATTGAATGTATACACATCAAAGTTCCAAGATATTTCTGTACCTCATGTCGTATCCTTGATCACAAAGATCAAAACTTCCCTGCTTGGAAACTAAAGCAAAAGAAGATTAAAGATCTGGATGCTCGCTACAATGATTACACTCTTCCAGTGTCTCAAAGTTAATGATACCTTCAGCAATCAAACAAGTAACTCCTTCTTCTGCTGGTGACACTGACACCAACATGCAACACTCTGAGGTTATACCAGATACTCAAATGGAATCAACTGCAACTGAAGTGAGTGCTAAAGTCAAGACTGTAGCTGTTGATCAAACAATGAAAAACACTACTCAGAAAAGTTTTTCAAACATTTTTCAAATGGGCCCCTTCGTCAACAGATCCACTACCCTGAAAATCTTTGATGTTGGCCCTGTTCAAAAACACCCAACTTAGTTAGAAAATGGCTTGCCAATTATCTTAAAGAAAGTTACTACTCAAAATGTTACTGTTGCTGCTTATATTACTGGTTCTGAATCTACTCCAAGTGGACCGATTCGTACTACTAATTCTTCAAGAAGGTTCAAAACTGCTGCTACCCCAAACACCAGCTCTATAATTACTAGAGGAGCAGGAAATTCTGCTGAACAAGAAGCTATAACAAATCTCAAAAGGAAGATTAATCCAAGGTCGGATTTAAGAAAACGTACCAGAGCTAACTCCATTGTTGCCAGCCTAGCGGTTGTCCCTGAAGAACAAACCTCTAATGAGCCTGATTATGCTCAACTGTGCACTCCAATTACCAATTTGGGTGAATTACCAGACATAGATCTCTCAACTTTCTCCCTCAATACCCAACCTTTCTTCAACTCCTTTGGAAGCTACAACGTTCCTGCTGATAACACCCCAGGAAGCAATGATGTCCGCAACAATTCCCCTCTCAATGCTGCCAATTCTAGTCTCAATTCCGCCCAAAGTTCTTCTCAAAGTGGTGATGGTTCCAATGCTTCTCTTGTTTGTGGATCTGACTCTACAACTCAGGTAAATCCTATACCCCACAATCCTATTCTTGATAATTCAAACCATTCATTTAACCAATTCCCTGTCAACAACATAAACTTAATATCATGGAACCTTAGAGGCTTTGGAAAAAAATCTGCAAACAAAGAACTTAGTATGCTTTGTAGGAATGTTAACCCTGATATCATTTTCCTCTCTGAGACTAAAATGGGGAAAGATATGGCAGCCAGGAAACTTAAAAACATGGGATTCCCCTGCACTTTCAATGTTCCTAGTGTTGGTAGAAGTGGTGGTCTGGTTTTGGCCTGGAAAAAAGAAAGTCATCTGAATGTTGTTTCTTCCAGCTTGAGGGGCATCTATGTGACTTCAACTGATATTATCCATTCTAAAACTTGCCATATTCATTTTGTGTATGGTGAACCTAATAATACCCTTAGACCCTCCTTTTGAGAACAACAATATCAACAAACTATTGCCTCCATAGATGAACCTGTCTTTTTCATTGATGACTTTAATACTCTTTTAGGAACAGAAGATAAAAATGGTGGCCTTGAAGTTAATGACTCTGATTTTGAACATCTAAGAAATTTTTGTTCTGTTTTCAACTTGCATGATCCTGGTTTTTCTGGTCCAAGATTCACTTGGTCCAATATGCAACATGGTCCTGATTTAATTCTAGAAAGGCTTGATGGATGTCTTTTAAACCAAATTGCGAGGATCTTTGTCCTAAATTATGTGTTAACAATCTCCCTAGAGATTCTTATGATCATTGCCCCATGCACATAGGTTTTAATTATGAGGAAATTTGCATGCCTAGACCTTTTCATTTCATGACTATGTGGATTGAGGATCCCACTTGCAGAGACATTATAGCTAACTCTTGGTCTGTCAATGTTATAGGATCTCCAGTCTATAAACTAAGAGCTAAGCTTCTTAGTGCTAAAAAAAGGCTTAGAGATTGGAACAAATCCTCATTTGGTAATATTCAAACTGATATATCTACCATTAGGAAAGATTTGTTAGAGCTACAGATTTCTGATCCCACTGATACTACTACTACTACTGCTAGACTTAAAACTAGATTAGAGTACCTCTACACCCTGGACGAACTTTACTGGAAAGATAAGTCTAGAGAAGTATGGCTCATTGAAGGTGACAAAAACACACCTTACTTTCATAGAGTCACTCTTTTCAGGATAAAGAGGAACGCTATTAGCTGGAACAAGAATTCTTCCAATGCTATCCTAACTGATAGAGATAGTATTGGGAATTCTTTCTTAGATTATTTCAAAAATCTTTACTCTTCTCAACCCCAACAATTTCAGGATGAGATTTTAAATGATCTGCCTATAAAATTTTCTGCTAAGGATAATGACACTTTAAATCTTCCCCTCACTGCTGAGGAAATAAAAAATGTTGTTTTTCAAATGGGAGGAAAAAGGCCCCAGGACCAGATGGTTTCACAGGCTTATTTTATCAAAAACATTGAGATATTGTTGGTGAAGCTGTTGTTGATATGACCCAAACCTGCTTCAGAACAGGGCATATAGATAAAGTTTTCAATCATACCAATATAGCTCTTATTCCTAAAGTTACTCTAGCTGAGTTAGTCAGTCAAGGATTATGTAATTTCATTTACAAAATTCTTTCTAAAACTCTTTCTAATAGGCTTAAACCCTTTATGAATAACATCATATCCCAAAACCAAAGTGCCTTCATACCTAAGAGGAGTATCTATGACAATATTCTCCTTGCTAATGAAGCCATATATTCTGTTAATCATAATGACAAAGTTGAGGGCACTGCTTCCATTAAACTTGATATGTCAAAAGCTTATGATAAATTGGAGTGGTCTTTTCTAGAAAAAGTTTTGAGAAAAATGGGGCTAGCTGAAAATTGGATTAAACTCATAAACCAGTGTGTTTCTACTGTTTCTTATTCTGTTCTCTTAAATGGTAGTCCTACTGGTTTTTTCAACCTGAGAGAGGCATAAGGCAAGGGGATCCTTTATCCCATGATAGACACATTTTTGTGTCTAAGTTGTCCTCAATTTTCTGTATTGTTGGTACTCGATTTTGTACTTATTATGGTGTTTTGTATGTTTGTAGGTATTTTTGGGAAATAAACATTTTCGGAAAAATCGGCTCGAAAAATCACTTGGAGAACCCCCGGAGGAAATTTGCTATTCGGACCCCTACTTTGGATAAGGGGCACTCAATTACTAAGGGGCACCTCCATTACTATTTACACCCCATTAGGCAAGTACTAAAGGGACACCCATACAAGATTAGGGGAGGTCATCTTCTTTAATTTAAAATTCAAAAGTGGCGGGAAAATTGCTTCTCACCGACCAGAATTAGGGTTCGGATTTTTGGAGGTTTTGGAGGAGATTCAATCGTCGTAATTGGTTTCAGTGGACCTGTTTGGGCTTAACAGGGATGGTGTAGGCCTTCAAATCAACAAACTTGGGTTGGATAATCCGGTGTTGGGTGAAACAGGGAGAGAGTTATTTCTCGGGTTTTGGTTTTGAAGTATAGTTGGCAGTTGCGTGGAGATTTGGACATTGTGTATCTTGTTTGATTCGATTTGATCTTGCGAAATATTTTGGACTTAGCCAGCTCAGAAGACGCATGTGAAAAGAAAAAGGATATACACTCGGCAAAACAGATGTCGAATTATTCTTGGAAAGTTTTAATGTGGCTGCTGCAAGTTCAACGTTATCTGAGACGTATACACATCTAGTTGAACCGTGTTGTATTGGTTGAGCTGAAGAATAATGCGTGCAGAGATGAATTACACCCGTGGTTGGCTGAAAAAATAGATAAAGAAGGAAAATATTCCCGAGAAATAAAAGAAGATTATTGGGAATTATGACGAAGATTTTCTGGATGATGCCGACATATAAAGGGTTCTGGGATGTCTTGGAGAGGGGATGGACAGAATTGGGAGAAGTTTAGGACATTAGAGAGCCGAAAAAAATCAGAGTTGCAGAGGTTTAGTTTGCTGCTAGTGTAGAACAAACGAAGAACATAAGACGCACATTTAGCTGCAGTTTAGAATAGTCGTAATTGCTATAGTGCCTACGACATCAAGCTTTTATCGTTCTCTGTAACTATTGAGTTTGTAACAAATATAAGTGTTACAAACCCGGTTTTATTATTTCATCTCCATTTTCATCTTTGTAAACACCCTTTGAGCAATAAAAATGAATTTTGAGCGTGTTTCCAATATGCGGAGCTAGAACCCATCACTGGGACGACGGAGGAAGCTGTTTTTCACCCATGTGGTAATTCTATTTAATTCCTTTATGACTATTTGCACTATTATAATTGAATTATGATTTTTCTTGATTATTTGTGATTTCGTTTGATGTCGCATGCTTAGTCTTAGGTACTTTTGATGCGTCATGCTTTTGATTTACATATAATTCTTTATAAAATCTACCTTGGCAAAGATTTAGAGTCGATGTTTGTTATTTTATGAGCTTTAATTGTCCGGAATTAATAGTTGAACCGCATGAATGTGAGAATTGGAGTCCCAGTCATCTCTTCATCCCGTCACGATATTTGTATATGTTTTCCTTATTTTTGTTATGAAGTTTTAAAACAAGTTCTCAACAAGTCTGAGTGAACGAATCATCTTATTACAACATCATTGAAAATAACCATCAATTACCTATACATTATCTGTGCTGAGGCATTTACTTATTACATAGATAGTCTCCAAAGGAATGGAACTCTTAAGGGTATCAAAATCTGTAAAAATGCTCCAGAAATGACTCATCTCCTGTTTGCTGATGACTCTCTTCTTTTCTCCTCTGCTACTACTGAAAACTTTACTGTTATAAAGGGCTATCTTCAAAAGTATTGCATTGCTTCTGGGAAGGAAATTAATTTTGATAAATCTGGTATTCTATTTAGTAGGAAAATCCCTGAACATAGGAAAGCCCTTTTGGCTAACATTCTGGATATCCAAAGCATATATTTAGGCGAAAAGTACCTTGGTACTCCTACTGTTTTCAAAGCTTCTAAAATCCAAATCCATATGGGCATTCTTCAGGCTGTGGATGCCAGAATTACTGTCTGGCTTCACAAGCTCCTCTCTCAGGCTGCTACAACCGCTTTGGTTAAACATATTGGCCAAGCTATACCTTTGTATCATATGGGGGCTTTTCTTATCCCAAAGTACCTTTGCAGACATATGGATGCCCATCTCTGCAAATTCTGGTGGGGAGAATCTCTTGACCCAAAAGATAGGAAGCTCCATCTTTTGGGTTGGGATATTCTGTGCTCCCCTAAATCTGAAGGTGGCTTGGGTTTTAGAAAAGCTGAGCTAAATAATCTTGCCATGTTAGCTAGGAATGCTTGGAAAATTATTGAAAACCTTGATTGCATGTTGGCTAAGATTTTAAAAGTTAGATACTTCTCTAGAACTGATTTTCTGAATGCTAAATGCCCTGATAAATGCTCTTGGACCTGGAAATGGCTTCATGCTATTAAGGAGTTGATTAAACCCTTTGTTTCTTGGATTGTTGGGGATGGAAAGTTTATCGACCCCTGGTGTGATAAATGGATTCCAACTTTGGGATCTGCTACTCCCAATCCTCTTACCCCTCAGGACCCTAGCATTAAAGTTGATTATTTCATTGATAACAATACTAGAACCTGGAATGTTTCTAGACTCTCTACTCACTTTGATGATGCTTCTATTAAGAAGATTGTCACAATTCCCTTAAGCCAGCTTTGCACTCCTGATGGGAGGGATTGGAACCTTTCGAAGAACGGTAAATTTTCTTCAAAATCTGCTTACTTGGGACTCAGAGGATTAAATCCCTCTCCCTTCAAAACTCTTTGGTTACATATCTGGAAGATTAGAGTTCCTTACAGAATTCAACTCTTCCTTTGTAAAGCTGCAAAAAATGCTCTCCCAGCTAGAACTGTTCTCCACACTAGAATGCCCATGCATTCTGTTGAATGTGCTAGATGCAAGGATCCTCATGAAAACATTATGCATACTTTGGTTCTGTGTCCTTTTGCTTCTAAGGTTTGGTTCTTGTCCAGTTTTTGCATAAACACTTCTTTCTTTGCTCAAAAAACTTTTCAGCAGTGGCTTATGTTCTGGCTCCTGGATCAAAACTCTAGATTACCTGATGATGCTCAACAACTCTTTGTTGCTATCATGTGGTCTCTCTGGACCAGTAGAAATAACTTGGTCTTTTAAAACGTGTCTGAAAATCATAATTCTGTCATAGAAAGAGCTAGGGAAATGCTCCTCACTAGGAAAAACCTTTCTGTTGCTATTTTCACAAAACCTATAGATTTAAATCACAAATGGATGCCCCCTTTGGTTGGTTGGATCAAATGTAACACAAATGGAGCCTTTGATGACATCTCTGGAGATAATGGTGCAGGTTATGTGATGAGAGATTTCAATAGCAAAGCCTCTTTCTGTGCTGCTATGGTTTTTTGAAGTTTCGTCTGCAGAAGAAGCGGAAGCCAGAGCCATCTGGGGAGTTCTTAAGAAAGCAGTGGAACAAAAGATGACCTATATCATCATTGAAAGTGATGCTAAGAAGCTGGTGGAACAATTCTCTTTGGGTTCTTTTGATGGAGATTCTAGGCAGATGCCATTTTTAAAGACATTCAGTTATTTTCCTCTAATTTAATTGCTTGTATCTTTAGTTTTCAACCTAGAATTTGTAATACCGTTGCTCATGAGCTAGATCAATGGGCAAAACGTAATAAATCTTCTATGTACTGGTCTATGCCTCCTGCTTGGCTAGCTCCAGCAGTTGAGGGGGACTTTTAGCCTTGTTGAAGGCCTTTGCTTATAAAAAGAAAAAAAAATGGTCACTTTTTTGTAAATCCTAAGTCATCAATTGACACAAAAAGACTGGATTTGGTGTCCATGGTTGGTTTTTTTCACTTGACACAATTATCCCTCCCTTTTAGTCCAATTACTATAACTCCTTATGTATCCTATTTTTTAGGGGTATAATTGGAAAGCAAACTTTAATATAACATATCTAAAAATCCGTGCCTTGGAAAATTTTTATCTCGTTAGAAAGGTAATAAAAAAAGCTATGCAATGAGTACAAACAACAATATCAAATTTTGAGTTTTTACGGAAAATTCGGAGGTATTTTTCATTTTAGGCACAATTTTAAAAAATTAAATGTATATTCATCATGCAAACCACCATAAAGGATACATAATACTTTATGTAGCCATATTTTAGTTTATGCATCAACTAATTTTCTGTTGCAAGTTGCAACTAATAAAACGATGTACTTCTCCCGTTTCAAGAAAAGTGATACTTTCATTTTAGGCACAATTCTCGAAAATTGAATGCATAGCCATTATACAAACCGCCACAAAGGATGCATAACACATCATGCAACCATATTTTGGTTTATGGATCGACTAATTTTCCGTTTCAGAAAAAAGCAATACTTTCACATTCCGTTTCGGGAAAAGTGATCCTTTCGCCCAGTTTCGGGAAAAGTGATACTTTCGCGCCGTTTAGAGAAAGTGATACTTTCGCTTTGTTCCAGAAAAAGTATCACTTTTTCTGGAACGGGGAATCATTTTTCTGAGACGAGGCGAAAGTATCACTTTTTCTGAGACGAGGCGAAAGTATCAATTTTTCCGAAACGGGGAGAAAATATCATTTTTCCTGAAACGAAATGTGAAAGTAGTCGCGAACAAACCCCATCGCCCTCTCACCGTGACAACGGTTGTACTAGTTTATTCTAAAAATATGCTTTACTTATGCATATGAGAAAATTGTGATTTTAAATTTAACCCTCCAATAAAAAAGGATAGCTTGTGCACCCAATTTTTAAAGGGTGCACAAATTTGCACTCGGTTTAAGTCGTAGTTCATTGATTCTCCAAATTGCAAAGGTACACTAAATCGGTCATCGATGAACTTTGTAGGTACAAAAGGCCTGCAAGCTGTTCGGCCTGCTTGACCTAGCCTGGTTTATGGGATGGTCCTTAGGAAGGCTTTGAGTCTCAAAATAATTTTTTTTGCATGACCTACCCGGCTCGATATGCTTTTTGAGGCAGTTGAATATGAGGCCCTCTTGGCTTGAACTGATATGGACTAGGAAACATGCTAGGCGGCGTGATTGGCCGGGTTTACACCCCTACATATTTGGTTATATATTTGTTTTCCTTTTCCAAAATATATGCCAAAGTTTTTAAAAAATTTCTCTGGATATGGAAATAGGGTACCCCTATTACAAAGATAGTCGTTTTTGATTTTTTTCTAAAGATGGCTGTATGATAAAAAAAAAGAAATTAAGAGAAAGAATTTTTTTTTTATTGCACAGAATAGTGGTACTTAGTCTGCTTCCTAAATCTTTCATTTAGGATTTTCTTAGTAGGTGTTGATGGTGGATTTTCAATAAAGGACAAAACCGTAAAATCATGATAATGCATGTCGACTTCAGGCATGTGACGATTCATATTTTACGAAGCCATGATGAACATGTTCTCGAAAGGCCTCCACTAGCTGAGCGTTCGATACCTGGCATTTCATCACGACCTCTATGTAGAATAACATAATTGGGCGGTTCTCCGTAAGATTGAGAGCAATAACACCTTAAGGACGTCGGTGACACTCATTGTTCCCTGACTACATGAGAGAGACCCGCCTCTACATAGAAGAACGATTGGGCGGTTCTCCGTAAGATTGAGAGCAATAATTCCTTCAGGACGTCGGTGACACTCACTGTTCCCTGACTATGTAGAGAGACCGTGTATAGATCCAGACGGTTCTCCGTAGATTAAGAGCAATAACGTCTTCAGGACTTCGGCAACACTCGCTGTCTCCTGACTATGCACCTTCAGAACGGATATGACGCTTTAACTGGCTAATATCCCTCCTGTAATAAATTAATTTTACCATGACATTCACCACTGAATTCCTAGAAGATAATATACTTTATCTCAGTACTCCGATTTCATGATCGAATCCACGGCTGATCTCATGGAATGGTAATGGATAATCTCATTACTCCGATTTCATGATCGAATCCACGGCTGATCTCATGAAATGGTAATAATCTTATTACTCCGATTTCATGATCGAATTCACGGCTGACCTCATGGAATGATAACATTTAATTACTCCGATTCTATGGTCGAATCCACGATCCCATGGAATGGTAATATTCGACTCTATTATTCCGAATTCATGGTCGAATCCACGGCTGATCTTATGGATTGATAATAAACAACTACTCACTTTTATTACTCAGTTTCATGAATCATTCTCCACTGAATTTCATAAATTAGCAATAAATACTCAACAATCGTGCATCTAAACCATCACTGAGTAAGCCTCACAAGAATGGTGTAAGTGTACTCGACAATGATGCACGACCGAGCACCCGAAAGCACAAACGAGCATTCAAAAATATGGACAGATGAGGAATCCTACGCCAAATAGGAGAAAACAATAAATCATAATAAAATAATAAGAGGCGCCATGGGCCGGGCCCACCGGCCGGACGGCCGGCCGTGCCTTAGCCGTGGCCGGTCCATGCCTCTTCCGTTATTTTCCTTATTTTATTATTTTCATGAACTCATGAAAACTCCTTGATTTTAGCAACTTTCCTTGTTTGTGCAAAACTCATGAATTCTCCATAACTTCACGGGTATGTGAAAAATAATATTATAAAATAGAGAAAGGTATGCGGGACCGTGCAACCTAGTAGGCCGGCCAAGCCCAAGCCGTGGCCGGTCCCACACCTCACAATCCCTAACTTTTTATAATTATTATTCCCTAAACTCATGAAACTCCTCCGTTCAACGAAAACTCATGGATTCTCCATAACTTCACGGGTTCATGAAAAATAATATTATAAAATAGGGAAAGGTATGCGGGACCAGGCAACATAGCCGGCCGGCCATGCCTTAGCCGTGGCCGGTCCCACACCTTGCAATCCCTAGTCTTTTATAATTATTATTTTCCTCAATTCATGAAACTTCTTGGTTTGAGCAAAAATCATGATTTCGTCATAATTTCTCAAATTTTGCTCGAATCATGAAAAACCAAAAGCCAACATGGTCACGTGACCGGCTAGCCTCTCACGATAATTTTAAATGTTAAAATACGCTTATTTTAATATTTAAAAAATATTGATCAATTGAGCATATATGCTCATTCCAACAAAAATCAAGAATTTTAGTCAAGATGAAACTCATCTGAAAATTCACAATGTTGCTCAAACGCACATCAGAAAAAACTAAAACTCTCAGTACGGAAACACGTACACCATAGTAACACGTGCATGCCTGCTTGACCGACCAGGGTCATCCCTAGGGCTTGCACAAATCCGGTCCCACACGTTTTCATAATTCTGAATTAATTCGCTCAATTACTCATATTGGGCCCAAATTCTCTCCAACCAACATGGGGATTGCTCAAACGACCAACAGCTGGTCCCGTGACCACCAAGAACCGGTTCCATGCCCTCTTGGTCGGTCCCATCTTCCATACTTAGGTATTATCACCTAATGCTGAATCCATCAATATTTCAATAAACGATGAAACAAGCATTTAATCATCATTCTTTCACCAATCCTCCAACTGAGGACCCTGGTGCATGCTCACTCGAGCACTGGGCACCACATGGACGCCCATCATTCCATGTGCTCGGTCCCTCTATCATTCATGACCTATTTTCAGCGATTCATTAATTAACAGATAATTGATCTGAAATTAGGGTTTCGAATAAATGCTCCACGAATCATCATTCCGAGCAAGATTCAAACACTAATGAATTTATGTTGATTCAACAATCAACATATGAATTAATCATATAACATTTGGTAATCTACCAATATTTTAATATCTTATTGGGTCACGTCACCAATAAATAATTCGTCGAATTGAGCAATACTTGCTCAGTTGCTCAAATATTGATCCAGATATCAATATTTGGTAATTTATCAGTAATTCGTCGAATTGAGCAATACTTGCTCAGTTGCTCGAATATTGATCCAGCTATCAATATTTAGTAATTTATCAGTAATTTTTCGAATTGAGCAATACTTGCTCAATTGCACGTCAAATTATCAATAATCATTAATTTGTCGAATTGAGCAATACTTGCTCAGTTGCTCGTCAAATTCTCAATATTCAGTAATTCGCCGAATTGGGCAATACTTGCTCAATTGCACGTCAAATTATCAATAATCATTAATTCGCCGAATTGAGCAATACTTGCTCAATTGCACGTCAAATTATCAATAATCATTAATTTGTCGAATTGAGCAATACTTGCTCAGTTGCTCGTCAAATTCTCAATATTCAGTAATTCGCTGAATTGATAAATACTTGCTCAGTCGCTCAAATACTGGTCAATAATTCATCACTGAATCTACAATATTGACATCATTTCAGAGAACTACATGTTCGATCCATGAATCGATGAGCATTCATCACTCATGCTCGATTCAACAAAACCTAGACTCACTGTCTAATCAGTCAACAACTGAATAATTAATACACGTCTGTCATGCAGACTCCACGATTCGTGAGACATCAATCACGTCACATATGGGGGGATATCACTTAGGGTTTTAGTCTAGTGGTCTACGACACGTGGATTCATCCACGACGAGAAATGTGCGTAAGTCGTGCAAACGGTTGAAGGAGTTAGCAAAGTAGTGGGTGCACGATCAGTCAAGTGTCCACACGACATGGAACTGACTTTAACACGATCTCCCACTTTCCCACTCTTTCACTCAAGAAAACGTCACACTTATAGGTATCAATGTGTTCACCACTCTGACAATATAAATAAGTCTCTGAATCCATGATTGAAGTACAAGATTCGAATACTCGAACACTCGTCTAACAAGAATTTTACGAGTAATCACTCTCAAGAATTCATCAATCTTTCAAAACTTATTCAAAAAACTTCACAGTTTACCAATTATTGCAGAAACCTTCAACACATCCACAATCCTTGATCATCATTGATTCCACACAATTCTCAGCTTCCCTCCTACAGATCAACCGATCTCCCTCTTTGCGACCGAATTGACTTTGGAACGGCCATTGACTTGGTTTAGGCCGGAGTCCTATAGATTGATCTCTAGAATCTAAGCACTCCCTTTGCAGTGCATATGTATGAGGTTCAGCAGTTTTCTCGGTCGAGGAGTCTCGACAACACGCTCGACTCTTCACTTCCCTAAAAGACCAGTAAACCATTTTTCCCCATCCACAGATTGGCGACCGCAGTGGGAGATTAATCTCTCGGTTGCAATATCACATTTTCACAAATTGGCTGGTCTTAGGTCTGGGTTAGTTACAAATGCAAACGACGCTTGCACTAGCAACAATAACAATGATGGCATTCCATAAACCGTTCCTGCTTCCAACAATGGTGGTGACACCACTCATCCTCAAACCAATATCGAAAATCATCATCTTTTCGTCCGGCATCCTGAAGAAGTCAGAGAAAATCCACCCACCATCGATCTCATGAAAGTCCAGGAGGTTCTCCCCAAAAATCAAACTGATATGGCCGCTACTCAGAAGGAGGTATCATCTCAAAACTCTGGCAGACAAAATGTCAGAGAAAACTAAGGAAGGGTCAGAAAAGGGAAAAGCCAAAGAAGTCGACCCTGAAGTTTCACCAATCCATGTGGTAGATGATGATGAAGTCTGCAGAACTGCATAAAATCCACCAGAGAAGGAGTCTGTAGGTTTCATCACTCGTGAAGATTTGGAGCGTTTCATGGAGACTCGGGGAAAAAGCAACGCGCCATCTGTTCATCGTCATCAACCTCCATACCCAGCTGTTACGCAAAGGATCCCTCTTCCAAAAGGATACACCTCTCCAACGTTCACACTCTACAACGGAACGGGGAATACTCGGGAACATGTCTCTCGGTTCTTGGAAGCATTAGGAGAGCATGAACACAACCATGTTGTCCGTCTGAAAGAATTATCGAAATCTCTGACAGGCCGAGCATACACCTGGTACAACAACATTGCACCTGGGAGCATCGCTAACTGGGGAGAAATGGTTAACGCCTTCTACATGAAGTACTTCTTCGTCTCTGAGCAGATTACTCTTTCTGACTTAGGAAGGATGGCTCAGAAGAAAAATGAACATCCGAACGATTATGTGAAGAGGTTCAGAATTCAGGCTTTGGATTGCCAGGATCCCAACGTTACTGAACAACAACTGGTGGATTTGTGCATCAACGGGATGATCCCAGTCTATAGATCTTTGCTGGAAAATCTTCAGTTCCATACTTTCTCATAACTCCATGAAGCAGCCAAGCAATCAGCAACTACTGCACCTGCTTTACTGGAAAGCGCAAATTCTGCAAGGTCGAGGAATATCGAAGCATCCGACGGCTAGTCAAAAATCAGTACAATCTCCAACCTTCCATGAACGTTGTTGCTGGACGAAGCAAAAGGAAAGCCGAGCCACCACAGCACAAGCATGCTTCTCAAATCTCTCAGGTTCCTCCGGAAGCGCAAAGATAGGATGAACAATCCTGAAATGCACAAACTTCAACCCTACATCAACAAATAGGGAAATGATCAGACGGACTCAAACTTCTCTCTTCTCACCGAAGAAGTGATCGAGTTACTGGAAGTCTAGATTCAAGATGATGCAACCAAATTTCCATTCACCAGGAGAGAGCCGACCGAAGAATAAATAGAGAATCATAGAACTTTAATATCTCCGAGCAACCTTCCGACGAAGCATTTCAGTCATTGATCGAGCACATCTGCGAATTGCTTTATCTGTCAAGAGCTCAAAAGAAAGACATGCTCACGGCTCTGAATCACATCGTGTCAACAAATCCATTCCGGAAATACTTCCTGAGCCTTTAGCCACAGACAAAGATATGTACGACTGGGGACTACTTACCGCAGCCAATCTCCAAGGAAATGAATTTGAGAGAACGTTGATCGATGATGTCACTTCTATCAACACTATTCCACTGAAAACCCTCAGAGCCGCAGGAATCACTCGAAAAGAAGCTACTCGTCATCCCATCATCAGAAAACTTGGAGAAATTTCGAACTTTGACGAGGTTGAAGCAAGAACCTGCAAAAGATGCATAGACATTCATCAAGAGGTTCATCACTCAGGCAAGTCTCATTCCTTCAGTGTCTATGTCATTTATTTCCTCACATGCTATCTTAGAATGGGGACTCGATTCTGCTAGCAACTCTGCAATACATTATAATGGTAGATTCACCGCATTAATATTTCACCAAGTGGTTGAATCTGACATCACATCGAATCGAGCATCTCACCGAGACATTCACTACTGAGAGATGAAGAAGCATGGAAAATAACACTTTGAGCATTTCTCCATAGACTTGTAGGAATGTCCGCGAGTATCAGAAATCTCTGATGTCTGCACAAGAGTTGAATCCCGCTATCGCAGCGGAATTCCGAATCAACAGAAGATACACGGGCCAATACGATCAAGTCTAAGACATTCGACGCTTCAGCGCTCAAGCATATAATAAGCCTTCGAATTATACTCCCAATCAAAGAGTACACCTTCGATAATAGCACATCTAGCTTCAGCACAATATCTCGATGGTGACACACTGGTTCAATACCGACACGATCAAAGTGCAGCTGAATCAATCGATAAACCTTCACTATCCCATGATAAGGCTTCTGAAGCAGATGCAACATCATTCATGGATGCTACAAACTCCTTCAACTCTGCTAAGTGAATGAGGGATGCACTTGGGACTTGATTTTATTGGAAATATCAATTCAATATATTCCAATAAATGTTATCCACATAACAAGCCATTGCAACCTGATGTGATTCCATGAAACGTCGTCAAACGGAACCTCTCTACATCACAAGCCCCTGCACGACTGGGGAACTTTCTCTCTTCACCAATCATATCTAGAATGAAGACTGATGTTGCTATCTACCGCGCAACAACATCGATTCCATGACGAGGCCACTTCACAGTAAAGTCATATCAGGAGAATTTGGATTGAAATCCTAATACACCTTCATCTTAGGAATGCTCAACTCACCAATTAGTTCGTGTATGTAAATGCTCACTGGATGGAAGAGCAAAGATTATCATCTTCGATCTCTATATCAACTCCAATCATAGTATCGGCATCAGGATGTGGAAGAACTCTATTCATGGTCTCAATATCAACAAGAATTTCTGGAGAAAATTTAATTGTAATCTCAGCATCATCCTCAAGCGCAACATCCGACTTCATCAACTATCCATTTCACTGAAGCGTTACTCTATGGATCGTACTTCTTCAAGCCCTAATGATTCACATCAATATGATTAGACCTGAAAACAAGGTAACATGAACGTTTTCCCAAAGCTTACGCGACAGACGGCCACAAACCAAAGTCTTCTACAAGATGTTCTCATCGCCTCCACAAAAGAGATACAACACATTTCATGCCATGGGTTTACAAAAACGTACCAATGGGTGAGGAATGGGACAATACTTCTTCAATTAAAGATGTTCGTCTATGTCTCTTCTACAACATACCAAAAGGGAGCATCAATCGGACATACGAGATGAAAGATATGGCCTTTACCGTCAGGTCTATGAAATCTGAAAAATTTGTACGAGATTACAAATTACAAATGTGCACGCTTCGTTGGATGACCTCTACAACTCCAAATTGAGTGATTCTTTTCTCATGTGATAAATCAGTCTCTTAGCTTCAAAACTTGGGGTCAATCATCAGATTCCGACGTCGTATGAGGTTCCTACAGTTTCCAGAGCATACAACATGCAAGCAGCAATTCTTAGACGGGATTCATAACTTCCACAGTCGATCGGTGTCCACCGGGTCATTCCGCTAAGTCCTTCATCAAGGTACCTCCAATTTCGACCACCTAGGTCTTTACATCAATTTTTCTACCTGGGTCCTCTATCTAGGTCTTTCCAGAAGAAGGGAAAACGAAAAGAGAGATTTAACAAAAACTGGGGACTAACGGTCCATTGATCATGGCGATAAGTCTCACAGTCCAAGACTCGTGACACCAGAATCTCATGTGCTGATCATTCATCATAAAAGGAATGCTGCCACCGAGACATGCAATCATAGTCATTACATCACCCCCTCTTGAGAGCAACCTCAGTGATGGTCCCGTGACCAGAGTTTCGGAAGTGATGTTTCTACGACTGACAGAAACAAGATGGCGCTGCAAGCACCATGCTCATGTATCAATCAAGGGGTCCTGATCTCAAATGAATCAATGACATCAAAATCCTGCACCAACCGTTCAAGACACAAGCGAATGGTCTAAAGACACAATAAGAGTGTTTTACAACAAGCCCGTCTAAGATAATTTTACGCTTCCCTGTATAAGACGACGAACTGGGAGCAATTGGTGAAGAATCTAGGGATAGGTCATATACCATTCTCTTCGTATGGATGTCCTCTACAACATATCCAAAATTCACAGCAATCGGAGAAACGAGCAAAGAGATATAGCCAAAACATTGGACAACATACAATCTGAAAAAAGTTCTGAAAGTCTCCTGGAAGTTTACTGTTTCGCCTTTTTCAGACCCTAAACATGCTCAAAACTCAAAAAGATTCTGTTTTGAAGCTTGGAAATTTTCTGGGCTTGAAGATAAATATGCAGATCGCGAAAATCCAACTCCGGACGAAGATTATACACTGTTTTTACTAAAAGGATGAAGTCTGGAATTTTCTGGCGACGTATTTCAACAAAATTACTCGTATACTCACATGGATTCTCATTCATTCATTCACAAATCAGCAAGTTCATACTTATATAAATACATTACAGGAGATATACTTACTAGGGGAGTCTCTAAATCATTTGAAGGCTTAGCAACGCCGAAATCTCCATCGGCAACGCCATTATCTTCATTCGGTTCGGGATTTCGGGAATTCTCCATATTCTCATGTTCCAAAGAAGAACGCTTCATCAACATGCTGCTTATCTACAATGATTTCCTCCTGGGTACATCGACAACATATATTATTATTCCATTCAATGAGATGCCATGATCACCTGCACGAAAGAGATACTTACATCGACTTCTTCATCAATGCTGGATTCCTGAATTGTTTGTCCGGGAACAAGTTGAAGACCGTCATGGAGCAAAAGTATGAAAATAAATAACAAATCTTGGTCTCGTGATCCTTATTGTACGGGCAGGGAAAAGTCACGACACAAGGAGCCTAACAACTCACCAAAGAAACGGCTGGGGACTGCATGTCATCATGTAGTCCTTACTGCTGGGTTCTCCGCTCCCGTAGACTTTCTTCCATTTCCATGGAGTGTACATTGATTTGGGATCTCACTATTCGATCATCCTGTGGTAAAGCTAATGAAATAACCATAAGTACAACTCAATATGAAGGATCTCTCACCATCACTCAGAGGTCCCAGAAGTACCATTTCTTAAAGTTGCATCCGTAGAGATGTCATCTCTGGAAACACCATCTTTGGAATTATCATCATGGGAGTCAGTCATTCTTGCAAAGTGGCTACTTCGGCACATCGTTCATACAAAGCGCGAGATTCAACAAAACAATGAATCATGGAATAAAGGTGCTCACAACAACGTCTACAAAAATGGTAACCATCCAACTCTTACCTATTTACAATTTCACTAGCTGTAGTGATTACAATCTCGAGAATTTGTTCGCTCCTTCAAACCTGCAAAGACGAACAAAATTTGTTATTCAAAACCATAACGTGATTTTCATAAAATTGTAAACAATTCACATTATTTTCACCGTGTGAGCGACTCCCACCGAGTGAACACTCATTGGTTTTTTGCATACACTATCAGATCACAAAATCCATACAAACAATATTTTATCAAAAATTGCTTACTTCTAGCAATTGCGGAAAATCAAAAATTTAATTTCACATAAATTTTCACTGTGTGAACATTCGCTGATTTTTCAAAAATTGGACAAACGTCCATTCTACAATTGTGAAAACTCACATACAGACATTATCTCACCGTGAATAATTGTCTACTTTCAACAGTTGTTCAAAATCAAAACATTGAATTTACAAAAATATACTTCTTAAACATGAAATTCATTTAACTTTGAAAATATATGTATATATTTTTTTGCTCCCTCTCACGAGCATCCACCTTTGAAACGAGAGTTTATTCCCTTTTGGAAATGTCACATATTTAAAAACATAAAATTTTGGCTTCCGTGGAAGCGCATAGACGAAATTTTTATCATTAGACTCAGGTTTATTTTGTTTGTTTCTTAAACTAACAAAGAACGAACGTCCGCTCCTAAAACAAGGATTTATTTTTGGGCTCGGGCCCGCAAACGCCAAACCAACCAGAACTGGACCTCCAGGCGTCCAAATCAGCAGTGCCTCATCTCTCTGTGCTCACGTGATGACACTCTATCATACTATCAGGATCCTTATCTGCGCATTTGCTCGTACATGACACCATTGGAGCAAATCGAGGATTCTGAGACTACCTTTGTATGACTGAGTTCAACCACCGATCTTGTCGACTGAAAATCACCATCTAATGCTTACTGCGGAACATTACCGTCCCTCACTAAGCAGGGGACTTAATGTTGATGGTGGATTTTCAACAAAGGAAAAAACCGTAAAATCATGATACCGCATGTCGACTTCAGGCATGTGACGATTCATATTTTACGAAGCCATGATGAACATGTTCTCGAAAGGCCTCCGCTAGCTGAACGTTCGACACCTGGCATTTCATCATGACCTCTATGTAGAATAACATAATTGGGTGGTTCTCCGTAAGATTGAGATCAACAACGCCTTCAGGACGTCGGTGACACTCACTGTTCCTTGACTCTGTAGAGAGACCGTGTATAGATCCAGACGGTTCTCCGTAGATTGAGAGCAATAACGTCTTCAGGACTTCGGCAACACTCGCTGTCTCCTGAATATGCACCTTCAGAACGGATATGACGCTTTAACTGGCTAATATCCCTTCTGTAATAGATTAATTCTACCGTGACATTCACCACTGAATTTCTAGAAGATAATCTACTTTATCTCATTACTCTGATTTCATGATCGAATCCACGGCTGATCTCATGGAATGATAATGGATAATCTCAGTACTCCGATTTCATGATCGAATCCACGGCTGATCTCATGAAATGGTAATAATCTTATTACTCCAATTTCAAGATCGAATCCACGGCTGATCTCATGGAATGGTAATATTTAATTACTCTGATTCTATGGTCGAATCCACGATCCCATGGAATGGTAATATTCGACTCTATTATTCCGAATTCATGGTCGAATCCACGGTTGATCCTATGGATTGATAATAAACAACTACTCACTTTTATTACTCAGTTTCATGAATCATTCTCCACTGAATTTCATAAATTAGTAATAAATACTCAATAATCGGGCATCTGGACCATCAGTGAATAAGCCCCACAAAAATGGTGCAAGTGTACTCGACAATGATGCACGACCGAGCACCCGGATGCACAAACGAGCATTAAAAAATATGGACAGATGAGGAATCCTACGCAAAATAGGAGAAAACAATAAATCATAATAAAATAATAAGAGGCGCCATGGGCCGGACCCACCGGCGGCCGGCCGTGCCCTAGCCGTGGCCGGTCCCATGCCTCTTCCATTATTTTCCTTATTTTATTATTTTCATTAACTCATTAAAACTTCTTTATTTTAGCAACTTTCCTTGTTTGTGCAAAACTCATGAATTCTCCATAACTTCACGGGTTCATGAAAAATAATATTATAAAACAGGGAAAGGTATGCGGGACCAGGCAACCTAGCCGGCGGCCATGCCCAAGCCGAGTCCGGCCCCACACCTCACAATCCCTAGCTTTTTATAATTACTATTCCCTAAACTCATGGATTCTCCATAACTTCACGGGTTCATGAAAAATAATATTATAAAATAGAAAAAGGTATGCGGGACCGGGAAACATAGCCGGCCGGCCATGTCCTAGACGTGGCCGGTGCCACACCTTGCAATCACTAGTCTTTTATAATTATTATTTTCCTCAATTCATGAAACTTCTTGGTTTGAGCAAAAATCATGATTTCGTCATAATTTCTCAAATTTTGCTCGAATCATGAAAAACCAAAAGCCAACATGGTCACGTGACCGGATAGCCTCTCACGGAAATTTTGAAAGTTAAAATACTCTTATTTTAATATTTACAAAATATTGGTCAATTGAGCATATATGCTCATTCCAACAAAAATCAAGAATTTCAGTCAAGATGAAACTCTTCTGAAAATTCACAATGTTGCTCAAACGCACATCAGAAAATACTGAAACTCTCAGTACGGAAACACGGACACCATGGTAACACATGCATGCCTGCGTGACCGACCAGGGTCATCCCTAGGGCTTGCACAAAGCCGGTCCCACACGTTTTCATAGTTCTGACCTAATTTGCTCAATTGCTCATATTGGGCCCAAATTCTCTCCAACCAACCTGGGGATTGCTCAAACGACCAACAGCTGGTCCCGTGACCACCAAGAACCGGTTTCATGCCCTCTTGGTCGGTCCCATCTTCCATACTTAGGTATTATCACCTAATGCTGAATCCAGCAATACTTCAATAAGCGATGAAACCGTCATTTAATCATCATTCTTTCACCAATCCTCCAACTGATGACCCTGGTGCATGCTCACTCGAGCACTGGGCACCACATGGATGCCCATCATTCCATGTGGTTGGTCTCTCTATCACTCATGACCTATTTTCAGCGATTCATCAATTAACAAATAATTGATTTGAAATTAGGGTTTCGAATAAATGCTCCACGAATCATCATTCTGAGCAAGATTCAAACACTAATGAATTTATGTTGATTCAACAATCAACATCTGAATTAATCATATAATATTTGGTAATCTACTAATATTTTAATATTTTATTGGGTCACGTCACCAATAAATAATTCGTCGAATTGAGCAATACTTGCTTAGTTGCTCAAATATTGATCCAGCTATCAATATTTGGTAATTTATCAGTAATTCGTCGAATTGAGCAATACTTGCTCAGTTGCTCGAATATTGATCCAGCTATCAATATTTAGTAATTTATCAGTAATTTGTCGAATTGAGCAATACTTGCTCAATTGGACGTCAAACTACCAATAATCATTAATTTATAGAATTGAGCAATACTTGCTCAGTTTCTCGTAAAATTCTTAATATTCAGTAGTTCGCCGAATTGAGCAATACTTGCTCAATTGCACGTCAAATTATCAATAATCATTAATTCGCCGAATTGAGCAATACTTGCTCAATTGCACGTCAAATTATCTATAATCATTAATTTGTTGAATTGAACAATACTTGCTCGGTTGCTTGTCAAATTCTCAATATTCAGTAATTCGCCGAATTGAGCAATACTTGCTCAGTCGCTAAAATACTGGTCAATAATTCATCACTGAATCTACAATGTTGACATCATTTCAGAGAACTACATGATCCATGAATCACTGAGCATTCATCACTCATGCTCGATTCAACAAAACTTAGACTCACTGTCTAATCAGTCAACAACTGACTAATTAATACACGTATGTCATGCAGACTCCACAATTCGTGAGACATCAATCGCGTCACAAATGGGGGGATATCACTTAGAGTTTTGGTCTGGCGGTCTACGACACGTGGATTCATCCATGACGAGAAATGTGCGTAATTCGTGCAAACGGTTGAAGGAGTTAGCAAAGTAGTGGGTGCACGATCAGTCAAGTCTCCACACGACATGGATTCATCCAAGATTTCCCACTATTTCACTCAAGAAACCGTCACACTTACAGGGATCAATGTGTTCACCACTTTGACAATATAAATAAGTCTCTGGAATCCATGACTGAAGGACAAGATTCGAACACTCGAACACTCGTCTAACAAGAATTTTACGAGTAATCACTCTCAAGCATCAATCTTTAAGAACTTATTCAAAAAACTTCACAGTTTACCAATTATTGCAGAAACTTTCAACACATCCACAATCTTGATCATCATTGATTCCACACAATTCTCAGCTTCCCTCCTACAGATCAACCCATCTCCCTATTTGCGTCCCAATTGACTCTGGAACGGCCATTAACTTGGTTTAGCCCGGAGTCCTACAGATTGATCTCTCGAATCTAAGCACTCCCTTTGCGGTGCATCTGTGTGAGGTTCAGCAGTTTGCTCGGTCGAGGAGTCTCGACAACACGCTCGACTCTTCACTTCCCTAAAAAACCAGTAAACCGTTTTTCCCCATCCATAATAGGCTACACAGAGTTCGAACGCAACCTCCCGTATAGGAGGGAGCATTAGAACAGTGAAATCACTTGATAGTTCTCTAGAAAATCTAATAATTATAAATACATAAATGAACCGATAAATAAATAGAATTTAAACTCAGGAGAGCATATAAACAAAGGAGGTTCAAATAAATGTTCTCACAATTAATTTCGAAAATACCATCATAACAGACGAGATATCACAAGGGAACTAGAAGATAAGGGAAAGATAAAGACTTTCGCATCGGTAACGACCTCTTATATCCTTATAACCTTGTTTTCTAATGAGCTATAATTCCCTTTCAATCACGGAGCCGGCAGAACAACAACACAACTCTCTTCCAAGTTGCAAACCCTTTGACTGAAAATACAAGAGGATGATCATGTCAAGAGCATTATTTCCCGACGCACTAGGAAAATTTGCTAGACTTTGGAAGTAATTTCACACATGGTTTAAGAATCCAAAGTGCAAGAAGAGATGAAAGTTGTTCTTGGAGTTAAAACTGCAAAAGTGATAAATATTGACAGTGTGCCTGATTTTACCAACAACATCAATAAAAACGGCTGACTTATAAAACCGCTCGAAGAGGGCCTATCCCATTTAGGGACTGAAAGAGGTTTTATAATTACACGCTATTTACTTTTGCGAAGGATTTTCATGGTTGGCACCTAAGTCAAACTCTCCTTGAGTACTCGCTAATCTCCCCTTTGCCGAGTTGATTCTCTATTCATCACCGCTGAAGAACAATATGAAGTAACTCGGTTTTTCCTTATTTTAGTATTTTTGAGGAACCCCTAAGTCCCGCCGCGATCATACTTCGCCAAATCATCACTCATATTCCCAATACTCGCATTTTAATTGGTTACTCCTGCAGTCACTAACGTTTGGGACACAATCGAATTGACAACCCCAACAATCTCTAATAACAACATTCCAAAGAACAAAAAAAGTTGCACATCCTTTGGAAAACCCAAAGATTAGTTAAAACCACCAAAATGTGAAGGGTTGTATCTATTCATGAATCCCTTTGAATTTGAATTCGAAATTACACTTCCAAAGAATGTGGCTTTCTATGAAAAAACTCTTCCAAAGGATGTGACCTTCCATGAAGAAACTCTTTGTTCTTTTCTAAGAGTCACCAATCATGTAGGCTTTCCATGAAAAGACTCTTCCAAATGATGTGACCTTCCACGAAGAAACTCTTTGTTCTTTTCTAAGAGTCACCAATCATGTATATAAACCTCATTCATGACTCACTTTGGAAACAAGAATAAAGATAATACATACATTCATTGTAGTCATTGTATTGAGAGAGAAACCATAAGTTTGATTCACCGTTTATAAGTTTGGAGTGCCTTCCACTATAACAGAAGAAAGATTGTTATCTCCTGGGAGACGTAACGCAAGTAAAATCATTCACTCAAAAGTGAGGTTTGTTAGAGCATAGCTCGGTCGACCTCGCATGCGTTGCTATCTCAAGCATGTTTGTCAATGTTAGTGATCAAAACTATGAGTCTTTATTTCTAGCCTACATAGCTAAGTCTCGGACTAGGATAGAAAAGTGTTGTTGACCTCAAGGACTTCATGGCGATTTATCATACAACGACGAAGATCTACTCAAGGAACCGTGGAACTTCATCAACAAAAAGGTATGTGGATACTTGAACTTATCTATCACTCAAAAGTCTATCTCTTCTATCTCCTACTTCTTATGAGACAAAAGTCGTATGCTATATAGACTGGATCATACACATTTGATATTTCGATCCGAGTATATCTCGTCTATCTATATCTCGAAATCATGTGTTGGTAAAGCGTTTCGCTTTGATCAAGTTTATCTTCACCTAGTGACGAAAGTCATGAAAAGTTTCAATTACTTTGAGAATTGATCTGACGCGAAACGGTCTGTGAATAACGGCTATATAACGTCCTCTGAGAATGTCTCAATGATTGGAAAGAGATTTTAGATTACATAACCATGTATTCCTTAAACCGAAGTTTTCGAACTTTGTTTATTGAGAGAAACCGGAGGAATTGGCTTTGCCAAGTCCGCGAACCCAGTCCGCGAACTGACGGAAGTTCTTGTACCGAGAATTTCTGCTGGGATTTTCCAAAAACTCGTTTGCGTGTAAGTCCGCGAACTCAGTCCGCGAACCTAGCCTGCGAACTGGCGAAAGTCTCTTTGCCGAGATTTTCTGCTGAGTTTGGAAAACTCCACCGGTTGTCTTAAGTCCGCGAAATTGTTTTTGAGCTTAAGAGGTTATGATATAAAGATGTGCTCTGAACATGAAACTTAAATTACTAAGGAATGCTTTATGCAAACAGTGACTATAAAGTTCATGAGCCGATTCAATCGAATCGAATCATCTTTGTTTCAATTGTGTCTTGTGTAGTTATATAAGATCTCATAGCAATTGAACAACTCTTTAACTAGTTCATTTGAGTCAATTGAACTAGTTATGGTGAAGAAGAACAAGGTTAATATGAAATGCTCATATGGTTAACCTTTTGGGTTACTATGTTGAACCAACATACACGTACACGTTTGGGCATGGTTTTCACAAACCCAGTAAACGTCTACCCAAGTGTAAGTGACAAGCTAAGTTTAGATCTAACGGTTGAGAAATATTAACTTGAATCTAAATCAGGTTTTCATCTAACGGTGAATATGGATTGCTTTGTAACTAAGGCAAAATCCTGATTTGAAGACTATACAAAGGAGACATCTAGCATTGTGCAAAACTAATCCCCACACGTCCGTGTGATACGAGTGTCATCGCTAGAGTCGATTCTCCTTTAACCTTTGATTTTCTTCTCTAAAACCAGGTTAACGACTTAAAGACTTCATTGGGATTGTGAAGCCAGACCGATACTACTTTTATCGTAGTTGTGTGATCTGATCTTGCATCTTCTATCGTACGAGTACAATATTTGATTGGCTTGAGATCGTGAGAGTTCTCCGATAGGCAAGATAAAGAAGTCACAAACATCTTCGTCTCACTGTTTGTGATTCCTCGAAAAACCGCCTGTCTAGTCAGGAAGCATTGTAGAGAGGTGATTGATTAATCTAAGCTGTTCTTCGGGAATATAAGACCGAATTATCAATTGGTTCCTGTTCACCTTGATTTCATATCTTAAGATGGAACAAAACCTAGGGTTTATCTGTGGGAGACATATTTATCCTTTGATAGACTTTTCTGTGTGAGACAGATTTGTTTATTATCAAGTCTGCGATTTTGGGTTGCAGCAACTCTTGGTTGTGGGTGAGATCATCTAAGGGAATCAAGTGCGCAGTATTCTGTTGGGATGAGAGGCGTAGGAGTACAATTGTACCTTGGATCGGTGGGAGACTGATTGGGGTTCAACTATAGTCCAGCCTGAAGTTAGCTTGGAGTAGGCTAGTGTCTGTAGCGACTTAATACAGTGTGTATTCAATCTGGACTAGGTCCCGGGGTTTTTCTGCATTTGCGGTTTCCTCGTTAACAAAACTTCTGGTGTCTGTGTTATTTCTTTTCCGCTTTATATTTTATATAATTGAAAAAATACAGGTTGTGCGTTCGTGATCATCAATTGGAAATCCAACCTTTGGTTGTTGATTGATATTGATTGATCCTTGGACATATTGGTCTTTGGTACCGTCCAAGTTATTCCTTGTATTTGATAAAGACTTGCTATTGATTTTAGCTTGAGTAAAAATCAAATCAAGAGGGAGATATTAACTCCTTGAGATACTTTTATCTAGATTGACTATGACTGTCTAGTTGATTCTCTAGCAAAGTATTTCGGAGTTAGTCCATACATATTGCTAAGCGAAATATTGGGTGGTGTTGTTAGACCCCCGCTTTTTCAATTGGTATCAGAGCAGACAAACACGTTTAAGACCTAACAAGTCCGTGTTTGTAGCGATCTGACTCTATGGACAAAGGTGCTATCTCTATTAATGTACCACCAGTCTTCGATGGCTCCAATTACTTATGGTGCAAAATTGCTATGCGAGCTTTTCTTCAATCGCGTGATTTTCAATCATGGGTATATGTGGTTAACGGCTATGATGCTCCCGTTGTGGCAGTCGGTGATGTAAACGTTCGCAAACCTATTGGTGAATACACCGCTGTTGAGATAACTGTTGCAAAGCAAAATTCTGACGGTTTGAATGCTATCATACATGCCATTACCCCAAATCTTCAGCATCATGTGACAAACTGCACTAGATCTAAAGATGCTTGGGATATCTTAGAAACCGTATTTGAAGGCAACTCCAGTGAAAAGGATGCTAGGCTTCAAAACCTTAATTCCGATTGGGAGAACCTTCGTATGGCAGATGAAGAAACATTTGATGAGTTTAATCACAAAGCGTCTGAAATTGTTAATGCATCTTTTGCATTGGGTAAGATTATTCCTGAAAAGGACATTGTGATGAAAATTCTCAGATCGCTGCCATCTAGATACGAGTCTAAGAAGCATGCCATCATTGAGGGGAATAACCTCGATAATCTTTCCTGAAACACCTTGGTTGGAAAGTTTAAGATCTTTGACCATGAGCATACATCCAAAGTCGGTAAGGATGTTGCCTTCAAAGCACAGAAGAACACTAAATTACTGGTCAAAGGTAAGAGTGTTCATGTCTCTGAGGATGATTTTTCGGATAAAGATCTTGACAAATCAGTCTCCTTGATCACAAGACAGTTTAGGGATCTTCTGTTGAAGAGAAGTAAACGGTTTTCAAGAGACAAACCTAAGTCATCAGACAAACCTCACGGTCGCGTACCTCCTAAAAACAGGGATGCTGACGAGGCTGATGACGAGAACATGCCTCAGTGCTTTAAGTGTAAGGGTTTTGGCCATTTTGCTAACGAATGCCCAAATCGTAGAAAGTACACTGGGAACAAAGGTCTAGCTGTAACAATTGATGAAATGTCTGAAACCTATGATTTCGATGAAGATAGGAAATCAAGTATAGGGCTTCTTTGTGAAAACATCGATTTTGATACTTGTAGCAATACATATATCAACCTCAATGGGTTCGGAGAAGAGGGAAACCCAATCAAGCTGGAAGATTCTTTGAATCCGATAACTGGAAACCCTGTCAGTGATGTTTCAGGATCAATTGTATGTCTGTCTGCTTGCACATCTCAGATGCCTGAATACTATCCAAGTTTGACGTGCTCACTTTGTTCGATGAAGGGACACGAACTATCAAGGTGTTACAAATACAAGCACCAAATAAGTCACGCCAGCAAACTTCAACGAAGAGCAGATCGATTAGCAAGGAAGCTGAACTTGCTCAGAAGACCGCCGAGGTATGTAGGATCTTATCTTCGTCTAAGAAGTTGATTTCCAAGGATAGAATAAGACCATTTGAAAAATAAAATATGGTCAAATCGTTTTGGTAGACAAAGATCAGAGGATTCCTCCCATGAGGAAAAAGATGGACAAATCGTTGTTCATCGCAACACAACTTGATTGTGTTGTTGGGAAAATCTTGTCTCATGTGCCTGTTCGAAAAGAGACTAGATTGAGTGCTGATCCAGGCTTTAGAAGAGTTTTTCCTTCTTTTCTTAGTTTTGTTATTTTTTGTCTATCAAATAAAAGAAAGGGTTATTATCGACAATTCTACTCTTTATAGGGTTTTAGAGTTGGGCGTATACAAACCTGTCAATAGGTTTCGAACCCTACATCACTTTTTCCTCTTGACATCCTATATAAGACTGCTTGTTGAGTTAAGTGATTCAATCACACAAATCCAGTTGTTTATAACTGTTCTCAAAGCACTATGTCGTCAGATGGAAAGGATGTCAACATGATTGTTAAGTATTTAATCAAGGAAAAAGAAAAATCTCATGTCTCTAATTCCCTGAAAAGAAAAAGAAAGAAAACAAGAAAACCCAGGGTTGTTCCTTCTAACTTTCAGAAGTTTTCCGATGTTCTTGATGAGTTAAAGTAAATAAGAAGGGAGATTTATGAAATAAAGACGTTCGTATCTAAATCTTTGGAAATTCAGAGGACCCTAATTCGACCTCTTCAGCCAAGACAGTTCGTGGGTATTGACACTTATCTCCGTGAACCTTATGTCCCGATGGTTGTCGATAACAAGGAGTTCGGGAATGATAAAGAATTTCTCAAAGGAATTGTTGCCTAGTATATCTTCTTTTTGGATTAGTTGGAAGAATAACTGGTGCTTTCAATAGCGATGATTGTGACTACACATAGCTATTCGTGTTTTCATCTTCTTATGTTATTTTTTAGGTTTATTGGTTTTTAAATTCTAAAAATATTTGGAGGATGATGTTATTGCAATATTGATCGTTATGATTTTGTGATATTGCAATTTGATTATGGGATATGTATTGTTTGCGTCCGTGAACTTGAAGGTCCCATATGGTGTCAAAAGTAAAGTCGTTCATCAATTGGTATTCGTATTAATGAAAGGACGAATGGACTTTTGACAATTACAAAAGTTATGCCTATGCAGTCATGTATTTGATCGAAAATAGGATAAAATCTTTTTTTTGACCAGGATAAAGTCTATTATGTCATTATGATGGAAAATATAATAGATCCTCCTTGTATGTTATCCACGGTATTGATCTTCATTGATCCATTTTGTTATGTTTTACCGTGAAGGCTCCATTGTGTGTCTTAAGTTGAGCACGATACAACTAAGTCGATTATTATTATTGGCTTTGTTGGTTGTTCCATAAGATATTATATGTTGAGCATTATGAACTAAATTAATCATCTTGGTTGGTTATTTAGTTATTTGCTCCGAAAGTCTTCTTTTGTCGAGCAAATCCTTTGACAATTAAATTGATTACTTTTGCGATTAGTTTGGTTGTTTGTATTCCAATTAGATTAATTATAGGTTCTCTTGTAATTAATCTAGTTGAGTTTTTCATATATTCCACAAGTTCTTGTGTTGAGTATATGAACGGCTATACTAATCATGTTCTATTGGTTGATGTAGTCGTATATCCTGTAAGGTTTTTCCTTAAGTTGAGTATGTGAACGATTAAGTTAGTCGTCTCCGTATGATTATCTTAGTCGTAGCTCCGTGAGTTTTCTTATGTTGAGCACCTTCAATTAAATTGATCACTTTTGTGGTTTGATTTAGTTGCGTATTCCAATTAAATTAATCATGTGTTTTCTTGTGATTAATTTGGTTGAGTCTTGGATATAGAAAATCATTGTTATGGTTTTTGGTGTCCAATTTAAAAATCCTTCTTTTCTTTCGAAATTAAGGTCGCTCTTGTTGTTCTTTCGGGAATGACATCAAATGGGGAGAGTTCTTTTGAACTTGTGCTTAATGGAAATATATTGCGGGGTGTGCGGCTGTGGAATTTTATAGGGGTTATCTTGTATCTTAAAATTCCTTGATGACTGTATTTAGCTTCGGCTTTATGATTGCATCTAAATTAAGTTGGTATGTATTTTTATTTTAGTCTATGAAATGTCTCTTGTGGAAATTTCATTATGATCCCGTTCTTGTACCTTTGCCAATTTTATTGACAAAAAAGGGGGAGAAATATTGCAGTTCACACTACAAATACATATGGTTTTTGGATCATTGTGTAAGGGGGATTGGTTTCCATGATCGAGATGGAGTATTGACTAAGGGGAAGTGATATATATCATCATAGTATTATTGTTAAAGTCGTGATACAATTGGACTTTGATGTTACATAATAATAATATGACACTGTATAATAATGATCGAGAATCTCGATTTCTCTCATTGTTATAGCTACGGATCTTCAACAACGGTGATGCTAAACTTACAGCCTTTGGGATCATTGGAGTACTTGGAAGGACGAAGATTTCAGGGAACGTTGAAGATTAGACTATGGAATAGAAGCCACTAAAGTTTATCTTTTTTGTATTCCATATGTATTAATAGTTTTGTCACTAAAATTGACAAAGGGGGAGATTGTTAGAGCATAGATCGGTCGACCTCGCATGTGTTGCTATCTCAAGCATGTTTGTCAATGTTAGTGATCAAAACTATGAGTCTTGATTTCTAGCCTACATAGCTAAGTCTCGGACTAGGATAGAAAAGTATAGTTGAGCTCAAGGACTTCATGGCGGTTCATCATACAACGACGAAGATCTACTCAAGGAACCGTGGAACTTCATCAACAAAAAGGTATGTGGAGGCTTGAACTTATCTATCACTTATAAGTCTATATCTTCTATCTCCTACTTCTTATGAGACAAAAGTCGTATGCTATATAGACTGGATCATACACATTTGATATATCGAGCCGAGTATATCTCGCCTATCTATATATCGAAATCATGTGTTGATAAAGCGTTTCGCTTTGATCAAGTTTATCTTCACCTAGTGACGAAAGTCATGAAAAGTTTCAATTACTTTGAGAATTGCTCTGACGCGAAACGGTCTGTGAATATCGGCTATATAACGTCCTCTGAGAATGTCTCAATGATTGGAATGAGAGTTTAGATTACATAACCATGTATTCCTTAATCCGAAGTTTTCGAACTTTGTTGATTGAGACAAACCGGAGGAATTGGCTTTGCCAAGTCCGCGAACCCAGTCCGCGAACTGACGGAAGTTCTTGTACCGAGAATTTCTGCTGGGATTTTCCAGAAACTCGTTTGCGTGTAAGTCCGCGAACCTAGTCCGCGAACTGGCGAAAGTCTCTTTGACGAGATTTTCGGTTGAGTTTGGAAAACTCCACCGGTTGTCTTAAGTACGCGAACTTGTTTGTGAGCTTAAGAGGTTATGATCTAAAGATGTGCTCTGAACATGAAACTTAAATTACTAAGGAATGATTTATGCAAACCGTGACTATAAAGTTCATGAGCCGATTCAATCGAATCGAATCATCTTTGTTTCAATTGTGTCTTGTGTAGTTACATAATATCTCATAGCAATTGAACAACTCTTTAACTAGTTCATTTGAGTCAATTGAACTAGTTATGGTGAAGAAGAACAAGGTTAATATGAAATGCTCATATGGTTAACCTTTTGGGTTACTATGTTGAACCAACATACACGTACACGTTTGGGCATGATTTTCACAAACCCAGTAAACGTCTACCCAAGTGTGTGTGACAAGCTAAGTTTTCGATCTAGCGATTGAGAAATATTAGCTTGAATCTAAACCAGGTTTTCATCTAACGGTGAATATGGATTGCTTTGTAACTAAGGCAAAATCCTGATTTGAAGACTATATAAAGGAGACATCTAGCATTGTGCAAAACTAATCCCCACACGTCTGTGTGATACTAGTGCGCTCGCTAGAGTCGATTCTCCTTTAACCTTTGGTTTTATTCTCTAAAACCAGGTTAACGACTTAAAGACTTCATTGGGATTGTGAAGCCAGACCGATACTACTTTTATCGTAGTCGTGTGATCTGATCTTGCATCTTATATCGTACGAGTACAATCTTTGATTGGCTTGAGATCGTGAGAGTTCTCCGATAGGCAAGATAAAAAAGTCACAAACATCTTCATCTCACTGTTTGTGATTCCTCGACAAATCGCCTGTGTAGTCAGGAAGGATTGTAGAGTGGTGATTGATTAATCTAGGTTGTTCTTCGGGAATATAAGACGAATTATCAATTGGTTCCTGTTCACCTTGATTTCATATCTTAAGACGGAACAAAACCTAGGGTTTATCTGTGGGAGACAAATTTATCCTTTGATAGACTTTTCTGTGTGAGACAGATTTGTTTATTATCAAGTCTGCGATTTTGGGTTGCAGCAACTCTTGGTTGTGGGTAAGATCAACTAAGGGAATCAAGTGCGCAGTATCCTGCTGGGATCAGAGGCGTAGGTGTACAACTGTACCTTGGATCGGTGGAGACTGTTTGGGTTCATCTATAGTCCAGTCCGAAGTTAGCTTGGAGTTGGCTAGTGTCTGTAGCGTCTTAATACTGTGTGTATTCAATCTGGACTTGGTCCCGGGGTTTTCTGCATTCGCGGTTTCCTCGTTAACAAAACTTCTGGTGTCTGTGTTATTTCTTTTCCGCATTATATTTTATACAATTGAAATAACGCAGGTTGTGCGTTCGTGATCATCAATTGGAAATCCAACCTTTGGTTGTTGATTGATATTGATTGATCCTTGGAAATTGGTCTTTGGTACCGTCCAAGTTATTCCTTGCATTTGATAAAGACTCGCTATTGATTTTAGCTTGAGTAAAAATCAAATAAAGAGAGAGAGATATTAACTCCTTGAGATACTTTAATCTAGATTGAGTCTGACTGTCTAGTTGATTCTCTAGCAAAATATTTCGGAGTTAGTCTATACAGATTGCTAAGCGAAATATTGGGTGGTGTTGTTAGACTCCCGCTTTTTCAAGGTTGAATTACATTATGTCTGAATTACTTAGTCGTGTTCTTTCTTGTTTTACTGACTTTATATATGTATGAGTTGTTTAATTGAATCATTTATTTGGCTTTCTAATCCTAATCAATAATGGTTGCAATACAAACATTTAGAGGCTACAAAGCTACTAGACAAAATCCATAGCTATACCTACCGAAATAAAACAACAATTGACAAGTTTCTTTGATAATCTACTAGGATATACTAATTCAACTCCCGATGTGTATATGTACTTAATATAATGCTTATACAGTATTATTTTTCCTCCTCAATTTAGTCGAAGGTTTAGGTTTAGTTTTAACCCTCTATTAAAGTTCCATATCCTACCTAATTTTTTTTCTGCCGATTCATCCCTCTATTGAGATCATAATAATATAAACTATTAATACACACACAACCCCATCTTGTATTAATCAAATTTTAATGGATAATTTATCAGGTAAAACATACCCTGGTAACCACTATTTAGTAATAAAATTCATGCTTCAAAATTAAACAAAAACAATAACTAAAAACAATGAAAAATAAAATAAAATCCA
The DNA here is from genome assembly GCF_003573695.1 of Papaver somniferum. Taxonomy (NCBI): domain Eukaryota; kingdom Viridiplantae; phylum Streptophyta; class Magnoliopsida; order Ranunculales; family Papaveraceae; genus Papaver; species Papaver somniferum. The sequence continues at coordinate 161,182,698 of NC_039366.1, read as the reverse complement.
TGCTTCAAAACTAAATAAAAACGAAAACAAAAAACAATGAACGGGAAAACTAAAGACAAATTTACACGTTTTAAACATTTGAAAAATTAGTCTAGGTTCCTTTTTCTTAAGGTGTGTGAAAACATTTATGTCTTCATCTAATAGGATGTAGAGAGTACAATAATTAGAGTGTTTTCCTATTACAAGAGCTTTTTAATTAACGTCATACTTAGAACCTCGTTAACAAAACTAACATTACAAATAGGGGTACCGGATTATTGGGAAGAGTACCAACACCCATATGAGACAGAGTACTTTCTTATTTGTTTTATATAGATTTCGTACCGAGTAAAATAAAATGGTAGCCCCTTAACAACCATGAATAAAACGTGATGACTTATGTCTCAATCAGATTATGAATTATATTGTATATATAGGCGTGACTTCGGCACCTCCTCCAAAGATTTCGCATAATATTAATGTATTTTTTTGTTCTTTTCATTTATATTTGACTTTCTTTCTCTTCCCCCGTTCTGTTTGATCTTTGAAAACTTGAACTCCAATCCAAAATTGTGGTCTATTATCCATTCATCCTCCTTGAAGGACAAGGTAAGATGATCAATTGACATAATTATATTGAGATTCTATGACAAAACAGATTCCAATATTTATTCAATTAATTACTTGGTTGAGAAGCGAAAAAACTGAGAACTAGTGTCTTCATTTTTTTTCATTTTCTTTTTAAGCTATGGTCAACTACACTATGTATGTTTATTTATGGGTTTATATATTTTTAAATACGACCATGTCCCAATTTTTCAACCTTTTATGTTGAGATTGATTAGAACGACTTGTTTGGTTAATTCTTTTTTTTTTTTCCTTTTCTTTTTCTCATTTTAGTATAAACTTTGCAAAATCAAACCACTTGATTCATAATAACAAAACATGAATAGCATCATGTCTCCCACCAACTATCTTTTCTGATAGTTGATCAATCCCTTTTGAAAACAAATTAATAAATGTATTTGAACAAGCGTAGTCTTGATTCTCTTGAACTCTTTTTATATACACGTGAGATAAAGTATACGTTTGACGCGCCACATTCGACTATTTCTCATTTCCCATCTTTAGATGGGGAAAAACGATTTGCTGGTTTTTAAGAAATTGAGGAGACGACCGTACGGAGGAGATTCCTCGAACCGAGCGAAATTTTAAACATCACACAGATGCACCGCTGCAAAAGGGGTGCTTTAGATTCGAGAGATCAATCTGTAGTACTCTGGCCTAAATCAAGACAATGACCGTTCCAGAGTAAATTCGGTCACAAGAGAGGATGGGTTGATCTGTAGGAGGGAAGCTGATAAATGTGTGGAATCAATGGTAATCAAAGATTGTGGGTGTGTGAATTCTGAATATGATAAGCTCTGAGTGATTGAAATTGCTCAATTGAGAGTAGTTGCTCAATTGATGAGTTGATGATCTCGTGTTGTCAGTTTGACGTGAGATTGATGATACTGATGATGAAAAATCATGATTCAGAGACTTATTTATATTGCTGGAATTTTAGACACCATGATTCCATGAAGTGTGACAGTTGATGGAATCAAGGAGTGGGGAAGTGGAGATCGTGTTTGAAACCAGTTGCTCATCGTGTGGAGACTTGGTCGATTTTCCACCCACTACCTCGTGAATTCCTTCAACTAATTGCACGACTTGCTCACATTCCATCGTGTGTTTGAACACACGTGCCGTAGACCGCCAGACCAAAACCCTAAGTGATATCCCCCCAAGTGACACGATTGACGTCTCGTGGTTTGTTAGTCAATTGATGACTTTGTGGTTTGATGGGACGATGAGTCCATGTAGTTGCTGAGTTGAACATGATGTTCTGAAACTCATGAATTGAACATGTCATGAGACAGAGGTATAGTTCTTACGATGAAGCGAACAAGTATTGCTCATTCGATGGATCGTTGAATATCGATTGTTGAACCATTATTCCTTGGTTTGAGAAAATATTCCTCATCTGAGCAAATGTTGATCACGTGATGAATTGTTGAATATTTGATCGTCTGAGCATGTGTTGCTCATCTGATGGACTATTGGCAGCGTACCAAAGATATTAATTAGAATACTGGTCGTTGAACCGAGCATAATTAATAAAATTAATGACCATGAGGTCTTCGTAAAATTATTAAGGTTGGAATCTGGAATGATGATCCTTGGATTCAGAAACCCTAATTTGATCAATTGATGATCAATTCATGGTTCGTCAGAATTTTAACCATGGGACTAAGGAGGGAGCGACTACATGGGACCGTGGATCAACCATGTACTGTCCATATGCTCATGTGAGCAAATACAAAGAACTCCTGAATAGTTGACGATTTGTTGGTGGAAGAATGATTAAATGTTGGCTTAATCATTTATTCAAAAATGCTCGTCTAAGCCTTAGGTGAGAAAACCTAATTAATTATGACGAGGCGAGGGAACGACCATGGAGTCATGAAACCGGCCCTGGATTGTCACGTGTCTGAAGATCACTTCATGAAAATCCAAAGTGTTTGGAAGAGTTTTGGACCTAATACGAGCAATTGTGCAAATTAGGTCAAAATTGTGAAAATTGATGGGACCGGCTTCCATGAGCCAAAGAGCCAATCTTAATCGGTCAAGATAGCGTGCTCGTGTCCCCAAGGCGTCCGCCTCTCAGTCCTGAGAATTTTGATATTTTCTGGCGTGCAATTGAGCATCCATTCGAGAAAATATGCCAAAATTAGGGTTTCGACGAAACTGAGGAAAACACTATGAGATGATGAAAAATAATTATCAAATAAGGAATGAGGAGGCGTGGGACCGCCGTGGTCAAGGCATGGTCGGCCGGTCGTGACCACGGTCCCGTGGTGCCTTTTCCTTAATTTTATAATATTTTGATGATTTTATGAAAAATTCATGAATTTTGAGAAATTTGATGAATTTTAGGAGTTTCCATGAATTGAAGGAGTTTTCATGAGTTCAAGGAAGCAAAAGATATTAAAATAATAAAACAAGGGCTTGTGGGACCGTGGAAGGCATGGCCGGCCGGCTAGGGCCCGTTCCCACGAGTTTCCCTCATTTTATAATGATTTTAATGATTTTATGAAAATTTCATGAATTTTGATAAATTTGATGAATTTAGGGAGTTTCCATGAATTGAAGGAGTTTTCATGAGTTCAAGGAAGCAAAAAATATTAAAATAATAAAAAACAAGGGCGTGTGGGTCCGTGGAAGGCATGGCCGGCCGGCTAGGGCCCGGTCCCACGAGTTTTGCTAATTTTTTAATATTTTTAGGTATTTTGATGATTTGAGGGAATTTTTCCTAATTTGAGAGAAATACCATGAAATCAAGGAATTTAATGAATTCAAGGAAAACTAATAATAAAATAATAAAACAAAGGGGCGTGCGGGACCGGCTAGGGCATGGCCGGCCGGCCAAGGCCCATTCCCACAAGTTTTTATAATTTATTTTATTTTATTATTATTTGATGACTTGTGCAAAATAGCATGAAATCAAGGAGTTTTTTCATGAAATTAGAGAAATAATAATAATAATAATAAAATAATAAGGAACCGTGGGTGTGGGGCCGGTTGGGACCAAGGCATGGCCGGTTGGCCATTGGTCACGCCCTACACTCATTTCCTTAATTTTATATTATTTTTTATGGATTTATGGAAGTACCATGAAACCGAGGAGTTTCCTCGAGACGAAGGAGATTTGATAAAATGAGAGAATTTTCATCAAATCATGAAAAATAATAAAAATGCATTAAAAATATAAAACTGGCATGGGATTGACCACGACACGGTTGGTTGGTCGTGTGTCCGTGGTCCCAGCACCCTGGTCAATATTTTTAATTATTTATTATTTTCCTCTCTATTTTGCATAGGTTCATCGTTTCGTTGTATTTTTGAAATACTCGTTCGTGCGGTGACTGTTAGTGTATCGTCGTTGGATACACCTTCACCATTTGAATCGGGGCTTACTTAGAGGTAGCTCAGACGCCCGGTTATTGATTATTTATTACTAATTGTGGAATCCAGTGGAGAATAATTCACAAAACTGAGTAATAAGATGTTTATTATTAATTCATATGATCAGCTGAGGATTCGACTACGAATTCATAATAATAAAGTGAGCATTACCATTCCATGTGATCGTATATTCGACCATAGAATCGGAGTAATTAAGATTTATCTATTACCATTTATGAGACCAGTTGTGGATTCGATCATGAAATCGGAGTAATGAGATAATATAGTTATTGCTATTCTATGAGATCAAGTCGTGGATTCGATCATAGAATCAGAACAATTGTTATTGCCATTCCATGGGACCAGTCGTGGATTAGACCATGGAATAAGAGCAATTGTAATTAGGAATAATTAACTTTGTGGATCTATACTAGCAGAGCAAGCTGTCTAGGAGCATTAATTATCCCGATATGAGCTTGTCGGTAAGTCATATCCTTTATATAGTCAGGGTAAACTCGTTGTTTGTTCCTGAAGACGTTATCACTCTATACTAGCAGATCAAGCTGTCTAGGAGCCGTCCATCACGTGATGCTATATAGAAATGATCACTGAAAGTATTCAGTATTCATGAGATATGCCGTTGTCCAGTCGTGAGACTACACATCCACATGTACTCAGTGAGAAGGTACTCTCCGTTGAGAATTCGATGAGAGACCCGTGTCTCGATACTCGCGTCTGATTGCTGAATCAGAGCTTCGTATAATTATGAGTTTGCGAATTTAGCCTTTGTCGAAAATCCACCATCTACATTAAGTCCCTTGCTTATTGAGGAAAGCTGTGTTCCTCAGTCAGCATTAAATGGCGATTTTCCAGCCATAAATAATAATACCAGTAATTGAACTTAGTCGTAAGTTGAGATGTTACCGGATTTAGAGAGCATGAGCAAGCCACGACTTGATGAAGGCTTCAATGTCACGATTGGAGCGTTGTTTGATGAGCATAAATTGGTGTTGAACCGCTGGTTTGGACGACGAGTCCGTGGTCGGTTAGGATTCGCGGGTCGGGCCCAATAAGGAAATCCTTAGAAAATTAGGTTTTGGAAATAAAATTGATATAAAAGGGATTAATCCTTTTTTTTTGTTTTTTCCTCACACACGACCAGCACCTTCATCACCTTCACGCCAGAGAAGGAGAGTTTTCCGCCGGAGCCGATCGCCACCGACCGCCACCGTCCGGCCAGTTTCCGGCCGGCGCCGACCAGATGAGCGATTTTTTTTTTGATGTTTGTTGTTTTTTACATGAATTTCATGAAGTGATCATGTTAAAATCATATACATGTGTATATAATTGATGTGAGTTTTATGAAAAACCCTAGTTTTTGTAAACGTATGTTCGTTCCATCGTTAGTTTTGCAAACTAACTATAAACCCTGATTTAGGAGAGATTTTTTTTTAAAATATGAACCTAGGTCCAGTGATAAAACTTAGTGTATGAGCTTTCATGTATACCAAGGTTTTTTCATAAAAGAAGTGAATTTTCATGAAATCGGAATAATTCTTCGTTTTAAAGACAAATAACGATGACACGAAGGAAAATATGTATGATGAACTTGTGTCCAGTGATAAAATTTTTCTTATGAGATTTCATGTAAATACAAAACTTTATCAAATGTATGAGATGTGAGCTTTCACAATATTTTTGAAATAAACCTTCGTTTTAAAGACAAATAATGACGATACGAAGGAAAAATAGTTTTTTTTATATATATATATGCAGCCGTGACATATATTGTGGAAAACATGATGATATATTTTATTTGCATGAGTTTTTTTTCGTTAGATAAAATCCTTGAGATTTATGCAAGCAATGTTGCATTAATTGCTGTTTTTTTTTCGAAAAATCAGAAACGTGGGTTTTGAGGATCCTTCGAAGATAGACAATATCTTTATGATGAAATATTTTATTGTTATGAACTTCATAGGTCAGTTGTGTGAATGTTCATGTTATGAAAATTGTGTTCGTGATTTTATGAAAAATCAGTTTCGAAATTAATAAAGTTTCGTTCGTTTTTTGCAGTTTTCGAAGAGACGAACGATTTTGAGGTGTTAACTCTAGCATTACTATCACTATTGTTAGTGGAAGTATAAAAGGTAAGAGTTACCATTTTTTGCTGATGTTGGTTTGTTTACATAGTTGTAATCTTTGATATTCCGTTCCAAAAAATGTCGACCAACAATAACAACAATTATGATTACTGGTATTCCTCTTCTTCCTCTGGCTCTTATGATGAGGATTCCGATGCTCCTATAGCGAAATCAAAGGCTAGGGTTACCCAGGAAGGGGAGAAGCCTAATGTTCCCTTGGGTGAGCGAAGAGTCTCTTTTGCTGAACTCGAAAAGAAAAGAGCTGAAGACAAAAAGGAGGATGCCCGTCAACGTGAAAAAGATTGCACCCGGCGTAAGAGACAGAGGGTTGAGGAGAAGCGTCAATTCTTGGATGGGGTGCCTTCTGATTCTGATGCTGATACTTCTGAAGGAGAGATCATATGGGAACCATCCGAGCGTTACATTAAGCCTGATCGATATGAAAGAGAGCATCAGAGGACGATGAAGAAAATTGAAGCTGAAACTGCAGCAGAAGATAACTCGGATTCAGATGATGATGTTATCTTACGTCCACCGGACTTCACCAATGATCCTGACAGTGACTCTGAAGAAGATGATTCTGAGAAGGACAGTGACGATGAAGCTGACAATTCGGATGAGTCCGACGAGTAGTTTTACTTCCATATTCTTTAGACGTTAGAGCATTCCCTTTTTAGTCTTCATAGTGGATATCTTTATTTTGACAGTTTAAACGACTTTACTTCAATTACACTTTTCTTCTGAATGATGAACATTTTGTTAACGTCGATTTCTTCTAATCCATGACATGGACCAATGTACATATATCCAAATTCATCATGACTTGTCGATTTTCATGAGAAGTAACATAACACACGGCCGAGAATTCATGACGTGTACAAGGCCGCGTGGCCTATCCTTTGACCCGTGATGTTCAGTCCCCAGTGTGTTATTTTTCTCCGTGTCTTCGGTATCAATCTTTGAAGTCTAGGGTTTCAGCGAAACTCATAACTGAGTTGACCATATGACTATCGCCTGATATATATATCTTCAAGACTCCAAATCTATGATCCACGCAAATATTTCTTCCATTCCTGAGTCAGTTTCATCGTGCAGAGAAGTTTTGATCCTACCCTCTTGCCGTCATGTCTAGCAATAACATTTCTTCTCAAAATGATCTTCAGTCGAAGCGTGAAATAGCAACGTCTATCCCAGTAAGTTGTATACTTATTCTTCTTCTCCTTTCTTGTCTTTGTTAAATCGAGATTGTTGATCACAAGAGAATGATTTGTCGTAGGACTGTAAGAAGAATGCTACTCCTCATAATGCAAGGCCTAAGCGGACTATTAGAGCTCCTGCCCGGTATGGATCGGCTCGTGCTGAAGCTGGATCGTCTGTAAGTAAACCTATGACTCTTGAGATTGTACTGAGTCCCGGGATTAACACTCCTTCGTTTCATCGTAGGAGGATGTCCGTGTCGTCGTCGATGCTAGACGAAGAAAGAGTGTAAAGTCTGTGATCGTGGTTGAGGTTGAGGAAAGCAGTAACCAGGCATGTGAAGATTCTATAGGATCCGTGGAGACCGAAGACGATGTCCATGCTCGTGAATACCCAACTGCTGGACTTTTATTCGAAGCCCCATTGATTAATACCTTCCCAGACAATGAAATGGTCGGCGGATTCGTGATTCCCAAATGTCATGCGTCTCTGTACACCAAGATCTGGAAGAAGTATGGTCACATTGCTACCACAAAAGTGTGGAAAGGTTTTCTTCCAACCTTTTTAACCACGGTAGCGGGTCTATTGCCGATCATCGAGGAAATGAATCAGATGCACTTGCGAGACGTCAAAAACCATGAACTGCACCAATGGGATGAAATGATCTCGAATTGTGAGATATTGCGATTCAATGTGAGATGGCTCCGTCGTCGTCTTGAGATAATCAAGGTTCATAAGGCGGCAGAGGCTGCTGATGCAATTTCCATGAATGCAGCTTTACTGGATGAGGAGAGGATACTGGCTCTGGAGTCAGCAAGGGTTGAGAAAGCGGTCGAAGACTTGAAGGCAAAGACCAAGATTTTTCAGAAGAATCTTGACGAGGCTTCTTACAGGGATTATCCGTTGCTGGATGGTTTGCTCTGAGTGAGCATTTGTGGTTGTTGTTTTTTGAGTAAATCTGAGTTTCTAATTAGGTGAAACAGTTGATCATGGTATGAACGAATTTTGCTCATTTATGATATGTTTAATGAACAAAGGAGCATTCGCATGCTCTTTGGAGGAATGAAATTACAGTTTGGAAAATGCTTGAAATGATGAAGAGGTAGTTTGTTTCATGGATCAGGCATAATAAGCTTTGAGCCATTTGCCATTGATGATGTTTCCTTCATTTCCTCCATTGATTGCTAAAATTTTGTAGTACCCGCTAGATACTGCTTTGATAACAACATATGGCCCTTCCCATTTAGGAGAGAACTTAGGAGCGGACATGTCTTGTTGAATGTGCTTTGCCGTCTTTAATACCAAATCTCCTACTTGAAATGATCGAGGTCTTACCATTTTGTTGTAGGCTCTGGAGATCCTCTATTTGTAAGCTTCCACATATTTTTCCACCTTGGTTCTCCTTGATTCCAGCATATCTAGCTCAGCGATTCTTGATCTGGAGATTTCGGCCTCATCCCATTGTACACCACTGGATGCTGCAATCCTGGCTGAGGGAACTTTGATTTCTGCTAGAAGTATGGCGTCGGCTCCATAGACAAGGGAATATGGCGAAGTACCGGTCGAGCTCCTTGGTGCAGTTCTGTAAGCCCATAGAGCCATGGGTAATTTCTCATGCCATGATCGAGGATTCTCATGAATCGTCCGACTGATAATCCTGACCAAAGTCTTGTTGGTACTTTCTGCTTGACCATTTCCTTGTGGATAGTAAGGCGTGGAGAAGATTTGTTTGATCCCATATTTATTGAGCAGCTTTTCAACATCTTGACTGGCAAAAGAAGTTCCGTTATCTGTGATGATATGCTTAGGAACTCTGAATCTGCATATTATGTGCTCTTTGATGAAGGCGGCAATCGTAACTCCAGTGGTGCTTCGAAGAGGAATAGCTTCGACCCACTTGGTGAAGTACTCTGTCGCAGTGACGATGTATTCATGTTGTTTTGAAGATGCTGGATTGATCTTCCCAATGATATCTAGTCCCCAGCTGTAGAAAGGCAACGGACTATTCACAGAATTCAACGGGAGACAAGGAGTGTGGATGAGATTACCATGGGTTTGGGATTGGTGATACCTCTGAACGTGTGCGGCTGCATCATCTTCCATGGTTGGCCAATAACATTTCTCATGAATTTGAAGAAATAGTTTCCTCTTTCCTTGATGTTCCCCATCATGTACTTCTTTCAGGATTGTAGGGATTTCACGTTCGGCTAAGCACCTCAGTAAATTTCCACCAAAGCTTTTGCGATATAAGATCCCATCGAGATAAACGAATCTTTTAGCTTTCTGAATGAGTTTGACTGCTTGCTTCTTTTCCAGTGGTAGTTCGTTGTCCCGGAGGTATTTGATGTAAGGCTCCCTCCAGTCCCCAGTGTGGTGGACCGTCAAAACCTCCAAGTGATGAGGAGGTGTTTGGAAATCAGGACAAGATCCTTGTAAAGCTCTTGACTGAGTCTCCATGGATGGCCAGTAGTACCCCATTCTTTGAAGCTTTCTGTAAAGTGTTACCACTAACGTTTGCCCACAGACTTCCTCATGTATGCGCTTGAGCTGTTCTTACGCTTCGTCGCTCCCAAGACATCGTGATAGAGATCCATCAGGGTTTCGATAGTATATCCCTCCATGAAGCAAGAAGTAGTTCTTCAATTCCTTGAGGATGACTTGGCCTTATGAGATAGAGATGCTCAATTCATGAATGATGGGTGCTCCCAATCATTCGCTGGAATGTCTTCGATCTGAGTGAGCCAAGTCGAAGATACTGTACGCCTTTGTACAGTGATCGTTTTCTGTGCTCCTTCGAATTGCAGCTTGGAGGCGAGAGTTGCTAGGCAATCAGCATGCCTATTGTTAGTCCGTCCAGTATGGACGATCGTTGCGGCAGCAAAATAGGTCAACAGTCGCTGAGCTTCGGTTCTGAATGAAGCAAGTGTGATTTCTTTGAGAGAATACGTTCCATTCATCTGGTTGACCAATAATTTTGAATCTCCCCTTATCTCGAGGTGTGTTGCTCCTGGTTGCTTGGCCAAGGATAATCCTAATAGGAAGGCTTCATATTCCGCTGAGTTGTTGGTGCAGTGGAAATCCAACTTGAACGAATGTGAGAAAACTTCACCAGATGGAGACACCCGCACTATGCCCGCTCCTCCGGTGTCACTACTAGGGGTGGAAGATCCATCAAAGTATAGAAGCCATGTTTCTTCCTTGATGACCAAGATGTCTGGGAATTCGCCGGGCACTTCTTCATGTAGTGTTGTTGTGTCTTCCCCTGGAAAAGCGGCGAGCAAGTCTGCGACCGCTTGACCTTTGATGGCTTTAGGTGGCGTGCAATCTATGTCAAATTCTGACATCTTGATTAGCCACTTCGCTGGTCTCCCTATCAAGGCTGGCTTTGATAGCAAGAACTTTATGGGATCAGCTTTGGAGATGAGTACGACCCTGTTAGATAGTAAGTAATGTCTGAACTTCTAGATTGCATGTACCAATGTCAGACATGCCCTTTCGGCCTTTGGATATCGGAGTTGAGCATCTCTCATTGTGCGGCTGAAGTAGTAAATCGGTCGTTCGACGCCTTCGTCGTCTTCCTGAGCGAGGAGTGCGTCGATGGAGACGTCACTGGAGGCTGTGTAAAGAATCATAGGTCGTCCCTACACTGGAGACCTCATGACGTCCGGTGACAATAATATCCGTAGTATTTTATGGAAAGCTTCTTGTTGAACAGCTGTCCAGATGAAGCTTGCTCCTTTCTTCAGCAGAGGTGTGAACGAAGCAATGAGTTGAGCTAATCCAGGAATGAAGCGTCGAATATAATTTACCTTGCCCATAAAGCTCTGTAGTTCCTTCACGGTACGTGGAGGAGGCATGGTGGTAATAGCTTTTGCCTTGTCTGGGTCGACTTTGATCCCTTCAGCCGTGACCAGGAATCCTAAGAATTTTCCGGAAGAAACTCCGAATGCGCACTTCAAAGGATTCATTTTTAATTTGTATTCCCTGCATCTTTCAAGCACCTACCTTAGAACTTCGAGATGAGATGCCCGGGTTTTCGATTTTACCACCACATCATCAACATAGTCTTCTACTTGCTTGTGCATCATGTCGTGGAATATGGCAGTCATGGCTCGTTGATAGGTGGCACCAGCATTTTTTAATCCAAAAGGCATCACAGTGTAGTGAAAATTCCCAATGGGAGTACGGAACGCAGTCTTGTTGGCGTCATGTTCATACATCTTGATCTGGTTGTACCCACTATAACCGTCCATGAATGAGAACATACCGTGACCACTGGTTGCATCGACGAGCATGTCAATGTTGGGTAGAGGAAAATCATCCTTTGGACAAAATTTATTCAAGTTCCTGAAGTCGACACAACATCTGATTTGACCATTTTTCTTCTTAACGGGTACCACATTTGCTAGCCACGTTGGATGAAGAATAGGCTTGATGAACCCTGCTGCCAACAGTTTCTGGATTTCGACCTTGATTTGCTCCTCGACTTCGTGTCTAAATTTTCTGGGCGGTTGTTTGACAGCTTTGGAACCAGGGACGATGTGCAGGTGATGGGTGACGAGTTTGTCATCCAGACCCGACATTTCTTCGTATGTCCAGGCGAAGACGTCTTGATATTCTTTCAATAATTTTACCAGCTCGGTCCGCTCCTCTGGTGATAGCGCTGAACTGACCAGGATTGGCCTTGGATCGTCTTCAGTCCCAATGTTGATTGTTTCAAGATCGTTAGTGGTAGAGTCAGTGCCGTCCTGTAGTTTTCGCGGGGAATCCTGGACTTCTTCTTCAAGTGATAGCTCACTCTGACACGATTCTTCATGGTGGGGAGAATTTTCATCGTTCTCCCCGATTAATTGCTAATCTTTCCGTCGGCGATAAATGACTCTCCCTTCTACGTCTCGATCGGTCGTGAAGTTTGTCCCTGGAGTTGAGACTTGATCATTATGGCGTTTAGTCGGTGCAGTAGGTGACTTGATCAGTTTAGCAGCTGAGGATGACGGATCGTTATCATCCTTCTCGATAGTCTTCTAGCTTGGAAGTGGAGTACTGCGAATCCTGCTTGGAGGTTCCGGGACGACTTTTTGAGATTCAAGGAACTCAGTATCATAGATGGGAGCATAAGGAGATGATAAAGCCGGAATGCGAACGATCTTGTTGTCGAGCAGGGCCTTCATGCATTGATGGTATGTTGAAGGAACCACCTTGTTATCATGGAGCCATGGGCGTCCCAGTATTATGTGATAGTCAGGTTCTTGCTCGATCACATGAAACTTTGCTTTCGATCGAATTGGCCCCACCCTCAAATCTATGTACGCATATCCATATGTATGGCTTTGACTTCCTTCAAATCCTATCATTAGGATGGGATAGCGAACAATTTTACCTCGTGGGAATCTGGCCATCCTGAGAGTCTTCATAGTGACAATGTTGGTGGAAGCACCGGTGTCAACAAGAGCTCTTCTAAATTCGGTGTCTTTGATGAAACCAGTGACACACAATGCTTGGTTGTGTCCTTCATCCGTCATGCGATCTTCTTCTCCAAAAGAGATGTTGTCGATCGAATGCCCAGGCACTAGGGAGACTTCTTCAACTGATGGTGTTGGTGGCGTTATTTGCACGCTGGAGGATATCTGGTTGAGTGCTGAAAATGTGTCTGTGCGCTGATCCCTGGAGAAGTGCAGGAGTTCACATAGATTTTCGATCAAATGTGTGACCTCTTATTTTACCGGCTTCTCGTATGTGGTGAAGCTGTTGATTTGAGGGTCAGATGACGCTTCAGTCCCCGATGTTGAGACTTCTGGAGCGGAGGTACCGCCTAACTCGGATGTTAATTTGATGAGAAAGTCGAGGATGTGGTTTATCGTCTCCTTCATCAGGTCCGTGTTCCTGGTATGGACCTCTAGGATTCGAGCCAACTCTGCCAAAGTCGGGCTCCCTCTGCCTTCCATGTCGCCAGGTGTAACATGAGGAACGTTGCCGTTTGAAATATTCTGATCTCAATTACTTGAATTAGTCCTAAGACCAACCATCTTGTGAGATTGTTAGATTGCAACCTAGAGAATGACCTCCCACTGTGGTCGCCAATCTGTAGATGGGGAAAAACGATTTGCTGGTTTTTAAGGAATTGAGGAGACGACCGTACGGAGGAGACTCCTCGAACCGAGCGAAATTTTAAACCTCACACAGATGCACCGCTGCAAAGGGGATGCTTTAGATTCGAGAGATCAATCTGTAGTACTCCGTCCTAAAGCAAGACAATGACCGTTCCAGAGTAAATTCGGTCACAAGAGAGGATGGGTTGATCTGTAGGAGGGAAGCTGAGAAATGTGTGAGATCAATGGTGATCGAGATTGTAGGTGTGTGAATTCTGAATATGATAAGCTCTGAATGATTGAAATTGCTCAATTGAGAGTAGTTGCTCAATTGATGAGTTGATGATCTCGTGTTGTCAGTTTGACGTGAGATTGATGATACTGATGATGATGATCAATCATGATTCAGAGACTTATTTATATTGCTGGAATTTTAGACACCATGATCCCATGAAGTGTGACAGTTGATGGAATCAATGAGTGGGGAAGTGGAGATCGTGTTTGAAACCAGTTGCTCATCGTGTGGAGACTTGGTCGATTTTCCACCCACTACCTCGTGAATTCCTTCAACTGATTCCACGACTTGCTCACATTACATCGTGTGTTTGAACACACGTACCGTAGACCGCCAGACCAAAACCCTAAGTGATATCCTCCTAAGTGACACGATTGATGTCTCGTGGTTTGTTAGTCAATTAATGACTTCGTGGTTTGATACGACGATGAGTCCATGTAGTTGTTGAGGTTAACATGATGTTCTGAAACTCATGAATTGAACATGTTATGAGACAGAGGTATAGTTCTTACGATGAAGCGAGCAAGTATTGCTCCTTCGATGGATCGTTGAATATCAATTGTTGAACCATTATTCCTTGGTTTGAGAAAATATTCCTCATCTGAGCAAATGCTGCTCACGTGATGAATTGTTGAATATTTGATCGTCTGAGCATGTGTTGCTCATCTGATGGACTATTGGAAGCGTACCAAAGATATTAATTAGAATACTGGTCGTTGAACTGAGCATAAATAATAAAATTAATGACCATGAGGTCGTCGTAAAATTATTAAGGTTGGAATCTGGAATGATGATCCTTGGATTCAGAAACCCTAATTTGATCAATTGATGATCAATTCATGGTTCGTCAGAATTTTAACCATGGGACGAAGGAGGGAGCGACTACATGGGACCGTGGATCAACCATGTAGTGTCCATATGCTCACGTGAGAAAATACAAAGAACTCCTGAAGAGTTGACGATTTGTTGGTGGAAGAATGATTAAATGTTGGCTTAATCATTTATTCAAAAATGCTCGTCTGAGCCTTAGGTGAGAAAACCTAATTAATTATGACGAGGCGAGGGACCGACCATGGAGTCATGAAACCGGCCCTGGGTTGTCACGTGCCTGACGATCACTTCATGAAAATCCAAAGTGTTTGGAAGAGTTTTGGACCTAATACGAGCAATTGTGCAAATTAGGTCAAAACTGTGAAAATTGATGGGACCGGCTTCCGTGAGCAAAGATCCAATCTTGGTCGGTCAAGATAGCGTGCTCGTGTCCCCAAGGAGTTTGTGTCTCAGTCCTGAGAATTTTGATATTTTCTGGCGTGCAATTGAGCATCCATTCGAGAAAATATGCCAAAATTAGGGTTTCGACGAAACTGAGGAAAACACCATGAGATGATGAAAAATAATTATAAAATAAGGAATGAGGAGGTGTGGGAGCGTCATGGTCAAGGCATGGTCGTCCGGTCATGACCACGGTCCCGTGGTGCCTTTTCCTTAATTTTATAATATTTTGATGATTTTATGAAAAATTCATGAATTTTGAGAAATTTGATGAATTTCAGGAGTTTCCATGAATTGAAGGAGTTTTCATGAGTTCAAGGAAGCAAAAGATATTAAAATAATAAAACAAGGGCGTGTAGGACCGTGGAAGGCATGGTCGGCCGGCTAGGGCCCGGTCCCACGAGTTTCCCTAATTTTATAATGATTTTAATGATTTTATTAAAAATTCATGAATTTTGAGAAATTTGATGAATTTAGGGAGTTTCCATGAATCGAAGGAGTTTTCATGAGTTCAAGGAAGCAAAAAATATTAAAATAATAAAAAACAAGGGCGTGTGGGACTGTGGAAGGCATGGCTAGGGCCCGGTCCCACGAGTTTTCCTAATTTTTTTAATATTTTTAGGTATTTTGATGATTTGAGGAAATTTTTCCTAATTTGAGAGAAATACCATGAAATCAAGGAATTTGATGAATTCAAAGAAAACTAATAATTAAATAATAAAACAAAGGGGCGTGTGGGACCGGCTAGGGCATGGCCGGCCGGCCAAGGCTTGGTCCCACAAGTTTTCATAATTTATTTTATTTTATTATTATTTGATGACTTGTGCAAAATACCCTGAAATCAAGGAGTTTTTCATGAAATTAGAGAAATAATAATAATAATAAAATAATAAGAAACCGTGGGTGTGGGGCCGGTTGGGACCAAGGCATGGCCGGTTGGCCAATGGTCACGCGCCACACTCCTTTCCTTAATTTTATATTATTTTTTATGGATTTATGGAAGTACCATGAAACCGAGGAGTTTCCTCGAGACGAAGGAGATTTGATAAAATGAGAGAATTTTCATCAAATCATGAAAAATAATAAAAATGCATTAAAAATATAAAACTGGCGTGGGATTGACCACGACACGGTCGGTTGGTCGTGTGTCCGTGCTCCCAGCACCCTGGTCAATATTTTTAATTATTTATTATTTTCCTCTCTATTTTGCATAGGTTCATCGTTTCGTTGTATTTTTGAAATACTCGTTCGTGCGGTGACTGTTAGTGTATCGTCGTTGGATACACCTTCACCATTTGAATCGGGGCTTACTTAGAGGTAGCTCAGACGCCCGGTTGTTGATTATTTATTACTAATTGTGGAATCCAGTGGAGAATAATTCACAAAACTGAGTAATAAGATGTTTATTATTAATTCATATGATCAGCTGAGGATTCGACTACGAATTCATAATAATAAAGTGAGCATTACCGTTCCATGTGATCGTATATTCGACCATAGAATCGGAGTAATTAAGATTTATCTATTACCATTTATGAGACCAGTTGTGGATTCGATCATGAAATCGGAGTAATGAGATAATATAGTTATTGCTATTCTATGAGATCAAGTCGTGGATTCGATCATAGAATCAGAACAATTGTTATTGCCATTCCATGGGACCAGTCGTGGATTCGACCATGGAATAAGAGCAATTGTAATTAGGAATAATTAACTTTGTGGCTCTATACTAGCAGAGCAAGCTGTCTAGGAGCATTAATTATCCCGATATGAGCTTGTTGGTAAGTCATATCCTTTATATAGTCAGGGTAAACTCGTTTTTTGTTCCTGAAGACGTTATCACTCTATACTAGCAGAGCAAGCTGTTTAGGAGCCGTCCATCACGTGATGCTATATAGAAATAATCACTGAAAGTATTCAGTATTCATGAGATATGTCGTTGTCCAGTCGTGAGACTACATATCCACATGTACTCTGAGAGAAGGTACTCTCCGTTGAGAATTCGATGAGAGACCCGTGTCTCGATACTCGCATCTGATTGCTGAATCAGAGCTTCGTATAATTATGAGTTTGCGAATTTAGCCTTTGTCGAAAATCCACCATCTACACCATCACATGAGGCACCCGAGGCTTCTGAACCCCAATATGTTTCTGGCTTCTTCCTAAACTCTAGAAGGCTTCAACATGGAGAGAGCAACACTTGCCCTGGGCTATATGCGGCATAGAAACGTTGCTAGGTTTTGCAAAGTCTATGTACTTCTCTTCAAGGTTTTGGGAAGAGATTGTTAATCTCCAAACATCTAGCGTCTTGGTAGACTCTCAAAAGAGCGCACAAGATTTAGTAATGAGCTATACGGCTCCCACAAAGAATGAGTTCAGAGTGTTAGTGAACTATGCATAGTGGGATGCAATCAGACGCAAGCAGCACTTCCGTTTCATTCTCCCTTTAGGTTCTGTTCTCCGCATTAGTTGTCCATTAGTTTTCTTAATGTAATGAAAATTACAGCCGAGCTGAACATTCACGTTCACATTGAAAAGTAATCAATAACAACAAAAAATCACATTGCTCGATCACAAAAAGTAAATAAAATTGTTAGTGTAGCTGACTGTAAGCACCAAATGTGAACCCCTAGATCAATATATCCAACAGAGAAGCCATTTCACTTTCTATGAAATCTTGAAAAGAGCCTGCAGAATTGCGTTCCCTAACAGAGAAAATTGTGCTAAAAGTTGAATTTTTTATTTGTGGAAGTAAATTTTCAATTTTCAGTTTTGAACTTTACATTTTTACATTAATGTGTTTTAACACAGTGCGAGTTTATTACACCATAAAGGAAGAAGATTAGCAGAACATAAGATTTATCAGTGACTACGAAAAACAAAATAACAAATGACCTCCTCCTACATGAACAGTAGTGCAAGAAAAGAAAAGAATCTTACACGGGCCTCCACGAAGAAAGTGCAAAGAGAATTCTTCCCTTCCATCCTAGCAGCATCCACTGGCTATTTGCATCTACAACAAAATCCTTGTGGTAGCCTGATTTCACCTTTTCTTTCGCCTTCTTCAGTATATCTTTGTGCAGGGGGAGTTGCAAGAACCCAGCTCTCATATTCCTTCCCTGCCATTGTTTATAAGTCTCTGGCCTCTCAACCCTCTGTGATCCCTCACATGCTATAATGTTCAAAGCCTCCTTCCCGAGGATGTCTCTCTCGATCAATATCCTCTCTGGATGCTCACGGGGAATATTTGATTCAAGCACATCAAACGAAGAAGAAAAGTGAAAGAGAGCCTCACGTAATCGAGTGACGAAGAATGGGGAACTATAGGCACCATTCAAAACCCCATGGATGCAAACATTGGGATTCATCTTCCTTATCAGGTTCAGAACGGCATTTCTTGGACTGTCCAATATAACAGTCTCATCAAGTAAGTTTCTAGCTCGAAACAAAAAAGTTGACAACAAGGAGTTCATCTTTGACAATATTGAGATCCTCAAGTTGAATGGTTTCCCATTTCTGAGCAATGGCATGGTACTCGAATGGGACATGGAATTTCTCAGCATAAGATCCTAACCGACGGCCAGTTTCTTCAACCATTTCAGATGGACGGAAACCAGGTTCCGGCAATTCTATCCCAGTAATTCGAATTTTAGGTGGACCACCTTTTCTTTTCGAAAGCCGCTGGATAAGACAAGGCCACTGGAAACCATAGAGGATACAGAAATCTATTATATGCAGGGTAGTAGCCTTTTCAGCCAGATCATCAATTGTTTGGTTCACAAAGAAATTTGATATGTTCTTGAACGGGATTGTACCCATAAAGAGATGATAAGCTTTCAAAATATCAGCAGCTGGTGCTCTCTTGTGCAAGAGGGTTGAGTAAATCTGGCTCCCTGATCCAGCAAAACGTGCCTCAAGACCATTAGCAAAGCAATGGGCTAACCTTTGTGAACCATCTCCACTCGGGGATGAATGTTGTCTAAGCTGCTTCAGTAGGTCACTAGCAGTGCCACGATCATCAGCAGCAACAGCTTGTGCACAGTGAATAAGTAGTGTCCGCAAATCCACCATGTCCCCTTTAGCCTTCTGTTTCCTACCACGGGGTTTTCCACCATTAGACCCTCTTAATTGCTCATTCTGCTGCAACTTCTTGCTTACTTCAATCTTTAAGGAGTCGTTGGGAGTTGAATTTGCTTTATCACATTTTCCTTCATTCTCACAGAGCAATACCATATCAAACATAGCTGATCGTAGCGTTTCTTCGGAGAAGACTGCTGATTGCTTATTACTTCTCCCTTCTTCCAATTCTAAATCTTCCCTGTACAGATTCTTCTTCCCTCTCGAAGCAGTTGACAAAGTCTCTTTCTCATCCTTCTTGTCCAACTTGACCTCAACGTCACCAGTTTCTTTGTTTCTTTCTCCATTAGAAAACCGTTACTCTCTTGGTTAATAATCAAGTTCTTATCATTTGGAAGAAACTTATTTGCTTCCTCGACGCCTTTCTGGAACTGCCAACCGGATTCACTCTCAGAAGACACATCATGAAACTGAACCTTCTCCTCCGGCAAATCTACTTTGCCTTCTACAACAGCATTGAAACCATTTGAAGAGTTGAAAGATGATTGAGGAGTCATCTGGAATGTAAAATCACTAGGAAAACTTTGGGTATGAGATAAAGATTGATACTCACCAATCCAACTAGTTTCAGCTGCAATGCTACTACTACTGCTGCTGCTGCTGCTATTGTTATTACTATTGTCAACTTGATTTTCTGGGTTGTAATGAGGAGAACGGGGGTACTGCTGGCCTAGAATTTCATAAAAGGGTCTCTCTGTTGCTTGGAGAGCTGAACAGTCTTGAAACAGGCTGTTTTTCTCTTCAATGTTCTCTTCCATAAGCATTTGGGTTATGTACTTGAGAACCACATCTGAGAAATCATATTCTTCCGGAGAAAAATCTTTTTGAAGATTAAAATTTGAGGATGAGGTCGTGATACTAGGATCCGTAATACTACTACAACTATTACTACTAAAATTAGGATTTTGATCTATTGAACTTTGATCAAGGGTATTATTCTCTTGTAATCTAAAGAAATTCATAAGGTTTTCATTAGAAACAGACTCAGTATTTGCTTTAAAGTCAGTAATTGAATCGACTAAACCTCTAAAACTTGAATCCATAACCTATAATTATCTCTATTAAAAGAAGAAAAAAAAAGTAGAACTTTTAGTTTCAGATTTCGTCCGGACCTTAAAAAAAAATTTAAAAAAGATCCTGCTACGATTGAAACAACATCAAGACATATGGAATCATTTAAATGAAGTAAAGACGCACTAATTTCCACAGTAACTTGAATAACTCAAAAGAAACGACTAAATCTGATGCCTTTGAATACAAAATGAGATACGGGAAGCAGCAGTAGTAGTTTGCACTAGGTTATGATGAAATTAGGATACACATAGAGAAGGCGTACCTCAAGATTTGGGAAGGAACCCTAGAAAGGCAGAGAATAGAAGCCATTTCTTAAGCCATTTCCTTTCTAAAAAGAAATTGAATACCAATGTTTAGTTTAGACTCCTCTCATTTTCAAAGTCGAAGAAAACAACAAGTGGCTCGCGCTCTTTCCTCTTTCTTTCGGATTGCTCAAGGAACCTGCAAGTAAAACCAATAGTCGAGGGCGATTACAAATAGTCGAGGGACATCTGATGCTTCCGCTTAGACAGCGCAACGGCCATCATTTTTATTTGAATCCTGGTGTTGATGGTGGTTTTTAGTTTAGGATCAAAGTTATAAAACCCTATATTTAGTGTTATCCTGTAAAGGAATAAAGGTCATTTAAAAATAACGAGTGCTCAAAATTCTTTACACATGTATTGAACAACTCAGTATATAGATAAAGTTCATTCAGAATGGTGATAGCAATCCCGAATATTCTGCGGATTCTATCTTATGCCAATATTATTAACTAATGCATGATTTGTCTTGTATTTTTTCCGTGCTATGTTCCGAGCCGAACTCTCAATACTGACATGACATGACGATCAATGCTCACTCTCAGCAGAGTAGCATGAATCTCCCGAAGTGCTAGTATTGGGATCTGCACAAAAAAAAATACCGACTACATCTCTCTGACAAAGAGATCAACGTATTCACACACTTTTAATTAAAGTTAGCGTGATCAAACACACATTTATTTCTTAAAGAAAATCTAGACTGTTAATATTAGTCTCAGAAACGATCACGACCACGCAATTTGGCCGCACGTTTAACAAGCATAGCTTACTCCTAGCAGGACTAGGCAATCACTGTAGCAACCACCGGCGAGCCCACCAGTCCTCTAGTTGATCGGCCCCCGTGTTGCTCATTCACGAGCGCTTCAAACGCCGACCCAAACATGAGCGCTTGCACTGCATAAAAACGAAGCTCGAACGAGCTAAACCCGTAAGAAACGGTCTCAAAAGTCATCATATCCGTCCAACTTTGCCAGCCTAGTTGGACGGCATAGATCGTGTTCCAAACGATCGGGGAAGTGCTAACACGTTCACCTCAGGCCCGATATTATCCCTTGCCAATCGATTTGCTCATGGGAAGTTAATAACACGCTAAATCGTTCAATTGAACTAGGATGATCTCACAGCTTTGAAAACCCTAAATTGAATAGGCGGCGTTATACAATTGCCGCTAATCGATCGCATTCGTATGTCTTCGCCGACCTAATTGGACGGCTTAGATCGTGTTTCGAATGATCAAGAACATGCCAACGCATTCAACATCGAACCAACTCCACGCGTGGTCGATCGACTTGATCAAAGCAAGGCTAAAGTGCATCAAAACGCCAGCTCAAATAAGCGTGAACACGCTGTTTCAAAAAACCTAAAATTACTTTGCGGCAACACATTACTGCCGCAAATCGATATCGACCAATCATCTTCGCCAGCGGATTCGAGTGGCTTAGATTTAATTTTAAACGGCTCCGAAGGTAGTAACATGATCACTATCGTCCCACCTTCATACGTGACCGACCGACTCGCTCAAACCCAAACGCAGCGTCTCGAATCGCTCGCTCAAAAGGGGTAGGTCGATCGACCTCCAAACCCTAAGAATTGCGTCAACGACATTACACAACTGCCACAAATAAATCACGGACATCCATCTTCGCCGTCCTAGTTGAACGGCTTAGATCCAACTTCAAGCAACCCCGAGGATGTCAACGTGATCACGGTGGACCCACCTTTACACGTGATTGATCGGCCTACACAAACTAGGGCTCAATGCCTCGAAATCGCTCGCCCAAAGAGGGTTGGCCGCGCGGCCCCCTAAACCCTAAAGTCGCGTCAATGGCAGTTTGAAACTGCCGCAAACGATCAAGACCATCCAACTTCGCCAGCCTAGTTGGATGGTATAAATTTATTTTTAGGAAAGCAACATTGTGAAGACCGACATCCTTCTTCCACAAAAGGAAATCGACCAAGTGATGACTCGACCGAAGGGTCCACAAACGATCACCCAAAGGTGGTCGATCATGCCTCCTTTAAGACGCTTATTCGCGACTTATTTAATCAAGCTCATAAACAATGATGCTTCATACACATCGATTAGTTTGAGCTGCTTAAACGCGATGCTTCACATGCACCGAATACATACAATATTTTATATTGGCCTCATAAACAACTTAGTTGGTTCACCTAATGGCACCATGTTATACTCGCGGCGCGTCCCACGACTTGACCCACTTATTAGAGACATCAAACATGTCACAAACTGGGGGATGCTTACTGGGGTATTGGTCTGGTGGTTTACAACATGCGGCGTGCAACACGCTCGTTACGAGAACGTGTTAGGAAAGGACGGGCGGTTAGTAATGATGGAGTAATGGGTGAAGGTGTAATCACGTAATGATCACCACCTCTTACACAACTCCATTACTCCACTACTTAACTTCCTCCAGTTCCTACGAGATCAGGGTTGCGCTCAAATGACTTGTATAAATAGATTTTCAATCTATTTCGAAAAGACGAAACACAAGTGTTATCAACACAAGTAGCCATAAACCATTTTCTGATACGCAAGTCATAAACAACCACGCCTTCATAGTTCAACATTCTGATCTCAAACACCTTCTCTGCTTCCCTCCCTAAGATCAACCCTTCTCCTTCACCTTGTGAGCGAATTGAATCTGGAACGACCATTTCTTGGTTTAGGCCAGAGTCTTACAGATTGATTTATCGAACCTAAAAACATCCCCGTGCAGTGCATTTGTTTAGGGTTTAGATTCGTTTCTCATTCAACACACCCCAAATTACCAAAAAACAGTAGAATCATTTTTTATCCATAAACACCTGGGCTCCAAACATTTGGTTTTTGAGGGCTCAGAAGATGAAAAATCAAAGTCATTGTAGAAAACCAAATGCTTGAGAACCAAAAGCATTTGGTTTTTTTTCCGACCGTAAAAACTTTCTACTATTGAGATTCATATTTTCCCAACCGAAAAATCTACGTTGGAAATTCATATTTTCCCAATCGTAGAATTGGTTTGCGGTCGAGAAATATTGGTTTCCCAACCGTGTTCAGTTCTGAAAGTAATCTTTAATTCCTAGTTTAAACCAAATCTAACTTATTCATGCAATCAAACGCAAAAAAAAAAAAGAACGTGAGATTTCAATTCTTCCCCAATTGAAGTTATTATGGCTAAGATAATCATCGTTGAAGAAAAAATAATTGGAGAAGAGGCAATGGCGGAGAAGAGGAAGATGTGTGATTTTTTATTTTTTTTTGGTTTAGGTTTAGCTTTTTTGTTTTTAATTTTAATAAGATTTAAGTTAGGTAATTATGTTAGTTGTGGAAGAGTAATTTTGAATTTTTCTTACAGATTAGGTCCCTCATCAACTTTTATGATATTTGAACCCATTGGAGCCGTCAAAGACAAATCTATGTAGCCCCTATAATAGGATTCTTTTGTTTCCCAAACTTTTGTTGCCGTTGTTGTTGGTTTTGACAGGATCGGCTGGGTTTAAGTAGAACCCAGAACCTTACAAACTAAAGATATTGAGTCGATTATCTTATCCATAATAACTTCAATTGGGTTTAAGTAGAACCCAGAACCTTACAAACTTTTGTTGCTGTTGTCGGACCCAACCGTAACTATGGGTATTTTGAGTCGATTTTCTTCTCAGAGTTACGGCTGGGTGGAACCCAACCGTAATAAGGTGTTTGTCACGAGTTTGGCTTTTAAATCAAGGAAAACATGGTCCCGGCAGGATTTTAAATCCTAGACTATGTGAGCACTATATAAAAAGACCCTCAATACTTTAAGAAGACATATTGTATCATCTTTTACACATCTCTACCTACCATACTATATCTCCTACATCTAAACCTATGGTTTACCCCTTTAGGGGGAACCTATTATTTTTGTTATTATAAGTAGATAAATATTTGTTGGTTAAGGATGAATTCTGTTAGAGCATAGCTCGGTTGAACCCACCAAGCGTTGGTATGTCAAGTTTGGTTGTCATATTTTAGTGAGCCAAAACTCATTTAAAGAGTCGCTTGATATGTAATAAAGTCAACTTCGTATAGGTTAGCTTGAAAGTATTAGGATATGAGACATTACAAGTATTGCGAAGACTTGAAGAAGTGAAGAAGTAAGGAGCTACAACGACAACATCATCCTTCCACTTGAGGTTAGTGATATTTGACTTGAACTGTTTTATTGCCTAACGTATCTTTCAAGTCGTGCATATTGAAAACATAACTGTGAAGCATGAATAATTATACTCTAGTTAAACATAGTATTAAGGAATACAATACGAGGTTTATTGCTTAACCATTAAACTTTGTATATAAGACATCGAAATAATCGTTTGAATGCTATTGTGATTATGTATGGGTATAAGGTGAAGATTTCATCCTAGGAAACGATGTTTTACATTTGTTTAAAGGAAGTAAATTCATGAACTTGTTTTGTGAATCGAAAGGAAAATCGCTAGGCATTATTGGTATTGTTATTCATTGCATATCTTTTGAACTACCAATATGTGTGATTAGTATAACCGCTCATGACTTGTTTATGTTCTTGGTAAAACTATTCACAAATGCCTGACTTTTGTATTGGTATGAATTTTATTAGTGAAACCGATCTTAAGTAATCACCTAAGATGGTATGATCGATTTAGTGTTATTGGTATGACCAACTGTAGGCAAAGGGGAACCGATCCTAGTAAGAGGTGAAACCTATCACAAAAGGGTAATCGATCCTTGTATGAGGTGCAACAATTTTTTAGTAGAAAGGGGAACCGATCCTATGGACATGTGCAACACGTTTTTAGGCAAAGTGGAACTGATCCTATGGACATGTGCAACACGTACAAGTTAGATACCATATATATGTGGGGAACCGATCCTAGTACCTAGTCAACCGAATTTTGGTAACTAGCGTGATTATGCAAAGTACTCACATGGAGGTAGAACCGAAACTTGTTTTGGTAGAACCGTGAAACCCATGTTTGGTGATTGAGTGTTCTTGATCAATCACGTAGTTCTTGAAAGTCAGATGAACCAATTCTAAACTTGTTTGGAAGTGTGACAGATGGGTTTCAAGATTGTAAGTATGAAAGAGGACTTACAAAGTAAAGATGTCGACATACTTTGAACATGTGCAATAATGCTTATATTTTATTGTTCAAAGGTATTCCTTAATAGCTAAAGGAAAATCCAGGATCGACAAATAAGTTGAGAATCTTTTATTTAAGGTTTTTAATTTTATTTTTGGAAAATGAAAATCGGTAATGTGCATTTACTAATTGGAGATTTTCTAAGAGATTTTCGGTCATTATTTGGACAAAGCATTTCCAGGAATTATGAAACCGAATTTGGAATATATTTCATATCTTGAGAATATTTTCGGTTTTGGAAATTCCTTGGTGTCCAAACTTCCTTGTCTATAAATATCAAAGTTTGCATTTCAAGCAAACTAATCCTCAGAGCCAGCAAAACTACCTCAGTTGTGTTGTTACTGGTGGAGCCGCTTATTCGGAGAGGAAAGTAACCTAATTAGGCGAAATCTCTTACGACCGCTCGGTTTAAAGACTTCTTTGGGATTGGGAAGTTCTATTAGTACCGTTGGTGGGAAACTAGATAATTGCGGTTTATCTTTGTTTTCGATTGATTTAATTGACTAACGGTGGTTGAACTTTGATTGCACCTAGTTTGTTTATGCTTGAGAATCTTCTCTTCTGATATAAGATTCACTCAAACTAGATCGAAGTTTCTACGGGGATCTTTAGACTGTTTGTAGATCTAAAGAAGTCTTGTGATAATCCATTGTTCACAGACTCCGTTCTGTGCGTGATTGTTCACAAGAGATTCAAGTTGATTGTGTGCAGGTGTTTGTTGAAGATCTAAGAAGATTTGAAGACAAAGAAGACTTTGAAGATTTCTGATTTGGGTTCATAATCTTTGGTGTGCACAATACTTGTTTCGGTAAAAGAGGATCCAACTATAATCGATTTATCCTTGTGGTAGATTGGATTGATTAGTTGTGTAGATCGGCATCAATACAATTCTTTGTGATTCAAAGTATTGATTGCAAAATCTTAACAATTACGTTGGTAGTTGTAGATAAGATAGATCTAAGAACCCGACAAAGGAGTTTATTGAGATAAACAGAAGAGCCTTTTGTCGAACTCATATCACTTGGTTGAAAAGAGTTGATACCAAACAGATTTGTTTTTCCTTTACTGTTTGGAATACGAACCAAAGGAATTGTTCCAAGGACGTGACTTATTACAAGTCGGAGGCGTGGGAATACATACGGAACTAGGTGAACTATAGGTTTAGTTGCTTGGTCTCAACTATACGAAGTTGGTTTGATTTTGTTTAGCGGCTTAATCCTGAGAGTATTCAATTCTGGATAAGGTCCCGGGGTTTTTCTGCATTTGCGGTTTCCTCGTTAACAAAATCTTGATGTGTCATTTACTTTTATTTTCCGCAATTATAATTGTTGTTATTATAATTTAAAGTAAATTACACAAACGTCAATTCCTATTTACTTGATAGTAAGCCTATTGTGTTTGGTTAAGTCCGAACCTCTTATCAAGTAAACATACTTCGTTTTTTGTATTATCTTGATCTCGTATCCATAGACGATCACACGAAGTGTGAACCGATTTGTTGTCTTGTCTCGACTCAGTATAGACAATCACTTTCGGAGAAAGGACTTATAGATTGAAAAGTTTTAGATTGAGGTATATTTGGGTACCCTCGTCTTTTTAAATTCAATATTCTAGACGTAAATCTTTATTACTTATACAATTTATTCGACGTTTTTTTATTGTCGTTTGTATTTACTATATCTAGTGTTCATGAGTGATTTCTATATTGATTTGGGAGGCCTACTAGATTAGTATATTGATTATGATTCTATTGCTATTAGAGATTTCACGCGATTTGTAATTTTCATGCATCTCTTACACAAGTAGAGAATGTGAGACCTTGCAGAGGGATTCTGTGTAGAAATTGTGTGCCTGAAAACAACACTAATAAGTGGACCTTGTGCTAAGAGTCTAACTGTTGGGATCAACCTAAGCTTCTGATTGGGTTACACCTTGAGTGCGCTACTACTTAGTGGTTTGGTTGGTTAGAATCTGATATGCGAGCGCTTCAGTATCAGGTTACAAAAGGATATTTGGGGATAAAACTGCTCTAGCTGTTATTCTATGATTGGTGATGAATGGTTCTAACGAAGATATATAAATATATTATGCGAGTTAACGTCTGGTAATGGCGAAGGAATCCTTGATCATCTTTTTATTCTTATTTTTTTAGTTTAATTAATCTACCAATCCCCTTTTGTCTTTTACTTTATCTTATCTTGTTGAACTAAATAACATATCAACTAAACAACTCTTTGTGGGAACGACCCTTACTACCGCTATATTACTAGTTAATTAGTGGAAATTATCTTGATTAATTTTTTGCACTTAAGACACGCATCAGAAGGCTTCTTACAATAAACCACAAGATCAGAAAATTTACTAAAAGCATCCGAAACCTTTGCCAGGACCTGAACATCCTTTACACTTCTCTTAAAAAAAACACCAACATATCATCTGCAGGATACATACGTATAAGCTGAGTAATCTTACACTTGGGATGTAAACCAAAGGAACCATAAGAAACCTATTGCTTTATTAAAATACTAAAAACTTCCATAACCATAACAAAGATAAATGGGGACGTAGGAAAACCTTGTCTTATTCCCCTTTTATCCCCCAAAAAACGAAAATGAGACCCATTCACCATCAGTGAGAATCAGGAAGAAAATATACATAAATAAATCCAATCAATAAACTGAGTAGGAAATCCTATTATCTTGATTAATTTTTTGCACTTAAAACACGCATCAGAAGGCTTCTTACAATAAACCACAAGTTCAGAAAATTTACTAAAAGCATCTGAAAACTTTGCCAGGACCTGAACATCCTTTACACTTCTCTTAAAAAACACACCAACATATCATCTGCAGAATACATACGTATAAGCTGAGTAAGCTTACACTTGGGATGTAAACCAAGGAACCATAAGAAACATATTGCTTTATTAAAGTATTAAAAATTTCCATAACCATAACAAAGATAAATGGGGACCTAGGACAAACTTGTCTTATTCCCCTTTTATCCCCCAAAAAACGAAAATGAGACCCATTCACCATCAGTGAGAATCTGGAATAAAATATACATAAATAAATCCAATCAATAAACTGAGTAGGAAATCCTAGCTTCTTCATAACAGCTCTAACAACATTCCAGCTAACGGTGTCATAAGCCTTCTGCAAATCAATCTTCAAAGAACACTTAGGAGTACCAATAGTCTTGTGGTAATTTCTAACAATCTCATGAGCTAGAAGGATATTGTATTGAATAGACCTTCCAGAAATAAATTACAAATTTCATTATAAAAGAAATGATCTTTATAATACATTTGTATACTCATTTCAACAGGAAATAGGCCTAGAATCTCTAATAGAAGAAGGGTTATCACATTTGCAACCAAGGTACTTCAATAACTTACCATATTTGAAAATTTTCTTCACAACTGTCATAAAATAACCCCTCATAACAGACCAAGCAACCTTGAAAAAAAATAACTATTATACCCATCAGGCCCATTATCTTTTGTAGAATGAATAGAAGAAATAGCTTATACTACTTCATCTCTAGTAACCAAATTAATAACAAGATCACAAGCATCCCCAACAGAAGCCAACTTCTCAAAAATCAGATCATCAATAACAACTTCAGTATCTTTAAAAAAAGTAAGAACATTAAACAGAGATTCAAAGAAATTAATCAACACACTTAACAACAATTTATCATCCTTCAATCTAACATTTTCTCTAGAATTAGGAACTAGAATATTGTTCCTGGACCTCCTCTACCTTAAAGAAGAATTAAAAAACCTAGTATTGGAATCCCCTACCTCCATCTTCTTAATTTTATATTTTCCCTTATCAATGGACTCATCGTATGTAGCCAGCTTTGGATTAGTCTTGACAACCTCCTTCTCTGCTTGTGCAATGAAATTATTAAGAGGAGAAACTCTAGAGCTTTTTTTGGAGACTAGCATATTATCGTTAGCACAAATAAATTGACCAGAGAACTTCTTGAACCTTTCATTTTTTCGAAGCAATCAAAATTTTCTTCAACCTCTTCAATTATCAATAATAACCATCATAAGGTTTTCTTGAACTGGTTCCTTCCAATAATTCCTCATAATTTTGAAGAAATCAGGAATAACAGGACTATCATCAGAGATCCGTGGAACCTGAAATTCAACCTCAGGCTCCGCAAAGAACTCCAACCAGTACAGATTAACTAAGACTCTATCAATTTTTGAAGCAATATCTAGTATTACCATCTTGATGGTTACTCCAAGTGTAGAAACAACCACTGTATCAGATCAAAGACTTAAATATCTTGAGAATATTCCTTTAAATCAGAATAATGTGCCGGAGCAATGCCAACACCCCTACTCGCCTCTATCACCAACTTCAATCATGGAACTAAAATTCCCAAATAATATCCAAGGCTTACTATTAGCACTAGCAAAAATTCTCAAATCATTCCATAAATGCCTTCTTTGAATAATATCATTACTACCATAAACAAAAGTAGTAACAAAATTTTATTTTGAAAAGTAGTAATCCCTCCATCTTTTAATTTTAGTCCGCTTTGAAAAAGTCAAATAAAATAAGGAGATCGAAGGATTTTCCTAAACTATCCCTATTAAATGTCTTATTATTGTCAAAACGGAAAAATATAAATTTTATCGATAGAATACATGAAATCGGAAAACCTATTTTTAATAGGAAAAGAAAAAATAACCTATTTTTAATAAGAAATAAAAAAAAAAAAAGAGAATATAAATTCAAATTCAAATTTATTTTGGAAACTCTAAAGTAAAAATTATTTTAAAAAATGAATGATAATAAACATGAAAGATATTAAACAAATTCGTTTTTTATTTATGAGTATAATATTTAAGATTTTGTATTGGCTCATAATGAAAATGATTTTATAGTGATAAAAATTTATAAGTATATTTGAGAGTTTAGTGAGAAAATACCACTATGAAAAAAGCTGGACATTTTTTTAGGACTGACGAAAATGAAATAGATGACAAAAATAAAAATACACAGGGAGCAATATCTAAGAAAATAACTTGGGAAGAAGTATGTAGAACAACAACAAACATAATCTCCGTATCCCACCCCACCCAAATCTTATTAGGAGAATTTAGAGAATAATTATCAATAAAATGCCAATAATGGAAAATTCTATTCGTTATCCTATCTTTATTATTTCCTGCGTATGAGTTTCAACTACATCCATCATGATTAATTTATTTGAATTAACTTGTACTTGTTTTAAAGGGCCATTCAAACCCTTTATATTCTAACAACCTATTTTGAGCATATTAACCATGAGAAGGGTTTAGATTTTTGACCTTAGCAGGTTTCGTATTAGCAACCTT
Source organism: Papaver somniferum (assembly GCF_003573695.1). Taxonomy (NCBI): domain Eukaryota; kingdom Viridiplantae; phylum Streptophyta; class Magnoliopsida; order Ranunculales; family Papaveraceae; genus Papaver; species Papaver somniferum. The sequence goes on along the minus strand of NC_039366.1, from coordinate 161,151,682 downwards.
CACATTCAAAGAATTCTTCACTTGGACTGAGGTTTCAGATAAGAAATGAGATCCAACACCAATCAACTCATTTTTCTTCTGTCCTTTATCCAATTTCTCTACATGAGTCTGAACAAACCCAATACCATATCTTGCACTACCAGAAGTACTTTCACTATTTTTATGGACATCACTATAAGGGAACACAATTTCCTTTTCTACCACACCTACACTATTTGCTCCAACATCTACAACTTCAGTATCATCACCGTATCCGTACATTCACCACTGCCATTCTCAGCAAGATGATAAAACTTATTTTTCATAATAATGTGAACCTCCACCATAATTGCATTCTCATTTCTAGATGCACCCTTCACATCCCCAGTATTCTTATTTTGTTATTTCCTCTTCCCTTATTGAAATTCTTAACTACCCAGCTATCATTACTTCCAGCATTCTTATTTTTCTCTAGACTAGCATCCTTAATCAACTTCTCAGCAGATGCATTTGATGCAACCACATCATCAGAAGCATCAAAACAATTTTCTCTTGAGCGTCCAAAGACTGCACACTGTGAACATATTTGGGGTTTCCAATTATACTCCACATGTACCTTAATTCTAACCTTTCCCACCATAGCATCAATTTGACTAGGAAAATCAGCATCAACATTAAACTCAACACATACTCTTGCATGTCATTCTTGTTAGAGCATTGCTCGGTCGAACTCACAAGTATTTTTATCTCAAGATTGTTGTGAAATTTAGTTTATCAAAACTATATCTAGATCCGCAGTCTACATTTAGTCAAGTCTCCGATTAGGATAGAAGTGTGTAGTTGAATACCATAAATCACTGCTTTCTACCGTTTGTAGGTGAAGATCAACTGAAGCTTTTGGAGAACTTCATCAACAAAAGGTAAGTGAAGACTGAACCACCTATTATTCAAGTTTTCACCTTTGTATATTTGTTAGAGCACTGCTCGGTCGAACTTGCAAGTGTTGCTATCTCAAGCTTGTTTGTCAAGTTTAGTTGATCAAAACTATATACTTGATTTCTAGTATACTTATAACTATGTCTTGGATTAGGATAGAAGTGTGTCGTTGAGCTTTAGACTTCACAGCGTTCACCAATTGAAGAAGAAGATCTACTGAAGATCTTGGAGGAACTTCATCAACAAAAGGTTTGTGGAGACTAGAACTTATCTATCATTCAGAAGTCTATTCTATTCTCCCTGAGACTAAGTTGTATAACTATATAGACTTTTACATTATACACATTTGATATTTCAAACCGATTTTATCTCGTTTATCTATTTATCTAAATACGTGTTGGAAGCTTTTAGCTTTGGCTAAGTCATCGTATACTTGACGAGTTTAGTTGGAGACAATTTATTTGTTGGAAACTAAATATTAAGTCAAAGATTATCATGTGAAAATTACCTTGAACATATTACATGATTTTTGTGAGACAGTCATATGATATTAACTGGGAAGTTTCGTATTGATCGATTAATCACTTGAAAATTACTTGAAGCTAGTGGTATGTGTAAGATTACCATTGTTGTCTTCTAAGGATGTTTCAACGGTTAGAAGAGAGTTTTAGAACGACTAGAATTTCCTGGATATGTCACAGTATGTATACTTTGTATGTAGACTATGAAGTTCTAGTTCAGGTCCGGAACTCTTGTTTGCGAACTATGTCTGCGAACGGGTTTATCTGTGAAAAGGTCCGGAGCTGTTATTCGCGTACCCTGTTTGCGAACGTCTAGAAAAGGCCAAGTCCGGAACTGTTGTTCGCTTACCATGTTTGCGAACGACTGATATCTTATGGGCTCAGCTCCCTTTAGAGTCTCCCCTTTGGAGAGCTTTCCCTCCCCTCTCTTTTGACGGATTAGATCACTGGAAAGATACTTGCTGGAGTGGGATGCACGCGTATTATTGATAAGAATAGATGACAAATCTAAAGTATGGATTTTCATACTCATGAACTCAGGTTCATTTGCGAACAAAAGTCCCTGGAACTTTAATGGAATAAGGTATGTGAACTAGTTTTACAAACTGTGGCATTATGTTCACGAATTGGTTCTTGGATAAGTACTTTGTACAATTACAAAGCAAACCGATTTTGTTTCAAATGTTTCACATATATATTTTTATGAGATGATGAACATTTGAAAAACTCTCTTGAAACACATTTAGATTCATATGATTATCTATCATGATTGATTGATCATCATATTTGATCTAGAAGTGTTAGATGAATATGGCTAAGTTATAAGTGTTAATATGGATAACTTCAGTTAACTATTATTTATCCAACAAGGTATACACGCTTGGGTACGATTCATCCAATCTAAATATATGTATATTTCATTTGTGTGTATCAAGCTAATACCATCTAACGGTGGAGATTGATTGCTTAGTTTATAAACATACTTAGCTTGAATCTTAAATCAGAAGTTCATCTAATGGTGAATATCAATTGCTTTGTTACTAAGGTTTCTTAGCTTTGATTGTAAGCAACCCTGATTTGAAAGACTATATAAGGGAGAACTCTAGCAGCTGGGAAACCTCATCCCGACACGCTCGTGTGTCCTAGTTGTAAACTAGAGTCGATTCTCCTTTGCCTAGGTTTTTCCAAAACCATTATTAGGTTAACAGCTTGAAGACTTCATTTGAGATTTGTGAAGCCAGATCCAACTATTTTCTCTCTAGTTGCGTATTCTGATCTTACTTGTTCTATCGTATTGAGTTTTATCTTCTCTAAGATTTACTCGAGAATCATCTCCGATAGGTAAGATATAAAAAGTAATCACAACAGTTCTTCGTCTCAGACTCTTATGATTCTGCAATAACTTCTTTTGTTAATCAGTTAGGTTATTGTGAGGTGACTAATATTTCAAGGATGCTCATCAGGTGTATAAAATCAGATTATTAGTTGAGTTTCTTTTTCACCTTGATTGATCTAAAGACGGAAACAAAACCTGAATAGACTTATCTATGGGAGAGAGATTTGTTTGTAAGTCTTCGATTTTGGGTCGTAGCAACTCTTAGTTGTGGGTGAGATAAACTATGGGAATCAAGTGCGCAGAGTCCTGCTGGGATTCAAGAGGCGTAAGGAACGCGATTGTACCTTAATCGGTGTGAGACTTGGTTGGGCTCAACTACATTCCATTCTGAAGTTAACTTGTAGTAGGCTAGAGTCTGTAGCGGCTTAATACAGTATGGTGTTCAAATCTGGAATAGCTACCGGAGTTTTTCTACATTTGCGGTTTCCTCGTTAACAAAATTTCTGGTGTCAGTGTTATTTTTTTCGTATTATATTTGTTTATATAATTGAAATATCACAGGTTGTGCGTAGTCTAATCATTTGAAAAATCTGACCTTGATTGTTGGATAGAACTTGATTGACACTCGACCATTGGTATTTGGTACCATCCGAGTTATTCTCATATCAATCACTCTCACGGATTTCTATCTAGTTGATTTATTGATTTATTGAGAATGAGATAAAGGTCTTTGATATCTTTCTTGATTGAGTCTGACTTTTAAGTTGGTGCTCTCGGAATTATATTGGGGTGTAGTCCATACAGATTGTCAAACGAAATCTTGGGTGTGGTTGTTATACCCCCGCGTTTTCAGTATCTATGAAACTATGTCGCATGACTAAAGTGGATTTTACATGCACAACAGAAAATTCGAGTCAAGTTTATCTTGTTAATTACTCTCGAAATATGTTGACCAAGCTTGAGAACATTTATTCAAAACTTGATGAATTTGGTTGAAAACAATTTATTGTTTATGACCAAAATCGTGATTCAAGTTAATCATTTGAAAATAGCGTGGAACATTGACATGTGTCATTGATGTTATTCGGGAATATTTTAAATTGATTATTATGGATATATAGAACTACTGTAAATCTGGATACAGTACAGTACACGTACCAGCTTACATATTGGTGCAACCGTTATAAGTCCGGAGCCGTAGTACATGTACCGATGTAGCTGTAGTTCGGAAACGACTTTTGGTACACATACTGAGTATGCAAACCAAAAAATGTTTGTTGACTCATGAACTCAGGATGGTACACACACCTAGTATGCACACCAAAAAAGTTCTGTAGACTCCTGAAGTTGTTTTGTCTTAAGGGTATAAAAACCCGGTACATGTACCATGACAAAATTGAAAAAGCGTGGGTCTAGCAACCACACCCAATATTTCGTTCGGCAATCTGTATGGACTAACTGCAATATAAAATCAACTAGATAGTCAGACTCAATCAAGGAAATATATCCAAGAGTTATATCCTAATTTCTCAACACAATCTGCAATCGAACAGATAGAAATATGTGAGCCCGATTGGTATGAGAAATAACTTGAACGGTATCAAAAACCAATGTTCAAGTGTCAATCAATTTCAATCAACAACCATAGGTCGGATTTACCAATTGATTGAACTACGCAAAACCTGTGATATTTCAATTATATAAAAATATAATGCGTAAAAGAAATAACACAGACACCAGAAGTTTTGTTAACGAGGAAACCGCAAATGCAGAAAAGCCTCGGGACCTAGTCCAGATTTGAACACCATACTGTATTAAGCCGCTATAGACTCTAGCCTACTACAAGTTAACTTCGGACTGGAATGTAGTTGAGCCCTAACCAATCTCACACTGATTATGGTACAATCGCGTTCCTTACGTCTCTGAATCCCAGCAGGACTCTACACACTTGATTCCCTTAGTTGATCTCACCCATAACTAAGAGTTGCTACGACCCAAAGTCGAAGACTTGATAAACAAATATGTCTCCCACAGAAAAGTCTATTCTGATAGATAAATCTGTATCTGACAGAAATACCCATGAAGTTTTGTTCCGTATTTTGATAAATCAAGGTGAACAGGAACCTATTGATAATCCGGTCTTATATTCCCGAAGAACAACCTAGAAATATCAATCACCTCACAATAACTTAACTATATGGTAGTAGAACAAGTTATTGTGGAATCACAAAGAATGAGACGGAGAGCTTTATGATTACTTTTTATATCTTACCTATCGGAGATAAATCCCGAGCAAATCTTAGAGAAGATAATACTCAATACGATAGAACAAGTAAGATCAGAACACGCAAATACAGAGAAAATAGTTGGGTCTGGCTTCAGAATCCCAATGAAGTCTTTAAGTCGTTAACCTATAATGGTTTTAGGAAAAACCTAAGTTAAAGGAGTGTTGATGGTGGTTTTTAGTTCAGGGTCAAAATTGTAAAACCCTGCATTTAATGTGCTTTCATCCTACAAAGGAATGATGGCCACTTGAAAATAACGAGTGCTCAAACCTCTTTCTTTAACATGTATTGAACAACTCAGTATATAGATAAAGTTCATTCAGAATGGTGATAGCAATCCCGAATATTCTATGGATTCTATCTTATGCCAACATTATTAACTAATGCATGATTTGCCTTGTATTTTTTCCGTGCTATGTTCCCAGCCGAACTCTCAATATTGGCATGACATGACGATCAATGCTCACTCTCAGCAGAGTAGCATGAATCTCCCGAAGTGCTAGTATTGGGATCTGCACAAAAAAATACTGACTATATCTCTCTGACAAAGAGATCAACGTATTCACACACTTTTAATTAAAGTTAGCGTGATCAAACACATATTTATTTCTTAAAGAAAATCTAGACTGTTAATATTAGTCTCAGATACGATCACATCCAAACAATTTGGCCGCACGATTTAACAAGCATAGCTTACTCCTAGCAGGACTATGCAATCACTGTAGCAACCACCGGAGGGCCCACCAGTCCTCTAGTTGATCGGCCCCCGTGTTGCTCATTCACGAGCGCTTCAAACGCCGACCCAAACATGAGCTCTTGCACTGCATATGAAAAAGCGGGGGTCTAACAACACCACCCAATATTTCGCTTAGCAATCTGTATGGACTAACTCTGAAATACTTTGCTAGAGAATCAACTAGACAGTCATACTCAATCTAGATAAAAGTATCTCAAGGAGTTAATATCTCTCTCTTGATTTGATTTTTACTCAAGCTAAAATCAATAGCGAGTCTTTATCAAATGCAAGGAATAACTTGGACGGTACCAAAGACCAATGTCCAAGGATAAATCAATATCAATCAACAACCAAATGTTGGAGTTCCAATTGATGATAACGAACGCACAACCTGTATTATTTCAATTATATAAAATATAATGCGGAAACGAAATAACACAGACACCAGAAGTTTTGTTAACGAGGAAACCGCAAATGCAGAAAAACCCCGGGACCTAGTTCAGATTGAATACACATTATATTAAGCCGCTACAGACATTATCATACTCCAAGCTAACTTCGGACTGGACTATAGTTGAACCCCAATCAGTCTCCCGCCGATCCAAGGTACAGTTGTATTCCTATGCCTCTGATCCCAGCAGGATACTGCGCACTTGATTCCCTTAGATGATCTCACCCACAACCAAGAGTTGTTGCAACCCAAAATCGCAGACTTGATAATAAACATATCTTTCTCACACAGACAAGTCTATCAAAGGATAAATCTGTCTCCCATAGATAAACCCTAGGTTTTGTTCCGTCTTAAGATATGAAATCAAGGTGAACAGGAACCAATTGATAATCCGGTCTTATATTCCCGAAGAACAGCCTAGATTAATCAATCACCTCTCTACAATCCTTCCTGACTACACAGGCGGTTTGTCAAGGAATCACAAACAGTGAGACGAAGATGTTTGTTACTTCTTTATCTTTCCTATCGGAGAACTCTCACGATCTAAAGCCAATCAAAGATTGTACTCGTACGATAGAAGGTGCAATATCATATCACACAACTACGATAAAATTAGTATCGGTCTGGCTTTACAATCCCAATGAAGTCTTTAAGTCGTTAACCTAGTTTTAGAGAAGAAAACCAAAGGTTAAAGGAGAATCGACTCTAGCGAGCGCACTGGTATCACACAGACGTGTGGGGATTAGTTTTGCACAATGCTGGATGTCTCCTTTATATAGCCTTCAAATCAGGGTTTTGCCTTAGTTACAAAGCAATCCATATTCACCGTTAGATGAAAACCTGATTTAGATTCAAGCTAATATTTCTCAACCGTTAGATCGAAAACTTAGCTTGTCACACACACTTGGGTAGACGTTTACTGGGTTTGTGAAAACCATGCCCAAACGTGTACATGTATGTTGGTTCAATATAGTAACCCAAAAGGTTAACCATATGAGCATTTCATATTAACCTTGTTCTTCTTCACCATAACTAGTTCAATTGACTCAAATGAACTAGTTAAAGAGTTGTTCAATTCCTATGAGATCTTATGTAACTACACAAGACACAATTGAAACAAAGATGATTCGATTCGATTGAATCGGCTCATGAACTTTATAGCCATGGTTTGCATAAGCATTCTTTAGTAATTTAAGTTTCATGTTCAGAGCACATCTTTAGATCATAACCACTTAAGCTCACAAACAAGTTCATGGACTTAAGATAACCGGTGGAGTTTTCCAAACTCAGCAGAAAATCTCGGCAAAGAGACTTTCGCCAGTTCGCGGACTAGGTTTGCGGACTGAGTTCGCGGACTTACATGCAAACGAGTTTTTGTAAAATTCCAGCAGAAATTCTCGGTACAAGAACTTCCGTCAGTTCGCGGACTGGGTTCGCGGACTTGGCAAAGCCAATTCCTCCGGTTTCTCTGAATCAACAAAGTTCGAAAAACTTAGGTTTAAGGAATACATGGTTATGTAATCTAAACTCTCATTCCAATCATTGAGACATTCTCAGAGGACGTTACATAGCCGTTATTCACAGACCGTTTCGCGTCAGAGCAATTCTCAAAGTAATTGAAACTTTTCATGACTTTCGTCACTAGGTGAAGATAAACTTGATCAAAGCGAAACGCTTTACCAACACATGATTTCGAGATATAGATAGGCGAGATATACTCGGCTCGAAATATCAAATGTGTATGATCCAGCCTATATAGCATACTACTTTTATCTCATAAGAAGTAGGAGATAGAAGAGATAGACTTTTGAGTGATAGATAAGTTCAAGTCTCCACATACCTTTTTGTTGATGAAGTTCCATGGTTCCTTGAGTAGACCTTCGTCGTTGTATGATGAATCGCCATGAAGTCCTTGAGCTCAACTACACTTTTCTATCCTAGTCCGAGACTTAGCTATGTAGGCTAGAAATCAAGACTTATAGTTTTGATAACTAACATTGACACACATGCTTGAGATAGCAACGCATGCGAGGTCGACAGAGCTATGCTCTAACAATCTCCCCCTTTGTCAATTTTAGTGACAAAACTATTAATACATATGAAATACAAAAAAGATAAACTTTAGTGGCTCCTATTCCATAGTCTAATCTTCAACGTTCCCTGAAATCGTCGTCCTTCCAAGTACTCCAATGATCCCAAAGGTTGTAAGTTTAACATCACCGTTTTTGAAGATCCGTAGCTATAACAATGAGAGAAATTGAGATTCTCGATCATTATTATACAGTGTCATAGTATTATTATGTAACATCAAAGTCCAATTGTATCACGACTTTAACAATAATACTATGGTGATATGTATCACTCCCCCTTAGTCAATACTCTATCTCGATCATGGAAACCACTCCCCCTTACACAATGATCCAAAAACCATATGTATTTGTAGTGTGAACTACAATATTTCTCCCATTTTTGTCAATAAAATTGGCAAAGGTACAAGAACGGGATCATAATGAAATTTCCACAAGAGACATTTCATAGACTAAAAGAAAAATACATACCAACTTAATTTAGATGCAATCATAATGCCGAAGCTAAATGCATTCATCAAGGAGTTTTAAGATACAAGATAACCCCTATAAAATTCCACAACCGCACACCCCGCAAGATATTACCATTAAGCACAAGTTCAAAAAAACTCTCCCCCATTTGATGTCATTCCCAAAAGAACAACAAGAGCGACCTTAATTTCGAAAGAAAAGAAGGATTTTTAAATTGGACACCAAAAACCATAGAAATGATTTTCTATATCCAAAACTCAACCAAATTAATCACAAGAAAACCCATGATTAACTTAATTGGAATACGCAACTAAATCAAACCACAAAAGTGATCAATTTTATTGAAGGTGCTCAGCATAAGTAAACTTACGGAGCTACGACTAAGGTAATCATACGGAGACGACTAACTTAATCGTTCACATACTCAACATAAGGAAATACCTTACTGAATATACGACTACATTAACCAATAGAGCATGATGTGTATAGCCGTTCATATACTCAACACAAGAACTTGTGGAATATATGAAAACTCAACTAGACTAATTATAAGAGAATTTATAATTAATCTAATTGGAATAAAAACAACCAAACTAATCACAAAGGTAATCAATTTAATTGTCAAAGGATTTGCTCGACAAAAGAAGACTTTCAGAGCAAATAACTAAATAACCAACCATGATGATTAATTTAGTTCATAATGCTCATCATATAGCATCTTATGGAACAACCAACAAAGCCAATAAGAAAAATCAACTTAGTTGTATCGTGCTCAACATAAGACACACAATGGAGCCTTCACGGTAAAACATAACAAAATGGATCAATGAAAATCAGTACCGTGGATAACATACAAGGATCTATTCTATTTTCCATCATAACGACATAATAGACTTTATCCTTGTCAAACAAAAGATTTTATCCTATTTTCCATCAAATAAATGACTGCATAGGCATAACTTTTGTAATTGTCAAAAGTCCATTCGTCCTTTCATTAATACGAATACCAATTCATGAACGACTTTACTTTTGACAGCATACAGGACCTTCAAGTTCACGAATGCAAACAATACATATCCCATAATAAAATTGCAATATCACAAAATCATAACGATCAATACTGCAATAACATCATCCTCCAAATATTTTTAGAATTTAAAAACCAATAAACCTAAAAAATAACACAAGAAGATGAAAATAAAAATAGCTATGTGTAGTTACAATCATCGCTATTGAAAACACTAGTTATTCTTCCAACTAATCCAAAAAGAAGACATACTAGGCATAAAAAAACATAGTTTTCCTTGATGATTTCATACCTCTTAAATGGTCCATCAAAGTAGGAGTCACTGATATCCTTGACCCTGTTGACCGTAGAGACACCATGTTCAAAAGTTAGAACGTTGACTTTCCGATCAATGGTGCGAGCATAATGACGAGCCTTTGCACAGTCAAGGACAACTTTCTTCTGATTTCTGATCAAGATATTCTGAGTACCAAGGATTTTCGCATGTACATCAATAAGCTGGTTTATATGCAATTGAAGGTTAGCCAGTTCAATCTTAACTTCATTCTGAGTACGAATCAGATCCTTGACAGATTCACCAATCCAAGTGTTATACTCTTTTCTTTCAAGCATCTTCTTCCGTATAAACTCTTTACCATAATCACATCCTTTGAGATCATCCTCAACCATAGGGTTAACTTCATCTTTGGGAACAGATTCCATAGAGTTCCTTTCAGAAGAATAAAGAACCACATATAAGACTTATATATGTTCGTGAGTACCCTAGCTGGAAATCCTAAAGTTTCTTGAGGAGACATGGATGTTCGTGGGCCAGCCAAAGAACAAATGACCCAAAATAGGAAAACTGCATACCATGTTGCTTTTAAAGATTCTCTATAACCTGTAGATGGGGAAAAACGATTTGCTGGTTTTTAAGGAATTGAGGAGACGACCGTACGGAGGAGACTCCTCGAACCGAGCGAAATGTTAAACCTCACACAGATGCACCGCTGCAAAGGGGGTGCTTTAGATTCGAGAGATCAATCTGTAGTACTCCGCCCTAAAGCAAGACAATGACCGTTCCAGAGTAAATTCGGTCACAAGAGAGGATGGGTTGATCTGTAGGAGGGAAGCTGAGAAATGTGTGAGATCAATGGTGATCGAGATTGTAGGTGTGTGAATTCTGAATATGATAAGCTCTGAATGATTGAAATTGCTCAATTGAGAGTAGTTGCTCAATTAATGAGTTGATGATCTCTTGTTGTCGATGAGACGTGAGATTGATGATACTGTTGATGCTGATGATTCAATCATGATTCAGAGACTTATTTATATTGCTGGAATTTTAGACACCATGATCCCATGAAGTGTGACAGTTGATGGAATCAAGGAGTGGGAAAGTGGAGATCGTGTTTGAAACCAGTTGCTCAACATGTGGAGATTTGGTCGATTTTCCACCCACTACCTCATGAATTCCTTCAACTGATTCCACGACTTGCTCACATTCCATCGTGTGTTTGAACACACGTGCCGTAGACCGCCAGACCAAAACCCTAAGTGATATCCCCCAAGTGACACGATTGACATCTCGTGGTTTGTTAGTCTATTGATGACTTCGTGGTTTGATGGGACGATGAGTCCATGTAGTTGCTCAGTGTCGAACATGATGTTCTGAAACTCATGAATTGAACATGTCATGAGACAGAGGTATAATTCTTACGATGAAGTGAGCAAGTATTGCTCATTATCGTTGAAATTTGATTGTTGAACCAATATTCCTTGGTTTGAGCAAATATTTATCATCTGAGCAAGTGTTGCTCATGTGATGAATTGTTGAATATTTGATCTTCTGAGCATGTGTTGCTCATCTGATGGATTATTTGCAGCGTATCAAAAATATTAATTAGAATACTGGTCGTTGAACCGAACATAATTAATAAAATTAATGACCATGAGGCCGTCGTAAAATTATTAAGGTTGGAATCTGGAATGATGATCCTTGGATTCAGAAACCCTAATTTGATCAATTGATGATCAATTCATGGTTCGTCAGAAGTTTAACCATGGGACGAAGGAGAGAGCGACTACACGGGATCATGGATCAACCATGTAGTGTCCATATGCTCATGTGAGCAAATACAAAGAACTCCTAAAGAGTTGACGATTTTTTGGTGGAAGAATGATTAAATGCTGGCTTAATCATTTATTCAAAAATGCTCGTCTGAGCCTTAGGTGAGAAAACCTAATTAATTATGACGAGGCGAGGGACCGACCATGAAGTCATGAAACCGGCCCTGGGTTGTCACGTGACCTCCTGACGATCACTTCATGAAAATCCAAAGTGTTTGGAAGAGTTTTGGACCTAATACGAGCGATTGTGCAAATTAGGTCAAAACTGTGAAAATCGATGGGACCGGCCTCCATGAGCCAAAGAGCCAATCTTGGTCGATCAAGATAGCGTGCTCGTGTCCCCAAGGCGTCCGCGTCTCAGTCCTGAGAATTTTGATATTTTCTGGCGTGCAATTGAGCATCCATTCGAGAAAATATGCCAAAATTAGGGTTTCACGAAACTGAGGAAAACACCATGAGATGATGAAAAATAATTATAAAATAAGGAATGAGGAGGCGTGGGACCTCCGTGGTCAAGGCATGGTCAGCAGGTCGTGACCACAGTCCCGTGGTGCCTTTTCCTTAATTTTATAATATTTTGATGATTTTATGAAAAATTCATGAATTTTGAGAAATTTGATGAATTTAGGGAGTTTCCATGAATTGAAGGAGTTTTCATGATATCATGGAATCAAAATATTAAAATAATAAAAACACGGGCGTGTGGGACCATGGAGAATGGTCGGCCGGCTATGGCCCGGTCCCACGAGTTTTTTATAATTTTTAATATTTTTTAGGTATTTTTTGATGATTTGAGGGAATTTTTCCTAATTTTAGAGAAATACCATAAAATCAAGGAATTTGATGAATTCAAGGAAAAATAGGATAAATAATAATAAAATAATAAAGCAAAGAGCGTGTGGGACCGGCTAGTGGCCTGGTCCCACAAGTTTTCATAATTTTATTTTATTATTATATGATGATTTGTGCAAAAATACCATGAAATCAAGGAGTTTTTTCATGAAATTAGAGAAATAATAATAATAATAATAAAATAATAAGGAACCGTGGGGTGTGGGGCCGGCTGGGACCAAGGCATGGCCGGTTGGCCAATGGTCACGCCCCACACTCCTTTCCTTAATTTTATATTATTTGTTATGGATTTATGGAAGTACCATGAAACCGAGGAGCTTCCTCGAGACGAAGGAGATTTGATCAGATGAGAGAATTTTCATCAAATCATGGAAAATAATAAAAATGTATTAAAAATATAAAACTGGCGTGGAACCGACCACGGCATGGTCGGTAGGTCGTGTATCCGTGTTCCCAGTACCTTCGTCAATATTTAATATTTTTAATTATTTATTATTTTCTTCCCTATTTTGCATAGGTTCATCGTTTCGTTGTATTTTGAAATACTTGTTCGTGCGGTGACTGTTAGTGTATCGTCGTTGAATACACTTTCACCATTTGAATCGAGGCTTACTTAGAGGTAGCCCAGACGCCCGGTTGTTGATTATTTATTACTGATTGTGGAATTCAGTGGAGAATAATTCACAAAACTGTGTAATAAGATGTTTATTATTAATTCATAGGATCAGCTGAGGATTCGACTATGAATTCAGAATAATAAAGTGAGCATTACCATTCTATGGGATCGTAGATTCGACCATAGAATCAGAGTAATTAAGATTTATCTATTACCATTTATGAGACCAGTTGTGGATTCGATCATGAAATCGGAGTAATGAGATAATATAGTTATTTTTATTCTATGAAATCAAGCCGTGGATTCGATCATAGAATCAGAACAATTGTTATTGCCATTCCATGGGACCAGTTGTGGATTCGACCATGGAATATGAGCAATTGTAATTATGAATAATTAACTCTGTGGATCTATACTAACAGAGCAAGCTGTCTAGGAGCATTAATTATCCCGATATGAGCTTGTTGATAAGTCATATCCTTTATATAATCAGGGTAAACTCGTTGTTTGTTCCTGAAGACGTTATCGCTCTATACTAGCAGAGCAAGATGTCTAGGAGCCGTCCATCTTGTGATACTATATAGAAATAATCACTGAAAGTATTCAATATTCATGAGATATGTCGTTGTCCAGTCGTGAGACTACATATCTACATGTACTCTGAGAGAAAGTACTCTCCGTTGAGAATTCGATGAGAGACCCGATACTCACGTCTGATTGCTGGATCAGAGATTCGTGTAATTATGAGTTTACGATTTTAGCCCTTGTCGAATTCAACGAAACAATGAGCATCCGAACGATTACGTTAAGAGATTCAGTCTTGTGAACATAGTCTTCATTTGATAAGTACAAAATTTCACAGCTAGGAACGATTGAGAAGTACAAAATTTCACACAATCGTTCCATCATAGATTATACAGTCTTGTGAACAGAGTCCCCAGGGATCCCCTTCCTGTCAGGAGTTGCATGATTTCTGGAGACTCTGTTCACAAGACTGTACAATCTATGATGGAACGATTGTGTGAAATTTTGTACTTCTCAAAGACGCAGCGTCAAGACATGTTTGGGGCTCTTAACCATGTCGTGTCAGGCAAACGTTTGTTTCCAATTAAGGAAGTTGCTCCTGAACCTCAATCCTTCCTAGGAAACGCGAGATGTAACTGGGGAATCCTAACCGTCGCTCGCTTGAAGAATGTCGAGTTCGACAACGTGCTAATTGATGAAGTACCAATTTCAACATCGTCACCGTGAAAAAAAATCAAGTATTTATCAATTCCATCCTCTCTTGTTCCAAAAATAAAAGAGAGTAGTCAATGTAAATAAGAGTCATGTAAAGAGTCATTTTGTTTTTTCATTGTAATAAGCAAGGAGGGTGTATGCCATTGATGTACAACGCGAGTAATTGTGAAATACCTCCAACTCATTCACAATTCTCGTAAAGTCCGGACAGCTAGCTAGATTTCGACCTTGGTTCTTAGCCTGAGAAACTATCTCTTGGTGATTAGTAGTCATAACTTCAGATCTTTCTTTACACATGTGTAGATACACTTTACACTCTTATCACATGTCTTTTTTTTGTTATCAGTGCTAGGATTGTGCCTTTGATAGCTAGATTGACATCTCCATTTTGCTGTGAGCTTAAACTGACTTGCACATGTCACATTTGATGGAATCTGAGCTTATATTTTGACCTAGAACTTTGTAGGTACGTTCTAAGCAAACCTTCACGAGACTTCACTCGTCCACTAGGGACACTTAGTGGTTTAAAAGGCTTAGTGCATACGCTAAATGCATTCGAGAGACCAGCGACAGTGGTATAGGTAGGATTTCCTTAGTTTTGTTTTACTTGAGGACAAGTAAAATTCAGGTTTGGGGTATTTGATGAGTGCCAAATATTGTATATATTTATCCCTTTTTGTTGGCATTTAACTCATCTTTTGTGCATTAATTCTACATTTTATCCCATATTCTGTATTTTCATTGTTTTCAAGAATAAATATTTTTCTTACTTAATTTTGCATTTTTAGGTAATAAATAAAGTCTGGATGAATTGCGGAGCGGAAAAGAGCTGAAGAGTGGTGAAAAGCCGGAAGAAATTACGCAAGGAAGCCGCAAAGAATGGTGCGCACAAGACCAAAAAGTTAGGAATGGGCTCAAGAAGGAAGAATTGTTCTTAAAGAAGATATGGGCTTGGCATGCCCAAGGCCCAAAACCCTTACCCAAACCCATTTTCTATATCCATACCCGCCTCCATTCTCAGCCGTTAGATCGGATCCATCTCATCATCCGATGGTCGCTCCTTCATCGCGCATCAAAATCTGAAGCTCTTGCAAAACACCATAGTGCCTAAATTCCAAGCCTTCAGATTAGATCACATTTAGATCCTACGGTCTCTTCTTTGCCTGCGCATCAAACCTCGATACTTCCGCTTAACACTACAACACCTAACTCCATCTGGCGCCGTTAGTTTCGTTGTATATCTGCATCCAACGGTCGCTGCCAGCATCTTCACTTTTATCCGTTAGATCAATCTTCATCTCCACACCCCACGTCTAAGCATCGCAAGACATCGAAATCTAATGAACCCGACTCACAACGAAACAACCCTAGGATATATAACCCAAAAAAATGAAGAAACCCTAATCATTTTCACTTCTCCTTCTCTTTCTTCCTCTCTGCCCGTACCACCTTCTCCACCGAACACCATGTCCGCCACCGTACACCACCACCTTCTCCACCATACGTCACCACTTCCACCAGCTCCAACAACCACCCTACTTCACCCTAGAAACGTACCCATCACCCTAGTTAGCCCATAGCACAAACCCTACCCACTGCTAGGGTTTTGATATGGGAAAACAAGGTAGATGGCTATGATTCATCACATGCGCATGGAGAGAATGAAAGAAGAGCAGCAGAAGACACATGGGTTCGACAAGACCAAACGAGTTAGGTAAAATAGAAAACCTAATTTCATCTTTTTGATTTTTGGGGAATTTTGGATGAACCCTAATTTAGGGTATAAATACTGGGGTTTGTAGAACGTGTGAGGGGTGTGCTTGGGTTAGCCGAGATACCCCCTAATATGGGATACCTTAGTTTTAATTTCTGTTTTTAATTTCAAAATCAATTTAGAGTTTCTGTTTCAATTTAATTTTCAATTTCAATTCCTGCTTCAATTTCAGTTTATTGCATGTTAAAATTCTGTCTTGTTTCAGTTCCTGTTTTGATGTTTAATGTTTGTGCATGTTTCAATTTTTGTTAGGTTTAGTAGCAATTTTTATTTCAATTTTATTTTACTGTTGTGTGTTTGTTTTGATGTTAATTCCATGTTAATCTTAATGTTAATGCATGTTTAATTCCTGTTATGAACTCCATTGTGTTATGTTTGTTCTTTGCTGTCACTCCCATACCCCTGTTATGCTATGTTTCTGTAATCTTGTATCATGTTCTGTATATGTTCTACTTTTAATTTCCTGTTGATGTTTGTGTTCCATGTAATGTTAGTTTAGTGGAATGTTAGGCTAGAAATCTCAGTGCACTGTTTTGATTGAGCAATGGGAGAAATTAGTGCTCATAGCAAGCTAATTCTCTTTCCATTCCATTTGTATGCTTAGGATGCACTGTTTTGATTGAGCAATGGGAGAAATTAGTGCTCATAGCAAGCTAATTCTCTTTCCATTCTATTTGTGTGCCTAGAGCCACTGCCTTGGCCTTGCATTGTCACCACTGTTAGCTTCACCATCTCCCCTGCCCTTGGCTTAGGCCTTGGTTCACTTCCATTGTTGTTGTTTAGTTCTTTGCTGTTTAGTCATTGTCTTGTTTAATTTTCTCCATTGTCTTTGCTTCACTGCCATCTCTGTTTTCTTCCTCTTGCCTTGTTCTGCTGCCTTGTCTTCCCCTTGGCCTGCTGCTTTCCTTCCACTGTTGCTGCTGTTGCTGCAGCTGCTGTTGCTGCAGCTGGTTAAGGCCTAAGTCCTACTGCTGCTGCTGCTTCCTCTTCAAAGCTCAAGTTCAGTCCACTAAAGGCCTAGTTCTCAGTTCAAGACCAAGCCCAGGTTTGAACCAAAAGTTGAAGCCCACTGTCCATTGTTTGTACAAACTGAAGCCCAGTTCATTAAGGCTCACAGCCCAGTTCATTAAGGCTCACAGCCCAGTTCATTAAGGCCCAGCCACAGTTTAGGTTAAGGCTCAAAGCCCAGTTCATTCCCAAAGAACTCAAAGGCCCAAAGCACAATCATAACCCATTGGTTACCAAAATCCATTGGTACCCAAAGCCCAACAATAGCAACTAGAACCCAAAATAGCTAAACACTCCAAAACACACCCAGTCTCTGTGGATCGACCCGTACTTGCACGAGCTACAACTGACGACCGTGCACTTGCGGTATTACTGTAGGCCCGTTTCATTTCGCTTAATTTTCACACACTTCCGGGCCCACCAAGTTTTTGGCGCCGCTGCCGGGGATTGGTGCTGTGTTTTTCTTGTTGTTTTATTAGCTATTTTGTATTTCATTGCATAGCATTTGCATCTGCATCTGCTTCACTTCATTTGCTGTTGGACCTGCTGTTCTGAACCAGTTTTTCCTCTGCTGGGACGCCACCAAGGAAAAGAACCAAAACCCAACTGGGTTTTTGCAACAATATCAGAGCAGCTGGGCTGTGCTTAAAAGGTAACCCATTTAAGAGAACCCGAATTGTGGGCTTCCAATTTTTTAATTGTGGGCTTGTAATATTAAAGCCAATTTTTGGGCTTCTCTTATTTTCTGTTGGGTTTGTAATAATTTTTGTGGGCTTGTTTGTTTAATTTGTGGGCTTGTTTAAATTCTTTCATTGGACTTGTATTTTGGACTCTGGGTTTAAACCCAGCTGAGCTTGTAACCGATTGTGGGCTTGTTTCCACTCAAGAGTGGACCTCGAAACCAAAGTTTTAAAACAAACATCGGGCCTTAACCAACTGGGCCAAATTAAACTTTCAAAATTAAAACTTAGTGTTTCGTGGGCCGCAGCCTTCCTCCCATTCCATTAGAGGACCAACAGTGGGCTTGCTCCCAATTTCAAAAACCAAAAATTTCTCCCATAAAAACCAAAGTTTTCCAAATGTTTCCCTAAAAAACCAAAATTTTTCTTTTTCCCATCAAAGCCAAATGTCTCCCGACAAAACCAAATTTTTCCCAAAAAGTCCAATCCCATTAAAAACCAAATTTTCTTGTAGATAATGTGTTAGTTAAAATTCCTTTTGTATATATTTTGTGCTCATCCATTGTGACTCCGAATATGTTGGAGTTTTGCCTTGGATAACGGAGTTTTAATTCTGCTTTCGCCGAAATCGGGTATTCTCTCTCCTTTTACTCTACTCAGCATGTCCCTTTCCATATGTTGCATTCTAATTCTTTCCATATTTTTAAACATTGAGGACAATGTTTAGTTCAGGTTTGGGGGTATAGAAAACACGATAGAGTAGATACCACGATAATATGCCATAATTGAAAACAAAACTCCATCTTTTTGAAAAAATTGAAAAATTCCAAAAAAAATTAGAAAAATGATAAAAACATAAAAATGGAGCTCGTTTACCTTGAAATGTTGACTCTTGTGCAAATATGTAATTATTAGGAGTCTTAGTCTAGATATTTAGGCACCCTGATTCTAGCACAATTCACATAGTGATAAGAAATTTGCACGCGCACGATCTACCAATACATGTATGGCCTCGATCTTCAAGGTGTTTGATAGGAAGTCACGATTGCCAATCACTTTAGAATACTGAACGAAACTTTACTAGCTTGTTCTTTGGTTGGTTGGGATAGAAGGTGGAGGTTACATTAAGAAAGACAACCATCGAATTTAACTGGGTGCATCAAAAAGGGCTACCTCTTGCAAAGTGTCATGTAATTTTTTGTTTCTTTTTGTTATGTATCAAAAGAGCTACCATATGTAAAAATCAATTTCAAGTTCTTGTGCAAAAAAAAAAAAAAAAATCAGAAACATACAAAAAAATCAAGTATTTATCAATTCCATCCTCTCTTGTTCCAAAAATAAAAGAGAGTAGTCAATGTAAATAAGAGTCATGTAAAGAGTCATTTTGTTGTTTCATTGTAATAAGCAAGGAGGGTGTATGCCATTGATGTACAACGCGAGTAATTGTGAAATACCTCCAACTCATTCACAATTCTCGTAAAGTTCGGACAGCTAGCTAGATTTCGACCTTGGTTCTTAGCCTGAGAAACTATCTCTTGGTGATTAGTAGTCATAACATCCGATCTTTCTTTACACATGTGTAGATACACTTTACACTCTTATCACATGTCTTTATTTGTTATCAGTGCTAGGATTGTGCCTTGGATAGCTAGATTGACATCTCCATTTTGCTGTGAGCTTAAACTGACTTGCACATGTCACATTTGATGGAATCTGAGCTTATATTTTGACCTAGAACTTTGTAGGTACGTTCTAAGCAAACCTTCACGAGACTTCAACTCGTCCACTAGGGACACTTAGTGGTTTAAAAGGCTTAGTGCATACGCTAAATGCATTCGAGAGACCAGCGACAGTGGTATAGGTAGGATTTCCTTAGTTTTGTTTTAATTGAGGACAAGTAAAATTCAGGTTTGGGGGTATTTGATGAGTGCCAAATAATGTATATATTTATCCCTTTTTGTTGGCATTTAACTCATCTTTTGTGCATTAATTCTACATTTTATCCCATATTCTGTATTTTCATTGTTTTCAAGAATAAATATTTTTCTTACTTAATTTTGCATTTTTAGGTACCAAATAAAGTCTGGATGATTTGCGGAGCAGAAAAGTAGTGAAAAGCCGGAAGAAATTACGCAAGGAAGCCGCAAAGAATGGAGCGCACGTCCAAAAAGCTAGGAATGGGCTCAAGAAGGAAGAATTGTTCTTAAAGAAGATATGGGCTTGGCATACCCAAGGCCCAAAACCCTTACCCAAACCCATTTTCTATATCCATACCCGCCTCCATTATCAGCCGTTAGATTGGATCCATCTCATCATCCAATGGTCGCTTCTTCATCGTGCATCAAAATCTGAAGTCCCTGCAAAACACCATAGTGCCTAAATTCCAAGCCTTCAGATTAGATCACATTTAGATCCTACGGTCGCTTCTTTGCCTGCGCATCAAACCTCGATACTTCCGCTTAACACTACAACACCTAACTCCATCTTGCACCGTTAATTTTGATGTATTATACATCTAACGGTCGATACATGCTCCGTTCAATCAAGCCGTTGGATCTATCTACCATCTTCACATCCCACGGCTTCGTATTGCTAGACATCAAAACTCTATGAACCCGCATCACACCGAAATAACCCTAGGATATATAACCCAAAAAAATGAAGAAACCCTAATCATTTTCACTTCTCCTTCTCTTTCTTCCTCTCTGCCCGTACCACCTTCTCCACCGAACACCATGTCCGCCACCGTACACCACCACCTTCTCCACCATACGTCACCACTTCCACCAGCTCCAACAACCACCCTACTTCACCCTAGAAACGTACCCATCACCCTAGTTAGCCCATAGCACAAACCCTACCCACTGCTAGGGTTTTGATATGGGAAAACAAGGTAGATGGCTATGATTCATCACATGCGCATGGAGAGAATGAAAGAAGAGCAGCAGAAGACACATGGGTTCGACAAGACCAAACGAGTTAGGTAAAATAGAAAACCTAATTTCATCTTTTTGATTTTTGGGGAATTTTGGATGAACCCTAATTTAGGGTATAAATACTGGGGTTTGTAGAACGTGTGAGGGGTGTGCTTGGGTTAGCCGAGATACCCCCTAATATGGGATACCTTAGTTTTAATTTCTGTTTTTAATTTCAATATCAATTTAGGGTTTATGTTTCAATTTCCTGTTTTCAATTTCAATTCCTGCTTCAATTTCAGTTTATTGCATGTTAAAATTCTGTCTTGTTTCAGTTCCTGTTTTGATGTTTAATGTTTGTGCATGTTTCAATTTCCTGTTTGTCCCCTGTTAATGATAATCCTGTTAGTGTTAATTCTGTTTAATGTTAATGTTAGTTTAAATGCTCAACTGTGTTTCAATTCATTGTCAAGAAGTGATGGAATGTTAGGCTAGAAGCTTTGAAGCATTGTTTTGATTGAGCAATGGGAGAAATTAGTGCTCATAGCAAGCTAATTCTCTTTCCATTCCATTTGTATGCTTAGGATGCATTGTTTTGATTGAGCAATGGGAGAAATTAGTGCTCATAGCAAGCTAATTCCCTTTCCATTCCATTTGTATGCCTAGAGCCACTGCCTTGGCCTTGCATTGTCATCACTGTTAGCTTCATCATCTTCACTGCCCTTGGCTTAGGCCTTGGTATGTGACTGTTTCCAGTCACTGTCATCACCTAGTAGTTTCTTTGATGTTTTAGTTTACTTGTTCATTGTCTCACATTTTGTCACTTTCATTGTCACCTTAACTTTTACTTTGTTCCACTCTGTTTTGCTTTTGTTTTCTGTTTAGTCTCATTGTTTAGTTTCACTTCCATTCTGTTTAGTTTCATTGATTTGTTTACTTTTGTTCTGTTTAGTTCATTTTGTTCATAGTTACTGTTTACTTTTGATTCTGTTCACTGTCCAAATTCAATTCTATTTTCTGTCACAAAAGCCCACTGTAAATTCTCAAGGTTATAGCCAAAGGCTAAGGCCCAGTTCACTGTTACCAAGCCCAGTACACATCAAAAGAACCCAAGCCCAAATTCAAAACCAAAGCCTAGTTCACTACCAAGCCCAGTTCACAAGTGAACTGTTAAGCCCAGTCCACAGTTCTCTCCAAAAGCCTAGTGTACTGATAGGCTAAAGCTAAAGCCCAGTTCATTCCCAAAGAACTCAAAGGCCCAAAGCACAAACATAACCCATTGGTTACCAAAATCCATTGGTACCCAAAGCCCAACAATAGCATTTTAGAGCCCAAAATAGCTAGAAAACTCCAAAACACACCCAGTCTCTGTGGATCGACCCGTACTTGCACGAGCTACAACTGACGACCGTGCACTTGCGGTATTACATGTAGGCCCCGTTTTCATTTCGCTTAATTTTACACATCTCCGGGCCCACCAAGTTTTTGGCGCCGTTGCCGGGGATTGGTGCTGTGTTTTTCTAGTAGTTTTATTAGCTATTTTTGCATTTCACTGCATAGCATTTGCATCTGCATCTGCTTCACTTCATTTGCTGTTGGACCTGCTATTCTGAACCTGTTTTTCCTCTGCTGAGACGCCACCAAGGAAAAGAACCAAAGCCCAACTGGGTTTTTGCAACAATATCAGAGCAGCTGGGCTGTGCTTAAAAGGTAACCCATTTAAGAGAACCCGAATTGTGGGCTTCCAATTTTTAATTGTGGGCTTGTAATATTAAAGCCAATTTTTGGGCTTCTCTTATTTTCTGTTGGGTTTGTTATAATTTATTTGTGGGCTTGTTTGTTTAATTTGTGGGCTTGTATTTAATTTTTGTGAGCTTGTTTATTTTGGACTTGTATCTTGTATTCTGGGTTTAAACCCAGCTGAGCTTGTAACCGATCACGCTAGTTGAACTCGTTAGTGGGCCGAGTACCCAAATTCTAGGCCGAGATTTTGGACTCAGTTCCACCAAAAGTTTTCAACCAAGCGGAGCCAAAGCAGACACAAAACAAACAGTGGGCTTGCTCCCATTCAAAAACCAAATTTTATTTTCTTTTTTTTAAAAAAAAAAAAAAACCAAATTTTACTTGCTCCCATTTTAAACCAAATTTTTTCTTTATCCCATCTTAAACCAAAAGTTTTATTTTACTCCCATTTCAAAACCAAATTTTCAAATGTCTCCCACCAAAACCAAATTTTTCCCAAAAATCCAAACCCTTTAAAAAACCAAATTTTGGGCTTTGTAACATAGTTACTTAGTTTTTGAGCCAATCATGTCTGGATTTTGGTCTGCTCCTGGGGATGGAAATAAAACTCTTAGAGAACTTGCTTATGGGCATGTGCCACGTTATGAACCTTCCACGGACCATGATGTCAATAGTCATAGGAATTATTATGGACATTTTCAAAGTCCCGAGCCGCAATACATGAACCCTAATGACTATTCATACATGCATCATTCATCGCAACGTGAAAATGAACATTTTTCTAGTGCCTCACTCACACAATCATCACTTATGGATCAAATAGAAGCTCGAATCACAGCTTTAGAAATGCAATCACATGAGGAATCTGTCACATCTAATTTTCTTAGGCAACCTGAAATCTATGCATGTCCCGCATGTGGTAGTTTAGACCACCCTGTTGAGAATTGTCATATTTTGCATAATTTTAGGCAATGTAGAGAAAATCCAAGGTATGAAATGCCCATAAATTATGAGAATGGTAGTCATTGGGACCATAATCAATCCTTTGAGGGTTGCGATCAATATTTTGTAAACCCTAATGACCATGCACATATGTACCATTCACCACAATTTGAACATGAAGAATTTTGTACTCCCATGAATTTAGACTCCACCACAGAAGCTTTAAGACTCTGCAAGCAAGACTATGATATATCTACATCACGAATTCATGCACATTTAGATCAGATTTTGCTTCACCTACAAAAGGAGGAAATTCATGAGGAAATGTATGTTGTCCCTAATGAAGTGTCTAGTCCCATTCATGTAAATAATGTTGAATATGAACCTAATTTAGAGGAACATGAATCGACTAATGACACCACCACTGTTAATGAGGACCAATATGCATGCTACCATGATGATGATTATGATGATTATGATGATATGTTAGAAGAACATGAAAATATTGTGGAACCTGTTGGTTCAATAACATATGGCTTCTCGCCCTCGACCTTCATGAATTTTGTTTTTTCTAATACTCATTGTAATTCATATGATTTTGATATTGACATGGGATTCGTACAATTATTCTGTGAAGATGAGCATGACATAGGAATAGTTGAATCTTCTGTAGACACTAATATGCATGAAAATATATTTGATGTGTCTGATTCTCTACCTAGGTCACATTGTGATATTTCTCCTGATTTGCCGATGCATGAGAATAAATTTGTTGATGATGTTGATGATTCTGAGTGTGAACTTGCTAAACTGATTGATGATTGTGAGCATGATGTGACATGTGTAGATGATTTAGGAGATTTTGATTTGATTAATAATGACGCACCTATTCTTCTACATGAATCACAATCTGTTGGCCTTCCACCCAACCTAGATTTGGTTTGTACCAATATTGTAAAACAAATTTTTCTGAGAATGCCCAACCTAGGTTTGGAACTGTGTGCTTCCCAAGTCCTCTTGGACTATTTTTCATCCAAATATAATACATTTGAGGAACCACAGTTGGAATTAGCATGTTTACCCGTCCCTAGCACAGTTCATTTCGAGCTAGACCTTGTGCATGATGAACCCCCGAAACTGCGCGATTTTGTTTTCAAAATTATATCTTCTGTAAAATCCAGGTTTGGGGGTAGCTCATTTTTTTTCACAGTTTCACTTGCGTTTCTTTCCTGTTATATTTGTGTGAAGCTGTTGAAACCTCTACACTTTGTCTTTTGGGTTGATCCTCAACTCTTTAGATTGTTAGTGTATGGTGAATTTTTGTATATAATCCAGTAGATAAAATTTCTTAAAACCCCCTTTTTGTTCCTTTTGTATATATTTTGCTAATCCAATATGATCTCGGCTGACATATGTTGGATTCTTGCCTTGAATAACGGAGTTCTAATATTGCTTTCGCCGAAATCGGGTATTCTCTTTCCTTTTTCTCTACTCAACATGATCCTCTTCATATATTGTGTTATAATTCTTTCCATATTTTGAAACATTGAGGACAATGTTTAGTTTAGGTTTGGGGGTATAGAGTAGATACCATGATAATTTGCCATAATTGAAAACGAACTCCTTCTTCTTTTTGAAAAAATTGAAAAATTCCAAAAAAATTGAAAAATCAAAATAAAAAATTAAAAAATTGAAAAAAAAAACATAAAAATGGAGCTCATTTACCTTGAAATGTTGACTCTTGTGCAAATATGTAATTATTAGGAGTCTTAGTCTAGATATTTAGGCACCCTGATTCTAGCACAATTCACATAGTGATAAGAAATTTGCACGCGCACGATCTACCAATACATGTATGGCCTCGATCTTCAAGGTGTTTGATAGGAAGTTACGATTGCCAATCACTTTAGAATACTGAACGAAACTTGACTAGCTTGTTCTTTGGTTGGTTGGGATAGAAGGTGGAGGTTACATTAAGAAAGACAACCATCGAATTTAACTGGGTGCATCAAAAAGGGCTACCTCTTGCAAAGTGTCATGTAATCTTTTGTTTCCTTTTGTATATGTATCAAAAGTGTTTCTTTGTTCAAAAAAAAAAAAAATTCAAGTATTTATCAATTCCATTCTCTCTTGTTCCAAAAATAAAAGAGAGTAGTCAATGTAAATAAGAGTCATGTAAAGAGTCATTTTGTTGTTTCATTGTAATAAGCAAGGAGGGTGTATGCCATTGATGTACAACGCGAGTAATTGTGAAATACCTCCAACTCATTCACAATTCTCGTAAAGTCCGGACAGCTAGCTAGATTTCGACCTTAGTTCTTAGCCTGAGAAACTATCTCTTGGTGATTAGTAGTCATAACTTCAGATCTTTCTTTACACATGTGTAGATACACTTTACACTCTTATCACATGTCTTTTTTTTGTTATCAGTGCTAGGATTGTGCCTTCGATAGCTAGATTGACATCTCCATTTTGCTGGGAGCTTAACTGTTTTGCACATGTCACATTTGATGGAATCTGAGCTTATATTTTGACCTAGAACTTTGTAGGTACGTTCTAAGCAAACCTTCACGAGACTTCAACTCGTCCACTAGGGACACTTAGTGGTTTAAAAGGCTTAGTGCATACGCTAAATGCATTCGAGAGACCAGCGACAGTGGTATAGGTAGGATTTCCTTAGTTTTGTTTTACTTGAGGACAAGTAAAATTCAGGTTTGGGGGTATTTGATGAGTGCAAAATATTGTATATATTTATCCCTTTTTGTTGGCATTTAACTCATCTTTTGTGCATTAATTCTACATTTTATCCCATATTCTGTATTTTCATTGTTTTCAAGAATAAATATTTTTCTTACTTAATTTTGCATTTTTAGGTAATAAATAAAGTCTGGATGACTTGCGGAGCGGAAAAGAGCTGAAGAGTAGTGAAAGGCCGGAAGAAATTACGCAAGGAAGCCGCAAAGAATGGAGCGCACGTCCAAAAAGCTAGGAATGGGCTCAAGAAGGAAGAATTGTTCTTAAAGAAGATATGGGCTTGGCATACCCAAGGCCCAAAACCCTTACCCAAACCCATTTTCTATATCCATACCCGCCTCCATTCTCAGCCGTTAGATCGGATCCATCTCATCATCCAATGGTCGCTTCTTCATCGTGCATCAAAATCTGAAGTCCCTGCAAAACACCATAGTACCTAAATTCCAAGCCTTCGGATTAGATCACATTTAGATCCTACGGTCGCTTCTTTGCCTGCGCATCAAACCTCGATACTTCCGCTTAACACTACAACACCTAACTCCATCTGGTGTCGTCAATTTTGTTGTATCTCATAATCCAACGGTCTCCACATACCTCTCCATCGTAGCCGTTCGATTCAATCTATATGGGATCATCCAACGCTCTTTACTTGCTGTTCATCAAAACTCGCTACACCCGCTTCATACCGTAGAACCCGATACCCTATACCCAAACAAACACTTCCTTTCTCCCAAAACAGTCGAGCTTCTTCCCCTTCTCCCAAAATCAGTTGCAGAACCACCACCACCTCCATGCCCTGTCTCTGCAAACTGTCACTACCTCGCCTTCTCCACCACCACCACCTCGACTAATGACACCACCACTTTTAATGAGGACCAATATGCATGCTACCATGATGATGATTATGATGATTATGATGATATGTTAGAAGAACATGAAAATATTGTGGAACCTGTTGGTTCAATAACATATGGCTTCTCGCCCTCGACCTTCATGAATGTTGTTTTTTCTAATACTCATTGTAATTCATATGATTTTGATATTGACATGGGATTCGTACAATTATTCTGTGAAGATGAGCATGACATAGGAATAGTTGAATCTTCTGTAGACACTAATATGCATGAAAATATATTTGATGTGTCTGATTCTCTACCTAGGTCACATTGTGATATTTCTCCTGATTTGCCGATGCATGAGAATAAATTTGTTGATGATGTTGATGACTCTGATTGTGATCTTGCCAATGTGTTTGATGATTGTGAGCATGATGTGACATGTGTAGATGAGTTAGAAGATTTTGATTTGATTGATAATGATATGCCTATTCTTCTACCTAAGTCACAATCTGATGGCCTTCCACCCAACCTAGATTTGGTTTGTACCAATATTGTAAAACCAATTTTTCTGAAAATTCCTAACCTAGGTTTGGAACTGTGTGCTTCCCAAGTCCTCTTGGACTATTTTGCTTCCAAATATAATACATTTGAGGAACCACAGTTGGAATTAGCATGTGTGCCCGTCCCTAGCACAGTTCATTTCGAGCTAGACCTTTTGCATGATGAACCCCCGAAACTGCGCGATTTTGTTTTCAAAACTATATCTTCTGTAAAATCCAGGTTTGGGGGTAGCTCATTTTGTTTCACAGTTTCACTTGCGTTTCTTTCCTGTTATATATGTGTGAAGCTGTTGAAATGTCTACACTTTGTCTTTTGGGTTGATCCTCAACTCTTTAGACTTTTGGTGTATGGTGAATTTTTTGTATATAATCCAGTAGATAAAATTTCTTAAAAACCCTTTTGTTCCTTTTGTATATATTTTGCTAATCCAATATGATCTCGGCTGAAATATGTTGGATTTTTTTTGCCTTGAATAACGGAGTTTTAATTCTGCTTTCGCCGAAATCGGGTATTCTCTCTCCTTTTACTCTACTCAGCATGTTCCTCTTCATATATTGTTTTATAATTCTTTCCATATTTTGAAACATTGAGGACAATGTTTAGTTTAGGTTTGGGGATATAGAGTAGATACCACGATAATATGCCATAATTGAAAACGAACTCCTTCTTTTTTTTTGAAAAAATTGAAAAAATTCCAAAAATCAAAATTGAAAAATCAAAATTGAAAAAAATTAAAAAATTGAAAAAAACATAAAAATGGAGCTCATTTACCTTGAAATGTTGACTCTTGTGCAAATATGTATTTTTATTAGGAGTCTTAGTCTAGATATTTAGGCACCCTGATTCTAGCACAATTCACATAGTGATAAGAAATTTGCACGCGCACGATCTACCAATACATGTATGGCCTCGATCTTCAAGGTGTTTGATAGGAAGTTACGATTGCCAATCACTTTAGAATACTGAACGAAACTTGACTAGCTTGTTCTTTGGTTGGTTGGGATAGAAGGTGGAGGTTACATTAAGAAAGACAACCATCGAATTTAACTGGGTGCATCAAAAAGGGCTACCTCTTGCAAAGTGTCATGTAATTTTTTGTTTCTTTTTGTTATGTATCAAAAGAGCTACCATATGTAAAAATCAATTTCAAGTTCTTGTGCAAAAAAAAAAAAAAAAATCAGAAACATACAAAAAAATCAAGTATTTATCAATTCCATCCTCTCTTGTTCCAAAAATAAAAGAGAGTAGTCAATGTAAATAAGAGTCATGTAAAGAGTCATTTTGTTGTTTCATTGTAATAAGCAAGGAGGGTGTATGCCATTGATGTACAACGCGAGTAATTGTGAAATACCTCCAACTCATTCACAATTCTCGTAAAGTTCGGACAGCTAGCTAGATTTCGACCTTGGTTCTTAGCCTGAGAAACTATCTCTTGGTGATTAGTAGTCATAACATCCGATCTTTCTTTACACATGTGTAGATACACTTTACACTCTTATCACATGTCTTTATTTGTTATCAGTGCTAGGATTGTGCCTTCGATAGCTAGATTGACATCTCCATTTTGCTGTGAGCTTAACTGACTTGCACATGTCACATTTGATGGAATCTGAGCTTATATTTTGACCTAGAAATTTGTAGGTACGTTCTAAGCAAACCTTCACGAGACTTCAACTCGTCCACTAGGGACACTTAGTGGTTTAAAAGGCTTAGTGCATACGCTAAATGCATTCGAGAGACCAGCGACAGTGGTATAGGTAGGATTTCCTTAGTTTTGTTTTACTTGAGGACAAGTAAAATTCAGGTTTGGGGGTATTTGATGAGTGCCAAATATTGTATATATTTATCCCTTTTTGTTGGCATTTAACTCATCTTTTGTGCATTAATTCTACATTTTATCCCATATTCTGTATTTTCATTGTTTTCAAGAATAAATATTTTTCTTACTTAATTTTGCATTTTTAGGTAATAAATAAAGTCTGGATGAATTGCGGAGCGGAAAAGAGCTGAAGAGTGGTGAAAAGCCGGAAGAAATTACGCAAGGAAGCCGCAAAGAATGGTGCGCACAAGACCAAAAAGTTAGGAATGGGCTCAAGAAGGAAGAATTGTTCTTAAAGAAGATATGGGCTTGGCATGCCCAAGTCCCAAAACCCTTACCCAAACCCATTTTCTATATCCATACCCGCCTCCATTCTCAGCCGTTAGATCGGATCCATCTCATCATCCGATGGTCGCTCCTTCATCGCGCATCAAAATCTGAAGCTCCTGCAAAACACCATAGTGCCTAAATTCCAAGCCTTCAGATTAGATCACATTTAGATCCTACGGTCTCTTCTTTGCCTGCGCATCAAACCTCGATACTTCCGCTTAACACTACAACACCTAACTCCATCTGGCGCCGTTAGTTTCGTTGTATATCTGCATCCAACGGTCGCTGCCAGCATCTTCACTTTTATCCGTTAGATCAATCTTCATCTCCACACCCCACGGCTAAGCATCGCAAGACATCGAAATCTGATGAACCCGACTCACAACGAAACAACCCTAGGATATATAACCCAAAAAAATGAAGAAACCCTAATCATTTTCACTTCTCCTTCTCTTTCTTCCTCTCTGCCCGTACCACCTTCTCCACCGAACACCATGTCCGCCACCGTACACCACCACCTTCTCCACCATACGTCACCACTTCCACCAGCTCCAACAACCACCCTACTTCACCCTAGAAACGTACCCATCACCCTAGTTAGCCCATAGCACAAACCCTACCCACTGCTAGGGTTTTGATATGGGAAAACAAGGTAGATGGCTATGATTCATCACATGCGCATGGAGAGAATGAAAGAAGAGCAGCAGAAGACACATGGGTTCGACAAGACCAAACGAGTTAGGTAAAATAGAAAACCTAATTTCATCTTTTTGATTTTTGGGGAATTTTGGATGAACCCTAATTTAGGGTATAAATACTGGGGTTTGTAGAACGTGTGAGGGGTGTGCTTGGGTTAGCCGAGATACCCCCTAATATGGGATACCTTAGTTTTAATTTCTGTTTTTAATTTCAAAATCAATTTAGAGTTTCTGTTTCAATTTAATTTTCAATTTCAATTCCTGCTTCAATTTCAGTTTATTGCATGTTAAAATTCTGTCTTGTTTCAGTTCCTGTTTTGATGTTTAATGTTTGTGCATGTTTCAATTTTTGTTAGGTTTAGTAGCAATTTTTATTTCAATTTTATTTTACTGTTGTGTGTTTGTTTTGATGTTAATTCCATGTTAATCTTAATGTTAATGCATGTTTAATTCCTGTTATGAACTCCATTGTGTTATGTTTGTTCTTTGCTGTCACTCCCATACCCCTGTTATGCTATGTTTCTGTAATCTTGTATCATGTTCTGTATATGTTCTACTTTTAATTTCCTGTTGATGTTTGTGTTCCATGTAATGTTAGTTTAGTGGAATGTTAGGCTAGAAATCTCAGTGCACTGTTTTGATTGAGCAATGGGAGAAATTAGTGCTCATAGCAAGCTAATTCTCTTTCCATTCCATTTGTATGCTTAGGATGCACTGTTTTGATTGAGCAATGGGAGAAATTAGTGCTCATAGCAAGCTAATTCTCTTTCCATTCTATTTGTGTGCCTAGAGCCACTGCCTTGGCCTTGCATTGTCACCACTGTTAGCTTCACCATCTCCCCTGCCCTTGGCTTAGGCCTTGGTTCACTTCCATTGTTGTTGTTTAGTTCTTTGCTGTTTAGTCATTGTCTTGTTTAATTTTCTCCATTGTCTTTGCTTCACTGCCATCTCTGTTTTCTTCCTCTTGCCTTGTTCTGCTGCCTTGTCTTCCCCTTGGCCTGCTGCTTTCCTTCCACTGTTGCTGCTGTTGCTGCAGCTGCTGTTGCTGCAGCTGGTTAAGGCCTAAGTCCTACTGCTGCTGCTGCTTCCTCTTCAAAGCTCAAGTTCAGTCCACTAAAGGCCTAGTTCTCAGTTCAAGACCAAGCCCAGGTTTGAACCAAAAGTTGAAGCCCACTGTCCATTGTTTGTACAAACTGAAGCCCAGTTCATTAAGGCTCACAACCCAGTTCATTAAGGCCCAGCCACAGTTTAGGTTAAGGCTCAAAGCCCAATTCAGTCAACTGTGGGCTTAATCCAAAAGCCTGAACTCAATTAAAGGCCCAATCCAATTCAGGCTTAATCAAAAGCCTAATTCAGAGACCAAAGTCCAAGTTCACAGTTCATCATTCAAAGGCCCAAAGCCTAGTGCACTTCAAGACCAACTGAGTCCAAGCTCAGTTCATTTCATTGTTAAAAACAAACCCATTAGACCCAATTTACTCAAAGGGTATTCAAAGCCCAACAATAGCCATTTAGAGCCCAAAATAGCTAGAAACTACAAAACACACCCAGTCTCTGTGGATCGACCCGTACTTGCACGAGCTACAACCGACGACCGTGCACTTGCGGTATTACTGTAGGCCCGCGTTTCATTTCACTCAATTTTATACGCTTTCCCGGGTCCACCAAGTTTTTGGCGCCGCTGCCGGGGATTGGTGCTGTGTTTTTCTTGTTGTTTTATTAGCTATTTTTGCATTTCACTGCATAGCATTTGCATCTGCATCTGCTTCACTTCATTTGCTGTTGGACCTGCTGTTCTGAACCTGTTTTTCCTCTGCTGGGACGCCACCAAGGAAAAGAACCAAAACCCAACTGGGTTTTTGCAACAATATCAGAGCAGCTGGGCTGTGCTAAAAAGGTAAGCCTAAACCCATTCATTGAGAGAACCCAACCTGTGGGCTTCCAAATTTCTTTAATTGTGGGCTTGTAATAATTAACCCAATTTTTTTGGGCTTTTTATTTTTCTATTTTGGGTTTGTAATAATTTATTTTTGGGCTTGCTGTTTAATTTGTGGGCTTGTATTTATTTTGTGTGGGCTTGTTTAAATTTTTCCATTGGACTTGTATTTTGGACTCTGGGTTTAAACCCAGCTGATAACCGATTGTGGGCCGCAGCCTTCCTTCCATTTCATTAGAGGCTTGCACAGTGGGCTTGCTCCCATTCAAAAACCAAATTTTATTTTTTTTAATTTTATTTTTCTTTAAAAAAAAAAAAAAAAAAAAAAAATATTTCTACTTTGCTCCCAATTTTAAAACCAAATTTTTACTTGCTCCCATCTTAAACCAAATTTTTATTTTTACTCCCATTTTAAACCAAATTTTCAAATGTCTCCCACCAAAACCAAATTTTTCCCAAAAATCCAAACCCTTTAAAAACCAAATTTTTCCCAAAAATCCAAACCCTTTAAAAACCAAATTCTGAGCTTTGTAACATAGTTACTTAGCTTTTGAGCCAATCATGTCTGGATTTTGGTCTGCTCCTGGGGATGGAAATAAAACTCTTAGAGAACTTGCTTATGGGCATATGCCACGTTATGAACCTTCCACGGACCATGATGTCAATAGTCATAGGAATTATTATGGACATTTTCAAAGTCCCGAGCCGCAATACATGAACCCTAATGACTATTCATACATGCATCATTTATCGCAACGTGAAAATGAACATTTTGCTAGTGCCTCACTCACCCAATCATCACTTATGGATCAAATAGAAGCTCGAATCACAGCTTTAGAAATGCAATCACATGAGGAATCTGTCACATCTAATTTTCTTAGGCAACCTGAAATCTATGCATGTCCCGCATGTGGTAGTTTAGACCACCCTGTTGAGCATTGTCATATTTTGCATAATTTTAGGCCATCTAGAGAAAATCCAATGTATGAAATGCCCATGAATTGTGAGAATGGTAGTCATTGGGACCATAATCAATCCTTTGAGGGTTGCGATCAATATTTTGTAGACCCTAATGACCATGCACACATGTACCATTCACCACAACTTGAACATGAAGAATTTTGTACTCCCATGAATTTAGACTCCACCACAGAAGCTTTAAGACTCTGTAAGCAAGACTATGATAGATCTACAGCACGAATTCATGCACATTTAGATCAGATTTTGCTTCACCGACAAAAGGAGGAAATTCATGAGGAAATGTATGTTGTCCCTAATGAAGTGTCTAGTCCCATTCATGTAAATAATGTTGAATATGAACCTAATTTAGAGGAACATGAATCGACTAATGACATCACCACTGTTAATGAGGACCAATATGCATGCTACCATGATGATGATTATGATGATTACGATGATATGTTAGAAGAACATGAAAATATTGTGGAACCTGTTGGTTCAATAACATTTGGCTTCTCGCCCTCGACCTTCATGAATGTTGTTCTTTCTAATACTCATTGTAATTTATATGATTTTGATATTGACATGGGATTCGTACAATTATTCTGTGAAGATGAGCATGACATAGGAATAGTTGAATCTTCTGTAGACACTAATATGCATGAAAATATATTTGATGTGTCTGATTCTCTACCTAGGTCACATTGTGATATTTCTCCTGATTTGCCGATGCATGAGAATAAATTTGTTGATGATGTTGATGATTCTGAGTGTGAACTTGCCAATGTGATTGATGATTGTGAGCATGATGTGACATGTGTAGATGATTTAGGAGATTTTGATTTTATTGATAATGATATGCCTATTCTCCTACATGAGTCACAATCTGATGGCCTTCCACCCAACCTAGATTTAGTTTGTACCAATATTGTAAAACCAATTTTTCTGAAAATTCCTAATCTAGGATTGGAACTGTGTGCTTCCCAAGTCCTCTTGGACTATTTTGCTTCAAAATATAACACTTTTAAAGAGCCACAGTTGGAAATTGCATGTTTGCCCATCCCGAAAACAGTCCATTATGAGTTAGACCTTTTGAATCCTGAACCCTTAAAATTGTTAGATTTTGTGCTTAAAAGTAAACCTGTTGAACAATTTAGGTTTAGAGGTAATTCATTCGGTTTTTCACTCTCACTCCCATTTAAGTCCAATTTTAGTGTTTTGAAACTTTCCATGTCTCTACACTTTGTCTTTTGGGTTGATCCTCAACTCTTTAGATTGTTAGTGTATGGTGAATTTTTTTGTATATAATCCAGTAGATAAAATTTTAAAAACCTTTTTGTTCCTTTTGTATATATTTTGATAATCCAATATGATCTCGGCTGAAATATGTTGGATTTTTGCCTTGAATAACGGAGTTTTAATTCTGCTTTCGCCGAAATCGGGTATTCTCTCTCCTTTTACTCTACTCAGCATGTCCCTTTCCATATGTTGCATTTTAATTCTTTCCATATTTTGAAACATTGAGGACAATGTTTAGTTTAGGTTTGGGGGTATAGAGTAGATGCCACGATAATTTGCCATAATTGAAAACGAACTCCTTCTTCTTTTTGAAAAAAGTGAAAAATTCCAAAAAAATTAAAAAACTCAAAATTCAAAAAAATTAAAAAATGAAAAAATCATAAAAAATGGAGCTCATTTACCTTGAAATGTTGACTCTTGTGCAAATATGTATTTTTATTAGGAGTCTTAGTCTAGATATTTAGGCACCCTGATTCTAGCACAATTCACATAGTGATAAGAAATTTGCACGCGCACGATCTACCAATACATGTATGGCCTCGATCTTCAAGGTGTTTGATAGGAAGTTACAATTGCCAATCACTTTAGAATACTGAACGAAACTTGACTAGCTTGTTCTTTGGTTGGTTGGGATAGAAGGTGGAGGTTACATTAAGAAAAACAACCATCGAATTTAACTGGGTGCATCAAAAAGGGCTACCTCTTGCAAAGTGTCATGTAATCTTTTGTTTCCTTTTGTATATGTATCAAAAGTGTTTCTATGTAAAAAAAAAAAAAAAAATCAAGTATTTTTCAATTCCATCCTCTCTTGTTCCAAAAATAAAAGAGAGTGGTCAATGTAAATAAGAGTCATGTAAAGAGTCATCTTTTGTGTTTTATTGTAATAAGCAAGGAAGGGTGTATGCCATTGATGTACAACGCGAGTAATTGTGAAATACCTCCAACTCATTCACAATTCTCGTAAAGTCCGGACAGCTAGCTAGATTTCGACCTTGGTTCTTAGCCTGAGAAACTATCTCTTGGTGATTAGTAGTCATAACTTCAGATCTTTCTTTACACATGTGTAGATACACTTTACACTCTTATCACATGTCTTTTTTTGTTATCAGTGCTAGGATTGTGCCTTCGATAGCTAGATTGACATCTCCATTTTGCTGTGAGCTTAACTGACTTGCACATGTCACATTTGATGGAATCTGAGCTTATATTTTGACCTAGAACTTTGTAGGTACGTTCTAAGCAAACCTTCACGAGACTTCAACTCGTCCACTAGGGACACTTAGTGGTTTAAAAGGCTTAGTGCATACGCTAAATGCATTCGAGAGACCAGCGACAGTGGTATAGGTAGGATTTCCTTACTTTTGTTTTACTTGAGGACAAGTAAAATTCAGGTTTGGGGGTATTTGATGAGTGCTAAAAAGTGCATATTTCTATATATTTTTCTTGGCATTTAACTCATCTTTTGTGCATTAATTCTACATTTTATCCCATATTCTGTATTTTCATTGTTTTCAAGAATAAATATTTTTCTTACTTAATTTTGCATTTTTAGGTAATAAATAAAGTCTGGATAACTTGCGGAGCGGAAAAGAGCTGAAGAGTGGTGAAAAGCCGGGAGGAATTACACAAGGAAGCCGCGAAGAATGTTGTGCACAAGACCAAAAGGCTAGAAGTGGGCTTGAAGAGGAAGAAATTGTTCTTAAAGAAGAAATGGGCTCAGAATTATCCCAAGCCCAACTTATCTCCCAAAACCCTTACCCAAACCCATTTTCTATAACCAAAACCGCCTCCATCTTCAGCCGTCGGATTGGATCCATCTCATCATCCGATGGTCGCTCCTTCATCGCGCATCAAAATCTGAAGCTCCTGCAAAACACCATAGTGCCTAAATTCCAAGCCTTCAGATTAGATCACATTTAGATCCTACGGTCGCTTCTTTGCCTGCGCATCAAACCTCGATACTTCCGCTTAACACTACAACACCTAACTCCATCTGGCGCCGTTAATTTCGTTGTATATCTGCATCCAACGGTCGCTGCCAGCATCTTCACTTTTATCCGTTAGATCAATCTTCATCTTCACATCCCACGGCTTAGTATCGCTAGACACCAAAACTCGATGAACCCGCCTCACAACGAAACAACCCTAGGATATATAACCCAAAAAAAGAAGAAACCCTAATCATTTTCACTTCTCCTTCTCTTTCTTCCTCTCTGCCCGTACCACCTTCTCCACCGAACACCATGTCCGCCACCGTACACCACCACCTTCTCCACCATACGTCACCACTTCCACCAGCTCCAACAACCACCCTACTTCACCCTAGAAACGTACCCATCACCCTAGTTAGCCCATAGCACAAACCCTACCCACTGCTAGGGTTTTGATATGGGAAAACAAGGTAGATGGCTATGATTCATCACATGCGCATGGAGAGAATGAAAGAAGAGCAGCAGAAGACACATGGGTTCGACAAGACCAAACGAGTTAGGTAAAATAGAAAACCTAATTTCATCTTTTTGATTTTTGGGGAATTTTGGATGAACCCTAATTTAGGGTATAAATACTGGGGTTTGTAGAACGTGTGAGGGGTGTGCTTGGGTTAGCCGAGATACCCCCTAATATGGGATACCTTAGTTTTAATTTCTGTTTTTAATTTCAATATCAATTTAGGGTTTATGTTTCAATTTCCTGTTTTCAATTTCAATTCCTGCTTCAATTTCAGTTTATTGCATGTTAAAATTCTGTCTTGTTTCAGTTCCTGTTTTGATGTTTAATGTTTGTGCATGTTTCAATTTCCTGTTTGTCCCCTGTTAATGATAATCCTGTTAGTGTTAATTCTGTTTAATGTTAATGTTAGTTTAAATGCTCAACTGTGTTTCAATTCATTGTCAAGAAGTGATGGAATGTTAGGCTAGAAGCTTTGAAGCATTGTTTTGATTGAGCAATGGGAGAAATTAGTGCTCATAGCAAGCTAATTCTCTTTCCATTCCATTTGTATGCTTAGGATGCATTGTTTTGATTGAGCAATGGGAGAAATTAGTGCTCATAGCAAGCTAATTCCCTTTCCATTCCATTTGTATGCCTAGAGCCACTGCCTTGGCCTTGCATTGTCATCACTGTTAGCTTCATCATCTTCACTGCCCTTGGCTTAGGCCTTGGTATGTAACTGTTTCCAGTCACTGTCATCACCTAGTAGTTTCTTTGATGTTTTAGTTTACTTGTTCATTGTCTCACATTTTGTCACTTTCATTGTCACCTTAACTTTTACTTTGTTCCACTCTGTTTTGCTTTTGTTTTCTGTTTAGTCTCATTGTTTAGTTTCACTTCCATTCTGTTTAGTTTCATTGATTTGTTTACTTTTGTTCTGTTTAGTTCATTTTGTTCATAGTTACTGTTTACTTTTGATTCTGTTCACTGTCCAAATTCAATTCTATTTTCTGTCACAAAAGCCCACTGTAAATTCTCAAGGTTATAGCCAAAGGCTAAGGCCCAGTTCACTGTTACCAAGCCCAGTACACATCAAAAGAACCCAAGCCCAAATTCAAAACCAAAGCCTAGTTCACTACCAAGCCCAGTTCACAAGTGAACTGTTAAGCCCAGTCCACAGTTCTCTCCAAAAGCCTAGTGTACTGATAGGCTAAAGCTAAAGCCCAGTTCATTCCCAAAGAACTCAAAGGCCCAAAGCACAATCATAACCCATTGGTTACCAAAATCCATTGGTGCCCAAAGCCCAACAATAGCATTTTAGAGCCCAAAATAGCTAGAAAACTCCAAAACACACCCAGTCTCTGTGGATCGACCCGTACTTGCACGAGCTACAACTGACGACCGTGCACTTGCGGTATTACATGTAGGCCCCGTTTTCATTTCGCTTAATTTTACACATCTCCGGGCCCACCACTGAACCTCAATCCTTCCTAGGAAACGCGAGATGTAACTGGGGAATCCTAACCGTCGCTCGCTTGAAGAATGTCGAGTTCGACAACGTGCTAATTGATGAAGTACCAATTTCAACATCGTCACCGTCAAGGCCTTGAAAGATGCAAAGATCTCGAAGCAGGACGTTGTTTATTGCCCGACCACAATTAAAAATTCTGAAGGAGAGTCCAGAGACACTCATAGGTGTACCGACCTCGCGATCAAGATAGGAGACGCTCTAACACGCGGTAAGTTTCATATCGTGAAAGATTACCCGAACTATGATATGGTTCTGGGGCGCTCATGGGTGCACGACAACAAAGTAAATTTAGGGGTGTGTCCTTTGCCGGTGTCTATACCTGAGAGGATATCCAACAAGCCATCCAATCCTGAAGACTATTTGTTGTCGTATCAATCACTCACAAATGTGACGCAATTACCTAGAGAGAGCCCGTCTGCATACATTAGAAGATTCTGAACCCAAGTAAGTCTCATCGAATAACCCTTTTTGCAACTAGTCACTTCTCCTTCTGATAAGGCTCGGGGACTCGCTCCAATCAACAACCCATCCGCCACTAGGAGATGTGAATGGGACGCTGGTCCTTTTAAATGCTTTGTTAAAATTTTATAAGATGTCTCGGTCAAAGATGGCAAGACCAAGGATCAAGTAGCCGTACAACGCCCAAACCCATTTCAAATTGGAGATTTGGTAATAAAGGCGACTGTGTTTCAAGTTGGGAGTATGGAAGTGAAAGTGACCGCTCAGCCTGATTCACCTACAGAAAAGGAAGATAAGCCATACCTGGTGGCAGATGTTATCTTAGGCGGTTACTGCAAGCTCATCAATGCTGAAAAACTGGAAGGCGTGACGATTCACTCATGATGGCTTGAACCCTACAATACCTAAAACTCCGCGCTACCATTTCCTCCGGCGTTCTCCATATCTAAAACGTTATGCTATCTTTTCCTCCAGCGTTCTTTTTAGTATTTCCTTCAGCAATTTCCCCTTTTTTCATGCAATATTTGTAATTCCTCCAAAATGATTGCTGCTTGCATTCATAATTAGGGTTTCATTATTAATCGAAATATTATTTCCTTTTAGAAACCTCTTTACCCCCGAACCATGACACAAAGTCGTGAGAAAACCTAAAACCCTCATTACCCATCAGTTCAAACCAGAAAGACAAAACCCTAAAAGAAACATCCTATATGTTTCGAGAAACATCGGAGGAAATACGTACAGGGAGAAAGGGCAAAGGGGATTCATGTGGGTAATCATAGGATCTACTCTAATAGTGAAGCAGCATCACTGCAATAAATTTGCGAAACTATGCCTACTGGAAAAAAGGTTCGTGGTTTCCATTATCGCATCGTTCTTCGTTGTTTGAAATCATGGACAATCATCACGAAGATAGTACACATAAAATGCATCACGGGTTATATACGTGAATTGATGAAATAAGAAATTTTATTATAATCCTAGAGAGCATCACAATTGGATCTCAAGATAATGTGAATAGAAGGACCACTGATTAGTTAAACCCAAACTCAGTCACCGCTGAGCATAAAAAGGAATGTTTACAAACTGTGAAAGCATTCAACAAGAATAAAAGCAACAAAGGGAAATCTAGTCGTCAGAAAGATCAATAGTAGCTTCACAGGAATTGTGGGAAACTGCTATAACGCCGTCATCGCAAGCCAGTACTGCATTCTCCGGAGAAGCCACGTCGACCTCCCCTGTTGACGCCGCTTCGACGCCTTCCTCAACGGCCGCTTCAATATTCCTTACGGAAGACGCGTCCTTGGAAGCTACTTCAACATCTTCATTCTTGGAAGATGCTCCAACATCTTCTCCAGATGCAACTATCATGATCTCCTCAGCATCCGAGTCAGCTTTCCCTCCGACGGTCTCTTCAATACCTTTCATGGAAACTACTTTGATCTCTCCCTCAGGAACGGACCCAACAGCCTTCTGAGGATGCTCTGGTTCGTCCATGTCAGAATCGAGGATGACAATTCCATCGCGGACAGGAAAATCATATTTGTTTTCACTGGAAGGACGCTCATGCTCGATTCTTCGCCGCTTTAGACGAGCTGCAAACCTTTCAGCTCTCGTGCTCGGTAGTTGAGACGCTTCATCGCGCCTCCATCCCTCCTCCATGTCGACTGAAGTTAAGAAAGTCTGAACGCGCTCCCGAACGAGATGTAGGTGCAGAAGAGACATACCTTGTATGGCACGATCAGCTTCGCGAAACAAAGGACCTATTTTGTCCATCACCTCCTCAAACGCACCAGCCTCGGGTTTGTTAACTTCAAAACTCTTCTCTGGAAAAGTGAAAGAGTAATCATCACCAGTAGATCCCATCATATTTACTGCAAAAGGGGTATCGTGATTAATGACAGAAGAAAAGATCGTCATTGATTGTAAAATTAAAATACATGATGAGCATGAAACGATACCTGGAACGAGGAAGAAAGGCAATCTTGTGATGAGGGAAAGGGTCCAGCGTCTTCTTTATATTTCGCAAATTAGCAGGACCCAGGAAGAAAAGGAGTCTCCACTCACCGTGTATAAAGGCTCCAAATACGAGATAACAATCAAGTAGACACTTATCTATCTGAAAATATAACCGCGCTGAAAGGAAATGTGCCCTACGCAAAAACCAAGCCAATCTTTATCCTGGTAATGTGCATCGAACTCCTCTTGAGAATTTCTTTATTTGTCACCATCTAGTGCTTACCCCGCAACAATGTCACTGTTACGTGCTAAGCAGGGGACTTAATGTTGATGGTGGTTTTTAGTTCGGGGTCAAAATTTTAAAACCCTGCATTTAATGTGCTTTCATCCTACAAAGGAATGATGGCCACTTGAAAATAACGAGTGCTCAAACCTCATTCTTTACACATGTATTGAACAACTCAGTATATAAATAAAGTTCATTTACAATGGTGATAGCAATCCCGAATATTATGTGGATTCTATCTTATGCCAGCATTATTAACTAATGCATGATTTGCCTTGTATTTTTTCCGTGCTATGTTCCCAGCCGGACTCTCAATACTGTCATGACATGACGATCAATGCTCACTCTCAGCAGAGTATCATGAATCTCCCGAAGTGCTAGTATTGGGATCTGCACACAAAAATACTGGTTACATCTCTCTGACAAAGAGATCAACGTATTCACATACTTTTAATTAAAGTTAGCGTGATCAAA
Organism: Papaver somniferum; assembly: GCF_003573695.1. NCBI lineage: Eukaryota > Viridiplantae > Streptophyta > Magnoliopsida > Ranunculales > Papaveraceae > Papaver > Papaver somniferum. The sequence continues at coordinate 161,109,640 of NC_039366.1, read as the reverse complement.
CACACATTTATTTCTTAAATAAAATCTAGACTGTTAATATTAGTCTCAGAAACGATCACGACCACACAATTTGGCCACACGATGTAACAAGCATAGCTTACTCTTAGCAGGACTAGGCAATCACCGTAGCAACCACCGGCGGGCCCACCAGTTCTCTAGTTGATCGGCCCCCGTGTTGCTCATTCACGAGCGCTTCAAACGCCGACCCAAACATGAGCGCTTGCACTGCATAAAAATGAAGCTCGAACGAGCTAAAGCCGTAAGAAACGGTCTCAAAAGTCATCATATCCGTCCAACTTTTCCAGCCTAGTTGGACGGCATAGATCGTGTTCCAAAACGATCGGGGAAGTGCTAACACGTTCACTTCAGGCCCAGTATTATCCCTTGGCAATTGATTTGCTCATGGGAAGTTAATAACACGCTAAATCGTTCAACTGAACTAGGATGATCACGTAGCTTTGAAAACCCTAAATTGAATAAGCGGCGTTATACAACTGCCGCTAATCGATCGCATCCGTCCTTCTTCGCCATCCTAATTGGACGGCTTATATCGTGTTTCGAATGATCAAAGAGATGCCAACGCATTCAACATCGAACCAACTCCACGCGTGGTCGATCGACTTGATCATAACAAGGCTAAAGTGCATCAAAACGCCAGCTCAAAGAAGCGTGAACACGCTGTTTCAAAAAACCTAAAATTACTTTGCTGCAACACATTACTGCCGCAAATCGTTCTCGACCACTCATCTTCGCCAGCGGATTCGAGTGGTTTAGATTTAATTTTATATGGCCCCGAAGGTATTAACATAATCATTGTCGGCCCACCTTCATACGTGACCGACCGACTTTCTCAAACCCAAACGCAGCGTCTCGAATCGCTCTCTCAAAAGGGGTAGGTCGATCGACCTCCAAACCCTAAGAATTGCGTCAATGGCATTACACAACTGCCGCAAATCAATCACGACCATCCATCTTCGCCTGCCTAGTTGAACGGCTTAGATCCAACTTCAAGCAACCCCGAAGATGTCAACGTGATCACGGTGGACCCACCTTTACGCGTGATTGATCGGCCTACACAAACTAGGGCTCAATGCCTCGAAATCGCTCACCCAAAGAGGGTTGGCCGCGCGGTGATTGTATTTTTTTTGATGTTGTAGTAATGAGGTTCAAACTCTTGGACTTGTGAAGATTAAATTTAAAGATTTAATAAAATTATATACAAAAATATTAACAAAGTGGGCGAGAGGTAACCAAGACACTAGATTCCACTATGACGCAAAATTGAATGATACATATTTCAAAACTCTAATTATCTTTTAAGACTCTTATTTCTTAATTGACAAATAATCTGGAAAATTCTCAAAAATTAATTGTATCCCCTAAGCATAGATTATCTAAACAAAGCATAACCTATCTAATTTAATCACAACTAATGAAGAAAATTTTTACAAACAATTAAAAACTCTGCAAAAGCAATGATTGAGTGAATTATAAATTAGAGAGAATAAATAATTACCAATTATTCATGCGTAAATAGCTTCCTCATTGCCTTGGTTATGAGAGAATTAGCCGCTCATCATGTTGGAAAACCTCTCAAAGAATTTCATTGATGCTCAAAAATGGTTTACAAATGATGAGAATATGAGAAATACAATAAAACCGGGTTTGTAACAGTTATAAGTGTTACAAACCAGCTGTTACAGAAAACGACAGACAGAAAGTGTTGTAAACACTGTGCTGCGACCCTCGCCTCTGTGTCGCTGACACTGTTGAAAAACGACTGTCTTTGGGAGTCTGTTCTTCGCGTTCTTCAGCATCAGCAGCAGCAGAAAACAACAACAGGAAGCTTGTTGTTCCTCTTGATTTCTCACTCCTTAGCCCTTCTAAAGCCCCCCAAACTCTCGACCCCCTCTCTAGGACTCCCAGGAAATCTATTTAAAGAAAAAACACGCGTTGAATCTCCTCCATTAATCCCAAATAATCTTCTTTTACTCGGGATATTTTCTTTCTTTTTTTATCAATGATTTTGATTTTTACGCATCTGCAGCTGGATTAAATTCCTTATAAATCTTCTTCACGTTCCAAAGTGTTGATTAAGGCTTCCAAACACGTGCAGTACACGTTTAGATTCACCACAACTCGTGTAAGCTCATGTTTTTCCTCCAACTCCCTGTTTGGATTAAACCAAGTTATCCAGACAAATTTGATCGAAACAAACACCCATACTAGCTTTTTTAGGACACGTCACAACTACCCATGAAGTTTCAGCGATTGAATCACACAAAAACTCCTCCAAAATCCGATCGAAAACTCTGCCATTGTTGCTGCCATTTTTCCCGCCTTTTTTCATTTTTGAATTTTGGGAAGAAGATGTCCTCCCCTTAATCATGTACGGGTGTCCCTTTAGCACTTGCCCTGGGGTGCAAATAGTATTTTTGGGCGTAAATAGTAATTTTTTCTGGGATTCCTTCAGCGTATTTCTGGGGTGCCTTTAACACATTTCGGGGGTGTAAAACACCACTTTTCGAGCCAATTTCGCCGCAAGAGCTTATTTTTCCAAAAACATCTACAAAAACATAAAACACCATAATAAGTACGAAATCGAGTACTAACAATACAGAACATTAAGGACAAATTAGACACAAAAATGTGTCCATCAAATACCCCCAAACTTATTATTTTCTAGTCCTCGAGCAAAACTAATAAAAATAAACCGAGTTAATCTCGGGAAGGTTTGCCAGAGGTGTACCCACAAAACCATTATTTCTAATTAGTCACAAGTATCCAAAGAGATATGAGGACATACATATTCTCAACCTATCTTCAAGTAACTAGAATGCCAGAGAAATTAAAGGTGTCAACTCTAAAGCTGACTGAAGAAAAGGGGAGACACATCCGCAACACTGCTAGATAAAGAGATATCCGCTACACAGCTAGATAAACATTGTAAGATGCGTCCGCTGCTTTACAGCTGGATAAGATTAGGGAGAGATAAATATGAGAGGGACATCTGCTACACAGCTGGACTAATTACGTGTGATGAGTTAAACCAGTGCTAGAAAGATCTTGTGCCAGATTGAAAGCGGACTAACAAAGCAACCAAATGTATCTTTCTTCGACTCTTTCATAGTGCTCAGTAGAAACAACGTCTTCTCCGGTCTTCAACTGTTGATGATAAACTATTGAACCTCATAGAACCTTGACAATTAACTCTTCTCTTCGATTTCTTCCTTGACTTATAAATTTCTACTTCCCTTTGGCCTTATTGAACAAAACGTAACGATGATTTTTTTCATTTTTCATTTTTTTCATTTGTTTTTTTTCATTTCATTTCATTTCTTTTTTGGAAACAAAAATTACAAGACAACAATTTACATGGCCCTGAGAGAAGGACTTTCAAAACTTGGATCTTCGCAACTTGTGATGTCTTGGTATCATGGATTCTAACAACTTATATCATTTGCTCCTATAACTTCAACTTTGATTTTTGAATTATTCTTTTCTATTATTGCTTCTAAACCTACAACGTCTTCAACTTTCTTCATAGATTTTGATGTCGCCCCGCTTGTTGATGATGATAAGTTTCTACTGAGAGAGAGTCGCAATCCAGTAACTAAGACTACATTGTGAGGTTGCTTTGTCTTTCTGGCATTTCCTGACCTACTTGCCTTTCTATCATGTATGGTTAGGTCCATCACAGTTACCCTCTAAAAGGAACAAGTTCTCTCCTGAATTTCAAGGATCTCAATGTCTTTTTCTCTAATGTCTCAAAAGGTTGTTATCCCTAGCATTCCAATTTCTATCTTTTCGGTGAGAAATAGTATGTAAACTTAGCTAACCGGATACCATGTGACGCTAGAAGTTTCAAAAGTGCAACTAAAAAGTTCTTCCATACCCCCAAACTTAAATCTAACATTGTCCTCAATGTTCTAAAGATAAAATTAAAAGCATGAACAAGGATAAACTGTTACCACTTGAAGAAAAAGAGTCAAGGAAAGATATTACCGTGTTGCATGAGCATGGGTTACCTCCCAAGAAGTGCTAAGTTTAAAGTCTTCATCCAGACATTGGAAGAATTAGTCACCTCGTAGAACCATATAGCAGTAGCCGAAATAATTGTGGGTCATCTGGATCAAAAAGTGTTACCCACAAGAAGAGGAAACTGCAACAGGCCGAGAAGATACCGAATATACCCTTGCTTAAGACAACTACATCTAGTTGTGGTTCAGGTTCAGGCTCTATTAAAGGGTCTAAATAAAAAGCTTTCATCGGTTGGATTTCCTCAAAGCTAAGATCCGGTTCAGGCATTAGATTCTGGAAAAACTCAATTAAGAACTTAGAAGCACATAACAACAACCTGAATAATTGGGTATCCTCTAATTCAATTAGATTTGACTCACAAAGTTGACCATAATAATGGTCATTCTTAAGAAAATGTGTCGACCCTAATATCCTAAAGTAATTAGGTTTAGTCTCAAAACTTAAATACCGACACATCTGAAAATCATATGTTCCCACAATTAGAAGAAAATTTTTTGGTGGGAAAACAAAGTCAATCTTGGTATCATAGTCTGGGTTAACCACATCAACCATAGGATGGGTTTCTAACAACTGAGCTTCTTTCTGGACATCATGAGGTTCGGTAAAACATGTATGAAGATAATATTGTAAGATGGTTGAGGCATAAATGTCAAGTCCTACACGAGGGAACTTTCTAAGAGTTAAAGAACACGGAGAATGATAATCACCCCCAAACTTAGAGTTTTTTTGTGTCTCTATAAATACTAGTCACAACTTCCCTAATTTCTAGGTCATCAGATTCCTGGAAATGGTCAATTGATTCTTCTAAGTTGGGTTCATCCTCACTCATTTCTACGAGTTTATCATCTTCTAAGACTAGTGTTTCTAAATCGCTAGATTCTAAAACAGTATTCTCAGGGTAAACTCTTTCCTCTAAATCATTATCGGCTTTGTAAACAGGAAATACTACATCGTCTAAAACGGGGGTATCTCTAGTCAAATCCTCGTCCTTTTGAATAGGTGAGTAATTATTAAAATTATTTGGATTTGAACTAGAAATAATATTATCATTAAAGAGCTCATTGGGAGTAACAGATTCCTCATCACTATGCCTATATATTTCAGATTCTTCATCAATACTATCCTCATCACAATCCTCATTATAATAACATGAAAAAGGTCGAACCTCATCAAAACAAGTAGTGTTACTAATTCTAACCTCGTCATCTTGATTATGTGAATAAAAACTATCCTTATTTTCGAGGGTGGTATTGGGAAAACTACACTGGAAATTAAGACTATCCCGAGCAAGTTTTTCCACAATCCTATTTGTACTCTCAGTAAATTGCTTGAGGGTCTCTTCTAGAGATATCTTAGTTGACCGCTCTACGGACTCTTCTGGGAGAAGAATATTATAAATATCTTTCATAAATAACTTCCGTGTTGACTCATTGAAACTCTTGAGAGACTCTTCTAGATAAATAGAAGGATTGTTTTTCTCGTATGACCTGTGGGTATATGGATAATAATTGGGCTCACAATGGTATGGACCATAACCTTCAAAAGTTTCGCGTTCCCAATCACTATTCACACTATGGTCATAAAAAGGATAATGTCCAAGTTGCTCAGTCGGATACTCATTGTATTGGCTATTATAATACCAGTTCGACATCCTAACCGCAAGGGAATTCTACACAATCACAAACAAGGATGACTCGACCAAATCAAACCTATAAAATATAGCAAACAACAAGCATGATGGCTCCACTTAGATTGTTTCTAGACCAGCTTCTAATCTTTCGAAAAGGAATTCGTTACAATCTGAGCAAACCTCTCTGGAATCAATCCGAGTTTAAGTAAGTTGAATTGAGACGAGGGAAGTTGCGAGGAGCTTTGATACCCAAGGTCTCACCGGTATTATAAGGCGGCGCAGTCACGCATTTAACTCGCAGAAACCATCATGAACTTCAAAGTATGCTCAAAAGAGTAACCAATATTTTTCGAACGACTTTCCTATTAATCTCGTTACCCTATAGGTCTCGTTCTAGTCAAAATTTTAAGCTTAGGTTCGCGTTTGGTTTCGTTTTCCTAAGGCGGGCAAGAAGGAAACGGTGATGAAATCCGAGTCCTTATCTTAACTTGGCCAGGCCTTGCCCTTTACTAGGAAATTGAAACAACCGTATTCAAATCCTCAGCATATATTCACCTTAAGGCATACAATAAACCCGCTGACAGGGGATTCGCGGGTGTTTCGAAAGCTTACCTCCCGTACCAGACGGGCGCAGAATCGCTGAAGTCGACTCGGGCCACGACTCCTATGTCATGTGCGAACCTGAGGGGCCGAGACGATATTGTAATCGTCGTCCTTCCCTGCAAACAGTTTTATATTTAATGTACCCTTCCTTAGGGTTTAAAAAAATAATTGTCCAAGTCCAAAGTCCAAATAAAGTGCAAAAGAAAAGAAATAAAAATAAATAATTACAAAAAATGGAAGGTCTCTAAAAAAATAAAATAATAAATTCTCTCTTTTTTTTTTAATTTTTCTTTCGCTCTTTTTTTTTTTGCTTTGTCTTTTTCCTTCTCTTTTGGCTTTAAGCTTTGATTCCAAGTCTTTAGTATCCAACTTCAAACCTGTAATAGAAAGACACACCCAAAGAAACGTAAAAAGAACAAACGAAATTAAAAAAAACCTAAAAATTCTACCTAAGCACAAATCCGCGTCGGCGGCGCCAAAATGATTGTATTTTTTTTTTGATGTTGTAGTAATGAGGTTCAAACTCTCGGACTTGTGAAGATTAAATTTAAAGATTTAATAAAATTATATACAAAAATATTAACAAAGTGGGCGAGAGGTAAACAAGACACTAGATTCCATTATGACGCAAAATTGAATGATACATATTTCAAAACTCTAATTATCTTTTAAGACTCTTATTTCTTAATTCACAAATAATCTGGAAAATTCTCAAAAATTAATTGTATCCCCTAAGCATAGATTATCTAAACAAAGCATAACCTATCTAATTGAATCACAACTAATGAAGAAAATTTTTGCAAACAATTAAAAACTCTGCAAAAGCAGTGATTGAGTGAATTATAAATTATAGATTAGAGAGAATAAATAATTACCAATTATTCATGCGTAAATAGCTTCCTCATTGCCTTGGTTGTGAGAGAATTAGCCGCTCATCATGTTGGAAAACCTCTCAAAGAATTTCATTGATGCTCAAAAATGGTTTACAAATGATGAGAATATGAGAAATACAATAAAACCGGGTTTGTAACAGTTATAAGTGTTACAAACCAGCTGTTACAGAAAACGACAGACAGAAAGTGTTGTAAACACTGTGCTGCGACCCTCGCCTCTGTGTCGCTGACACTGTTGAAAAACGACTGTCTTTGGGAGTCTGTTCTTCGCGTTCTTCAGCATCAGCAGCAGCAGAAAACAACAACAGGAAGCTTGTTGTTCCTCTTGATTTCTCACTCCTCAGCCCTTTTAAAGCCCCCCAAACTCTCGACCCCCTCTCTAGGACTCCCAGGAAATCTATTTAAAGAAAAAACACGCGTTGAATCTCCTCCATTAATCCCAAATAATCTTCTTTTACTCGGGATATTTTCTTTCTTTTTTTATCAATGATTTTGATTTTTACGCATCTGCAGCTGGATTAAATTCCTTATAAATCTTCTTCACGTTCCAAAGTGTTGATTAAGGCTTCCAAACACGTGCAATACACGTTTAGATTCACCACAACTCGTGTAAGCTCATGTTTTTCCTCCAACTCCCTGTTTGGATTAAACCAAGTTATCTAGACAAATTTGATCGAAACAAACACCCATACTAGCTTTTTTAGGACACGTCACAACTACCCATGAAGTTTCAGCGATTGAATCACACAAAAACTCCTCCAAAATCCGATCGAAAACTCTGCCATTGTTGCTGCCATTTTTCCCGCCTTTTTTCATTTTTGAATTTTGGGAAGAAGATGTCCTCCCCTTAATCATTTACGGGTGTCCCTTTAGCACTTGCCATGGGGTGCAAATAGTATTTTTGGGCATAAATAGTAATTTTTTCTGGGATTCCTTCAGCGCATTTCTGGGGTGCCTTTAACACATTTCGGGGGTGTAAAACACCACTTTTCGAGCCAATTTCGCCGCAAGAGCTTATTTTTCCAAAAACATCTACAAAAACATAAAACACCATAATAAGTACGAAATCGAGTACTAACAATACAGAACATTGAGGACAAATTAGACACAAAAATGTGTCTATCAAATACCCCCAAACTTATTATTTGCTAGTCCTCGAGCAAAACTAATAAAAATAAACCGAGTTAATCTCGGGAAGGTTTGCCAGAGGTGTACCCACAAAACCATTATTTCTAATTAGTCACAAGTATCCAAAGAGCTACGAGGACATACATATTCTCAACCTATCTTCAAGTAACTAGAATGCCAGAGAAATTAAAGGTGTCATCTCTAAAGCTGACTGAAGAAAAGGGGAGACACATCCGCAACACTGCTAGATAAAGAGATATCCGCTACACAGCTAGATAAACATTGTAAGATACGTCCGCTGCTTTACAGCTGGATAAGATTAGGGAGAGATAAAGATGAGAGGGACATCTGCTACACAGCTGGACTAATTACGTGTGATGAGTTAAACCAGTGCTAGAAAGATCTTGTGCCAGATTGAAAGCGGACTAACAAAGCAACCAAATGTATCTTTCTTCGACTCTTTCATAGTGCTCAGTAGAAACAACGTCTTCTCCGATCTTCAACTGTTGATGATAAACTATCGAACCTCATAGAACCTTGACAATTAACTCTTCTCTTCGATTTCTTCCTTGACTTATAAATTTCTACTTCCCTTTGGCCTTATTGAACAAAACGTAACGATCATTTTTTTCATTTTTCATTTTTTTCATTTGTTTTTTTTTCATTTCATTTCATTTCTTTTTTTTCTTTTTTCTTTTTTGGAAACAAAAATTACAAGACAACAATTTACATGGCCCTGAGAGAAGGACTTTCAAAACTTGGATCTTCGCAACTTGTGATGTCTTGGTATCATGGATTCTAACAACTTATATCATTTGCTCCTATAACTTCAACTTTGATTTTTGAATTATTCTTTTCTATTGTTGCTTCTAAACCTACAACGTCTTCAACTTTCTTCATAGATTTTGATGTCGCCCCGCTTGTTGATGATGATAAGTTTCTACTGAGAGAGAGTCGCAATCCAGTAACTAAGACTACATTGTGAGGTTGCTTTGTCTTTCTGGCATTTCCTGACCTACTTGCCTTTCTATCATGTATGGTTAGGTCCATCACAGTTACCCTCTAAAAGGAACAAGTTCTCTCCTGAATTTCAAGGATCTCAATGTCTTTTTCTCTAATGTCTCAAAAGGTTGTTATCCCTAGCATTCCAATTTCTATCTTTTCGGTGAGAAATAGTATGTAAACTTAGCTAACCGGATACCATGTGACGCTAGAAGTTTCAAAAGTGCAACTAAAAAGTTCTTCCATACCCCCAAACTTAAATCTAACATTGTCCTCAATGTTCTAAAGATAAAATTAAAAGCATGAACAAGGAGAAATTGTTACCACTTGAAGCAAAAGAGTCAAGGAAAGATATTACCGTGTTGCATGAGCATGGGTTACCTCCCAAGAAGTGCTAAGTTTAAAGTCTTCAGCCAGACATTGGAAGAATTAGTCACCTCGTAGAACCATATAGCAGTAGCCGAAATAATTGTGGGTCATCTGGATCAAAAAGTGTTACCCACAAGAAGAGGAAACTGCAACAGACCAAGAAGATATCGAATATACCCTTGCTTAAGACAACTACATCTAGTTGTGGTTCAGGTTCAGGTTCTATAAAAGGGTCTAAATATATTTCTTTAGGCTGCAACTCCTCAAAAGTGAGATCCGAATTATTAGGTCCTAGAGTCTGTAAAAACTCAAATAAAAATTTAGAAGCACATAATAATAACCTAAATAATTGAGGATCCTCTAAGTCAATCAGGTTTGACTTACAAAATTGACCACAGTGAGGGTAGTAGTCATTCTTAAGAAAATGTGTTGATTCTAATTTCCTAAAGCATTTAGGTTTAGTCTGACAACTAAATATTCGACACATTTGAAATATAAACGTTCCCACATTTGGAAGAAAACTATTTGGTGGGAAAACAAAGTCAATAAGGATATCATAGCCTGGGCAAACCACATCAACCAGAGGATAGGTTTCTAATGACTGAACTTCTTCCTGGACATTATTAGGTTCGGGAAAACGAGTATGAATGTAATCTTGTAAAATGGTCGAGGAACAAATATCAAATCCTAAGTGAAGGGACTTTCTGAGAGTTAAAGGTAAGGCACTAGGAAAGTGATAATCACCCCCAAACTTAGAGTTTTCAGTGTCTCTAGCTAGACTAGTCACAATCTCCCTAATTTCTAGATCATCATATTCTTGGAAATGGTCAATTGATTCTTCTAAGTTATTATCAGGTAGTGCATCTTTACTTATATTTATGGGTCTATCTTTTTCGTCTACAACTATTGTTTTTAAGTCACTAGACTCTAGAACAGCATTTTCGGAATAAACCCGTTCCTCAAAACCACTATCGGCTTCGTAATCAAAAGGAAAAACTACATCGTCTAAAACGGTGGTATCCCTAATCGAATCCTCATCCTTTTGAATAGGTGAATAATCATAAAAATTATTTGGATTTAAGCTAGAAATAATATAATCATTATAAATCTCAATTGTATTAATAGATTCCTGATCACTATGCCTACAAATTTCAGATTCTTTATTACTACTATCCTCATCATCATAGTAGTACGAAGATGATTGAACCTTATCTAAAAAATTAGTTTCTTTTATTCTAACCTCTTAAAAATTATCCTTATTTTCACGGGTGATATAGGAAAGAATGTATTGGCAATCAAGAGTAATTCGAGCAGTTCTTTCTTCCGTCTGTCTAATTTAAGCCTACGTGTTGACTCAGTTAACTTACGCGTTGACTCAAGTATCTTACGTGCTTCATCGAGAGGAGAGGAATTATAAGAATCTTGCTCGTATGACCGGTGGGCATGTGGATAGTAATTGGGCTCGCCATGGTATGACCCATATCCTTCAAAAGGATGGCGTTCCCAACCACTATTCCCAACATGGTCATAAAAAGGATGATGTCCATATTCAAATTCAGGTCGATAATCCTTGTTTTGGCTTCTATCATACCAGTTCGACATTCTTAATTGCAAGGGAATTCTACACAATCACAAACAAGGCTGACTCGACCAAATTAAACCTATAAAATCTAGCAAACAACAAGCATGATGGCTCCACTTAGATTGTTTCTAGACCAGCTTCTAATCTTTCGAAAAGGAATTCGTTACAATATGAGCAAACCTCTCTGGAATCAATCCGAGTTTAAGTAAGTTGAATTGAGACGAGGGAAGCTGCGAGGAGCTTTGATACCCAAGGTCTCACCGGTATTATAAGGCGGCGCAGTCACGCATTCAACTCGCAGAAACCATCATGAACTTCAAAGTATGCTCAAAAGAGTAACCAATATTTTTCGAACGACTTTCCCATTAAGCTCGCTACCCTATAGGTCTCGTTCTAGTCAAAATTTTAAGCTTAGGTTCGCGTTTGGTTTCGTTTTCCTAAGGCGGGAAAGAAGGAAACGGTGATGAAATCTGAGTCCTTATATTAATTTGGCCAGGCCTTGCCCTTTACTAGGAAATTAAAACAACCGTATTCCAATCCTCAGCATATATTCAACTTAAGGCATACAATAAACACGCTGACAGGGGATTCGCGGGTGTTTCGAAAGCTTACCTCCCGTACCAGACGGGCGCAAAACTGCTGAAGCCGACTCGGTCCACGACTCCTATGTCATGTGCGAACCCGAGGGGCCGAGACGATATTGTAATCGTCTTCCTTCCCTGCAAACAGTTTTATATTTAATGTACCCTTCCTTAGGGTTTTAAAAAAATAATTGTCCAAGTCCAAAGTCCAAATAAAGTGCAAAAGAAAAGAAATAAAAAATAATTACAAAAAAATGGAAGGTCTCTAAAAAAGAAAATTCTCTCTTTTTTTAAATTTTTCTTTCGCTCTTTTTTTTTTGCTTTGTCTTTTTCCTTGCCTTTTGGCTTTAAGCTTTGATTCCAAGTCTTTAGTATCCAACTTCAAACCTATAATACAAAGACACACCCAAAGAAACGTAAAAAGAACAAATGAAATAAAAAAAACCTAAAAATTCTACCTAAGCACAAATCCGCGTCGGCGGCGCCAAAAATGATAATGTTTTTGATTGTAGTTGTAGTAATGAGGTTCAAACTCTCGGACTTGTGAAGATTAAATTTAAAGATTTAATAAAATTATATACAAAAATATTAACAAAGTGGGCGAGAGGTAACCAAGACACTAGATTCCACTATGACGCAAAATTGAATGATACATATTTCAAAACTCTAATTATCTTTTAAGACTCTTATTTCTTAATTGACAAATAATCTGGAAAATTCTCAAAAATTAATTGTATCCCCTAAGCATAGATTATCTAAACAAAGCATAACCTATCTAATTTAATCACAACTAATGAAGAAAATTTTTACAAACAATTAAAAACTCTGCAAAAGCAATGATTGAGTGAATTATAAATTAGAGAGAATAAATAATTACCAATTATTCATGCGTAAATAGCTTCCTCATTGCCTTGGTTATGAGAGAATTAGCCGCTCATCATGTTGGAAAACCTCTCAAAGAATTTCATTGATGCTCAAAAATGGTTTACAAATGATGAGAATATGAGAAATACAATAAAACCGGGTTTGTAACAGTTATAAGTGTTACAAACCAGCTGTTACAGAAAACGACAGACAGAAAGTGTTGTAAACACTGTGCTGCGACCCTCGCCTCTGTGTCGCTGACACTGTTGAAAAACGACTGTCTTTGGGAGTCTGTTCTTCGCGTTCTTCAGCATCAGCAGCAGCAGAAAACAACAACAGGAAGCTTGTTGTTCCTCTTGATTTCTCACTCCTCAGCCCTTTTAAAGCCCCCCAAACTCTCGACCCCCTCTCTAGGACTCCCAGGAAATCTATTTAAAGAAAAAACACGCGTTGAATCTCCTCCATTAATCCCAAATAATCTTCTTTTACTCGGGATATTTTCTTTCTTTTTTTATCAATGATTTTGATTTTTACGCATCTGCAGCTGGATTAAATTCCTTATAAATCTTCTTCACGTTCCAAAGTGTTGATTAAGGCTTCCAAACACGTGCAGTACACGTTTAGATTCACCACAACTCGTGTAAGCTCATGTTTTTCCTCCAACTCCCTGTTTGGATTAAACCAAGTTATCTAGACAAATTTGATCGAAACAAACACCCATACTAGCTTTTTTAGGACACGTCACAACTACCCATGAAGTTTCAGCGATTGAATCACACAAAAACTCCTCCAAAATCCGATCGAAAACTCTGCCATTGTTGCTGCCATTTTTCCCGCCTTTTTTCATTTTTGAATTTTGGGAAGAAGATGTCCTCCCCTTAATCATTTACGGGTGTCCCTTTAGCACTTGCCATGGGGTGCAAATAGTATTTTTGGGCGTAAATAGTAATTTTTTCTGGGATTCCTTCAGCGCATTTCTGGGGTGCCTTTAACACATTTCGGGGGTGTAAAACACCACTTTTCGAGCCAATTTCGCCGCAAGAGCTTATTTTTCCAAAAACATCTACAAAAACATAAAACACCATAATAAGTACGAAATCGAGTACTAACAATACAGAACATTGAGGACAAATTAGACACAAAAATGTGTCTATCAAATACCCCCAAACTTATTATTTGCTAGTCCTCGAGCAAAACTAATAAAAATAAACCGAGTTAATCTCGGGAAGGTTTGCCAGAGGTGTACCCACAAAACCATTATTTCTAATTAGTCACAAGTATCCAAAGAGCTACGAGGACATACATATTCTCAACCTATCTTCAAGTAACTAGAATGCCAGAGAAATTAAAGGTGTCATCTCTAAAGCTGACTGAAGAAAAGGGGAGACACATCCGCAACACTGCTAGATAAAGAGATATCCGCTACACAGCTAGATAAACATTGTAAGATGCGTCCGCTGCTTTACAGCTGGATAAGATTAGGGAGAGATAAAGATGAGAGGGACATCTGCTACACAGCTGGACTAATTACGTGTGATGAGTTAAACCAGTGCTAGAAAGATCTTGTGCCAGATTGAAAGCGGACTAACAAAGCAACCAAATGTATCTTTCTTCGACTCTTTCATAGTGCTCAGTAGAAACAACGTCTTCTCCGATCTTCAACTGTTGATGATAAACTATCGAACCTCATAGAACCTTGACAATTAACTCTTCTCTTCGATTTCTTCCTTGACTTATAAATTTCTACTTCCCTTTGGCCTTATTGAACAAAACGTAACGATCATTTTTTTCATTTTTCATTTTTTTCATTTGTTTTTTTTTCATTTCATTTCATTTCTTTTTTTTCTTTTTTCTTTTTTGGAAACAAAAATTACAAGACAACAATTTACATGGCCCTGAGAGAAGGACTTTCAAAACTTGGATCTTCGCAACTTGTGATGTCTTGGTATCATGGATTCTAACAACTTATATCATTTGCTCCTATAACTTCAACTTTGATTTTTGAATTATTCTTTTCTATTATTGCTTCTAAACCTACAACGTCTTCAACTTTCTTCATAGATTTTGATGTCGCCCCGCTTGTTGATGATGATAAGTTTCTACTGAGAGAGAGTCGCAATCCAGTAACTAAGACTACATTGTGAGGTTGCTTTGTCTTTCTGGCATTTCCTGACCTACTTGCCTTTCTATCATGTATGGTTAGGTCCATCACAGTTACCCTCTAAAAGGAACAAGTTCTCTCCTGAATTTCAAGGATCTCAATGTCTTTTTCTCTAATGTCTCAAAAGGTTGTTATCCCTAGCATTCCAATTTCTATCTTTTCGGTGAGAAATAGTATGTAAACTTAGCTAACCGGATACCATGTGACGCTAGAAGTTTCA
Source organism: Papaver somniferum (assembly GCF_003573695.1). Lineage (NCBI taxonomy): Eukaryota > Viridiplantae > Streptophyta > Magnoliopsida > Ranunculales > Papaveraceae > Papaver > Papaver somniferum. The sequence goes on along the minus strand of NC_039366.1, from coordinate 161,094,566 downwards.
AAAGTGCAACTAAAAAGTTCTTCCATACCCCCAAACTTAAATCTAACATTGTCCTCAATGTTCTAAAGATAAAATTAAAAGCATGAACAAGGATAAACTGTTACCACTTGAAGCAAAAGAGTCAAGGAAAGATATTACCGTGTTGCATGAGCATGGGTTACCTCCCAAGAAATGCTAAGTTTAAAGTCTTCATCCAGACATTGGAAGAATTAGTCACCTCGTAGAACCATATAGCAGTAGCCGAAATAATTGTGGGTCATCTGGATCAAAAAGTGTTACCCACAATAAGAGGAAACTGCAACAGACCGAGAAGATACCGAATATACCCTTGCTTAAGACAACTACATCTAGTTGTGGTTCAGGTTCAGGCTCTATTAAAGGGTCTAATTAAAAAGCTTTCATCGGTTGGATTTCCTTAAAGCTAAGATCCGGTTCAGGCATTAGAGTCTGGAAAAACTCAATTAAGAACTTAGAAGCACATAACAACAACCTGAATAATTGGGGATCCTCTAAGTCAATTAGATTTGACTCACAAAGTTGACCATAATAATGGTCATTCTTAAGAAAATGTGTCGACCCTAATATCCTAAAGTAATTAGGTTTAGTCTCAAAACTTAAATACCGACACATCTGAAAATCACACGTTCCCACAATTAGAAGAAAATTTTTTGGTGGGAAAACAAAGTCAATCTTGGTATCATAGTCTGGGTTAACCACATCAACCATAGGATGGGTTTCTAACAACTGAGCTTCTTTCTGGACATCATGAGGTTCGGTAAAACATGTATGAAGATAATCTTGTAAGATGGTTGAGGCATAAATGTCAAGTCCTACACGAGGGAACTTTCTAAGAGTTAAAGAACACGGAGAATGATAATCACCCCCAAACTTAGAGTTTTTTTGTGTCTCTATAAATACTAGTCACAACTTCCCTAATTTCTAGGTCATCGGATTCCTGGAAATGGTCAATTGATTCTTCTAAGTTGGGTTCATCCTCACTCATTTCTACGAGTTTATCATCTTCTAAGACTAGTGTTTCTAAATCGCTAGATTCTAAAACAGTATTCTCAGGGTAAACTCTTTCCTCTAAATCATTATCGGCTTTGTAAACAGGAAATACTACATCGTCTAAAACGGGGGTATCTCTAGTCAAATCCTCGTCCTTTTGAATAGGTGAGTAATTATTAAAATTATTTGGATTTGAACTAGAAATAATATTATCATTAAAGAGCTCATTGGGAGTAACAGATTCCTCATCACTATGCCTATATATTTCAGATTCTTCATCAATACTATCCTCATCACAATCCTCATTATAATAACATGAAAAAGGTCGAACCTCATCAAAACAAGTAGTGTTACTAATTCTAACCTCGTCATCTTGATTATGTGAATAAAAACTATCCTTATTTTCGAGGGTGGTATTGGGAAAACTACACTGGAAATTAAGACTATCCCGAGCAAGTTTTTCCACAATCCTATTTGTACTCTCAGTAAATTGCTTGAGGGTCTCTTCTAGAGATATCTTAGTTGACCGCTCTACGGACTCTTCTGGGAGAAGAATATTATAAATATCTTTCATAAATAACTTCCGTGTTGACTCATTGAAACTCTTGAGAGACTCTTCTAGATAAATAGAAGGATTGTTTTTTTCGTATGACCTGTGGGTATATGGATAGTAATTGGGCTCACAATGGTATGGACCATAACCTTCAAAAGTTTCGCGTTCCCAATCACTATTCACACTATGGTCATAAAAAGGATAATGTCCAAGTTGCTCAGTCGGATACTCATTGTATTGGCTATTATAATACCAGTTCGACATCCTAACCGCAAGGGAATTCTACACAATCACAAACAAGGATGACTCGACCAAATCAAACCTATAAAATATAGCAAACAACAAGCATGATGGCTCCACTTAGATTGTTTCTAGACCAGCTTCTAATCTTTCGAAAAGGAATTCGTTACAATCTGAGCAAACCTCTCTGGAATCAATCCGAGTTTAAGTAAGTTGAATTGAGACGAGGGAAGTTGCGAGGAGCTTTGATACCCAAGGTCTCACCGGTATTATAAGGCGGCGCAGTCACGCATTTAACTCGCAGAAACCATCATGAACTTCAAAGTATGCTCAAAAGAGTAACCAATATTTTTCGAACGACTTTCCTATTAAGCTCGTTACCCTATAGGTCTCGTTCTAGTCAAAATTTTAAGCTTAGGTTCGCGTTTGGTTTCGTTTTCCTAAGGCGGGCAAGAAGGAAACGGTGATGAAATCCGAGTCCTTATCTTAACTTGGCCAGGCCTTTCCCTTTACTAGGAAATTAAAACAACCGTATTCAAATCCTAAACATATATTCACCTTAAGGCATACAATAAACCCGCTGACAGGGGATTCGCGGGTGTTTCGAAAGCTTACCTCCCGTACCAGACGGGCGCAGAACCGCTGAAGTCGACTCGGGCCACGACTCCTATGTCATGTGCGAACCTGAGGGGCCGAGACGATATTGTAATCGTCGTCCTTCCCTGCAAACAGTTTTATATTTAATGTACCCTTCCTTAGGGTTTAAAAAAATAATTGTCCAAGTCCAAAGTCCAAATAAAGTGCAAAAGAAAAGAAATAAAAATAAATAATTACAAAAAATGGAAGGTCTCTAAAAAATAAAATAATAAATTCTCTTCTTTTTTTTTAATTTTTCTTTCGCTCTTTTTTTTTTGCTTTGTCTTTTTCCTTCTCTTTTGGCTTTAAGATTTGATTCCAAGTCTTTAGTATCCAACTTCAAACCTGCAATAGAAAGACACACCCAAAGAAACGTAAAAAGAACAAACGAAATAAAAAA